>NC_140016.1:25615388-26215388 GCF_964263955.1 Coregonus lavaretus | reverse complement strand
TTGTCCTTAAGCCATTTTGCCACAACTTTGGAAGTATGCTTGGGGTCATTGTCCATTTGGAAGACCCATTTGCGACCAAGCTTTAACTTCCTGACTGATGTCTTGAGATGTTGCTTCAATATATCCACATCATTGTCCTTCCTCATGATGCCATCTATTTTGTGAAGTGCACCAGTCCCTCCTGCAGCAAAGCACCCCCACAGCATGATGCTGCCACCCCCCGTGCTTCACGGTTGGGATGGTGTTCTTCGGCTTGCAAGCAGCCCCCTTTTTCCTCCAAACATAACGATGGTCATTATGGCAAACAGTTATATTTTTGTTTCATCAGACCAGAGGACATTTCTCCAAAAAAGTACGATCTTTGTCCCCATGTGCAGTTGTAAACCGTAGTCTGGCTTTTTTATGGCATATTTGGAGCAGTCTTTCAGGTTATATCGATATAGGACTCGTTTTACTGTGGATATAGATACTTTTGTACCTGTTTCCTCCAGCATCTTCACAAGGTCCTTTGCTGTTGTTCTGGGATTGATTTGCACTTTTCTCACCAAAGTACGTTCATCTCTAGAAGACAGAACGCGTCTCCTTCCTGAGCGGTATGACGGCTGCGTGGTCCCATGGTGTTTATACTTGCGTACTGTTGTTTGTACAGATGAATGTGGTACCTTCAGGCGTTTGGAAATTGCTCCCAAGGATGAACCAGACTCGTGGAGGTCTACAACTTTTTTTCTGAGGTCTTGGCTGATTTCTTTAGATTTTCCCATGATGTCAAGCAAAGAGGCACTGAGTTTGAAGGTAGGCCTTGAAATACATCCACAGGTACACCTCCAATTGACTCAAATGATGTCAATTAGCCTATCAGAAGCTTCTAAAGCCATGACATCATAAGTGAAATAATCTGTCTGTAAACAATTGTTGGAAAAATTACTTGTGTCATGCACAAAGTAGATGTCCTAACCGACTCGCCAAAACTATAGTTTGTTAAGAAATTTGTGGAGTGGTTGAAAAACAAGTTTTAATGATTCCAACCTAAGCGTATGTAAACTTCCGACTTCAACTGTATATGTTACTCAATGCCTGGAATGGAATATGGAGGGATGGGTACAACTCTATTCCATAGTGAATCCAAAAGGATTATAACAAGCCAAAATGAGAGGACTAGAAATCCAAAAGTAAAGGAATGTATCATACATTCCTGAGGGTCATATACATTCATGGTAACCTACAATTACACAATGGTTTTAACTTTTAACCTATCCCAACCTTTTTGTTGGGATTTCAAAAGTTAGAAAAAAACATCACATTCTCTTGTGATTTACCGACCATTTGCAAGAATATTGGCGATTTTGACAACTTAATAACAATGAAACATGTAAGCCGTAATATCAAGCACTACTTCTTGCCAGGGTAAATAGCCAATTTTGCTAAAACTAGGCCTACGGTCCTCTGCATAAAATGTTAAAAGCCCATCTGTCTTCTAGACACACTACAGCAGTAAACAGAGTATTTTCTCCCCACCAGCTGAAGCTTGTAATGACCCAGCCTCCGTCACTTCACCCTGCACACCCGGTGGCCTGGCTGCCTGACTGGCTGGCCCGTGGCGGGCACCCTGTCACCCCCCCACCTAGTCACCCCCCGGTCACCCCGCCAGCTGTAAAATAAACTTCTGCCGCTCACCAACGGGGGGGGGTCAACGGTGTGTCAACAATTCTCCGTCGAGCCATGAGTCCCCCCTCCCCAACTCATTCTCTCTTAGCACCCCGAGCGCTGAAGGAGGCCCTATCCTCTTTGTTTGGAGAGCGCTCATTGACGCTGGACAAAGGGAGCTGCTGAGGGTGAGGGGCTGTGGACGCCTACTAGCACACTTGATATCAATGCCACTACTATCCTCATTTGACAGAGCCACTCACTTGTTTTTACAGAGCAACTGTTCTGCGTGTGATGTCATTGTGAGTTTAAGATTAACATCTTGTTTTGGTAGTGTTGTGTCACAGGGATGTTGGTGCAGATGCATAGTGCGTGGGTGTCACAGTTTGGCCGAGCAGCCCCTCTCCAAATCTTGACACCTAACCCCTTTTGTGTGTTTACTCACTCCAGCATTAAACATTTACATATCCCTCTAAACACGGTGTCAAACAACCACATAATTCCACTCTGTTTTGCATTAACATGCAGACGACGAGTTTGTCTTTTCCTCTGAGCGAGACAGAAACATCCATAATAATTAATCTGGTCTAACCAAACATGAGACCTTTCAGTAAACAAATTTCACCTCATTTAGGGTGAAATCTAATCTGTAAGATCGTGAGGAACCAGATAGGACTCAACGTTTTGGCAATGTTTTCTCTTTAATAAGCAAGAAGCCTTTGTAAGAAGCCGTATGTCTGTCGCTTGTTAGACCCAGAGGTCAGGAACGAGTTGAGAAGTGAAGTGTTTTCTGAGGAGACACGTAGAGGCATTCCTTACATGAACCCTGTGTCTCCATAAGTGGCCTATTTACAACATTTACAACTCCCAGTCTCAGCCACTTCTATTTATAACCCCTAAGTGTGGACTTCATACCTAGACAAGCAGCCGAATAGACAAACGTAAATTTTACACACAGCAAAATACAAGTCTCTGGGTCTCACTTTTTAACAAGTCTCACTTTTTTATTGGATATATCCTGGTGTAAATGTATATCTGTTTTCCCTGGCTGCGACTAAGGTTAAACATAAAAATGCTATTCTTGTAATACTTATAAGGGTGCCATTAATAAACCCTATATGGAGTACTCTCAGAGGTTGGGTTCTGCATGGTCGAGTTTACAACTTTTTATTGTGTGCAAATTCAACAAGTTTCCAGCTGCCACACATAGTTAATCCTTGGCTACACCTTTGCCTTCCAGAACACCTTAAGGTCATGTGACTTTACACCTGGCGGTGGCACGGCAGCTTTTTAATCCTCTTGTGGGTGATATAGAAATTAACTAGACCATGTCTTCGAACAAACACCTGGCTAATTGTGAGTGAAGGGAGTTAATGTGTATCAGCATGTGTTGTTTTCTGCTCATCAGCTAGAGTCATCATCAGGATTGGCAGAGTGACAAGACATTCTCAGGTGTTTTTAAATGTTTTTACTTGTTGATTACTCTGTTCCACCAGTGTGTCTTAGAAATAGACAATGACAGGAAAGTGTGGCCAAATAGGAATGCATTGTGCAGGGCCATAACAAAAGACAGACAATAGACTGTGACACAGCTGTATATCATTCTCCGGTACAGTCATGGTCATGGAGGGGTTTCAAGACAGGCAGCCTAGCGGTTAACAGGGTTGGGCCAGTAACCGGAAGGTTGTTGGAATCCCCGAGACGACTAGGTGAAAAAACAATCGATGTGTCCTTGAGTGAGGCACTTGCTCCTGTAAGTCGCTCTGGATAAGAGCCTCTGCTAAATGACTAAAATATAAATGTCAAATGTAAGACAGGTAAACAAACAAAAACAATATAACGGTGAGGTTATATGGTTCTCTGCAACAGTTGGGTAGCGAGCCACAAACAGCCAAAACTGAGGAGTGTCTCCACTGGGTTGAAGAGAAAAAAATAGATTTAATGGTCTTCTGACCTCAGGGAGGTTTTTGGTATCCGTTGACAGCGTGTGTGTGTCCCCCCCAAGAACGCAAAATAAACTACAGGTGAGCCCGGCCAAAGGCAATGAACATAAACCACACACACACACGGCCTACACAATTTACAGTGAGAAGAAAAAGCATTCTGGAAAATTCTACATCTGCTTTCTCCCCAAACCTTCATATAAGTAACGGTATGATATTTTTATCTCCCTTAAATTTAAGAGTCATAACATGAGTCCGGTCTCTCGTGTGTGAATCGACCATATAAATCCTATTAAACAGTAATTGATTTTAGCATGGTCGCTTGTCTCGCTTCCTATATCTCCAGCGGCAGTCCCTAAGTGCTTTGGCTAACTTCCTTTTCTCTCAGGCTCACTAGAGACTGCAGCCTGCATCATTTGCACTCAATCAGAAGAATTATCTTGAGACGTGCACTCCAGAGTTAGTCAGAAGGGAACAAAGCAAAGAGGCCACTGGCAAACACCTACTCCAGTCATTAGTCATCGCTTTCCATTGGTTTGGAAGAGCACCCCGTTGCCTGGGAAACAGCCATACATAGCACTGACTGCCTGAGAAAACCAGAGATCCATGCCCAAGAAATATCAAAATTCACTTAACATAAGATTCATATTACTCATGCCATGTCCATTTAGACCAGTCCTGTCTGTAGTCAAGGTATATTAGTTGTACCTTCTCATTCATTCTAAACCTAGCAAGCGAACTAGCAGTCAAACTCATCTATTGGTAACACACAGCAAGACGCAACTCTCTACAGCCCCTGAAGACTAGAGATGTGCGACCCGTGGCCCATGGTTTGGACAAATGTAGTGTACTTGGTGGGGTGGGAACTGGCTGAAGAAGTCCTCATACAGCCCTCTCCATTTGTCGACCTGGGTTTGCAGGTCAGCCATCTCGTCTGATTTCCATGAGGGAATTCTGCAGAATTGGAAAGGGAAGGAAACAAGTTCACATGGACATGTGTGACTGAGAAAGTCCTGTGTCTATAACCGCTGTTCCCAATTACATTAGCTATGTCTAAGATAACTGTTATGGGCCCTGTTTTGCTGTGTCACACATAACTGAACTGACTGTTAATGGTATGACTGAGGAAGAAAAACTGATCAAAGATAAGTTGTTATAGGAGACCCAGGCTCATTGAGGACAAATTGCTGTTACCTGTCACAGTGCTGGCTGTCCGTGTCCTCTCGGGGGCAGCACAGGATCTGGGTGGGGCTCTCTGAGCCCTGTTTGCTCCACCTCAGCTCCTCTACCTCCTTCTCCAACCAGTTCACCAGCTGCAACAGAGCCACCTTCTCCTCTGACAGGCAGTCTGGAGGTTTTATTCAGATATCAAATCTGGGGTTATGGATTTACTGTGTCCGTTCCTCTGTCTGTGCTACATAACCAATGACAACAGAGTGATGGGTAGAGCATACCTACCTCTTGACGCAGCACATCCAGTAGCGCTGCTGTTCACACAGCCACTCAAACTGCTCAGCCGTCTCCTGGAGCTTCCTCAGGCTGCCCTCGTTTTCCCGCTGCAGTTCCTGCACCTTCCTCTGGTAGGCGCTGCACAATTTCTCATTCTCGCGCTGCAGTTCCTGCCATTTCCTCTGATGGGCGCTGCGCAGCTCCTCCAGCTCCTGGGTGCTGGCGCCGTAGTGGCACTGAAGCGCTTCCAGCTCCCATATCTTACTGTCGGACAAAAATATATGAAAGTGTTAAAAGTTAACATATTAAGGTGCAACATGCATTTAGAGATGTTTCTAATTTGTGGTGTTAAAATATCCATTATGCAGCATCCTTCCTGAATGTTGCATGAACAGCCAATATATCTAACCAACATGTTACCCCCTGGTGACGTCATTTTCTTGTACTATCAATCATGAAAACATACTTCTTAGAAAGACTATGATTCCCCAGTTTATCTTTCACAGGCAAACAATTAATTTCAGCTCAAGGAAGGGTTTTGAGCTGAGCTCATGTCAAACTCCCCTCTCTCTATCATCTCCATAGTGCAAAAGTACCGCTGGAATCACGATGTGATAACGTATTCTGACCGTCAGCCAACTTTCCAAACTGGGGATTCGAAGTCAGCGAATTATGACACAGCATGCTTAAGGGCGTGTGTGTTTTCGCTGACTTAAAATCACAAATTCAAACTCAATGTTTTTATTTGACGGGTGACAATATGACTAGTTGGAGATCTGTTCGACATGTTTTTAAAACAGTGGGGGACGGTTTCACTTTGTGTTTGTAGGAGATGGTAATCAAAAGTTAGGCGTTTCATACATTTTTATGTTTCTTTGCTTAGACTGGCTTTACTTCTACATTATGTCCATTTGAACAGCTGGCTAAATACTGCTGCCATTTAAAAAAGTATGTCTTATGTGTTAAACATTCAGGGGGTCTTTGGGCACACACACACATCCATTTACTTGCCATTTCCCACAGTGCAGGGCAGTGTAGGCCTACCTGTTCCGCTGCGCATGAAGCCCATCCGTCAGTGCAGCTCTCTGCAGGGCCTCAGTGTACAGCTCCTCCACCAGGCCTTCCAGCTGCACCTCCGAGCTCTGCAGATGCAGTAGCTCTGAGTTGACCTGTTCCAGCTGTAGGCCCAGCAGCGCAGCGTCTCTGGAGCTCTCCTCCACCACAAGATGCACCCGTTGCTGCAAGAACGCAAACAGATCCTTGGTGAGGGCCACATAAACCACCCAGACAGAAACACAAGAAGGCAAAAGATATGTATTCAACACATGCTATGGTAAAGATGGGAGGAATGTTCATGACATTTCCCTGTATTACACCATTAGTATTCACGTCATCCACTAGAGAGACTCTGGAGATGTTACAAGAGTCTTTTCCAGAAACACCTATAGATAAATGTGGCTAGCGAGCCCATACTTGAGAGTAGTTTAACAGAATTAAGATTTGACAGGAATGTGTCAAGGCATTTTGTATAGCTTCCCTTGCATCGGAATGTATAGTTTTTTGCATTGAGATTCTACTTTCTACCAATTGAAGGTAGACCCTTAGAAAGATATACAAAATTAAATGGCTCCTAATCCATGCAATTAAGATCACTTTCTTCGGCAATTGTACACAATGTCAAACCTGTCCATGATAAATCCTGCGGAGCAGTTAGTCGTTTTTGAACATTAGCTATGTTGACCTGCTCCTGTTGGCAGAGCTGTGCGGACAGAGCCTCCGGCTCATTCTGCAGGCTCCTCTCTCTCTCTCCCTTGCCACCAGGCATTCCCCCTCCAGCACTGCTGTACCAAAATAAGTCAACCCTGTGAATGGAAATCTTGTCTCCCCTTTAACCACTATCCCTCCACATCAGAGGACAACTTACTCTTACGTATTCTAATGATTCTCTCAGTCAATGTACAGTAGGTTTGGAATTTGAACACTGTAAAATGTGATAGGGCTTAACTAGAAACATAACTGTGAAAGCATGACATGTACCCTGAGTATAGCCAACTCTGTTAGTGTTTTGCTGTTTTTCTTGTAGAACTACACAGATAATATTTTTTTCAATTGATTATGATGTTGATATTCTTTTGCACAGTACATTACAATGCATTGCTTTTAATGCATTTCAATCCCAGCCTGATTCTTCTATGAGAGATTAGCCAACATCCAAAGCAGTTGACCCGTTAGTCCTACAGTTACCATAGTGACCCAATAACTACCAATACCTACCTTTTTCACATGGCTGTCAGGTATTGGATATGACAGTATTCTTCATCTATGTGGCTTTGCACGCTGAAAAAATGTCCTCATTCCCATCTCCCTTATTCCCTTTCCTCCCTTACTGTGGTTCACCTGTATCATTCAGCTCCCCTTCCAAAGCAAAAGGGCAGGCCATTGATCTACTACCTTCTTCTAGCTGCGTGCTGCCCTATAGACAGAGACAGAGCAGGTTCAAGCACTCACCCTAACTCTTCCCGTTGTGATATCATATGAGTGTTCGCAATAACTGTACCTACATGACTATTTCTATGTCACTTTCACATTTAGAGTGGTCTAGACCAGGGGTGTCAAATATACGGCCCACGGGCCAAAGGGGTCCAATCCGGCCTGCGAGTGGTTTGAGATTTTACGTTCCTTTTTACGGTACCGCATCCTGTTTATGTTTAGCCTCACCCCAAACTTTGTTGCCATTACCAGCTGTTGTCTTAGCTCTCTCGAATAACACCTGTGATTGCTTTATGCCTCTCTCCCATGTCAATATGCCTTGTTTATTGCTGTTTCGGTTATATCTTATTGTACCATTTCACTGTAGATCCCCCAGCCCAGCTCAACCTGCCTTAGATAGCTCCTTTGTCCCACCCCCCATACACGCGGAGACCGACTCCAGTGATGCTATCTCTTTCATCGTTACCCAACGCTTAGGTTTACCTCCACTGTACTCATATCCTTCCATATCCTTGTCTGTACATAATGCCCTGAATCTATTCTACAACGGGCAGAAATCTGCCCCTCTGTACCCAACGCACTAGAAGACCAGTACTTAAAGCCTTTGGCCGTATCCTTATTCTACTCCTCCTCTGTTCCTCTGGTGATGTAGAGGTTAACCCAGGCCCTGTAGCCCCCAGTATCACTCCTACTCCCCAGGCGTTATCATTTGTTGACTTCTGTAACCGTAAAAGCCTTGGCTTCTTGCACGTTAACATCCGAAGCCACCTCCCTAAGTTTGAGTTATTCACTGCGTTAGCACACTCCGCCAACCCTGATGTTCTAGCAGTGTCTGAATCCTGGCTTAGGAAGGCCACCAAAAATTCTGAAATTTCCATCCCCAACTACAACATTTTCCGTCTCGATAGAACTGCCAAAGGGGGTGGGGTTGCAATCTACTGTAAAGATAGCATGCAGAGCTCTATCGTACTATCCAGGTCTGTGCCCAAACAGTTTGAGCTTCTACTGCTAAAAATCCACCTTTCCAGAAATAAGTCTCTCACTGTTGCCGCTTGCTACAGACCCCTCTCAGCCCCGAGCTGTGCCCTGGACACCATATGTGAACTGATCGCCCCCCATCTATCCTCAGAGTTCGTACTGCTTGGTGACCTAAACTGGGATATGCTTAACACCCCGGCCAACCTACAATCTAAACTAGATGCCCTCAATCTCACACAAATGATAAACGAACCTACCAGGTACAACACTAAATCTGTAAACATGGGTACCCTCATAGATATCATCCTGACAAATTTACCCTCTAAATACACCTCCGCTGTCTTCAACCAGGATCTTAGTGATCACTGCCTTATTGCCTGCGTCCGTAATGGGTCCGCGGTCAAACGACCACCCCTCATCACTGTCAAACGCTCCCTAAAACACTTTAGCGAGCAGGCATTTCTAATTGACCTGGCCCGGGTATCCTGGATGGATATTGACCTCGTTCGGTCAGTAGAGGATGCCTGGTTGTTCTTTAAAAGTGCTTTCCTCTCAATCTTAAATAAGCATGCCCCATTCAAAGAATTCACAACTAAGAACAGATATAGCCCCTGGTTCTCCTCAGACTTGACTGCCCTTGACCAGCACAAAAACATCCTGTGGCGTACTGCATTAGCATCGAACAGCCCTCGCTGTCATTTATCATTCCAGTGTTAATACGAAATTGTAACTATTTTGCACTATGGCGTATTTATTGCCTTACCTCCATAACTTACTACATTCGCACACACTGTATATATATTTTCTGTTGTATTTTTGACTTTATGTTTTGTTTACCCCATATGAACTTGTTCTCAACTGGCTTACCTGGTTAAATTGAAAATAAAATAAAATAAAATAAATAATATTATTTTTTACAAAAACCAAATCATAACTGTGTAGAAATGATAATGGACCTACATTCATACAGTTTCTTGACTGTTTCCAGATCGCTAATAATCACCGAAATGAAAGCTAGACAGTCATGGAGCATCGTAAATTCAAAAAACGATGGAAAGAGGACCATTTTTTACAGATTTTGATGTTGAGGAAATATAACAAATTTTCAGTGCGGCCCATATATACAGCTCTGGAAAAAATTAAGAGACCACTGCAAAAATATACGTTTCTCTGGTTTTACTATTTATAGGTATGTGTTGGGTGAAATTAACATTTTTGTTTTATTCTATAAACTACTGACAACATTTCTCCCAAAGTCCCAAAAAAAAGATTGTAATTTAGAGCATTTATTTGCAGAAAATGACAACTGGTCAAAATAACAAAAAAGATGCAGTGTTGTCAGACCTCGAATAATGCAAAGAAAATAAGTTCATGTTCATTTTTAAACAACACAATACTAATGTTTTAACTTAGGAAGAGTTCAGAAATCAATATTTGGTGGAATAACCCTGATTTTCAATCACAGCTTTCATGTGTCTTGGCATGCTCTCCACCAGTCTTTCACATTGATGTTGGGTGACTTTATGCCACTCCTGGCGCAAAAATTCAAGCAGCTCGGCTTTGTTTGATGGCTTGTGACCATCCATCTTCCTCTTGATCACATTCCAGAAGTTTTCAATGGGGTTCAGGTCTGGAGATTGGGCTGGCCATGACAGGGTCTTGATCTGGTGGTCCTCCATCCACACCTTGATTGACCTGGCTGTGTGGCATGGCGCATTGTCCTGCTGGAAAAACCAATCCACAGAGTTGGGGAACAATGTCAGAGGAAAGGGAAGCAAGTTTTCTTCCAGGACAACCTTGTACGTGGCTTGATTCATGAGTCCTTCACAAAGACAAAATCTGCCCGATTCCAGCCTTGCTGAAGCACCCCCAGATCATCACCGATCCTCCACCAAATTTCACAGTGGGTGCGAGACACTGTGGCTTGTAGGCCTCTCCAGGTCTCCGTCTAACCACTAGACGACCAGGTGTTGGGCAAAGCTGAAAATTGGACTCATCAGAGAAGATGACCTTACTCCAGTCCTCTACGGTCCAATCCTTATGGTCTTTTGCAAACCTCAGCCTGGCTTTTCTTTGCTTCTCATTGATGAAGGGCTTTTTTATAGCTTTGCACGACTTCAGCCCTGCCCCTAGGAGCCTGTTTCAAACCGTCCTCGCCGTGCACTTCACCCCAGCTGCCGTTTGCCATTCTTTTTGTAGGTCACTTGATGTCATCCTACGGTTGTTGAGTGACATTCGAATGAGTTGGCGGTCATCCCGGTCAGTATAGAGTAGTTTTCACCCTCTGCCGGTCTGTAGCTGTGTTGTCCCCAATGTCTGCTGCTTGACCTTGTTCTTATGAACCGCCGTCTTTGAAATTTTAAGGATGGAAGCAACCTGACGCTCACTGTATCCCTCTGCCAATAAAGCCAGAATTGAACCCTTCTTTCCCTCACTCAAAACTTTCCTTTTCAACTCTTTTGGCATGGTCAATAGTTATTTTTTGATTAATATTACTTTTGAGGTACTATTAGCACTGTTTTTGCCATCCAGCTGGTCCTATTGCAAGAGGATAGTGATGACCACAGCAGTGGATTTTATACTTTTCCTCGTTAAATAAGATTTGGTTCATGTGATCACCTAATCAGTACCTAATTCAGTAGAATGAGGTGTGCCTGTGTTGGAATTCAACAGACACTGGAATGGAATGGCTGTCATACATGTAGAGATGCTGATTTAAGAAAAATTTGCAGTGGTCTCTTAATTAACACTAAAATAACACATCCTAGATCTGAATGAATGAAATAATCTTATTAAATACTTTTTTCTTTACATAGTTGAATGTGCTGACAACAAAATCACACTAAAATTATCAATGGAAATCAAATGTATCAACCCATGGAGGTCTGGATTTGGAGTCACCCTCAAAATTAAAGTGGAAAACCACACTACAGGCTGATCCAACTTTGATGTAATGTCCTTAAAACAAGTCAAAATGAGGCTCAGTAGTGTGTGTGGCCTCTACGTGCCTGTATGACCTCCCTACAACGCCTGGGCATGCTCCTGATGAGGTGGCGGATGGTCTCCTGAGGGATCTCCTCCCAGACCTGGACTAAAGCATCCGCCAACTCCTGGACAGTCTGTGGTACAACGTGGCGTTGGTGGATGGAGCGAGACATGATGTCCCAGATGTGCTCAATTGGATTCAGGTCTGGGAAACGGGCGGG
The DNA here is from genome assembly GCF_964263955.1 of Coregonus lavaretus. Lineage (NCBI taxonomy): Eukaryota > Metazoa > Chordata > Actinopteri > Salmoniformes > Salmonidae > Coregonus > Coregonus lavaretus. Next base: position 26,203,678 of record NC_140016.1, on the reverse strand, counting down.
CCAGTCCATAGCATCAATGCCTTCCTCTTGCAGGAACTGCTGACACACTCCAGCCACATGAGGTCTAGCATTGTCTTGCATTAGGAGGAACCCAGGGCCAACCGCACCAGCATATGGTCTCACAAGGGGTCTGAGGATCTCATCTCGGTACCTAATGGCAGTCAGGCTACCTCTGGCGAGCACATGGAGGGCTGTGCAGCCCCCCAAAGAAATGCCACCCCACACCATGACTGACCCACTGCCAAACCGGTCATGCTGGAAGATGTTGCAGGCAGCAGAACGTTCTCCACGGCGTCTCCAGACTCTGTCACGTCTGTCACATGTGCCCAGTGTGAACCTGCTTTCATCTGTGAAGAGCACAGGGCGCCAGTGGCGAATTTGCCAATCTTGGTTTTCTCTGGCAAATGCCAAACGTCCTGCACGGTGTTGGGCTGTAAGCACAACCCCCACCTGTGGACGTCGGGCCCTCATACCACCCTCATGGAGTCTGTTTCTGACCGTTTGAGCAGACACATGCACATTTGTGGCCTGCTGGAGGTCATTTTGCAGGGCTCAGGCAGTGTTCCTCCTGCTCCTCCTTGCACAAAGGCGGAGGTAGCAGTCCTGCTGCTGGGTTGTTGCCCTCCTACGGCCTCCTCCACGTCTCCTGATGTACTGGCCTGTCTCCTGGTAGCGCCTCCATGCTCTGGACACTACGCTGACAGACACAGCAAACCTTCTTGCCACAGCTCGCATTGATGTGCCATCCTGGATGAGCTGCACTACCTGAGCCACTTGTGTGGGTTGTAGACTCCGTCTCATGCTACCACTAGAGTGAAAGCACCGCCAGCATTCAAAAGTGACCAAAACATCAGCCAGGAAGCATAGGAACTGAGAAGTGGTCTGTGGTCACCACCTGCAAAACCAGTCCTTTATTGGGGGTGTCTTGCTAATTGCCTATAATTTCCACCTGTTGTCTATTCCATTTGCACAACAGCATGTGAAATGTATTGTCAATCAGTGTTGCTTCCTAAGTGGACAGTTTGATTTCACAGAAGTGTGATTGACTTGGAGTTACATTGTGTTGTTTAAGTGTTCCCTTTATTTTTTTGAGCAGTGTATATATATATATATATATATATATATATATATACACACACACACACACACTACCAGTCAAAAGCTTGGACACCTACTCATTCAAGGGTTTCTCTTTATTTTTACTATTTTCTACATTGTAGAATAATAGTGAAGACATCAAAACCATGAAATAACACATATGGAATCATGTAGTAACCAAAAAAGTGTTAAACAAATCAAAATATGTTTTATATTTGAGATTCTTTAAATAGCCACCCTTTGCCTTGATGACAGCTTTGCACACTCTTGACATTCTCTCAACCAGCTTCATGAGGTAGTCACATGGAATGCATTTCAATTAACAGGTATGCCTTCTTAAAAGTTAATTTGTGTAATTTATTTCCTTCTTAATGCGTTTGAGCCAATCAGTTGTGTTGTAACAAGGTAGGGGGGGTTTACAGAAGATAGCCCTATTTGGTAAAAGACCAAGTCCATATTATGGCAAGAACAGCTCAAATAAGCAAAGAGAAATTACAGTCCATCGTTACGACATGAAGGTCAGTCAATACGGAACATTTCAAGAACTTTGAAAGTTTCTTCAAGTGCAGTCGCAAAAACCATCAAGCGCTATGATGAAACTGGCTCTCATGAGGACCGCCACAGGAATGGAAGACCCAGAGTTACCTCTGCTGCAGAGGATAAGTTCATTAGAGTCCCCAGACTCAGAAATTGCAGCCCAAATAAATGCTTCACAGAGTTAAAGTAACAGACACATCTCAACATCAACTGTTCAGAGGGAACTGTGTGAATCAGGCCTTCATGGTCAAATTGTGAAAAGAAACCACTACTAAAGGACACCAATAACAAGAAGAGACCTGCTTGGGCCAAGAAACACGAGCAATGGACATTAAACCGGTGGAAATGTGTCCTTTGGTCTGGAGTCCAAATTGTAAAACATTTAAAAACAGGTCAGGGTTCCATAGCCGCAGTCAGAGGAGTTGAAACTGGAGCAGCAGCACGACCAGGTGGACTGGGTACAGTCAAAAGTTTGGACACACCTACTCATTCAAGGGTTTTTCTATATTTTTACTATTTTCTACATTATAGAATAATAGTGAAGACATCAAAACTATGAAATAACATATATGGAATAATGTAGTAACTAAAAAAGTGTTAAACCAATAAAAATATATTTTATATTATTTGTTTCTCTTTGCTTATTTTAGCTGTTCTTGCCATAATATGGACTTGGTATTTTACAAAATATGGCTATCTTCTGAAAACCCTTGAATGAGTAGGTGTGTCCAAACTTTTGACTGGTAGTGTATATACATAAAAATAAGAATCAGCTTATGCACTGCCTTGTTTCATGTGTCAGTTCCTTGCCAGGTGGGGGAGACAAACCACAGCTATTCCTCCTGTGTTAGTACTTGACTACCTGCTTCCATGTGAGGAGGTTAATACACATTTCAATCACTACCTTACATCACACACACACACACACCAGTGTGGAACATATAAAAGCAACTGGATAGAATCAATGGTTTGATCCTCGTGAGATCTGAAGGTTCAGTAGTCAAGGAAGAACCAATAAATAACAGGCTCTTCAAAAGTCTCATACCAAATGCAACTTGGACGTGTTGATATTGGAGTTCGATGTATAATTAATTAAATGAGAAGATGTTCAAAAATTGCATTTATTTAGAAAAGAAAACCACCATGTTGACTTCTGTCTCCGAACACAAAACTTGTAGATAGAAAATGGCAATTGGACATGTAAGTCGCTCTGGATAAGAGCGTCTGCTAAATGACTAAAAATAAAATAATAATAAATACAAAGTGTCCGCTAAAATTAATAAATAAAATATTATTTCAGGTCTGTGAAACATCATAGCTTTCACAAAAGAGATCAGTGACGAACCCATCCCATGACTAGAATGACCTGATACTGCAGTTTGTATGTGTTCATTTGTTTGATTGAATTATATTGGAATTTATTGGACATTTCTCAAACTTTCAATAAGCAGTGCTATAACACTAATTATGTGGTTTAAAAACACTATGGAATACCTTAGATGTCCAGAAACTGTAGATATACCATCAGTGCATTGCTGTAGGCGTAAATGTATATTTGATTATTTGTTTTGATGTAAGGAAAGTAACAGTTTCAATTTGAATCAAGGTAATAATTATTATTTAAAAGTTCAGCTAAACTCAAAAAGGTGCAAAAGAGTTTTGATTATGATACAATTAATACAATCACTATCTTCACTGAGGTTGTGGTCTCTGGAAGACTGGAAATAAGAATTTGACAAACCTATTCACAAACTGAGTGACACAAAAAGAGATACCTGATTCATCAGTGCTTCCGGTTATTTTAGGAATATTTTGAGATGGGTTTAGCTTTTTTGTGTGTCTCTTCCAGAGACCACTTTTTAAAGATAACAGTTCCACCCGCAAAATAAAATAAAAAGCGATCATAAACACTCAACCCTTCCACCCAGCTGAACAAACCAATGCACATGGGGTGACAGCTGCTTAATACCTTTCTTAGCTACAACTATTTCAGTTAAATGTAACAACCTCCAAAGCTGCAGCGCACTGTTCACTGAGACCTTTAACTAATGACAAACTACACTGAGAGAATGTATGGTATCAGCACACCCAATGCAGGCATATAAGGACCACATGAAAACTAGTTTAGGCCTATACGGCGAGTTCATTTCCTTCAAGAAGAGGATGCGAGTACATCTTAGTGCAGGTGTACTAAATATAGGCCAAAACATTATGTGCCTTGGTAAAAACTGGGGTTCATCCACATTTATCTTTGAAACATAATTACAGTGCAGCCTTTTTTTCCAACTCCAGGTATAGAAACCAATAAGATACCTGGTAAATCCAGGCCTAGCGGTATTACCCAGGTTATAAGTAGCCTAGATCTTAAGTTGGCCATGTTTCCACCGGTTAGCCCTAATCCTGGGCTGTCTGACGAAGATTTTTGATGATTTCTAAACCTTGCTCCAACAAATCGATGCCAACTCTGTTTTAGAGAGAGAAGATGACACAGGGTTACAATGATTTCTAGACATTTTTCAAAAGGAACAGAATATGCTACGCTAGGCTAAACAACAAAGCACAAGAGGCCTGTCTCAAATGAGCGTCTGTAAATAGCTGAGTCATTAGAATTTGACGACTGCAAATGGGGGACAGTGCATTGGATAATGTATTATATCAATGTATGCTGTATCTACCTTCGTATTGAATGGTTTCAATCTGAGAGACTAAAGCTTACAGCTTTCAATGTGCTCTTCAAAAACAACACATACTCCATACAAAATATCCTGTGCCGTCAGCAATTGGAGGGGGAAACTTCCCTCTCGAGACTGACCAGCACGCTATTGTACACCATTTGTCAGTTAGATATCTTTGTCACAGGAAAAGATTACACCTTTCAGACAATTTTTAAAAAATCACAATCCCTCCCATAGGTCAATCTGAATCCAGGTTGACATTTTTGCATTTGCACAGATAAGATGGCCATTTTTGATCTCAACATTATAAAGATTGTGACAGTCAAAAGATAAGCCTGTACAGTACATGAATGTCCAAATGAAAGACAGCACATCCACCTGAAGTCAGTCTGACATTCCGCATGACAGTCAAAACAGATTGCACTGGTTTAATGTGTCTATGGATGGGTGGTCATAAATAAACAACAACAATAGTAATCATAATTACAATCATAATAATAATTATAGAAATATAAACAGTTCAGACTTAGCCCCCCACCCCACACTCCCAATTTTACCACTGCTGCCAACTAAAGTCGTCGTTTGATCCGAAGACCAAGAAGAATCCCAGAATGGTTGCGAAGATCACTATGTTGCCTGTTAACACAAGCGCACATGCTCCCCAGGCAATCTGTAAACAACAAACATGAATAATTCAGTCCGCTCATGTTACAAAATTCTGCATAGCACACTTTCAATCTGTGGTTTGGACTGAGCAAAACAAAGTCATTTTTCAACTGTTGTTTAGTAATGGAGTTCAGCATTTCTTGTTATTACATAAATGGTAGCCTATAAGATATAACAGGAATGGTCCTTATTCCATTTGTGTAACAACAAAAATGTATGCAATTAGAAAGCAATTACTTTAACAGCAAAGCTAATACAATGCTACAACTGCACAGGTATAAGTGCAAAGTGTTGCCAAGTACCACTTAGCCTACACATGCAAAATCACCAAGATGTGTACTTACAACATTGGCTCTGGCGAAAATGATTGGCAGGCCGAAAGCTGAAACCACTATGCCTGTTGTGAGAAATAAAGCCAGCTCTTTGCAGGCATTGCTGGCCGAGTCTGTGTCGTCAACAATTCTCCGGGAGATGCAGTAAGGGATTGGGGCGAGGATGTAGAAGAAGAGGAGGAACAAGGGCCAGTATTTACTGTGAAGAGAGAAGTTCCCATCAGTTATGACTGGAAAAATACTACATCTGGGCAGCATCATATTACAAAGGCCTGCATCATGACAGTCAGGTTGAATATGATGGAGATACTTACTCATACACTGGAAGGGCACATCCTAGCATCAGGAACATGAGTCCAATGGCCCCACCAAAGGACAGGCCGATCAGAGCTAGAAAGGAGTGGTAATGAAACTAAGCAGCTGTGTGCGTGTGTGTAAGACTAAATATTTTGGTCATAATTGATCATCTGACCGTGGCCCTAATGCTTGGGTGAGGGGATGCTGAGTATTTTCAGCTACTATTTATTATGTGAATGTGAAATTGGTGGCTAGGTGCTATTATTATCGTTTGATTTGTAAACACCTGCATGTCATGGTTACTTAGCTAGTTGGTGAGGAGAGACAATGCAATTGCTAGCGAGGTCTAGCTTGAAGTCATCATTGCATAGCTAGCTAGCTTGATAGCTTTCTTAGCTAGTTAGCGCTAGCTACATTACCTGGCTTGCCATAACAACCAATCACTAACAACACAGGAAGTTGTGGATTTCATTGATTCAGAATGGCAATCATTAGCTAGCTAACTTAGTTGGCCATTCGAAACTACGCTACCAGAACTAGCCAGGTGCCAAGCTAGCTAACATTAGCTATACTGCTTCATCTCTCTTTGATATGTAACGTTAGATATGTAGCTAGCTAGCCAAGCTGCAACATTTTTATTTAGCTAGATAGTTAGCTAACGTTAGCTAGCTACACTGCTATTTATCGGGCTGTCAAAGCTAACTAACGTTAGCTAGTTTAGCTAGCAAAGAATGGCGTTAGCTTAGCCGACTAACTAGTTAGTACTCAGTTGTTAGCTTGATAGCTAGCAGCACATCCATCCTTTCAGCGTTTATACATATTTGTGTGATTACTAATCCAGTTAATGTATTATCTAAAAGTAAGACAGCAACTTCCTCACCTTTAATCCCGGCCATTTCTGTAGGACATAAACTTGTCACACAGTCCTCGTCAACAACAACACACCCTTGTTACTGGATCAAACAGTAGGTGCATAAGATTTCAAAGAGCGGTCTGTAGCTAGCATTGCGCATGGGCGAAACCCATCACTCTAAACGGGAAACTTGTCTTTGAATAAATAAACTATACACAATAATCAATTAATCGCAGACAAAATCATCTGATTTATGCATTTGTATGCTTAAACCCCACCCTGTATCAGTATTAGCTAATTATCCTTGTGTTGATGAGAGAGTTTATTCTTAATACTCTGTTAATATCAATGCCATTTCTATTGACAAAAATGAAATAATATAACTAGCTAGTATATTATGTTGTATTATGATGTTTGTCTTTTTAAATGCATGGGGATTCCTCACTTTTTTTGTTTTTCTTTAGGTTTAGTTGTGATTCTATTAACCCGGAAGAAACATCATTTTGCTTCCGGCGGCAGTTTCGCATACAGCGAAAGATGTCGAGTGGAGGCGGCGCCGTTGCTTCGCTGTGGACCGAAGTGAATCGCTGTGGACAGAATGGAGACTTCACTCGGGCCCTCAAAGCTGTCAACAAAAGTAGGATTTTGCTCTTGTTCACATGTTTGTAACTGTCAAGCTGAATACATGATCTATTGTTTGAGGGCTGACTAGTTTGCTAGCCAGCTGGCTAGCTACAGCTGTTAGCACTTAGCTAAAGCGTTAGCTAGCAGAAATATGCAGCTATACGTTAATCAAGCTAATCACTAACTAGTTTCTGTTTATATTTGAGTAATTGTACGAAATGATAAGTCGGAGTCTAGTGTAGATTTAGTTGAGGACAGTAATATCACATTTTGATTAACATTAATCTTTCAATTGTGGTAAACACAGTGACGTGTCCCAATTAGCTAGCTAGCTACCGTTACTAGCTTAGCTAGTTAGCCACACTATATAGCAACAACCGTGCTAGACGCTTAAAGATCTATCCTACCGTAGGTAGCAGTCTTTTATTCACCAGGGAACTGTGATTCATAGATTTGCGCAAAAATATAGATTTACACAAAAATACAGATTTGTACAAAAATATTGTTCCGTGTGCACTATTACACACCACAAATTGAGATTTGATTAAGTTATAGCTAACTAGTTTGATGGTGGTGACCTGAAGAAAAATTATACCTTTAAGTGTAAATTGTAATCACGAAGTGCGTTTCTTCCACAGTTTTGCATGAAGTCAAGGAAGACGTGACAGCCCTTCACTGTAAAATAGTTTGCCTGGTGCAGAATGGCAGCTTCAAAGAGGCACTGAATGTCATGAACACTTATTCAAAAGTACTTGGCAGGTATGTTGAATATGACTGACTGGATCATATTGTTACATTTTGATAATCTTGTAGCATTGCAAAGTCTATAAATATTTGACTTGGTCGGAGAAACTCCTGGTTGTACCCTTTTTCCAATGTTGAACACTTTTTTTTTGTTCTTCCTCAGTGAGCTTATTGTGTTTGAAAAGGCCTACTGTGAGTACCGATTGAACAGAGTTGAAAGTGCCCTGAAGACCATTGAAAGTGTTTCGGAACAAACAGACAAGCTCAAGGAACTCTATGGCCAAGTGGTAAGACTTTTTGAAAATAAGAAAATACATGAGGTGTTGTTTCCGCTGCTTGTCTGTCTACCCTTTAGTGGATAATCCTGCCAGCCAAAGTGCCAATGTACTGACCCCTGGCCTCTGGTCGTCACTAGTTACCACAGCCACAAAGTAATAATTATGGCTAAACCTGGCCTATTTCTACAATGTTTCTTCGTAAAATCTGATTTTAACCCTAACCACACTGTTAACCTTGTGCCTAATCCATACCTTAAATTAAGATTAAAAAAATTATAATAATAATGAATTTTTGTTTATGTGAATTTTTACGATATAGACCATTTTGACTTTGTGGTAAATGGTGACAAACCTGGCCTCCCCTTTGTTCTCACCTTAGCTGTACCGTATGGAGCGCTATGATGAGTGCAAGGCTGTCTACACAGACCTGATCAGGAACTCCCAGGATGAATACGAAGAGGAGAGGAAGACCAACCTGTCAGCTGTGGTGGCTGCTATGAGCACATGGGAGAATGCTTCTCCGGTGGGTCTTCTGCACACAATTAGAACCGACTTCTATTGATAATGGTCCTCTGAGACACTTGGTTATTGAAGCCCTGGCATCCTTAATCTTCCCAAAGTCTCTATATAACACTAAATAATAAATCCACCCTCTTTTTTTCAGGATGATCTTGGCCTTTCTGAGACTACATACGAGCTGAGCTACAACGCTGCCTGTACTCTAATTGGTCGAGGCCAGCTCACGGAGGCTCAGAACAAACTACAGGAAGCAGAAGGTCAGGACCACAGACATTGCAATTCATCCTGCTACAGACACGGTCTCATTTCATAATGTTTTTTCCAGCCCTTTCATGGTTAATGTTGATCGTTTTTGTTTGTTGTTTTTTCAGAGCTTTGTCGGGTTTTCTTTTCAGAGGATTCGGTGAGTGCTCTATGCCTGTGAAATAAATACGATAACAATGTCATGGCTGAGCGTACATATAGAAATGTCACCGACTGTTTTTTAAAGTTCTGAATCGTATTTGGCTTGTCTGATTTGTGCAGGATATAACTGAGGAGGACGTTGAGTCGGAGCTGGCCGTCATCCACTCCCAGATGGCCTACATTATGCAGTTACAGGGTCGGACAGAGGAGGCGCTGCAGCTCTATAACCAAGTCATCAAGCTCAAGTGAGTGTTCCTCCAAAGTGGAAGCAATCGAGCCATTACATTCAATTTTAGCTGATGTGCAATTGTAGGCACAGGAAGAGAGTAGTGGAAGAGTTGTCTCATTATTTTTTGTTGAATCCTAGGCCGTCAGATGTGGGACTTCTAGCTGTGACTGCTAACAACATCATTACAATAAACAAGGTAGGTACATGCTTGAACATTCCCCGTACTGCTAGGAACTACTAAACATTGAAACCGGCTTAGCTGACCGTGTTCTCTTATTGTTGAAGCCATGGTTTTGATCCTGGGCCAAAGCTGTTGCTCATATATTTTTTCTCCTGCAGGACCAAAACGTGTTTGACTCTAAGAAGAAGGTGAAACTGACAAATGCCGACGGCGTCGAGTACAAGCTGGCCAAGAAGCAGCTGCAGGCCATCGAATTCAACAAAGCCCTGTTGGCTATGTACACTAACCAGGTATCGGATTTGAATACATTCATTGTTAAAAGGATCTATCTCCTCCACTCTTTATTCACAGTTTTATTTTGACATGTAGTTATACACACTCATGGCACAATCAGAACAAGTTAGACTGGAAATCCAAACAGTCATTGATGACTTGCGTTACGTTATACCCCACAGGCGGACCAGTGCAGAAAGCTGTCGTCAGGCCTCCAGTCCCAGAACCCAGGCCACCCGCGGCCCGTTCTGATCCAGGTGGCTCAGCTGTGCAGAGAGAAGCAACACTCCAAGGCCATAGAGTTGCTTCAGGTACTATCTGTGGGCCAAATCCTAACTTGAGATGCATGTAGATGATGTATGAATGTAAATAGACATTGAAAGTGCTTCCTTCTCCTGCATGTGTAATGCTAACTGTGTGATTCTGTTTTAAAGCGTTTCTCAGACCAGCACCCAGAGAGTGCATCTGGTATCAAATTGACGATGGCACAACTCTATTTGACTCAAGGTAAGGTTGTCTTTCCAAATCCCCGTTTATTTTAGTCACTGGGTAATAACCACAAAAATAGGCCTATTGAAGATAAATGGGATTAGATTAGTGCTAAACAGTGCCTTTACTGATGCCTGGTACTGTTATCTTTTGATTTGATGATCAAGTGACTCCTGTCTTGGCAGCATTTCGTTCTGTTGTGTTTGTGCATATGTCAGGCTATACAAGGTAACCTCATAGTAAATAAATAATTTATCGGTGTCTTCTCCAAAGGTCACGTTACAAAAGCATGTGACATCTTGAGGTCGATCGAAGATTTCAAGCACAAACAGGGGATGGTTAGTTTTTGCACTCTTCTATTGTCCTAAATCTAATCATAGATTTAACATTTTCTGAACAAACATTTCAAGGATCATAAGACTAAGAAATTTAAATTCTTTCACAGATCTCAGCTCTGGTATCAATGTATAGCCACGAAGAGGACATCGACAGCGCAATTGATGTCTTCAGCCAAGCTATTCAGTACTACCAATCAGAACAGGTATTATACCCCTTTCAGACATATGGAATGTGGCGTCTTGAAAGCACCTCTGCTACGGATTCTTTGTTTGTCTGAAAGGGTACACAATGGCTTTTTAAAAGCCGCCACGAAACCTTCTCTGGAGATAGTTTTGAAGTGCCACTGAACGGGCATTTAAGTTGTCTGTAAAGGAATGCCACTTCTGAAGTGGGACTAATGTCCATCACTAGGCAACCAGAACTGTCAATCAAATGACCTCGAGCTGCCTGCTGCCTGCACGCAGACCACTCGCTCCTAAGAAAGTACTTTGACGTTCGTTAAATACAATGACTTACCAAAGCATTTAGTAGAAAGAAAACAGATCTATCTACCCAACATAAAAAACAGCAGAAAAACAACACATCAATCAGCAACGTTTATTGTTGTCAGGGAAACAATACGGAACATCCTATGCAGGAGCAGAATTCTACTGTCTGAAAAGTTAGACACTCCCTTTTTAAAATGTCGGAAAGGTTATCAATTGTCGCTATCAACCCGTTACTGTAGCGGCGTTCTATGTATGAAAAGGGTATTAGTCAACAAGCACCTTTTTTAGATTTATGATGAAGTCAATGTAACTTAGAAAATCCTGGACTCTGAGTGAGTGTTAGTATATGCTCCCATAGCACTGCATTGTCAACTATTGTATTCCTCCATCCCAGCCTGGTTCCTCTGTTCACCTGGCACTCGTACGAGAGGCCGCCGATTTCAAGCTGAAGTACGGACGGAAAAAGGAAGCCATCAGTGACCTGGAACAACTGTGGAAGTGAGTGACGTTCTAACGATTGTTCTGTTTCTGTTGTGCAGTGGTGATGCTGGTGAATGCGCTGCTTGGTCTACGTTTTGGTATTCAATGTAATAACTTGTTTTCCCCCCCCGTTCCACAGGCAAAACACCAATGACATCCATACTTTGGCACAACTAATCTCTGCTTACTCTTTGGTGGATCAAGATAAAGCCAAGTCGTATCCTTTCTTTGCTCTCTGTATTTAAAACTGCACATAAGTATGAGTCTTTGAATGAGTATCTCTGATTTGTGCAGTTTTTCATTCAGTCAAGGTGATGTTTACCATTGTTATCATAAAGTGCATAGAACTGCCTAGGAAATTGAAAAGCATATGTTATTATGTCCTTAGCCCTTTGTCCCAGCCTCAGCAAGCACCTCCCCTCCCCTGAAAGCATGTCGTTCAACGTGGACGTAGATGAGCTGGAGAACTCTCACGGAGCCAACTCTGTCCGAAAGAAGGCCACTAAATTAACGGGGGAGAACCTACCCAAAGAACAAGGGTGAGGCGACCTGAAGCTTTTGAAAACGCTTTGAATTAAGCTGCATACTACCTGTTCTATACATGCTATATACATAGGCTTTCTCTCACTATCAATATTCTCTCTCTCCACAGCCAGGGGGATGTTAAGAAGAAGAAGAGGAAGAAGAAGAAGGGTATGTCCTCATTGCAAGTTGTGTTGTATGTGAATATCTGCATGCTTTGTGACACAATTGTCTTATCTGATTAAATAAAGTCAGCATCTCTGAATGGGATGGGGAATCACTTATTTTCTCCCGCCTCTGTTTAGGCAAACTGCCCAAGAACTACGACCCCACGGCGAACCCTGACCCGGAGAGATGGCTGCCCATGAGAGAGCGCACCTACTACCGGGGCAGGAAGAAGGGCAAGAAGAAGGAACAAGTGGGTAAAGGGACGCAGGGCGCCACGTCAGGAGCTGCGTCCGACCTGTGAGTATCTGTGTCTCTTATTCTAATAGTTGAACTCAGGAAAAATCAATGCGACCCTGTTTGATTCCCGATTTGTTGATGTGGCACCTTTTTTTGCTTTAGTTAAACCCCCCTAATGTTGAAAACAAACATCATTATATTGTCATCCAGAGTCATTTATTATTTTCCAAGCAAAGCACACAATATTTTACATACAGCAGGTTTTTAAAGGACCGATGAGTTTGGGCTGCTTCGTGTTTTGATTTTGTCCATGGAAAAAATCGCAATACTGGTATCGTCACAGCCCTACATATTACCTGTACTGTTGCATTTGGCCGGTAACACATTATTTATTCTGCTGTGTTTCCAGGGATGCCAGTAAGACGGCCAGCAGCCCCCCCACCTCCCCCCGGCCAGGGTCAGCCCAAGCTTCTGCCTCGGCCCCCGGTGCCAGCAACGTGGTCCCTCCACGACAGCAGAAGCCTGCTGCCACAGGGCCAGGGGCCCGCAAGAAGGCCCCTCAGAAGAAGAAGAAAGGAGGCAAGAGTGGCTGGTAGGCTGGAAGAATGCTGCAGATATGGAGCAACACATTGGCAACCACCACCACATGGCCTGGAACTCACAGAATCATGATCTTTGTCATTTAAGTTGATTATCAATTATTATTTAAAAAAATTACCACAAACATTGTCCAATTTCTAGTTGTTGAATAGGTTGCGATGAATTGAGTATTAGGCCTCAATTCCCTGCCTGCTTCCTTCACGGTTAGATTTTTTTTTTTTTTGGGATGCAGAAACAATTGTCTGAGAACTTATGGAAATGGCCAGAGACCTTAGTTGTGTTTATTGTAGGCAAGTTGGGGTCTCTAGTTATAATTCGTATTTTCTGTGCAGAGGAAATTTACTGTTTGTTTTTTCTGTTCTCTGAGCCTGAGTTTTTGAAAACTGTTCTTTTGACCATAAACTAATTTCCTTGACTTGCCCGCTCAATTTCAATCACTTCACCCTGTTTTCAACCAAAAAGAGGCAAGATGTGTATGCAAAAGTAAGTTTAATTTTTTTTATCCCTGCATTGGTCTCGGCTAAAGTAAAAAGACAATGTTTTAATTCTTGGGTAGCAGTACGTCATTTGTGCATTGTTTTAGGAACAATTATGAAAGCAAACGATTTTGGCCAAAATGTGTATCCCATTGTTATGTCTTAATAAATAGGATTCCTTAACAACTGACAAACTGATCTCTTTGTGTTAACTTGAATTTGTCTTTGGAAAGTTTTATCAATGATGTACAGTGCCTTCGGAAAGTATTCAGACCCCTTGACTTTCTTGACAAATGTTGTTACGTTACAGCCTTTTTCCAAAATGGAGTAAATCAAAACATTTATTGAGCAATCTACTCACAGTACCCCATAATGACAAAGAGAAAACAGGTTTTTAGAAATGAGACTCGAAATTGAGCTCAGGTGCATCCTGTTTCCTTTGATCATCCTTGAGATGTTTCTACAACTTGATTGGAGTCAATCTGTGGTAAATTAAATTGATTGGACATGATTTGGAAAGGCACACATTTACATCATTTAGCAGACGCTCTTATCCAGAGGGACTTACAAATTGGTGCATTCAACTTATGATAGCCAGTGGGACAACCACTTTTTTTCTTTTGGGGGGGGTAGAAGGATTACTTTTATACTATTCCAGGTATTCCTTAAAGAGGTAGGGTTTCAAGTGTCTCCAGAAGGTGGTCAGTGACTCCGCTGTCTTGGTCGTGGGGGAGCTTGTTCCACCATTGGGGTGCCAGAGCAGCGAACAGCTTTGACTGGGCTGAGCGGGAACTGTGCTTCCGTAGAGGTAGGGGGGCTAGCAGGCCAGAGGTGGATGAACGTAGTGCCCTCGTTTGGGTGTAGGATCTGATCAGAGCCTGAAGGTAAGGAGGTGCCGTTCCCCTCACAGCTCCGTAGGCAAGCACCATGGTCTTGTAGTAGATGCGAGCCTCAACTGGAAGCCAGTGGAGTGTGCAGAGGAGCGGGGTGACATGAGATAACTTGGGAAGGTTGAACACCAGATGGGCTGCAGCGTTCTGGATAAGTTGTAGGGTTTTAATGGCACAGGCAGGGAGCCCAGCCAAGAGCGAGTTAAAGTAATCCAGACGGGAGATGACAAGTGCCTGGATTAGGACCTGTGCCTCTTTCTGTGTAAGGTAGGGTCGTACTCTGCGAATGTTGTAGACCATGAACCTGCAGGATCGGGTCACCGCTTTGATGTTAGCGGAGAATGACAGGGTGTTGTCCAGGGTCACGCCAAGGTTCTTTGCACTCTGGGAGGAGGAAACAATGGAGTTGTCAACCGTGATGGCGAGATCATGGAGCGGGCAGTCCTTCCCCGGGAGGAAGAGCAGCTCTGTCTTCCCGAGGTTCAGCTTGAGGTGGTGATCCGACATCCACACTGATATGTCTGCCAGACATGCAGAGATGCGATTCGCCATATGGTTATCAGAAGGGGGAAAGGATAAAATGTATTGTGTGTCGTCTGCGTAGCAATGATAGGAGAGACCATGTGAGGATATGACAGAGCCAAGTGACTTGGTGTATAGAGAGAATAGGAGAGGGCCTAGAACTGAGCCCTGGGGGACACCAGTGGTGAGAGCACGTGGTGCGGAGACAGATTCTCGCCACGCCACCTGGTAGGAGCGACCTGTCAGGTAGGACGCAATCCAAGAGTGAGCCGCGCCGGAGATGCCCAACTCGGAGAGGGTGGAGAGGAGGATCTGATGGTTCTAGAAGGATAAGAGCACACCTGTCTATATAGGGTCCCACAGTTGACAGTGCATGTCAGAGCAAAAACCAAGCCATGAGGTCGAAGGAATTCTCCGTAGAGCTCCGAGACAGGATTGTGTCAAGGCACAGATCTGGGGAAGGGTACCAAAAAATTTCTGCAGCATTGAAGATCCCCAAGAACACAGTGGCCTCCATCATTCTTAAATTGGAGAAGTTTGGAACCACCAAGACTCTTGATAGGGCTGGCCGCCCGGCCAAACTGAGCAATCGGGGGAGAAGGGCTTTTGTCAGGGAGGTGACCAAAGACCCAATGGTCACTGACAGAGCTCTAGAGTTACTCTGTGGAGATGGGAGAAACTTCCAGAAGGACAACAATCTCTGCAGCACTCCATCAATCACGCCTTTATGGTAGAGTGGCCAGACGGAAGCCACTCCTCAGGAAAAGGCACATGACAGCCCACTTGGAGTTTGCCAAAAGGCATCTAAAGGACTCAGACCATAAGAAACAAGATTCTCTGGTCTGATGAAACCAAGATGGAACTCTTTGGCCTGAATGCCAAGCGTCACGTCTGGAGCAAACTTGGCACGGTACGGTGGTACGGTGAAGCATGGTGATCGCAGCATCATGCTGTGGGGATGTTTTTCAGCGGCAGGGACTGGGAGTAGTCAGGATCGAGGCAAAGATGAACGGTGCAAAGTACAGAGAGATCCTTGATGAAAACCTGCTCCAGAGCGCTCAAGACCTCAGACTGGGGAAAAGGTTGACCTTCCAACAGGACAACGACCCTAAGCACACAGCCAAGACAACACAGGAGTGGCTTTGGGACAAGTCTCTAAATGTCCTTGAGTGGCCCAGCCAGAGCCTGGAATTGAACCCGATCTAACATCTCTGGAGAGACCTGAAAATAGCTGTGCAGCAACGCTCCCCATCCAACCTGACAGAGCTTGAGAGGATCTGCAGAGAAGAATGGGAGAATGTACCAAGCTTGTAGTGTCATACCCAAGAAGACTCGAGGCTGAGTAAAGGGTCTGAATACTTATGTAAATGTGAAATATTTATGTTGTTCTTTTTTAAATTAGCAAACATTTCTAAAAACCTGTTTTGCTTTGTCATTATGGGGTTATTGTGTGGCGATTGATGAGGCGGGAAAAAATATTTAATCAATTTTAGAATAAGGCTGTAAAGTAACAAAATGTGGAAAAGGTCAAGGGGTCTGAATACTTTACGAATGCATTGTATAAACCCTGGATTTCTGTCCTATGTACAGTTAGGGAAAAAAGTATTTGATCCCCTGCTGATTTTGTACGTTTGCCCACTGACAAAAAAATTAGCAGTCTATAATTGTAATGGTAGGTTTATTTGAACAGTGAGAGACAGAATAACAACAACAAAAATCCAGAAAAACGCATGTCAAAAATGTTATAAATTGATTTGCATTTTAATGAGGGAAATAAGTATTTGACCCCCTCTCAATCAGAAAGATTTCTGGCTCCCAGGTGTCTTTTATACAGGTAACGAGCTGAGATTAGGAGCACACTCCTAAAGGGAGTGCTCCTAATCTCAGCTTGTTACCTGTATAAAAGACACCTGTCCACAGAAGCAATCAATCAATCAGATTCCAAACTCTCCACCATAGCCAAGACCAAGAGCTCTCCAAGGATGTCAGGGACAAGATTGTAGACCTACACAAGGCTGGAATGGGCTACAAGACCATCGCCAAGCAGCTTGGTGAGAGGGTGACAACAGTTGGTGTGATTATTCGCAAATGGAAGAAACACAAAAGAACTGTCAATCTCCCTCGGCCTGGGGCTCCATGCAAGAGCTCAACTCGTGAAGTTGCAATGATCATGAGAACGGTGAGGAATCAGCCCAGAACTACACGGGAGGATCTTGTCAATGATCTCAAGGCAGTTGGGACCATAGTCACCAAGAAAACAATTGGTAACACACTACGCCATGAAGGACTGAAATCCTGCAGCGCCCGCAAGGTCCCCCTGCTCAAGAAATCACATATACAGGGCCATCTGAAGTTTGCCAATGAACATCTGAATGATTCAGAGGAGAACTGGGTGAAAGTGTTGTGGTCAGATGAGACCAAAATCGAGCTCTTTGGCATCAACTCAACTCGCCGTGTTTGGAGGAGGAGGAATTCTGCCTATGACCCCAAGAACACCATCCCCACCGTCAAACATGGAGGTGGAAACATTATGCTTTGGGGGTGTTTTTCTGCTAAGGGGACAGGACAGCTTCACTGCATCAAAGGGACGATGGACGGGGCCATGTACCGTAAAATCTTGGGTGAGAACCTCCTTCCCTCAGGCAGGGCATTGAAAATGGGTCGTGGATGGGTATTCCAGCATGACAATGACCCAAAACACACAGCCAAGGCAACAAAGGAGTGGCTCAAGAAGAAGCACATTAAGGTCCTGGAGTGGCCTAGCCAGTCTCCAGACCTTAATCCCATAGAAAGTCTGTGGAGGGAGCTGAAGGTTCGAGTTGCCAAACGTCAGCCTCGAAACCTTAATGACTTGTAGAAGATCTGCAAAGAGGAGTGGAACAAAATCCCTCCTGAGATGTGTGCAAACCTGGTGGCCAACTACAAGAAACCTCTGTGATTGTCAACAAGGGTTTTGCCACCAAGTACTAAGTCATGTTTTGCAGAGGGGTCAAATACTTATTTCCCTCATTAAAATGCAAATCAATTATTAACATTTTTGACATGCGTTTTTCTGGATTATTTTGTTGTTATTCTGTCTCTCACTGTTCAAATAAACCTACCATTAACATTATAGACTGATCATTTCTTTGTCAGTGGGCAAACGTACAAAATCAGCAGGGAATCAAATACTTTTTTCCCTCACTGTATTGGTCAATGATAGGCTTTGAAGCCACCTGACAGCCATATTGGCACTCCTCAGAAGAAGCAGTCCTTCATTGGAATGAATGGAATTCTACAGTATTTCAAATAAATGTTTCAAGGACAAAAATACATGTATTGTTGTAGTGGGGACAGTAACATTAATACTTTCCAAAAAATTATGCTTAAAGGAGTTTTTAAATATTTTGATGTTTAGCTCACAATGTAATATAAGTATTCATTAAGGTGTCTGTAATAGAATAAAGGTGGCGAAAACAAATGTAGATATTAATAAATGCATTTCAAAAGCTTCCAAAATATTTTTTACTGATGGAGGCATGGTGGCTTTTTCAGTCCTTCCTTTGAAATTGTGACGCTACTACTGCGTTTAGATGGGCAGCGCAATTCGGATATTTGTTTCACTAATTGGACCAATCAGATCAGCTCTGAAAAAGATCTTGATGTAAAATGATGGATCAAATATCAGAATTGGGCTGCCTGTGTAAACGCAGCCATACACCCCGTATTCTATTGTATATATATATATATATATATATATATATATATATATATATATATATATATATATATATATATCTCTTCTAGCTCCTGCAATCACGATATTTTCTGTCTCCTTACTTCCTGTGTGCTCTAAGCACCCGGATATCCCCTATCGCGTTGAGAGCTTAATCCACTTGTTGTAACCGGGGGATGCAAACTTCTTGATACATAACGATTATCACGATGTATAAAGATATGTGAAACAGTTCTTCAAGATTTCGTAACATTGTTTCGAACATGCCTGTTGTCAGAGAAGCTGCGGTCGTGGGTCTTGCTCTTGCAGTAACCGGAGGAGTTGCGTATGTCATCTGGACGTATGTGTCTTCGGGGGAAAAGCCAAAGCCAAAGCCAAAGCAAGAACCAGAGAAAATAAAAAAGGAGACTAGGAAAGAAACTGCACAAAAAGCACCAGAACCCGCACAGCAAACACCAACAATCATAACAGAGGTACTTTTTGTTCATATTGCGCTTACAAAATGTATATTTTGAGGCACGCCTACTTGACGGATGTTTGTGGTTGCTATTGGAAATGACCTCACCGCCATAGAAAAGTAGTTGTGTAGATATTAAACAAGTTAGACATTTCTATTGACCAGCTTGCAAACTAGAGGCAAATATCCTGTGCAGTTTATAATAAGTAGGGTCCATAGATAGGCAACGAATCGGTTCTATACAAGGGCGCCACTTTGGTTTTAGATGTGGTGGGGGTATAATCTAGCGGGGATCTGGGGGTAGTCCCCCAGAACTTTTTTGGGCATCTAATACTAATTTATTGCATTTTAACATCATCCAATATGCCGTCTCTATTTGAACAAAAAGTAAGCAAAAATGCCCACAGTCATTAAGCTAGGTAAGAGATCGTTATTAAATATGTTTAAGTGATTAATAAGACTGAACTAGATCAATATTTTCTATTTTGTTTCCAAACCTTTCCCTTAGGAATAAAACAAAATCATGGTGGGAACTGGGAAGGAAATTGTGTTGGGAGATAGTTTAGTTATTTACTAGACTGGTGGGGGTCGGGCATGCATGCGGCTCGGGCTGGATGGTCGCTCTGGCTGAAATTTGATATAGAGGATGTCTTAATAAAGACAATCAAAAGTCTGTATTTTCATTTATTTATTTATTTGTTAAGAATTGGTTAAAATTCACCTCAGCTCCATCACAGACTGGTCTTCCCTGGCTGCCTGACCCTGCTGAGACCCCTGTCACCATCTGATCCTCCTAAGATGAAGCATGACAATAATTACCTTGGTGTACATTTATACATTATATTATCCAACAATAGAATCGATGGTTCAATAATGGAAATGACCATTATTCCCAGATCCCAGACTGTAGCTTTAAGCTGCTGTCCTGTAGCTACTGTAGGTCTACCCATCAATTCAAGATGGAACTTTTTATCATTCACTGATATTTTTAATATATTGCTAAATTCACCTGAGCGCCGTAGACTGGTCTTCCCTGGCTCTCTGTCCCTGCTGGGACCCCTGTCACCATCTGATCCTGTTAAGACATAATGAGCAGTGTTGTGTACTGACTGTGCACTAGAGGGCTGCATTCCCGCGGGATGCCCTGCGGGTCCCGACAGAGATCATTGCGGCGCGGTCAGCATTTTTCATGCTGTGGGCGGTCAGACAGACGACTTTTGGATGAAAATATTTGTTTATCCACAGATTATTTGGAAACGGACCTCTTTCTGCTTTGAATGCGTTAGTATTAAAAGCACAGATTTTCGCATTATTCACACATTCAGAATTCGCTGCTTCAACTTAAGTACCCTACCTGGGCGTGAGAGTTCAAGTGCGCCTAGTATGTGTGATCACATTGAAATAGAGTAGGCTGCATACATGGGCGGAGAATTACGTGGCAGTTAATTTGAATATGAAATTAACTTAAATATGATTAGACTGTAGTTTACTATATTGTCTGTAAATAAATATTGATAATGGAAAGAAGTGGAGGGCGCTCAACCAACGTGAGTCGAAATGCAATCAAAACACGTCATCATTGAAAAGGAAAAGGCACAACGCGCACATAGGTTAGGCTACTATGGTGAGCGAGCGTTGCGCCTTTTCATTTTCAATTTTTATTTATTACCCATTTATTTGTCTCTGCCTGCAAATCGTCCTCCTAAAAGGTAGGCTATATGCTATAAGCCTATGTCGCTGTCATCATTCTTGCTGCTTCCAGGTCAGTAGCCATACCTGCGAGATCAGGTGCGCGTGTGGTCTCAATTAAATAGAGTAGGCTATAGCCTATGCATGGGCGGAGAAGCACTGGGCAGTTATATTTCCAAGGAAATGTACTTCCTAAATAGTTTACTACATTGCCTAGAAATAGGCCTAAATATTGATCACCCATATTTCTCAGTCTGAAAATCTTCCCACTCCTAAAAGGTAACTATAAAAATAACTCAAGTGGAAGTCTTTCCTACTCTGCTCTCTTCAAACTACATCTAGCATATTGGCTGATATAGCCCAGTAATACAGATAGCCTAATATAAGGGCCATGTAAGAATCTCTGGTAATTTAAACTATTTCTTAAGTTATTTTTGCACATTTGATATTGCCTATAGGGCGCAAAATTAATGGGACCATGGCTGGCAAGTGAGTTGCGTCACATACGCCTAAAATAACATTGCGGAGCTGCGGTTGGTTCTTGGGACCAGTTCTTGGGGTAGTGGGTGGGAGTCAGACAGAAAGCCAGCAGGTGGGGTGGAGTGCGGTATGAAAAGCTGCGGATGGGAGCAGGAGCGGGATGAAGAAATCGTTCCTGCGCAGACCTCTACTGTGCACCATGACAGTGAAGCCTATAACGTTAGAGCTGTTTATTACTGTGTCAGTGTGAAGAGTAGGGAATTAGCGAGGGAAACTGACAGATCAATAATGTTACATTGCCATACTGACTAATAAAAACTCACATTGCACTGAAAAAACGCCAGAATATCAATCTTCAGTCGTTTGGCTGATGGTTTCATCATTTGATTCAGGTCTAGTGTGATTGAGGCAAAAAGAATAGCTACAAAACATTTCTATACAAACAACTGCTGTTAGATAGTAATAATAGCCATATGAGGTGGCTATTATTACTATCTATCTGACTAGCTAGCGTAGCTAATTCATTCACCTCAGTTGAGAGGGGATGAAACATTAGCTAACGTTACATGTCAGTTACAATACTAGCTCAGCACTGCAAATAAACACTAGTTTAGTTTTCTTCTATTAAGTTAAACAGCAGATACCTTGCCAGATTCATCAGTCAACTAAAGAGTAGCCAGTTTCTGCTCTGCTTGCCTTTACAACTCGGTGAAAGAGCGCAACACATACACACTGAACTATGCTCAACTCTCCCGTGCTGGTCCAGCCAGCCTTCCAGAAGCTTTGCATTCACACAGCCTGTCAGCCCGCTCTGTGGTGTCCACGTGTTCCTAAAACCTGCCAGCTGAACACTCCAAACAGCCTACCCGACCACTCGGAGGCATCCACATGGTCCTAAAGCACACCGATTACACGTTTTGTATCACATTGCAATGATAAAACTGGGGGGACAAAAATGCAATTTCAGAATGTGTGGGGGGGACATGACCGTCCCCCGTCCCCAGTGAAAGTTGCGCTCCTGGTTCTATATATATATTATTACTGAGACCAAGGTCTCCTTTACAGATGAGCCCTGAATTACATAAATTACAGAAAATACACACATCAAAATATAAATAATGCAAGCAGAAAGACGCAAGCAGAAAGAAAAACACTGTCATAAAAATCAAACACATTAATCAGTAGTAAAGTCCTCTATATAGTTCTCTGGTTTTTGTAGAGCCACCTGCAACTGGAAACAGACATTTATAAGATACCTTTTTCCCCGAATCGAGAACAAAGTCAGATCCGCCAAGAGCAGGTTAGTTAATTGCGTTTTGTATAAGCTAACCTGTAACACCCAGTAATGGAAACATAGTTATCACATATCTGGCGTACAAACTGTAGCTAGGTCCAAGTCTTATCTTGACATTATAATCTTGCCGCACTGTTTTATCATACACTAGTCTATTCTTACTCAGGCAGTGGTCGGCTCTTACTGACCTTATGATGTTGTAATGTGACACAGTTCAGTTAAGCCCCCTTCAGTCTCTTTGACTTCTGTGTGATATAAAACTAAGGCTGAAGTAATGATTAAGCAATAAAAGTTAATTGTGGGCCTAAATCATTGGTTCATTGTTTGCATGACCAGTATCATGGCCCAAGCTTTATAAATGTTCACATGATTCCGGATCAGCACTAACAGAAAAGTATTAATATGCAATGTTTAAATATATTATTATCTGGGTTGTTTTAACTTGTGTATCTGATGTGCTTTTATTATTATGTGCTGTCTTAGGTAAAGGCCACAGGAAAGCAAGTCCTGGTGCTAGGCCTCGAAGGTGCGGGGAAGACCAGCTTGCTTCACTGCTTTGCCACAGGGAGTCTGGAGCGGGATGTAGCCCCAACACAGGGGTTCAACGCGGTCTCCATCAATAGAGAGGACCTGCAGATTGAGTTCCTAGAAAGTAAATGCAACCTGCACATAACAATAATGAGAGTACAGTTACTGATAATTATCTGGATGACCATGATAAGAAGAAATGGGTCTTATTAGTGGAGACCTACAGACCCTGTAAGATATGAAAACTGACCAACATGAGTTCATCACTCGATATGCATTCATAGTATTTTATTGTGTTTAACAAATGTTAATAAATGACTTACTGCACTGATACCTTGTGGTGAAGAAATGGAAAAAAAACATGCCATCTTTTGCAGTTGGTGGCACAGAGAATCTGCAGCCATATTGGAAGAGGTACATGTGCAAGGCTATGGTGCTCGTGTTTGTGGTGGACTCTTCCAACGCCGCCCAGTTCCCTTTGGCTAAGAAGCATCTCCACGAGCTGCTCGAAACCGACCTCTACCTTCCCTTAGTGGTACTGGCCAACAAGCAGGTGAGACTGACACACTGACATACGGCTTGCATCTCAATTGTCTTTCCTTCCTCATTCCTCACGTCCTCTCTCCTCACCTCCTTGAAGGAGAAGGTCAGAGGGGCGTAACCTTGGATCTTCTCCAAGCATTTTAAGAATGAGATGAGGAGGAAGGACGTGAGGAATCGAGGACAGACAAGTGAGAACGAGCCAAGAGTTGCATTTCAATAGTGGTGTTTCCTTTCCTCGTTGCCTCTTTTTCATCCTTGTGAGATACTTTACCTGCTCCAGTGTCTCACCTTGGGTTTGTTCCCGTTAATCCCCTTATCTCCAGGATAACCAGGGGGCCTGCAGTATCACAACGCTCCATGAAGCCCTGTCCCTGGAGGAGGTGGGGGACCAACGCAAGCTCTTCCTCATCGGCACCCATGTAAAGAAGGGGGACACAGAGGTGAATTCTGCTGTGCAGGACGCACGGGACCTGATCATTCAAATGGTGCAGGATGGTAGATAGACTCGCCATCTAGTCATCAGCTATGAATGACCCACTGGCTGAGAGGTGATATGTTACCTTAGTTTCACCCCTGTCCTGGCTTGCCTTTATTTGTTTTGATAGCACTAGCTACAGTCTCTACTGACAGACTGCATGATAGTGAAAGGCCTCATTCACATCTGTAGAATGATGATGATTCCAAAGAAGCCATAAGCTGAGAAGGTGCTTATGGTCAAACTCATTCACTGGCAATTGCATTAGCACAAATGAACTAAAGCACATTTACTTGCTTCTGTAGTTTTTCACTTTCAGACACAATAATTCAAGGATGGTCTCAACATCCTTACCTATAGGGATTTAATTGATAATGCTTTGTTGTTATCAAAGATTCTTCTCTTAGAGCTATCTACAACTTGCAGAGCATAATGCAGGTTCTATTTTAGACAAATGGCTGTTAGGTAGTATGTTGAAGACTCTTTTGTGGTACATAGGATTATTTTTGTTATATTTTGCATAGAAACATGACTATATTGTCTTAAAGGGAACTTGCTACATAGTTATATTTTCTTAAAACCAATGTGATATTTATTTAACCAAAGCAATCATCCCAAAAATGTATTTTGAAGAATTAAAACAATTCCAAAGTACCGTCTTTCACTTGTGTCTGGACATTTGGCTAACAATGTTTTGCCTTGGAGTTAGTTGAAGCATTTACATGCACTAAGGAATAAATCTACATGTAAGCACAAAATGTGCTACTCATTTTCATGTTTATCACTTGTAAAACTACCGGTATAATCTTGAGTAATAAGCAGGTATGAAGTGCACTACTGAATTTCAAAAACCAATGGAACAATTAATTTGTATGGCATGACTATAACAGAGCTCCAAACCATTTCTGTCATTTAAGCATCAAATACCTCATTTTTTGCCACTCTTTTTCTGTTTTGTCACACCTGGTGATGTAAATAAAAACCTGGTTATAAATACCTGTTTGGCTCAAAGTGTTGTCCATAGGCTTATGCTGACATTTATGTTTATTTTTGGAGTTTATTTTTGGAGTTAAAATACAGCTAACCATAAATACTTAAGTCATTCCTTGACCTCAGATATCACTTTTCATTTGACATCCTGTATCGGAAGTCTTAAGAAAGAAGATAGACAGACTCCCAAGGGGGGTTTGTACACTCGGGTTTCAACCCCCACACTCAAGTAGTCCAGTCCTGCCATGTTGCTAGGGACTCCCAATGCCATAGCAACAACACAGACCATTGTGACCCAGCAGGTGAATTCAACCGGGTACATTTATAAAGACTTTCCATCAGGCAGACATGGTATCTGGAAAAACAGGTACGTATGGGGGGACCGTGTTGTCCGAATGCTTATGTTGAACATAATGTTAATGTTGTCCTTTTAATTATTATAATTTTTTTTACAGAATTTCCATTTATTTTTATTATAAGGGGCTAAACTGTTATTCTCAGAACAATCCTCTCTTTTGTAGGACTTGAATCCAGATCTTGTCCATCAAACAGGTGCACATCTTTTCTTTATGAATTCCTTGTTTTCAGATCAAACTGATGTGCAAAAAAGCAAGGTACTACAACTACTGCCCTGTTGTTGGTTCTCTTTGTATTGTCAGGATACATTCTAACAGGTGATAATGAAATGAAACATTCTTGTAGGATTCTGGAACTTGCACAACACAAAGAATCCAAAACAGTATGGGTCACAACACCTTGGTGAGTAGGCTACTTTTTGAGTATTGGTATCTGCAAATAATTGTATGCTCATGACATTTTACATGTTCCTATGATAAGTCTATCAATGGAGAAAAAAAACGTTCAACCAAGTACTTTTTTGTTTATACATTAGCATTCATAGTGAAGATGTTTATTTGAGCGATTTCCCCTACACGGTCCATGGTTTTCCCCCCTGAAAGTTTATTTTCTCATTGATCTAGTCCAAAGCTTACTTGGGGCAATCAGGAGTCAATATGGCCCCTGTCTTACTCAGCGCTGGGTGCAGTTCCAACAGAAAGAATCCAATACCTAGCTAAGCACAAAAGAGACTTCTCATCATGGGAGGACCACCTGAGGTAATTGTATACTAATTACACCCAGGCTGAACATTATTGATGACTCACTCAAAAAAGTATGAGCCAACAGTTAGAATAAAAAAGCATTGTAAGTAGTTATGCTCGATACGTTACGATTATATTGTGCAGTGTCACCACAAAACAGTGAAAATGTTTGCTAAGTCTTAAATTAGTCTGCTCTATAAGCTTGCATAAGATACAGTACATTTGGCTCTGAGCTCAAGCGCAGGAAATTGTCCTCCAGAGTGAAAAGTGATGTTCAGGCTATTTGCCAATTTCCTGCATCCTCATTGGAGGTGACTGCTCCAGAGATGTCTATTCGAATTCGAAAGATATCTGTTAGTCAGGTTCAGACAGACCTGTATTAGATTACCTACTTTTATTTTTTTTATTTTTTATTCAGCTGTCAAGCTAAACGTGCAAGGAACATTAGACAAATAATTCAATCAAAATTCTTATCAGGAAGCCCTGCCTTGTTAAATAAGCTATTTATTGAATTGAAAAAGGCAGCATTTGTGAGAATGAATGGCCAGTTTGGCCACAGGCAAGCTGCCATCATTGTTTCTGTGCTCATTGAATTTATGTTTTAATGTGCTGCAGTTTTTTTGTGTGGTTTTGACATAGAAACAATGCTCAAGTGTTCCAAGTGGTTGTAGTTGCATCACATAACCTCACCAACCTACTAGATAATTGGAGACAGATATTTGGCATTCTTCAAATGTGCAGTTTATGACTAAACCATTAAGTCTAATGAGATTACGGAGAAAGTGAATTTAGCTGTCTGGGTGCTGCCTGCAGGCAACAGAGGTGGCATGTCACCCTCACAATGTGTCATGATCCATATCTCGCCTAAATGTGAAGTGAAATCGCTCTTCATTGACAAGTTGTTCAGGGTCAACACAGTCAGATCTGTCTATTCACCCCTCTAAAATGTTGCATCGTTAGTGATGCATTTAACCCTTACAATTGTCCATTGAGACAGGAGGTTAAGTATTTTTCCTCTGGCATGATGATACTTCTTTTAGCCAAAATAAATGTACGGTAATTGCTTGTATTTTCCTGCAGGAAAGAGGAGGAGGTGAGCTCCTCTAGGAAGACATTACGTTCTTCCTCCAAGACGGCCCAGTACGAGCGCATTGTCCGCCTGTCAACACCTAAGACCAGGTCCCGAAGCTCCCTGGAAATGAGGTAAAGTCCCCAAGAAACCGTGACCATAACAAAATGTGCCTAGTCCACATTGTTAAATACTAGAGTATACGCAAGCATGCCACTTGGCCCAGATCCTCCTTGGCCTAGGAAGCCAATATTATGACATCTGTTATTTCGGTAGAGAGCTGTGGCTCTGGGAGAGAGAGGAGGCGATGGTGAGATAATAGGGGCTATTGTCCCAAGCTCAGGCCCCTGGGACATTCAGACACAGCCATGGAAGTCTTTTTATAAATCTTCAAGCGCAGCAGCGCATATTTGGCCTCAAGCCTTCTAGAAAGGACTCTCAGGCCTGCACACTGGACCGAATATGCCAAACAATATGCCTGTTTGTTTTCATGCCTCTGTGGAACACACTCCCATGGGCATGGTCTGAATAGATGAGAGGTTTTAGTTCAGGGCGGAGAGCTATGTTGTGGTGTTTGTGTTTGTTTGTGATGCTTCATATTGTTTTATGGTGATCTTGCATATATAAATACAAATATTAGAATCTCTGTGGTTCCACAGGCCTCCTCACACATCGTGTTGTGAGTACAGCTGCCCTATCTGGCATATAGACCCCAGAGTGAGAACTGCTGAGACCACTCCACGGCTACTACAGCTAGCCAATCCCAAAGGGAACCACCTCAACTTCAGAAGCAACAGGGAGGTAAGTGCCTAGAAAGAAAGGTATGTTATTTATTCAATTCAATGGAATTGAAAGTGTTGCCAAAGGTGTATATCAATGGTTTACAGTTGCTGTACCTTTGGATAACGTTTGGATAACTTATTTAGAACTTTTGTTTTGGCCTTCAATGCTTGAGGTCATGTTTTATTGGGAAACCATACATAAGGCATTGATTCATCTTTTACTTCTATACTTCTCTTTTTTTTTAAGAAAGTGGAGACATACATTTCCTATGCTGCCAAAACGGCCCAGACCACTCACAGGCTGGACCAGCTCTCGCTGCCCAAGTTGAGGGACAGTAAAATGTTCTTTGAGCGAGGACGTCCAGAGGACTCCATTTGGCCAGTGAGCACATCGCCTTTACTGTCACCCACACAACACGCTGGAAAACAGTTCAATTCCTAGACCTAGAATGATGCTCTGCACCAATGTGTAACATTGTCTCAATATTGTTGTGATATTAGATTTTTTATTTTCTATAATTTGAAGAAAGATGCGACGTAAGAAAGGGTATGCTTTCATATAAGTTTTCTAGTTCCTTGGACAGGACTCACTGAAACATGCATTCTCAACAGGTGTCAAGGGGATCCCGGCAGGCCACAGCAACTTTACGACTTCAAACTCTATCAGCTCCTAAGGGACTTCATAAGGACTACATCCCTCTGAGAGACCTGCCACCTTTATGAGCTTGATTCTCCGTCAAGGTCCATGTTGGTGCACTAGGAAAATGGCCACTGAGAAAAGCAAAATAAATGGGTACAGATTACTCAAGGGGTCTCTAATAAGACAACATCTTGTGCTTTTTAAAATCTTTTGGCGCCAGAGCCGAGATGGGAAAACCGGACGCTTTTGTCCCCGACTGGTTTTGCAATCATATGCAATGAGACGTGTGCTTGGAGCTCCTTTTTACGAAATCGAAGCAATACATTACATTGTCTTTAGCAAACAGCCAAAACAAACTGTCTCGTTTCTGACCATTGGGATTGTTTCTGTTGCTTTGCTCCAGTAGCCTCCCTTTCCAGAAGAATGTGTTATCGTCTTTCGAAATGAGAGCAAAGGTATGATAAAAGGATCCACATGTGTTTCTACATTTCAATCATTTTGGGTTCTCCGTTTATATCAAAACCACCTGTTGTAAATATTCCTCACGTGTTTTCCTTGAGATAGTGAAATCTCATAGATTGATTCAAAACCACACTCGCCCCAGGAGCTTTAAATGTCAGCCTCCCAGCCTATATGACCACTGTTTAATTTACAAAAGGCACCATGACCTCGGTTTGAAATACACCGTAATCCCGGTTACACTACAGGCACATGTGAGCATTACCTAAAAGTGGACACAATGGCTTTCAATGGGGCCATGTGGATTTAGAGCGGTGAGCGGTGCGGGAGGGTTGGTGTAGCTTTGAGTGTAGGGCCCGAGCGGAGAGGCGTACAGACCTCAGAGGCTAGACTTCAAATCAGATCCAAGCGTCCAACTGGGACCTAATCTTGGATAAGCCAGCAATGATCGTGACCTTGGACCGGAGGGTAAAGAGGGATATAGTGGAAGGCGGAGGAGGCATAGGAGGAAGGAGGAGTGTAATGACTGTTGGTGCCTCCCGCTGGTTGACTCAGTTCCCATGGAGCACCTGTTCCTAAAGAGGAGCTTTGATCTATGCTGCTGGTTATCTGTCTGTGCATGGCAGCCAGCTCTGACACTGATAGGCTCTGAGTGGGGTGGCTGTCTCACTGTCTGGATCCCGCCGCTTAGATGTGATGCTGACGCTTGCAGAGTATTAGTGAGACTGATCTGGTTTTGGCAGAGAACTGCAACACTATATTAAGCTACACTTTATAAAGGCTTTATAAACGTTCCGTAAGTAGTTTATAGACAGTTCATTATTGATGTAGTAATTGGTAATAAACAGTGTGCGTAAATATATCCCCTCTTTAAACACCTGAATGAAGACCACATTTTTAACTACTGAGTGAAACTAGCTACTTTCACATTTAGCCACTTAAACCCTATGAAGTTCTGTCTGCACACATCTTTTTCCTATCAACTCTTCATTGCCTCAATTGTAAGTATGCAAACAAATTCCATGGTTCATTTAGTGTCTTATCGGCCTTGTTAGATCTTTTCATATCATCCTTGACTATTCAAGGCTGCACTCAAAAACCCTTTGATCTAATAAAATAAAAAAACACTTCCTACTAATGCAGGGATAACAACAAACCAAGACATCCTCACTTGCCCCTTTGGTTGAACTTTAAAACAAGTGAAAATCGACAAGAAAAATACATCCTTGTGAGAACCATTGTCGCTCATACATTGAAGCACATGTGAATCGTATTAGTCTAGCAGCTTCTCGAGTCCTGGAAAGTGCGATTTGGACAGAGTGCAGTTTGGACAGTTCTGGAGTCAGTTCCTGGGGCCAGCTGGCCCAGTGAATCTTCCAGGCTCTGACGCTTACCAGTCCTGGGGTGACAGATTCCACACAAGCCTGCTAAGTCTTCTTAGCAACAGACAATGCCAGGGCCCATTCAAATTCCATACACACCACATTGGCCTCTTATAGCACGCTAACGACCACCCCAGCAAGCCTTTCATTCCACTGAATTGTAGTTAGGAAATTACATAACAAGCGGTATAGCATTATCTTCCTGATATACTTTGCCAGTTATCGGTACATATCAATGAGGGAGCGGTGGGGTATAATTTTTTCTCCGATCTTCAAATATCAATTTCTTTATTGGTTTGTTGACTTATTTTAGTTTTTTTGCAGCTGCAACACAAATCATAAGATGGCATGCAATTATTTAATAGTGACATGCAAGAAGGGACAATATGCATTCAGCTGGAGCTTGATGAATGTTCTGCATTTGATGTGTTAGCTGCTCAACTCTCAACAAACACACTTGTTTTTCCTCTTTGGGTGTGACTCTTTTTTCCACAGTTAGCTTAACAGGGGAAACAAAACAGCCTGGGGACAGGAAGTACAGTAAATACCACTGTGTGTATGCATTATGTGCAGCCAGGCCACACAGCTATCTGTCATAACACACTGTAAAACAGAGAGGGGGGAGTTTTTTTAGGACCAGAAGTACCTGTTGAGTTGGTATACATTTTTGTTGGGCCTGCTATGTAGGCAGTTCCCACAATCAGTCCATCTATCCCTCTCTTTCCTTCACCTGTTATTTCCCCTAGACAGAGATTTAGAAAAGATGTCTGCCATCCTAGAAACAGGGACAACTGAACCGACAAGTAGGTGGCATCACCTGCTGGCGGTTGTTTGCTCTTAACCCCAGCTTACATGTCTAAAGCCTTTCCCTCCAAATTTAAAATTGACCCTGAGTCCCTGTTACAGGGCCAGCTGATTCCATTGAATCTGTCGTAACAGGAGCGCTGCCTCACATCTTTATAGTCCCATGAAAGCCCAATGGTATCCCGCTCCCTGCTGAGAGACACACAAAACAAAGCCTCACAACAAAGTCCCCCCGCCAACTCTTCCCGTCATTGTACCCTACTTCCTTATTGCATTCAGCAGCCCCCTTATACAGATGACATACAGCATGAAAGCAGTCTACCATAATGTAAATTATAATATAATATATGTTTATTTATTATTATATGTAAACATGGAGGTTATATTGGCAAGAAAACAATGACTCACATTACACTTCACATTCAGTAAATGAAAACAGCTTAGATACAAAGAGAGAGAATGATGCAAGGAAGGGGGGACTGGTTGATGGGTCCTGGGAGTTGGTCAGTAAGGGCGTGGTGGGTGGGTTGGAGGAGCGACGGGATGAGGGGGAGGTTTCCTACGCCATTCCAATCTTAGTCTTTCACTGATCCCAGTTGAGCTGGAAGGCCCTCGGCCTGTCTCCACTGAGCGTTGCGTAGCCTAAACCATTTCTGAAATAAACAAAAAGAGCCCAAGGTAGGTGTCAGAGACAGGTGACGGCACACCACAGCATTGTTGCTATTGTTCAACCAGGTATTAGTTTCAAATATTATTATTATTGGTAAATTTGTTTAAAACCTGAAAACTGACCTGGGTGAGGTAATGACGGC
The DNA here is from genome assembly GCF_964263955.1 of Coregonus lavaretus. Classification (NCBI taxonomy): domain Eukaryota; kingdom Metazoa; phylum Chordata; class Actinopteri; order Salmoniformes; family Salmonidae; genus Coregonus; species Coregonus lavaretus. The sequence goes on along the minus strand of NC_140016.1, from coordinate 26,171,537 downwards.
TTACAAACTCAATTAAGTCATTGTGACATGAATATTCCTGAGAAATGACATTCTTCACCTAGGTGTTTTTCCTTATGCAGGGTGATGAGTTTCCTAAAGCAACACCCAGGGCTGCTTACATCTAAATGTTCAACTGAAACAAATTAACTCTGATTTTTAGGAGGGAATTTCTGAAGCAGTATTTATCCAGCTAGGCAATTGGGGGAGTAGTCAACTACATTCAGACAACGTTGTAGACAATTAGTTTATATTGGCCCACAATATTTTTTTTTTAGCAATACCCCAGTTGAGAATAATTGGTACATTTCCAAATGAAAAACCTACATATGATTCTCATTTGAAATGTCCATGCCCCAAAGTGGTCCAAATAGCCTATTTCAAACCTGTCACGGGGGCTTATTCACAGATGACTATAATAATTAGTTGACACTATATAGCTAAATTGTGCATCATTTTTGTTCTCCCAGATGGATTACACAGATAAATCACTGCAATAAACTCCACATGACCCCATGGCCTCTGTGTGCTTTAGAAACGGAAGCACAGAAGTTCTAATAACAAGGTACTGTATAAAACACCTTGTAAAGAGGTAGAAACATGTTGTAAATGCTCTTTATGCATGAGAGGGAGTGGTAACAGGGTGTGCCCTTTCCTTTAGGTACTGTAAGACCTATCAAACAGCCAGTGCTTTGTTCAAACAATATGAGACAACAGTAGGTGGTTAAAAACATCCGCTGTCAATGAAGTCAGCGGGCCAAGTACTCAACCTCACCCAGAACCACATTTGCCCAGTCAAGTTGGCTGGGCTTCTCCCACCTTTGTGCGCTCACAATGGAAACATTCAGTCACCAGTGGAGAGAGCAGGCCAAACCGGTTTGCAGAAGAGAGAGGGATAACCTTTTGAGAGGCATGTGTCATACTGGCTCCCATGATCTGTACATGGAGTTCTTGATGATCCTCCATTTGTTCATGCAAATAATGTGCAGGACAAAATCTGTTCAAGGCAATGGGTTGGTTACGTCATTCTCTGTCACACACACCACTGTACCTGAAATTTGCCTATAAAATGAACCCAGCTCACGTCTTCCTCCAAAACAACACCAAATGTCTGTGAACCCTAAAACTGATTGTGAATCCTGAAACTGAACATTATTTATCCATCAACTATGCTAAAAGGACAATAAACAACAGAGTGCATTACAACAAGCATATAAGCATCCTAAATACTGAATTAGAAGAACTAGCCTCTGCATAAGTGGAATGCTATTAGATAGAGATGTCTACATAACTTTACCATGTTCTCAACACCTTGGAGTATCACCGACCCAGCCTTCAAACATAGGATAGGCCCTACCCTGAAACTTTACATCTGTTTATGTCATACTATATGGTTACTCAATGGCTTGGTTATTGCATAATCAAGTCATGTCCAACAACAAATATTGACTCAATTAAATGTATGTTGTGACTGAATCCAAAAGTGATCCAACTGGCAACATTGTTATGTAAACCAATATTATTAGGACCACTGGTGTTCAGATTTATTATTAGAATGTTTGGAATTTCTGTAATGAGTAAATGCTCTCTTTAAAACTGTCATCATCGTGTTATTTTGGGGACAGTGACATGCAATGGCAACCAAAGAGGCGTCACTGGACGCGCGCGCTTTCAGCACTGTCTGACTCACGCTATTTTCTTTTGACATCGTTGCCACTGAATACAAAATATAGTCTCCACATTTGGGTAGCCTAATAGAGGTCGATAATATCTCATCAAAACAACGATCACTCTTCTGACCACTCTCATCTGCGCGCCATTACGCCTATTCAGTGAAAGACCAATTGCCTCTCTTTGTAAATTGCTACATAGTATTTGTTCAATGGTGCGTGGAAAAAAAGGAGAAAAAAACTTGCTGGAAAGCACACTGGGTTAGCCTGCGCCAGCGCAGAAAATTATCAATACTAAGTTATATGCACAACAACGTTGTAGCCAATAGCCTATAGGTTTCCAAAGATGTGTAACTCTCTAAATTGCGGTTTATTTTCAAGATAAATAAGGTATTAATTTGATTGTTGACATTATGATACAAATTGAAAAGACAGACACATTAACCTAATTTGAGTTTTGACAATAAATGTGTGTGGATCATTCTAGGCCGCTTCTAGCCTATTCACCCCATCCTCAGCTAAGTTTATTTCCTCGCAACATTGTATCCGTCATACAAAACGAATCTATTCCTAGTGCGTAACCTTTTCATAATGGAAACAACATCGAGAACATCATTGAACACTCACTGCTGTCTCTTTCTCGGTTAGTCCGCTTTCAGCTGCGATCAACATGAGCGTCGACTCATCGGGATGCTTGCTGACTCTGGTGAAATTCTCCTCCAGAATTTTGATCTGGTCCTCCGCTAACTGCATACTTTCCATTCCATTTGAAGCCATGTTCCCTCTCCAAAAGAGCTCTCAGCCACAGAAGTCGTTTTTATGATATAGGCACAAAATTATAACACTTCGTGGTATAGGATCCAATGCAGATGACGTCCGTTTGCCAGTAAACACCAATGGCAACTAGGAAATACTGCTGGTGATAAGGACCAACAGCAATCGCTTAGCAATTACAGCCCCTGCAAAACTAACAACAAAAACGCATGTCACACTGACTGAATGTGGACGGTGTGAAAGCGCTACTACTGTCAACAGTGGCTCTCTCAGAGCGTTTAACAGAACACTCCCCTTCTATATGAAATTCAATTAAAGTTTGACTCAACAAAGTATGAACAAGTTTTAAAGTGACATGCTCATATATGAATACACATACAAAAGTTTAGATATTTCCATAATGCTTCCTTCAGCTTATTTCACTCAACTCAACTGTTGATAAGTCTGGTCTCTTCTCATTATATGCAATATATGCTTGGTGACGTCAGGAATACACGATGCTGTGCGCTGGAGCTCCTTCCCCAGCTGGGCCGGCTTAATGCAGGGGCTTACCGGGGCTGAAGCCCCTGGGCCCAAGAGGCAAAAAACAAAACACACACAAAAAAAATACATAAACAAAAATATATTAAGGAAATATAGACTGTATATATTATATATACAGTATATATTATATATGTATTATATATTTTATATTTTTTCACTGCAACCGCCAACCACAGGAAGACTAAGGAGCTCGCTCTCAATGAGTGTAGACAGCCTGCTGCCGCTCTGCTAATCATCAGATGGGGGAGGAGAAGAGGTATGGGGCCCACGTGGGTAATTGGGGGGCCCTGCCTTGGTTGGGTAACTGATTAATAAAATATATATATAAAAAATTGCATAATAAATACATGTGACTGGTCATTTGTGTGAGTTGGGGCTGGGCCCAAGCCCGTAGGGGGCCCAAATGTATTATAATACATTTATTATTCTACTTTTTTATCCACCCACAGGAGCCCGCTCTCAATGTTCAAAATACCCCAAAGAGCATAATTTAGCCATAGAGGATCAATAAGTTAATCTTTTTTTTATTTTATTTTTTTACTGTGGATTAAGTTTCATCACAAACACATACAGGTACCTGCCAAAATTAAGGAAACACCAACATAAAGTGTCTTAAAAGGGTGTTGAGCCACCACGAGCTGCCAGAACAGCTTCAATGTGCCTTGCATAGATTCTACAAGTGGACCTAAACCATGGCAGGAAAATGCACCCCACGCCATAACATATACTTTGTATCCCTTGTTTACTCAAGTGTTTCCTTTATTTTGGCAGTTACCGGTATTCCTACATGACCACAGCATGCGCCCCAAATATAGGCTACAGCTTGTTGCGTTGTGGCCATAGACATTTAATCCATAGAAGGGTTTTTTAACATCTTACCCCGGCAACTTTTAAACATTAGCAATGGATGCTAGTCCTGGCTTGAATGGGAACTGCCATCTATGGATTATATTTATATGGTTGGTTGCAGCTGTTGGTTTGCCTTTTGTGGATTTCAAAATACAATCGCGGGAAAAACGTACACTTAGTCATTACTTGTCATTTACTTGGATAATGTCATGGAATCTCTTATTCATTACCATTCAGGGAGGTATAGCCTAAGTTAACTATTTATGTACGCCATAAACCAGGAGGACAATGTAACAAACCATTAAATCATGACACTGGAGGCTTTACTTATTTATTATTTCCCAAGTTTCCCTTTGTAGTGGTGACTTGGCTATAATTGCAATTACAACAAGCAGTTTGTTCACTTCATCAGGCCTACTGTAGATATGCAAAGATATGGTAAGTGCTTTTGAGTTCAAAATGGATATGAGGCCTGTCTAAATATATCAGGGGTTAGGACCTTCCTGCCTGTAGAATGAGTTGTGTGCGTGTGACTACTCAGCGTATCCTCTCCTGACCTACACCACAATTGTCACGTCTCCTCCCGTTGCTCCCCTCCGGCACTCTGATTCACCGGTCTCCTGAGCCACCGGTCTGAGCGCACCACCTCGGCAACACCCGAATGGAAACCCAATGCACCCTAATCACCTCCAGCGCACTTGCATCTCATAGCCCTGGACTGTTCAGTGTTGTGTTGTGTGTGATTGTTAGTGTCATGTCATTTACTCGCTCTTTGTTGTTCTCTTGCTCAGTGTTAAGTAAACCTTTACATTGTTGGTTCCTGGGTCTGGGTCCTGCCTCTTCGTATCCTCAATACTCGTCACAACAATGCCCTCTGTTTTCTCAAATTCAATTACATTCAACTAAATTAAATGATATATCATAACGAAAATGATTAACTGAGACCAAAATAATCAAATCAAATGAATTAAAACAACTTTAAGTGAAATTAATTACATTGGCTTGATCCTCTGGTTGTGCTTAGTAGAAATACAGAGGTTGAGTAACTCATAATCACACATTACCATCTTTTACTGGGACCAGAGTCATATCTTTATGGCTCGAAGCGAGACTATAGCTACATGCAGGTAAGAGGTAAGGTGTTGTTTTGAAACATAATTATATGTTGGGTGGCAACATCCTAAGACAATCACCCATCACTGAGATAATATACTTATGACTGAGACGGGAGAACCCTGTGGTAGAGATATGGGTATTTACTAGTGAATGAGAGGGTGATGTCACGCGACACAACTATGTTACCATGTTTGGTAACTAACGCGCTGTACGGTTTGACTCTGACATGATAAGCATAATGTTGTGGTTAGAAAAACAATGCTTGTGTCACAACATTCCATGACAATTACTACACGCTGTTAGACTTACTGTTGATGAGTGAATGATTCAATTATTTATTCTCATATCAGTCCAAGACATAGTTATAGTAGGCCTGTCACTAGTCACTACAGAGATTTATTGCATCAGACACTATTCTACTGTTATGAGAGCCCAATGTTGACATGTCTCTTGAGTCACCTACATATTTTTTACTGTATACCAACATTTACACAAGATTGGTTTTGAGAATTATTGTTGTCTCTAAATAAAATGGACAAAAATAAGAAAAGGCAAAACAGGATGTTCAACTGTCCACACTGTCCCTACAGTACATCCTGACGACCACCCTTCCACAACAGGATGAATAAGGAAAGATACTCAAATAATAATAAAGGAAGTCTAAAACAAACACCCAAATCTATTTCCAGAAAAGGAAATATGTTCGTACAGTATGCAAAAAAAGCCCAATAAATCTGTAGATGGACTGATATGTAGTAGGCCATACCACTACTAAATCTCTAAGGCCTCCGGGAGGTTGAGAAAACAGAGCCCTGCTCGTCTCCCCATGGCTTTAACCTCCTGAGCCAAACGTATTTTTTCCATTAAAGAGCATCTATAATGGCCTCAGAGTCGCTCTGGGAGGAGCTCCTGCACAAGTCAGTTATTTAAGGAGGCTGGGCAGTATCACATGGGCCTTACATGACAGTCTTGTAGTCTGGTTCTCCCCTCCGACTCCCCTCCTGCCTCCCCCAGAAACAGAAACATCTGGAAATTAGGAATCAAATTCGCCTGGACCTGGGGGAGGAAATGAGGCTGCTGAGTTATGGAGGAGTGTTGGGCTGGGGACAGAGCAAGAAGCATTGGAGCGTGCCCGTTTGGTCTGCTCTCGGTGGTGGCACAGCTCCTTCACAGAGGAAGCACTAAAGAAGGCTCTAATAAATCGTCAAGCTGGGAAGCCAGACTTTGTGCAAATGGCAGGAAGCGACTTCCTGTGGTCTCAGTAAGCTGGCCAATGAAGAAGATGTGTAGAAGGGTGGAGTAGCGCTGTTTTAAACAGCGTAAAGGCAGGATGTCTTACGTAATTGGGCAGATTTATGAAGGGGCCAATATACAGTGAGGGAAAAAAAGTATTTGATCCCCTGCTGATTTTGTACATTTGCCCACTGACAAAGAAATGATCAGTCTATAATTTTAATGGTAGGTTTATTTGAACAGTGAGAGACAGAATAACAACAAAAAATCCAGAAAAACGCATGTCAAAAATGTTATAAATTGATTAGCATTTTAATGAGGGAAATAAGTATTTGAGCCCTCTGCAAAACATGACTTAGTACTTGGTGGCAAAACCCTTGTTGGCAATCACAGAGGTCAGACGTTTCTTGTAGTTGGCCACCAGGTTTGCACACATCTCAGGAGGGATTTTGTCATTAAGGTTTCGAGGCTGACGTTTGGCAACTCAAACCTTCAGCTCCCTCCACAGATTTTCTATGGGATTAAGGTCTGGAGACTGGCTAGGCCACTCCAGGACCTTAATGTGCTTCCTCTTGAGCCACTCCTTTGTTGCCTTGGCCGTGTGTTTTGGGTCATTGTCATGCTGGAATACCCATCCACGACCCATTTTCAATGCCCTGGCTGAGGGAAGGAGGTTCTCACCCATGATTTGACTGTACATGGCCCCATCCATCGTCCCTTTGATGCGGTGAAGTTGTCCTGTCCCCTTAGCAGAAAAACACCCCCAAAGCATAATGTTTCCACCTCCATGTTTGACGGTGGGGATGGTGTTCTTGGGGTCATAGGCAGCATTCCTCCTCCTCCAAACACGGAGAGTTGAGTTGATGCCAAAGAGCTCGATTTTGGTCTCATCTGACCACAACACTTTCACCCAGTTCTCCTCTGAATCATTCAGATGTTCATTGGCAAACTTCTGACGGGCCTGTATATGTGCTTTCTTGAGCAAGGGGACCTTGCGGGCGCTGCAGGATTTCAGTCCTTCACGGCGTAGTGTGTTACCAATTGTTTTCTTGGTGACTATGGTCCCAGCTGCCTTGAGATCATTGACAAGATCCTCCCGTGTAGTTCTGGGCTGATTCCTCACCGTTCTCATGATCATTGCAACTCCACGAGGTGAGATCTTGCATGGAGCCCCAGGCCGAGGGAGATTGACAGTTCTTTTGTGTTTCTTCCATTTGCGAATAATCGCACCAACTGTTGTCACCTTCTCACCAAGCTGCTTGGCAATGGTCTTGTAGCCCATTCCAGCCTTGTGTAGGTCTACAATCTTGTCCCTGACATCCTTGGAGAGCTCTTTGGTCTTGGCCATGGTGGAGAGTTTGGAATCTGATTGATTGATTGCTTCTGTGGACAGGTGTCTTTTATACAGGTAACAAGCTGAGATTAGGAGCACTCCCTTTAAGAGTGTGCTCCTAATCTCAGCTCGTTACCTGTATAAAAGACACCTGGGAGCCAGAAATCTTTCTGATTGAGAGGGGGTCAAATGCTTATTTCCCTCATTAAAATGCAAATCAATTTATAACATTTTTGACATGCGTTTTTCTGAATTTGTTGTTGTTATTCTGTCTCTCAATGTTCAAATAAACCTACCATTAAAATTATAGACTGATCATTTCTTTGTCAGTGGGCACACGTACAAAATCAGCAGGGGATCAAATACTTTTTTCCCTCACTGTAGGCTACCGCTCTAGGCCCCAGGGTACGGACCGAGTTGAGTCTTACTATTACTTACTCTTCTGGCCAAGTACAATAATAGCTACAGTCACACAGATGGAGGCAAGGGCGTCATGCACCCCCAAAATCTGAGGGGGCACAAAGTACGTGAGGATGGCTGGTGGGTGGTCCGGAGGGGGGCTAGTTGGAGAATTGAGCATTTCCCCCCTGAAACACCTATAACAGTTTTGTCCTGCAATCTTTAGCTTAATTGTAGGTAAAAAAATATGTATATTTTTCTGCATATCTAAGCATACCTCTTGAGCGGTCTCTACCCACTGGTAAATATGCTATTCTGCATCTCTGCTTACATCTAGGTGAAATATTGAAAGGAATGTGTCTTATTAAGTACATTTAGTTATTGCCTGCTTTTCTAAAGTCTCCCAACCTTGCCAGCAGGCATGCCAGCTAAAATAGTTAAACAAAATAGCTAGTCTAACCTAATTGATAGCCTGAAATGGCTTCTTGGTAGTTAGTTATGAGGTTGGGAACCTATCTGGGTTAGCTAAAGTCAACTTCATAAAATTGCCAAGTGGCTAGTAGTATTACAGAGAAAAAACAAACACACTTTGAGGGGGAAGTGCCCCTGTGCCCTCTATAGGCATGACGCCTCTGGATGGAGGCACTGCCATTCCTTTTCTGAAATTCAATAAATCTTGGTAGGCTATCTATTCTGAACACTCAAACCTATTTGATTTACCCAGGCTGCCTTTCGTGAGAGAAATATTGCATTAACTGAGGAAGCAACATAATTGATATACTGTGGTGCCCCATGTCTCTATGAGAACCTCCTGCCAACAGCGCTGTGGGAGTCTCTCACAAGTTGTTCTGGATATGGATCAAGTTTAGAAGTCAGGCCTGTTCAAGAAGGAGTGCTCATCAAAATAAACTCCCAGCCGACTCTCTTTCGCTCTCTGACGGTTGGAGCGGTTGATGGAGGAGGGGAGGAGGAGGTGTTTGTTTGTGTATTGGTGTCAAGCTGCGGGAAAGCTGAACAAACACTTGTTTGTACTGCCCATAAAGCCAGAGACAAATAGAGGTGATGAGACTTGCATGAATTGCGTATGATGACCTCGATAACCGAGCGTCACGAGCTCCCTTTTGTTCATGGTAATGCAAACATTGAGTGTTGTAAAGAAGTTGGTTTGTGTAATTCAACTGCTAACAGCAGATGTGGAAGCGGACTGTTTATTACCTTGGAACAATAAACTATTACTACGTTGTCAAAAGTATTTTACTTCATAATATGCTACCATGTGAAAATAAACATGGCTCTTGGTTAGATTCTTTTAGCTGCAGAAGAGGTCATGTTTATTTTACCATATGGATAAAAGGAGACTTCTGGGTATTATCTGGTGTTCAACCGCAGTTTTTCACTGGACTACAAAGAATACTTTTTTCTCTATTTTGAGAACCGCTACTATCTGCAGTATATCCTGTCAAACAATACTCCATTGTAAGCTTACAAGACAAGCACAGAACATACCTTTCGTTGAAGCCAAGATTACACCCCAAAACTTCAAGCAGCATATCATTAGTAGATAGTCCTTACCACATGAGATAAGGGGCCTGTTTGCTTTAAGAAGACAGTGGAAGAAAGGAGGGAGAAAAGCATATCTTTAAACGGTTGTCTCAAATCAGATGTACGTTTCCAGTAGTAGCCACAACATGGACAGAAAGCTACTGTAGAAACCCCTCTTTTCTGGATATCAAGATGGGTAAATGTAGTCATGATGCAAGGCTGAATGGGGAAACTGTGACATCATGCCCAATGAAAATATCTAAGACATACTGTGGTGGTGACGGAAAAGGGGGTTGCTGGTGAGTGAAAGGGGGTGTTGAAGTGGGTGTGTCTAGGGGCCGTCCAGTCAAAATGGGTGTTTAAATATAGCTGGTCAACAGCAGTAGTTTGTTTGTTGTTGAGGGGCTCATGAATTGTGCTGTGACACCTCCCTGAGTAGGTGGAGTTGAAAAGTAAAGAAAATACCCTTTGACTTGATTAGCTTTTTCAAGGATTGTGTGTGTGCGCGCACTTGCAACACTGCAGGAAATTAACATTTGTGTTCTAATTGAATGGTCTAATAACTTTTTGATGTGTGAAACGCAACAAGTACTGTATGTTCTATGTAAAATGATTAGTGGCATTGGTGGTTTGTCTCAAAAGTAAATGAAAAAACTTTAGATGCAATGGAGAGAAAAATGTTCTTTCCAGTTGGACGTTGATAAAGAAACAGTATAACTTTGTTGTTATGGCTTACTAAAATAACAAGTTAACCATGTGGGAACCAGCGATGTTTGCAAATGGACCAGGAAGGCCCAAGGAGTCAGAGAGAGAGGCAGGACGGTTCATTTGTGTGTATATTTACAGTATATGTATCTTTAGTACATCTCAGGTATGTCCCCTTTTCGAGTTAGTCAACCTTGTCTTAGAAAATTCACAAATTAGAAAATTAGCTGTTTACTAGGAGACATATGGTGAGTAAAATGGCAGAATGTCTTCCAAAACATTGGGTCTAATTTCTGAGAACACAAAGGGATGGATGTTAATACCTTTTCAGGGATAAAGCTAAAGGATTCCTTTATAGTTTTATACTACTGAGTGTACGACAGTATACATAGCTGGTGAAATAAAGCAGGGAACTTAGTAACAGAAGTGCTTTTTAAAGCATGCAGTGAAGATAAAACTGATTATAGTCATTAGCGAAGTGGTTAATTCAATATGTAAAAGATCTTCTATTCCGATCCTTTTCATCTAGGAAACAGTCCATTCCATTTCCTTTAACCATTGTGGCTTTTCTCAGTTGCCTTATATGAACAAAAACTGCAATACGCCTCTAATTTGTCTGTGATCGGCGTCTTCGAGAAATCAGTAGGGAACGTAGATGTTCACTTACCAAAAGAAATGCAAAGTTCCTGCCAATCACTTCACCATAGTTGTGTCTCCCAAACCAAAGCAAAAAACAGTTTCTGTCACACGATACACAACGTAATATTCCCTACAAACCATGAAACAAACATTGATGAGCGCCCTCCACTGTAGCTTATACTACAGCAGACACATTCTGCAACACCTGAAGGGAATACTACAAAGCAGGATCAATGAGTTAGCCAGCTAACTTTGATAAACAACCAGAAATAACTAGATTTTCTGGTTCATTATGAAATATAAACTTAGATATGTGTTTTTGGTTATTGAGTCATTAGACCATGCCCATTTCAAGCTTATATTTCTAAAGAATAAAAAGTAATTTCAGAATATTTACGCAAGTTTAACTGGCTAACTCATTGATCCTGCTTTCTAGTATACCCCTCCACAAAATATGTGAATGTCCTACTGTTATATGAGGGGAAATAATAATCAAGCAGAATACCGTTTCATTTTATTTAATAAGCTGGTAAATTATAAATTATCGCACATAAAATATTATTTTCAATAGTTACAAAGTGGATAGCAACTTCTGGTAGCGGCTCAAAAAACAAGATGGGGGTAGTTTACAAAGGGTTCAGTTTCATCTGACGACACAGGATTTGAACAGCTGGGAGAGGAGTCGAGGTGCAGGGGCGGGGTATTCAACCACTGTTGACTAGCATCCTGTTAAGCAGAGGGTAGCCAATCACCCGACTACAAGCAGCAAACACAATGGTGACAGAGGTAGCTCCAGAACACACAGTGAAAACAAAGAGGGGGGATGCTGTACTCTTATGTTAATGAGTTTGAAAATATGTGGGAGGAAATGGGAGAAGGATGGGGAGGATGTATAACAATAAAAAAACTAAATGTGGATCATACCACAACATGCGGGGGCGTATCGGAGAAGGGTCAACTTAATCAGATGAGGAAGAAGTAGCATCCTTGGCTTTCCCTTGGGGAGAGATGCTACGTGGAGCTACGACAGCGCCTAAGAGACGATGGGAGAGAGGTTCAAGGGAGCGAGCTGGTTGAAGAAGCAGCTTGTTAAGAGCGCACCACTTGATCTGTGAGTCCAACGGCATATTCCTTCACTTCAACTCCGGAAGTCATCTTCACTTTGTCACTCTGATTTATCATTTTCTTTCCGGTCCTTCCACCTGCCTCCCCCGGTCATAGGCTGTGGTTGACCGTGGTTGACCGGAGCACTAGGGTGGGTGGGGTTGGGGTGGTTGTCTTGTCCCCTCTGTGGTAAGTCTGAGGGAACTTCCTGTTTACCATGTGCCACGTTCACTGTTTTTGTTTCTCTACACGAGGCCCAAGGGGCATTCTGCTCTGTGTGTTCTACTTAGACATCTGTTGCTGGATGTGGAGCAGAAACTCGTAGTAGGAGAAGGTTGATTCCGACCGGTCCTCTACCAAGTGCTGGAAAAAGCTGGTCTTAGCTGAAGCATCATCCCTACAGGGAGAAGTAATGAAATGAATAAGCATGTGAAATAAGAATGAGCGCATATAGTCTGAATACATTTACAGTCTATTGAAATTACTTTGATACTCTAAAAGGCCTCTTTGAATTTGTAAAACTTCCATTTGGTATGAAGAATTGTCCTATGGCCCGTAGATATTCATAGCAAACTGATCCTCACAGCAGCCTAATGTCATAGTCCAACAATGCACAAGCATGACGGTAGAACGAACTGAAACCCAAACAACGTTCACTATAGTGGGCCTTAATCGTAGCCATCCATCAATGACCCTCACAGTGGCTGCATGTTTTCCGTTGAACATGCCTTTCTTACCACCAGGGGGGCTCCCGAGTGGCGCAGCGGTCTAAGGCACTGCATCTCAGTGCTTGAGGCGTCACTACAGACCCCCTGGTTCGATTCCAGGCTGTATCACAACCGACCGTGATTGGGAGTCCCATAGGACGGCGCACAATTGGCCCAGCGTCATCCGGGTTTGGCCGGTGTAGGCCGTCATTGTAAATAAGAATTTGTTCTTAACTGACTTGCCTAGTTAAATAAAGTTAATAAAAATAAAAAACATCAGACATACACTGAGTGTACAAAACATTAAGAACACCTGCTCTTTCCATGACAGACTGACCAAGTGAATCCAGGTGAAAGCTTTGATCCCTTATTGATGTCACTTGTTAAATCCACTTCAAATCAGTGTAGATGAAGGGGAGGAGACAGGTTAAAGAATGAGTGTGTATGTGTGCCATTCAGAGAGTGAATGGGCAAGACAAAAATATTTAAGTGCCAGGCACACCGGTTTGAAAAGGGAGGGGGGTGCAACTCAATATTAGGAATGTGTTCCTAATGTTTTGTACACTCACTGTATGTGGTAACTGACGGCTTCCTACATGACACGGACCAAGGCACTCACTTTGCAACAAAAACACAAGCATCAATGGATCAGACCAGGGGCACTTGACTTACGTCACGACGTGAAGTGTTGAGCTGAAGGTTCTCGAGTCCTGCAGCCAGGCGAGGAGTGTGCGCAGTCGTTCAGACAGAGGGGTTTCCAGCTCAGGAATTTGGGTCTGGTATTCATAAGAGACAAAGAAAAAAAGATCCACAGTATTGTTTTTACTACTCAAGACTGTCTACACTGTGTGTGTGTGTGTAAAAAAAATTTACTAAAGAGAACTAGTGGTTGGTTTCAATGCCAGATCTCCACACGTCTGGTGTGTGTGTGGTTTAGTGAAATATGTACGTGTGGTTCGGAATGTGAAGCATGCCTGTGGTTTAGGGATGTGTTGGTCTTTTCCCAAAATATGGAATCAAAAAACACAAACAAAACCTTGACAATTGCTACTCGGCCTGTGTTGTAACACATCCATGTTGTGTGGTATGACATTATTTAGGTAGCCATGGCCATTCGTCAAAAAGGAGAACCAAACAAACAAATCTACTAAAAGTGAATGCCACCCTAGCTGAACTGACTAAGTACAGTACTATTTCATTGTGAAGCACCAGCTGGACACACAACAGAGTTATACACAGCAATACATATGTCACATTGTGTATAATGAATGTTTGTGCCTGACTAACCATGTTAGGTGGTATTGAAGCATGGTTTGGACAGCCCAGCACGTCCCGAATGAACATCTCATTACAGCATTTCCCAATCCACAAGTAAAACACCTGGAGAAGAGAACAGAAAGGAAGTCAATGTAGTGTACATTTCTACATGGGGCAGTAACAAGGGTCCTTGTTAAAATACATGATTCTTTCCATCATTCCCTTCCTTGAGGTAAACACTGATCTACACTGAGTGTGCAAACCATTATGAACATGGAAGTGATGCAGACAATTACATTGATGGAAGTTACAATATATCTGCAATATTAAAGCTGATCTACCCCCTAAAAGAGAGAGAAAAAAAAATATATATATATATATATATATATATATGAACAGCTGCTCTTTCCATGACATGGACTGACCAGGTGAATCCAGGTGAAAGTTAAAAAATATTTTTAAGCCTCGAGACAATTGAGACATGAATTGTGTGTGTGCCATTCAGAGGGTGAATGGGCAAGACAAAATATTTAAGTGTCTTTGAACAGGGTATTGTAGTAGGTGCCAGGCGCACAGGTTTGAGTGTGTCAAGAACTGCAACACTGCTGGGTTTTTCATGCTCGACAGTTTCCCATGTGTATCAAAAATGGTCCACCACCCAAAGGACATCCAGCCAACTTGACAACTGTGGGAAGCATTGGAGTCAACATGGGCCAGCATCCCTGTGGAATGCTTTTCGACACCTTGTAGAGTCCATGCCCCAACGAATTGAGGCTGTTCTGAGGGCAAAAGGGGGTACAACTCAATATTAGGGAAGGTGTTCCTAATGTTTTGTACACTCAGTGTATACGTGACTGAATATGTGAACGCAGAGTTACTACAAATATTGCCTTCATCTATCCAACCTTGTCAGATCTGTTATTATCGTGGAGGAACGGATGAAGGAGTGCATTGCTAAAGTCTTCAAACAGAGACAAGGTTAGTTTTTCAGGGACTTTGGTCATTTGACAGAGCATAGCAGGTCTTACGCTGCCACAGTCCATGAGGAAAGCGCCTTCTCTGGTCAGCTTCTCAGCCGTGAGGTGGAGCAGATGGGGCTGGGGCACTATGCAGTCGTTCAGGTGGAGTGCCCCCTGTGGACAGAAAAGGGTAAAGCAGTATCGTATTAGTATCCTTGTGACCCACAAGGTAAACAAAACCAATGTTTCCAGCTTGGAACCAGTCTAATGCTACAAATACATAAGAAATCAGTCTCGGTCCACCACTATGGAATCACTGTATTTAAGAACTGATCCAACAACTGTTTTCACTCATTTGCTATATAGCTCATAACACACCTGAGGTCAGTGGAGTGCTGATCTTGGATCAGTTGTTCAAAGCGTTGTGTGATCTCTCACCTGGTCTGACATTGTGTCCAGGCGGTAGAGGTCGGGGTGGACCATGCGCATGATCTGTTGCAGCGGCTGGCTCTTGAACTCACACATGGCGAAGACGCGCTCGTCTAGCTTCGTGCTGGTCCCTGTGCGCAGTGCTTTCTGTTAGGTGGAGAGGAAGATGAGGAGGAAGGGGAAAGAAGAGGAGAAGAGGAGGAGGAGCACAGATTCACGAGAAGGGATAGCATTGACAGCTTGAACGCTTCTAACTTAACTAGTGAAGGAGACATACAGTACATACAAAAGCTCTTCTGGCTAAAGGGGCTGTGCGGCAGGTAGCCTAGCGGTTAAAAGCGTTGGGCCAGCAACCGAAAGGTCACTGGTTCGAATCCCTGAGCCGACTAAGTGAAAAAGCTGTCGATGTGCCCTTGAGCAAGGCACTTAACCCTAATTGCTCCTGTAAGTCGCTCTGGATAAGACTGTCTGCTAAATGACTAAAATTTAAATTAGTATGTGTAAAGGCCCAGTGTGGGTTTATGGGTAGGAAAGTGTGAGTAGGGGGGTGGGTATATGTACACAAACCCAGGCTGTGTTAATGTGTCCAGTCCTGTCTGCAGGCCATGTGTTTGTTTGTGTTTGTGTGTGTGTAGCGCCCAGACAGACCTGTTTGAGTAGTGCCAGCACGTAGAGGGGGAAGAGACACAGGGCGGCAGGGGCGATGAGACCAGACTGCTGCAGATTAGAGACCGTGTTCTTGTACGCACTCAGGGAGTCCACCACCGCATTCACCAGGGCATCCCGGGCATCCGACAGGCTTGACGATATCGACCGGTCAATGGCTGTTCATAGAAATTCAAATAGAAATATATGAATAAATCAAATCGGGTCCCATGAACAAATGCAGTGTACGTGTATATATACACTCACCCATGTTGGCTAGGAGGCAGGTGATGGCCTGAACGTCTGCCCCGGCATATACATCACTCAGCTGGCTGACCACTGGAAGACACAGAGTATGGACCCTGATCCGCCTCTTCCCTAGGAGGATGGAGGGAGGGGGAGAGAAAGAATGAGAGATGAGGGTAGATTCATTCATCTTCGTTAGATTATATTAAAATAACTTTGTACTAGAACTAGGACTAATTATTCATTATGTATTTAAGTAAAAGGTGGAATGACTTCTCTACATTTCAAGAAAATATTTCCACAATAAATGAAACGGTGAGATGGTGTTTAAGAGATGACACTGTGTGTGTGTGTGTGTGTGTGTGTGTACCTTTGCTGGAGGTGTACAGCAGCGCAGCCTGGAAGCAGGCCAGTGAGGTGTCGGCCAGGCTGTCCTCTATAGACATCTGCACGGCGAAGCCCGAGTCTGGGTTGACGTTGGCCAGGGACAGCAGGTCCGTCGAGCGCACAAAGAAGTTCCCATGGAACGTGTGGATGGACAAGCCTGTCGACCAAGGAGACAGACATACTTAGAAATGATAACCGTTACATATATCTAGAAATTGTCATGAAATGTATACTGTTTGGTGAGTGACAACAGCACCTTTCAGAAAAAGAAAAAAAATTACTTTGACAATACAAAATGAAATATCTAGGAGTAGCTTACCCTTGCAAAATCATAACCATTTGAAGACAAAATGAACAAAATAGACCCTAGTCCAGTGTCTAGGGAGGCAGACTACACACTTGTCCAAAACCTTTGAGCCCTACCTTTGGTGCAGCGTATCCTCATGACAGCCTCGAAACCGATCTTCCTGGTGAGGTAGCGCTCCAGATCCTTCTGGAACTTGTCCAGCTGGGCCGGGTTGTGAACATGGTGCAACGAGGGATAGTAGAAGATACTACCCGCTGAGTACTTAGACACACACGCTGGACCGAGGAGAGAGAAATAGGATGCTGTATTTAGACTTAGGTTTACTCTAATGACTGATATATTATATTTTGCCAAATCCATTATCTTTAAGACGGCAGTCTCTTTCTCAACTTTTGTACTGTTTATTTGTATTTATTTTTACCCGAATTTCGTGATATCCAATTGGTAGTTACAGTCTTGTCCCATCGCTGTAACTCCCGTACGGAGAGCCATGCGTCCTTCCGAAACACGACCCTGCCAAGCCGCACTGCTTCTTGACACACTGCTCGCTTAACCCGGAAGCCAGCCGCACCAATGTGTCAGAGGAAACACTGTACAACTGGCGACCGTGTCAGCGTGCCTGAGCCCAAGAGCGTGATGGGACAAGGACATCCCGGCCGGCCAAACCCTCCTCTAACCCGGACGACGCTGGGCCAACTGTGCGTCTCCCTGTCGCGGCCGGCTGCGACACAGCCCGGGATCGAACCCGGATCTGTAGTGACGCCTCAAGCACTGCAGTGCCTTAGACCGCTGCGCCACTCCAGAGCAATCTTTCTCAACTTTTTAACATTTTCCTAAACAGTAACCTGTCTATTATATCATCTAAGGAATGGACGATCACGTCTTACCTATTGAGGCCAGGTCAGAGTACTGGGAGCTGAGGAGGAAGAGGTCCACTCCTATCTGCTGGCCAGAACAGTCCAGGGCCAGCTTCTTGTAGAAGTCTGTGGCTGGGCCCAGGTGTTGGACCCCCTGTCACAACATAACATGCAGAACACACTTCTTAAGACAACTGAACCTTACATTACAGAACCATATGGTCTGACAGTGTGTATATGTGTGTGTGCGACTCAGCACTCATACCTTGTTGCTGGACCTCTGGTTGGGGTCCTCCCGGGACTGCAGCAGGCCGGCGCCCAGCGTGGGTAGCTGGGTCTGGAACACGGAGACGCGGCCCCCCGTGGAGGACATGAGCTTGTAGGCAGCCTGCAGCGCTGGGCCCAGGGCACTGTGGGTCTCCCTGGTCTGGCTAAACATGCTGGGTAGGGAGGTCAACAGGACCCTCACCAGCTGGGAGGAGGAGGGGGGGGGGGGAGTGAGAGAGATCAGAGGGAGAGAAAGAGAGAGAGAGATCAGAGGGAGAGAAAGAGAGAGCAGTCAAAATTACTAAAGGTGCACACACACACCAGCATCAGAAGAAAACGGACTATCACACTTAAGCAACCACACAGGGTCAAAAACACACAAAGACTCTCACCCTCCAGTCAAGATTACCAGTGTCATCACAGGCTGGTTAACACAAATAGTTCCACACATTCTGAGTCAAATAAAAACCTTTACCGCTCTGCTTTCCTTCAGGTTCACCAGTAGACTGTCGTGGGTTGGAATGAAGATATCTACAAAAACAAAACGAAGACGGAATCATCACAGCTCACATTCAATGTCCTGGGATATTTCACTTGGAGCAATGCCAATATTCACCAGCAGAAGGATAAGTCATTACATCTCTACAGTACACACTATTTCTACCATTAGTGAATAAGTGACATGTCGGTTTGAGGGAGAAAAAAAAAAAGAGCTGTTTGGCAAGACAATGACATGTTGGCTAGAGCACAAACCGACTGGCACCCAGGCTGGGGATGTATAGGTAGTGGACCTGAAGGTGGATGAGGGGAGCTGACTGAAAGAACACACACAGAACACACACAGAACACACACCGTCGATGTCGGAGACTACCAGCATCTGGGGCTGTGAGAGGCTCTCGTGGAGGTTGTAGAACTGGATGGTGCTGTTGAAGGTGATGAAGCCCACTCGGGTGCGCGTGTCCCCGGGCATCCTGAGACACAGAACAGTCCCCCCTGGAGAGTTAGCCGCGGCATATAATAGCACTGTACAACGGAACAGGTCAGGAAATGGCAGAATACCTCTCTGGTTTGAGAGATACCAGATGTGTGTGAGTGTGTTCTGGTGAACTCTTTTCACATCAAAAAGTGGGATTATGGAGTTGAAGTTGACGTGACTGAGATTTTCCAGACATTGGAACCAGCAGTGAACCTTCGTCAGAGCTAGTTTTGAATAGTTACGACAAAGAACAGGATAATTTCCTGGGAAAAACAGGAAGGACAGTCCTGCTAAAGTATTTAATGTTTCTCTTTTATTTTTTCCTGGCAAGAAAGAAAACTGATACATCT
Organism: Coregonus lavaretus; assembly: GCF_964263955.1. Taxonomy (NCBI): domain Eukaryota; kingdom Metazoa; phylum Chordata; class Actinopteri; order Salmoniformes; family Salmonidae; genus Coregonus; species Coregonus lavaretus. The sequence continues at coordinate 26,152,245 of NC_140016.1, read as the reverse complement.
TTCTTTACTTTATAGTTCAAGTATATACACTTCAGATGGTTTGCTCCCTGTTGAACTGTTCGATTAAAATCGTATTTGACCAAATCGTATTGTTCACCATGTGTATAAATGGTGACGGACTTAACTACTAAAGCAGAATGCAGGAGCGAAGCTACTCACTTGTCCAGGTTTTCCAGTAAGGTCTGACAGAAGACGTTCAGGTAGCCTGCATCCACCGCGTTGTGAGACACATCCAGCACAAACAGGTACACTGCAGGCTGAGGGGGCCGCAGCTGGGGACAACACCCATACACATACTTTACTCAAAACATTCAACCAGTTCACATCTGCAGACTGACAGTCTGATTTTGGAAATCACAGTATCTGATGGAGACCTGCCCTCTAGAGGATTGAGGGCAAACTGTTTCTGGATGAATGAACACTGATCTAAAAATCACTCACCATGTAATCTGAAGAGGCTATGAACTCCACGGTGGAGTTCTGCACCTCTGGCCTCTTGTGGGGCTCTCCATAGGAGCGGGTCACCGGATTGTACATGAACTCATCAGGAACTGTGAGGGGGAGAATATGTACATTCAAGTAATTTAGCAGATGCTATTTAACATCTATCATTTGGACAGTGCTGCCCTAAGTACACATATTTAATAGAGGGATCCGTACCATCGTTGACCCTAAAGCAGAGGTTGCATTTCCATCTCCTCTGGTCCAGGAAGGAGACAAAGGGGTTAATGTAGGTACGACAGGAGCGACATCTCACTATGGTGTTGGATGTGATCACTGGGAGTTGCTATGGATAGAGAGAAAGAAAGATTATGTGATGAAGATGACCGTTGATTTGTGGTTTGTTACTCAATAAGTTATTCATGAAAATGTGTTCTACATTTGATCGAACCTGCGTCTGCAATATGCATCTGTAGGAGTGGACTCCTTTCTGTAAAGCCCATATATCAACAGTCTGCTTTTTGTACTTTTAGCACCTTGCACTTGACACTTTCACTGAACCTAAAATCATGGCTTTTTGCACCTCCTCACCCTCCAGCTCATCCTGCCTTGCCTCCTGCTGTTCTGTTTCTGAACTCAGGTCAACAGGGTGTTATTTAGGGGCACTGAACACCACAGTCAATATAAATAACCACTGAAGTGTTTTATTCTAGGATATTCACTCAATTCCACAACAAAACATTTGTGCTATGTTCAATGTAGCGTTTCAATTCAATTGCCCTTCTAAGTTGGTACCTCCCTGAAATGTCAGTTGCTTACACCTATCCAATCCTCTCAGATCTACACCAGTACATATGAGTTAGGGGCTAGGGGATGTTTGTGGACAGGGCCCAGGTTGTATTAGGGTTGGGTGTCTTCTTACTGCGAGGTCTCTGAAGGGGTGCAGGAGCAGGCCCAGGGGCAGCCGGGCTTTATTCAGCAGGGCCTGGGTCTGGGGGATGTTGTTCAGGGTACACCTGAACGTGCTGTGGAGGGGAGAGAGAAGAGCGTTTAGCACAGCTTTGTCAGGCATGAGCTAATATGTTTCATTGAGTGAGAGGAGACTATGGAGGAACAATGCAGTGTGGAGATAGAGCAGAAGTACGTTTGATATCCACAAGGTTTCCAATTTGTGTTTTGCTTGAGTCTATCAATAAACTTGGGATCGCACTTGTCATTCCTAGTGTTTCGGTTTATGCTGCATATTGTCTGTTAGTGTTGTGTTCAGATACCAGATTATCCTCAAACTTCCCCTCCCCCTTACTCCGGGCTGCAGTTGGCCTTCTTGAGGTCAGCGTTGAGGTTGGGTTCAGGGGCATCCAGGGGCCGGTGGGGTAGAAGGTTCCTCTCCTGCAGCAGGTTCACGGGCCGCAGCGCCTCCACCTCCAGCTCTGGCACACCGCTCAGCCCCCCCAGGGCCGCAGACAGCTGGCACATGTTAGGGAAGGGCTGCATGGACAAACAGGAGGCAGTTAGTCAAACAGTCACTAGAGATCGGTAGATCATTACCACAAGGGTCAGGTGTGGGGAAGAGATGAACATGATAGAAAGGAACCGATGTCCACAACACTAATATGACCCCAGAGAAATGGATTGACATGCAGTGACTTAGTAGGCCAACTCCTTTTTACTTAGTAGGCCAACTCCTTTTTGACTTAGTAGGCCAACTCCTTTTTGACTTAGTAGGCCAACTCCTTTTTGACTTAGTAGGCCAACTCCTTTTTGACTTAGTAGGCCAACTCCTTTTGACTTAGTAGGCCAACTCCTTTTGACTTAGTAGGCCAACTCCTTTTCATGTATTTCATGAGGGACCATATTAGAATAAGGAATATATCTTCTCTTTTAGTCATACACAACCAGGTGGGTTGTACCAGAACAACTTACCTGTGACAAATGCTGGTAGCCAGTTTGGTTGTACCCGCCGTGGGAGGGAGAGGAGTCTGTCCTGGGGGACGGCCTCTGCTGATAGGCTGGCTGCATGCTGGGGTAGCCATAGCCAAAGGGCGGGGCCTGTTTGGTAATGTCGGCTGAGGGAGGAATGGAGGACTCTAGAAAAAGAGTGAGAAACATTAGGGTTGATTGTACCAATGGATAACTGCCTGCCCACTTAGTGCAATTGGGGATGTGGTTGAGCGGAGAGAAATGTGGCAGAAGAAACGTTCAATTGTGTCAAATGTTTCAAATGTCTCCTCAATGTAGCGCTGGATTTTTAAGAGCTGAGTACAGTATGTACCTGGGTAGCTGCCGCCTTCCAGGGAGTCGTAGCTGTTGGGCACCGGGGACACACTGCCGGTGGTAGTTGAGGAACTATCACCGCCTGAGGGCGGGGGAAAGGAAGAGGGCGGGGGAAAGGAAGACGGGGAGAGAAGGAAGAGATGGAGAGAAGGACGAGGGGGAGAAGGAAAAATATATATTACAACTCACATGCTGGCGGGATAAAAATGACATGAAAGATGGACGTTAGGCGTGTGTAAGCAGGGCAGGAGGAATGTGATGCTGCTGAAATAGGAAAATAGGAGGTGAAGCCATAGACAGGCAGCAGTCATCATCATCATCATCTCTCTAGGCTGTGTACATCCAGCCTTCCCTTCCAGATCTCTGGGAGAAGGCATTTTAAGTCTTGCAACCCACACCCACGCACTGGAAGCAGGTTCTGAACGAGTCGATTAATCCAATTGGGCAAAATGGAGGGCTGTGACACTGAACCAAGATAGCGCTGCCTCATTGGATGAGCTCCAATTATCCCAGGCAGCTAAATCTGCCTGCCACCCCAGTGGATTAAGTGCTCTAGATATTAAAGAACCTGGGCCTGGGGAAACATGTATTATGACTGACAACTGACAAGCCCTCCTCACACATCTGAATTCAGATAATTAGACATATTATAATGATACAAAAAAATCTAAAGAAGTAGGCCTAAACAAAACGATGGCCAAGCAATGGAGAGCGACTGAATGATGAGTGGCCAGCTTTGCAGGGAATAAGAAACCACCCGAGAAGAACTAGGACAAACAAAGAGAAACATCTGTGACAAAAAATGTGTGTGAAAATGACAGAGGGCGTTTAGAGTGCAAGGGCAGAGGGTAAAGAGTTACACACTTTCCCCACTTAAATTAGCCAAGGTGCTAATGAGTGTTAGCTACTAGTGCTGACATGCCGCAGCTCAATACCCTTTTCCCATTGGAGACCAGAGAGCAGCAGAGAGCCTGCTGGCCCGTGGTAACAGGGGACCTGCTATATATAAAAAGCTGTTAACCTCTAGACAATAACACTACCCAAGGGTGGGACGCACCAGCACCCCTGGGACACTCATCAACACCTTGTCATTGAAACACTGCATGTATGCTGATAACAAAATGTGAAATGTAGTATGAATAATATCATTATCAATCAGGATAGCATAACTATGGAAGTGGCTAAGATTTCAGGTTCCAAACAAAGTGTAGGCTATTGACTGGCCCAGATAGGGATCTATCGAAAATTATGTTAAATTACACTACCAGTCAACAGTTTGGATACACCTACTCATTCAAGGGTTTTTCTTAATTTTTTACAATTTTCTACATTGTATAATAATAGTGAAGACATCAAAACTATGAAATAACACATATGGAATCATGTAGTAACCAAAAATGTGTTAAACAAATCAAAATATGTTATATTTGAGATTCTTCAAAGTAGCCACTCTGCCTTGATGACAGCTTTGCACACTCTTGGCATTCTCACATATGCTGAGCACTTGTTGGCTGCTTTTCCTTCACTCTGTGGTCCAACTCATCCCAAACCATCTCAATTGGGTTGAGGTCGGGTGATTATGGAGGACAGGTAATCTGATGCAGCACTCCATCACTCTCCTTCTTGGTCAAAAAACCCTTACACAGCCTGGAGGTGTGTTTTGGGTCATTGTCCTGTTGAAAAACAAATGATAGTCCCACTAAGTGCAAACCAGATGGGATGGTGTATCGCTGCAGAATGCTGTGGTAGTAATGCTGGTTAAGTGTGCCTTGAATTCTAAATAAATCACTGACAGTGTCACCAGCAAAGCACACCCACATCACCTCCTCCATGCTTCACGGTGGGAACCACACATGCGGAGATCATCCGTTCACCTACTCCGTGTCTCACAAAGACACGGCGGTTGGAACCAAAAATCTCAAATTTGGCCTCATCAGACTAAAGGACAGATTTCCACCAATCTAATGTCCATTGCTCGTTTTTCTTGGCCCAAGCAAGTCTCTTCTTCATATTGGTGTCCTTTAGTAGTGGTTTCTTTGCAGCAATTCGACCATGAAGGCCAGTCTCCTCTGAACAGTTGATGTTGAGATATGTCTGTTACTTGAACTCTGTGAAGCATTTACTCTTCCTTTCCTCTGGCGGTCCTCATGAGAGCCAGTTTCATCATAGCGCTTTATGGTTTTTGCGACTGCAGTTGAAGAAACTTTAAAAGTTCTTGAAATGTTCTGGATTGACAGACCTTCATGTCTTAAAGTAATGATGGACTGTCGTTTCTCTTTGCTTATTTGAGCTGTTCTTGCCAGAATATGGACTTGGTCTTTTACCAAATAGGGCTATCTTCTGTATACCACCCGTACCTTGTCACAACACAACTGATTGGCTCAAACGCATTAAATTCCACAAATTAACTTTTAACAAGGCACACCTGTTAATTGAAATGCATTCCAGGTGACTACCTCATGAAGATGGTTGAGAGAATTGCCAAGAGTGTGCAAAGCTGTCATCAAGGCAAAGGGTGGCTACTTTGAAGAATCTCAAATATAAAATATATTTTGATTTGTTTAACACTTTTTTGGTTACTACATGATTCCATATGTGTTATTTCATAGTTTATAGGTCTTCACTATTATTCTACAATGTAGAAAATAGTAAAAATATGAGTAGGTGTGTCCAAACTTTTGACTGGTCCTGTATGTCTGCTCTAAACATTTATTTTGCTTATCTAAATGCAAAACCAATCATGCAAAAATCTATTTTTTTTCAGGAGGATATAATTTTGAAATTCCAATGGGAAGAAATCAGAAGCTTTTTATTCAAACCAGTTGGATCACTGCCTGTAATTGAAATGCAGACAAGACATTCCCAAATGGTTAGTTGGTGAGAGCTGAGAGGAAAACTAAGGACATGAATGGCACAAGAACGAGTGCGTAGCCTGCATGTCAAGAAGACTAACATATTCTAAAACAGCTAATTTACTCTCAAACACTACACCCTACTCACATTTTTTAACTGATGGTTTCGAATTAGGCTTAATAAAGGCTTATCCTAACTTGATCAAGAAGAGGTTAACTGATCAGATGCTTCACACCATTCTGACTGACATGCTTCAGTGATTTTAGTTACAACGAGCTCACATCACTAACATCAAATATTTATTGGGAACACTGATAATGTTGGGAGAAGATATGGCGTAGATGTTGAATACGTGGAGGCCGTCAGATGGGCAGCAGAGAAAGATGGATCTGCAAGTTGGGGGCAGGCAAGCTGCTAGAGATGGTCAGAGGTGGCTTTGAGACATGAGTATGAATGCAAAGTGCCTGGGGTTGAAAGGAAAGTAAGTGCAGCATGGGTTGATGTGAGGGTCGGGTTCGTTGGGTGGTTATTGGAGTTAGGTTGAGATGATGGGCGGGCGGGTGGGGGAGGGATGGGAATAAAAGCTATAAGCAGACCTGCTTCCTCATCCTCCTCCTCCTCATCAACATCCTCATCGGAACTGGATGACAAGGGGGCAGCGTTGGTAGAGGCGTTGGCAGAGCTAGCTCCACTATTGCCTACATATCCGTAGTGCACGCCTGTAGAGGGGTGGGAGAGGGTACAAAACAGAAGAACCGTCAACTATGTGGAGGGGACGAGGATGGAGCCAGAGGACTGGGAGTCTAAGAAATCTGTGTCTGTGTGGTGAGGATGCTTGCGATTCGCCTGTCAAAACATCACTTCTCACTAGCTTCTACCAAATTGAGACAAAAAAAAGAAAATGGTAGGATTGTAGCTATTGAGAAGAGAAAACAGAGAGCGAGACAGGACAGCAACAAAATTCACTTAGTTAGACTAAGCCTAGAAGAAGTGAGTTTGAATGATGAAATACAGATCCCTTCATCAATCATTTAATGAAGGTCCTCAAGGTGAGGACGGAGAACCACATAAATGTAAAAATGCAGGAACTAGGGCAGGTAAAATTACCGTATAACTGACGGTTATGGATGAAGACCGTCATGAAAATAAAGTAACAGTCATAACTGTAAAAAAAATAAAAATTATATATATATATATATATATATATATAGAGTGAGGGAAAAAAGTATTTGATCCCCTGCTGATTTTGTACGTTTGCCCACTGACATAGACATGATCAGTATATAATTTTAATGGTAGGTTTATTTGAACAGTGAGAGACAGAATAACAACAAAAAAATCCATCAAAACGCATGTAAAAAATGTTATAAATTGATTTACATTTTAAATGAGGGAAATAAGTATTTGACCCCTCTGCAAAACATGACTTAGTACTTGGTGGCAAAACCCACCAGGTTGGCCACCAGGTTTGCACACATCTCAGGAGGGATTTTGTCCCACTCCTCTTTGCAGATCTTCTCCAAGTCATTAAGGTTTCGAGCCTGACGTTTGGCAACTCGAACCTTCAGCTCCCTCCACAGATTTTCTATGGGATTAAGGTCTGGAGACTGGCTAGGCCACTCCAGGACCTTAATGTGCTTCTTCTTAAGCCACTCCTTTGTTGCCTTGGCCGTGTGTTTTGGGTCATTGTCATGCTGAAATACCCATCCACGACCCATTTTCAATGCCCTGGCTGAGGGAAGGAGGTTCTCACCCAAGATTTGACGGTACATGGCCCCGTCCATCGTCCCTTTGATGCGGTGAAGTTGTCCTGTCCCCTTAGCAGAAAAACACCCCGAAAGCATAATGTTTCCACCTCCATGTTTGACGGTGGGGATGGTGTTCTTGGGGTCATAGGCAGCATTCCTCCTCCTCCAAACACGGCGAGTTGAGTTGATGCCAAAGAGCTCCATTTTGGTCTCATCTGACCACAACACTTTCACCCAGTTCTCCTCTGAATCATTCAGATGTTCATTGGCAAACTTCAGACGGCCCTGTATATGTGCTTTCTTGAGCAGGGGGACCTTGCGGACGCTGCAGGATTTCAGTCCTTCACAGCGTAGTGTGTTACCATTGTTTTCTTGGTGACTATGGTCGAGGGAGATTGACAGTTATTTTGTGTTTCTTCCATTTGCGAATAATCGCACCAACTGTTGTCACCTTCTCACGAAGCTGCTTGGCGATGGTCTTGTAGCCCATTCCAGCCTTGTGGAGGTCTACAATCTTGTCCCTGACATCCTTGGAGAGCTCCTTGGTCTTGGCCATGGTGGAGAGTTTGGAATCTGATTGATTGATTGCTTCTGTGGACAGGTGTCTTTTATACAGGTAACAAAATGAGATTAGGAGCACTCTCTTTAAGAGTGTGCTCCTAATCTCAGCTCGTTACCTGTATAAAAGACACCTGGGAGCCAGAAATCTTTCTGATTGAGAGGGGGTCAAATACTTATTTCCCTCATAAAAATGCAAATCAATTTATAACATTTTTGACATGCGTTTTTCTGGATTTTTTTGTTGTTATTCTGTCTCTCACTGTTCAAATAAACCTACCATTAAAATTATAGACTGATCATTTCTTTGTCGGTGGGCAAACGTACAAAATCAGCAGGGGATCAAATACTTTTTTCCCTCACTGTATATATATATATATAGAAAAAAGATTAAACGGAGACTGTGGTCATTTACCATCATCCAAAATTCCATGACTGTCAAAGCCCTGGCAGGATCCTCTTAAGCAGACATGGGCATGCCTTTGAGGACTTTCAATGCTGATGACCAAATACAGAGCTACGGCAGAGATATGGAGGCTAATTCAAAAGTTTAAAAGCCTCTCTTCTCTCCTCATTTACCTTGCTGATGCCCCGGGGAGGAATGGACTGAAGTAGAAGGGGCTCCTGAAGGTGGTCTGTCTCTGTCAGCACCCCCGGTGTTGTGTGTGACTCCTCCTCCGTAGTGGTCATGTGCTATGGCTGCCTGGTGGCTTTGGTCATAGTGCTGGAGGACTGAGGCTTGGACTGGGGAGAAGATGACAATTAAGGCAGAGGCAAGTATATCAAATATTGTCATCACATAAATTTAAAAGTAAAGGGGACTCAAAATCGATTATGTATGGACAATCACAACAGTGCAGAGGAGTCGACTGTACCTGCATTAACCTGGCCATTGACTGTGGCTGGTTGGCCGGGTGGAGCCATGCTATACCCAGAGGGAACCACTGCAGTAGATGCTAGGTGACTGGTGCCATTTCCTGGGGGACACTGGTGGAGGGGGGCGCCTATCTGGTTGGAAACGGCTCCTGGGCCGGTGGGAGCCTGGGAGGAACACAATGTGCCGTACTGACTGCTTCCCGGTGCAGAGGGGTACGAGATAATGGGGTACAGGGGAGCGCCTGGGCAGCTGGGGGTCGTGGGGTACTGCTGCTGTCCATAGTAGGCCCCATGCGGTGCGTAGGGGGTTGGTTGTTGGAATGGAGGTGCATGTTGGGGGTTTGGAGGGGCAGCTGAGGTGGGAAGGGTGGTAGGGGTGCCATAGGGCTGAGGAGGAGGATAGGAGCCTTGGGTTGCTCCGAATGCAGAGGGGGCTACAGTAGGTGCAGCCGTGGGCTGCTGGTGGCTGTTGTGGTGGTAGTAAGCACTGTGGTCATTGTTCATAATGGGAGATTTGTTGGGGGCAGGGGCACAGTGTCCTGAAATGGTTGGGTAGCCCTGCTGTTGAGGCCCGGCGTCATAGTACCCCGTCGAAGGATATGTGGATGGGTAGGTCTGTCCTACTGGACCTGTAGAGAATGACAGTTGAGGTTAGCAAAACCAGGATTAATGTTAGAATAAAAAAGGAGTTTGCAGACAATTTAGATATTGTTGATGCATATTTTTGCCAAGGATTGGTGATCATCAATGTGTAATCTACCATTATCAAAAGTATTACCTACCTACATACTAAATATTCTATAGAAGGGATCAAACATGTCAATGTCAGCTAAGCAGTTACTGACTTATTCAAACCAACAGTAAAATAATTTCGCTAGCTAGCTGCCGGTGTATTGTCCTACCAGTAATGACATATGTCAATACCCTCGCTAGCTAGCCTAAAGATTCCTCCCCTCAATGGACCCTGGCTGCGTTAGTACAATAAGCAAAGATATATAATTGCTGGCAACATCCATTTGTGAACATAACCAATATTACCACAAATAATACATCAGTGATGTGGTCGTTCAAGATAGCTTGCTAACTAACTAGCTGGTTAGTTGCTTGAATTGATGTTAGGTAACGTTAGCTAGAAAGTTTAGCTTTCTCTTTGACGTTAGCTAGCAAGCTAGCTACAGTAGCTGGCTAACGGTTTGCTAGCTGTTTCTAGCTAACGTTACTGCTAGTTAAACGGACAATTGTCCGTTTTTTAGTAGCTAATACCGTTATAGCTTACGTAAGTTAGTTAGCTAAGCTAATTACAAGACGCAATATGTAGCCAAGCAACACCCATTCACACAGCCACATTAGCTAGCTATTTCAACCACACTGGTACTGGCTAGTTTAGCTAACGGCCGTATCTCCACGGCCTGTTTTACCATTCTGATAGGGGGGTGCTGCTCCACCATTCGGCGTAGAGTTCATGCTGTAACCGACAGGGGTGTTCAGGTTCGTAAAACCCGGCGCAGACATCTCTTGGTCCCACTGTCCTTTATCAACACGAATGCACAGGGTGACAAAGACACATGAAAGGTTGTCACCAAGGCAATATTTCCGTTAGCTAGCTAGGTGTTGGCTGAGGATTTTGTGTGCCCCCTACTCCGATGGCTGTCTAGCAAAGACGATGAGGTTCATCCACTTATGTGAAGCTGCCGTTTCTATGCGACTAAAGCTGGCATAACGGCGCCACCTGTCAGTAGGCAGAAGTGCAAGAGACGGATCAGTGTTGAAAAAAACAGAGTATTTATCTAGCCAAATCAGCACCTATTTTTTTGTTGTTCTAAATATTGAATATAAATGTTTATTTTATTTGTATTGAACAATAAACAAGGTAATTCTGCACCAATTTGTAAGTCGCTCTGGATAAGAGCGTCTGCTAAATCACTTAAACGTAAATGTAAATGATATCACGGACATATGATGCCTCTGATGGCACATGTAATATCTAGTGTGAAATGTTAGTGCATTTTTTACACATGATGATGAGTAATTAAAGGCAAACTCGTAAAATAACAGATCTGTTGAGGAGGATTTATTTAATTAAAATAGGCACAAGCCGATTGTCACCACAATCACATTTGAATCAGGATTGTCCATCTAAAAAACATGATTGGGTAAAGCTCCAGGTAAGGTCTCTGCTTAGCTCTTTTGAACGTTTTAAAACTGTTGAAGTCACATCACAATGCATCCTGGGGGATCCTAGGGCGCCCTGCTGTGCACTCGCACTCCTCTCTCTGTGGAGGTGTGGCAGAGGGCTCTTCTCCCTGGCCCTTTGTCTGGCAGATGGGGCAGCAGGCGGTGTGGCCCCCCTGTCTGCAGGCAGAGCAGGAAAGGACCAGCTGGCAGCAGAAGTGGGTGGAGCACAGCTGGTACTGGTCCCACGGAGAACTGCAGTACCTACACTCTGCACACAGAGGAAGGGGAGAGGAATGTTGATGAACAGGGCCCAGTTTCCCAAAAGCATCTTTTGAACCTTCGTAGGAGCATTGTTAAATCTCAGAGCTGTTTCCCAAAACCATAGTTACTAAAGTTGCTCTTGAAAAAGCTTGTTATTTAACGACTGCCTCAGACCACTCATAGAACAGTTAAGTACGTCATTACATGTTTTTTTGCCCTTCCACATCACTTTATACACAGAAGATTTCTGCTAAACACAAAATCAAGATGTTCATCTGTCTTTCTGTGACTGCCAATAACTTCAGAACAAATGTGACCGTGACTACAAATACAAAGTTCCCCATTTATTTACATAACAAGAGAAGGATATAGAGGCTTCAAATGAAAACCGAGATGACTGTATTAAAATATAAATACAGTCTAGGCTACATAGGCCTATATATTGAATTATATTAAAATCAATTTCATGTTCATTCAATTGGGTTTTATTTAGCCATTTGTGCACTACTGTCTGTGATTTTTGCCTCAATATATTTCATGTGTAATGTGCGCAATGATGTGCCAAATATTGATTTAGTGCATTATTATAGTGTAAGCATTAGAGTTAGCCGGTTCAATTTTTGTAGCCAAAGGTGATGATATCGCTCTAGGAGCTAATCCGTCGTCAGTATTGTGGAATAATTCTAATGTTAAGGTAAGATTGGAAAGGGAGAACGCTGATCCGAGAGCAGTGCTTCCTTTCTTTCGATCCTATCAGTATCGACACATGCCTCAACAAAGCACTTAGCGAACATTCTCTCTGCATGGTGTTTTGGGAAACGCATGTTACATCTTCGGCTGTTGTAGGAAAGATGCATCATTAAAACACTGGTAAGCCTAAATGCTATCGGGAAACTGGGCCCTGGTCTCTCGTTCTAACAGGAATGGTGAACCATATGTTGGAATGCTGGGTTTGCTACTGCTTACATAAAAAAGCATTGTGATGATCGTAAAGTCTTAAGGGCAATTCACAGTTAACACAGACCTGCGATGATGTCACCGTTGGAGGAGATTGCATAGCGCTCGTCAAACACAAACAGTTTGCCGCGATAGAAGCCCTCAGGGAATTGTTGCAGGTACTTATGAATGCCACCTTTCAGCTGATAAACTTCTTTACACACATCCTGGAAGTAGGAAAGAAACATACACACTGTTTGTTTAGGTTGAGCTTTTTGGTTGAATGAAGCGTGTTTGACATGTTTCAATGATATACTGTCACTGTGCAAAACCTGAAAGGTAGGCTTACCTTTGAGCGGAGATAGGCTGAGCCGCGTTCACAGCGAATGCCGCCGGTACAGTACATAAGGACCTTCTTGTCTCGAAAGAGGTCAAGGTTCTGGTCAACGTAATCGGGGAAATAACTGAATTTTCGGATGTTAGGGGCCAAACATTGGCTGAACTGCCCCTGAAAGCAAAAACATATTTAACCTTGCATTATTTTTATTACTCTATATAATAAATACAAAATATCCATAAAGAAAAAAGTGGGATACAAACATATGCAGTCAAATGCAATACTTACAATTTTACTCTCGTAGAAGTTCCGGCAGTCCAGCAGTATTGTATCATTTCTTGAGTCCCCTTTCGACAAAAGAGCCTCCACTTCTTTGTGGAATTCTTCAGGTTCCAAGTGAGTGCCTAAGTGGTAAAAAGAGGCTTAACTCGGGGCCATATTCAACCATAACCGCGTACTGGTTCCATTATGTCAAATAGCATATGCAACGCAGACGTACACGAGACACACATTTTGTTTACCTGCTAGTCTGTAGGAGAGGACATCAGGGTCCACTCCCATTGGCACTATTTCCTTGTAGACTCCAACCCTCAGGTCACAAAAACACTCTGCGCCCCCATTGCTGGTCTAAGAAGACACAGAAAGACATGTTGAGCATTGAAAACAGTAGTTAATGGATCACAAGGACAACAAATCCAAATCAAACGTTATGTCACATGCGCCGAATACAACAGGTGCAGACCTTACCGTGAAATGCTTACTTACAAGCCCTTAACCAACAATGCAGTTTTAAGAAAAATTAAAAGAGTTAAGAAAATATTTACTAAATAAACTAAAGTTAAAAAAATAAGAGTAACAATAACGAGGCTATATACAGGGGGTACTGGTACCGAGTCAATGTGCGGGGGTACAGGTTATTCAAGGTAATTGAGGTAATATGTACATTACATTTTAGTCATTTAGCAGACGCTCTTATCCAGAGCGACTTACAGGAGCAATTAGGGTTAAGTGCCTTGCTCAAGGGCACATCGACAGATTTTTCACCTAGTCGGCTCAGGGATTAGAACCAGCGACCTTTCGGTTACTGGCACAACGCTCTTAACCACTAAGCTACCTGCCGCCCTACATGTAGGTAAGGGTAAGGTGACTCTGCATAGATAATAAACAGCAAATAGTCTGGGTAGCCATTTGATTAGCTGTTCAGCAGTCTTATGGCTTGGGTGTATAAACTGTTAAGAAGCCTTTTGGACCAAGACTTGGCGCTCCGGTACCGCTTGCTGTGCGGTAGCAGAGAGAACAGTCTATGACTAGGGTGGCTGGAGTCTTTGGCAATTTTTAGGGCCTTCCTCTGACACCGCCTGGTATAGAGTTCCTGGATGGCAGGAAGCTTGGCCCCAGTGATGTACTGGGCCATACGCACTACCCTCTGTAGCGCCTTGTGGTCGGAGGTCCAGTTGGGCAATTCCACACCAGTACAGCCCGAAGATATTTTCGGTATCTCAGATTGTTCTAGCAATTTTCACATAGAAACTTCATTGGGAGAAAGAAAGCTTGACATGCTTTTTACAATTGTATCACAAAAAGTTTGAGAAAGTCATGATGAAAGTGGCCATTTAAGGCCCTTTTTAGACCTATAAATGCCTCCTGTAAGACCCTATGATCCGTGAAATGTACATGATACAGACAACATCTTGGTGTCATTATACTCCTAACATATCTGTCTAGATTCAGAAATACACATTTTCACATTAATTTATTCAACATTTAATGAAAATATTAATCATAATAATAATATCTCAAAAGTACCCTTTTGGATTTCATTCATGTCCATTTCTATGTATAAAATGGGTCAAATATTAAAGTACCAGAGAACCCATTCTGGAAATGTGAAGTGTTTGAGGAGTATAATGACAGTATATTGTTCCAAACAATATGTTTTTAAAAAATAAGGAAAATCAAGAAGGGTACTTTTGAGATATTTATAATGTTGAATAAATTCAAGTGCACAGGCACCTTGCACTGCTTGGATGGTGGTGTTTCTGTAGCACATGAGTTGCAGTTTGCAAAACAAATGGCCCCTGGATTGATTCTGCCAGGTAGGCATAGGCTTCTTTGTAGCTAGTTAACATTTAATTGAGAAAATGTTTGGGAAAACCTTTCCATCTACAAGAAGACGGTTAGGCCTATCATTAGTGTCGCTATATTTTTCCTGTTCCTTAATTGTTTAAAACTGGACATTTACTTCATATTATGAGGAATGTCTTGCCTTGCTTCAAAGTATACTGAACAAAAATATAAAGGCAACATGCAAAGTGCTGGTCCCATGTTTCATGAGCTGAAATAAAAAATCCCCTACATTTTTCATATGCACAAAAAGCTTATTTCTCTAAAATGTTGTGCACAAATTTGTTTACATCCCTGTTAGTGAGCATTTTACCCTTTGTCAAGAGAATCAATCCACCTGACAGGTGTGGCATATCAAGAAGCTGATTAAACAGCATGATCATTACACAGGTGCACCTTGTGCTAGGGACAATAAAAGGCCACTCTAAAATGTGCAGTTTTGTCACACAACACAATACCACTGATGTCTCAAGTTGAGGGAGCGTGCAATTGGCATGCTAACTGCAGGAATGTCCACCAGAGCTGTTGCCAGAGATTTTAATGTTCATTTCTCTACCATAAGCTGCCTCCAATGTCCGCAGACCACATGTAACCACGCCAGCCCAGGACCTCCACATCAGACTTCTTCACCTGGAGGATCGTCTGAGACCAGCCAGCCAGACAGCTGATGAAACTCAGGAGTATTTCTGTCTGTAATAATGCCCTTTTGTGGGTAAAAACTCATTCTGATTGGCTGGGCCTGGCTCCCCAGTGGACCGGCCTGGCTCCCAAGTGGGTGGGCCTATGCCCAGTCATATTATCAACCCATGATAGTTGTTCCATTATTTTCTACATTTCTAAAGGATATTTCCATCTCCGACCATTTCGAATCCCACCGTACCTTCTCCGCTATGCAATCCGGTTTCCGAGCTGGTCATGGGTGCACCTCAGCCACACTCAAGGTCCTAAACGATATTATAACTGCAATCGATAATAGACAGTACTGTGCAGCCGTCTTCATCGACCTGGCCAAGGCTTTCAACTGTCAACCACCGCATTCTTATTGGCAGACTAAATAGCCTTGGTTTCTCAAATGACTGCCTCGCCTGGTTCACCAACTACTTCTCAGATAGAGTTCAATGTGTCAAATCGGAGGGCCTGTTGTCTGGACCTATAGCAGTCTCTATGGGGGTGCCACAGGGTTCAATTCTCAGGCCGACTCTTTTCTCTGTGTATATCAATGTTGTCGCTCTTGCTGCTGGTGACTCTCAGATCCACCTCTACGCAGACGACACCATTTTGTATACATCTGGCCCTTCATTGGACACTGTGTTAACAAACCTCCAAACAAGCTTCAATGCCATACAACACTCCTTCCGTAGCCTCCAACTGCTCTTAAAAACACTAGTAAAACTAAATGCATGCTCTTCAATCGAACGCTGCTGGCACCCGCCCACCCGACTAGAATCACTACTCTCATTGGGTCTGACCTAGAGTATGTGGACAACTACAAATACCTAGGTGTCTGGTTAGACTGTAAACTCTCCTTCCACTCAAATTAAGCATCTCCAATCCAAAGTTAAATCTAAAATCAGCTTCCTATTTCGCAACAAAGCCTCCTTCACTCATGCTGCCAAACATGCCCTCGTAAAACTGACTATCCTACCGATCCTTGACTTCGGCGATGTCATTTACAAAATAGCCTCCAACACTCTACTCAGCAAATTGGATGTAGTCTATCACAGTGCCATCTGTTTTGTCACCAAAGCCCCATATACTACCCACCACTGTGACCTGTACGCTCTTGTTGGCTGGTCCTCACTACATATTCGTCGCCAAACCCACTGGCTCCAGGCCATCTATAAAATCACTGCTAGGCAAATCCCCGCCTTATCTTAGCTCATTGGTCACCATAGCAACACCCATCCGTAGTCTGCGCTCCAGCAGGTATAGCTCACTGGTCATCCCCAAAGCCAACACCTCCTTTGGCCGCCATTCCTTCCAGTTCTCTCCTGCCAATGACTGGAACGAACTGCAAAAATCTCTGAAGCTGGAGACTTATCTCCCTCACTAACTTTAAGCATCAGTTGTCAGAGCACCTTACCGATCACTGCACCTGTACACAGCCCATCTGAAATTAGCCCACCCAACTACCTCATCCCCATATTGTTATTTATTTTGCTCACTTGCACCCCAGTATCTCTATTTGCACATCATCTCATTCCAGTGTTAATACTAAATTGTAATTATTTTGCACTATGGCCTATTTATTGCCTTACCTCCATACCTTGCTACATTTGCACACACTGTATATATATTTTCTGTTGTATTTTTGACTTTATGTTTTGTTTACCCCATATGTAACTCTGTGTTGTTGTTTTTCCAATCGCACTGCGTTGCTTTATCTTGGCCAGGTCGCAGTTGTAAATGAGAACTTGTTCTCAACTGGCTTACCTGGTTAAATAAAGGTGAAGTAAATAAAAACATTTTAAAAATCTGTCCATGAAACCGCTCACATGTGCAGAGTGCATTTTAGTACTGTGTTAACCCACAAATTGCATTATAGAACATTTGCGCATAGGCCTACCACTGTGTACACATTGCGTCACCTTAAATATTAAGAAATAATAGTTCAACATTTTAAGCTAAACATTCTGACCTGTTCCATCATCCTTACTAATTGATACAGCGTATACCTCCACTACACTACTTTGATACTCATCGTGGGGATTAAGACGTGAGTATACGCAATGCCCCATTATAAAACAAGTGGGTATATGGTGTATACCTGCGTATACCCTCCACTACACACTGGTAAAATGACACCAAGATGTCTGTATCACGTACGGCTCACGGATCATAAGGTCTTACAGGAGGCATGTATAGGTCTAAAAAGGGCCTAAAATGGCCACTTTCATCATGATTTTCTCATAAATTTGGGCAATTCCACTTGCCCTAAACTGAAGCCTCTCTGTTTTACCTTAAAGTCTTCTTTTTCCATTATCTTGAAGATGGGATGGGAGCACATTGCCTTGATGTACAAGTCAGTCGCCACTTTTGTGCCTCCAACTGTTCCATTGATCCCCTCTGTTGCCACCCTCACCTGCAGAAATAGTATGATAACTGAATGTAAAAATATATATCATCACCATCTGTTTATAAGACAAGATTCTGTCATTCTGTTACCTTGCCAGTTAACTGGAGTTTTTCACAAAGGGCCTTTTGCCAAGCACAGATGAGCTGTGGATCTGCCAGCTGACAGTAGCAGTAGTGCAGAAGAACCTCGCCTGGGCCACTTTACAGATGACAAGAAACAGAGCATGAGAAGGTATTAATTTCATAGAATACTAAACAGTCCAATGTAATAACTCCCATGAATTCCCATACTTGTGAAGCTGGTCACCAGTGATGTGACTGGTGTCAGGTATCCAGGAGGAAATGTCCACTGGCTCTTTCTCTGTTGATTGTTGTTGTGAAGTGGCTTCTTTCTCAATCTGGCTCAGTAAAACCTCAAATGTGGACTGGGTAAGCTGGTGAATGTCAGTGTCATGAGTCCTTGCCACATGTTTGTGGATGGAAGAAAGTTCCTTGAAGGTCTGGTCACAGCAATTCCAAACTGTTGTTGAAGCTCTTTTGGATGCCACAAATGTACCAAACGTCTGCAAGATTAGAGATATGTCTCCATTATGACATACAATAGTCAGCACTTTAGCAAGCCAATAAAATAAACTTCGTTTGTTACACTCACCCTCCTCTTACAGAATGAGTAGTACTTTCGTAGAGTTGCAGAAAGGTGGTGTTTTTCTTGTTTAAAATCATGTGGGGCAAGGGCGTCAACATCTATGTTAATTAACTCATTGCAAGCCATACCATCGGTTGTCATCATGTCCCCTCTTCTTTCTGTGGCTAGACCTTTTCTAGAGTGATATTTGCTAAATTGATAATAATGATAATGTTACCTAGCCTATTTACAACAATTGAAGCTAGCCCCCTGCTTTGTTTTAATTATGTCAGCTATTAAAACATTAAACGAAACAAAACAAACAAATAACTTTAAAACCCCATTTTATCATAACACCAACAAATATGTAGCTGAAAAGTAACACTAGCTAGCTAACTTACGTTAGGACACACCGGTGATGAGAAACACGGAACCAAACACAGGAAATACGGAAGACAAATAAAGTACACAACTAAGTACTTCTGGTTAACCTCCGCTCCGGATGTGCCTCACTTGAATCTGACCGCTATTATTTTCGCGACCATTGAAAACCTCAAAGCTTTATAACTCAGATTCTTATTTCGAAAAATATTGTTGCCATATTCAAAAAGAAGCAGCAGACAGTTATTAATCCAACGGTGTCAACAATAAAATGTCGAGAAGACGGCACAGTGACGGAGATGATGATGGTAAGTTGTCACTAGATAGCTAGCTAATTCGAGGCTAACGCTAGCTAGCGTCTGCTGAAGCCCGCGAGAGTTGATGCTGCTCGCTCTGTTTGTCAATGTGTGCATGCTAGCTAACTACCTTGATTGCTAGCTAAATCATTATAGCTAGTCATTTCAATTAGCTAACGTTAGTAGCTAGCTCTATGATGACTGTATCGGTTCATACGTATATGTGACACTGGCAGTTTTCCAGCACACCATGATTAGCTAGCTAGTTAGCCTGACGGATTAGCATAGCCCTTGCTTTTAGCCGGTTAACTAGAAATTGCCTAGCAAACTACCTTTCGTCCACCATCGTATGATGCAAAAAAACGTCCTTATCCTACCATAACGTTAAACATTTGCCCAACATAATGTGATATCTAGCTAACGTTATTCTCTTGTTGTTAACAACTGTTAATGTTATTTCAGACCTTGCCTTGGGGGCGGCAACCAGCGATGCCAAAAAGTTGTTTATCTCGCTAGCTGGCTATCCTCTGCCATTTACGCCACAGACAGTGGATCTTCAAAATAATGATTAGTGAAATTAACTCGCTAGTAACTTGTTACGCTACTGAAGGTTAACGTTTTTAAAGAGCGAAGCATATGTGAGTTAGCACAAAATACTAAATTGAAGGAAGGATTTATCTCAGACTGTATCTGTTTCATCATCTGTCCTGTATGTGTTTGTCTCATTCAAGGCGGCCAGTCTCACAAAAGAAGGAGAACGTCTGAGCCCATTGAGATTGAGGATCGCCTGGAATCACTGATATGTCGAGTGGGAGAAAAGGTAATAGGGTTTTGCAGTAAGTGTGGGGATGTTTTCTGCATGATACCCATGTGTGTATTTTGTCACTCACTATACTTTTTTGCCTGATTTGACCCCAGAAATCACCAGATATGTTGCCCTACAACAATTTCTTCATTTGCAGAGTACCTCTTCCCTGGAAAGCAACTTGGAAGGTCTTGCAGGTGTCTTGGAAGCCGACCTCCCCAATTACAAAAACAAAATCCTCCGCATTTTGTGTGCTGTGTAAGCTATTGGAAGTTATTCTAATACATTTGAAGGACTTTTAGTACAGTCATAGGTACAGTAGAAAAAGGTTCCACCGTTATACAGTACCAGTCCAAAGTTTGGACACACCTACTCATTCAATGGTTTTTATTTTTTTTAAACTCTTTTCTACATTGTAGAATAGTAGTGAAGACATCAACTATGAAATAACACATATGGAATCATATAGTAACAAAAAAAGTGTTAAACAAATCCAAATATGTTTTAGATTTTAGATTGTTCAAATAGCCACCCTTTGCCTTGATGACATCTTTGCACACTCTTGGCATTTTCTCAACCAGCTTCTTGAGGAATGCTTTTCCAACAGTCTTGAAGGATTTCCCACATATGCTGAGCACTTGGTGGCTGCTTTTCCTTCACTCTGCGGTCCAACTCATCCCAAACCATCTCAATTGGGTTGAGGTTGGGTGATTGTGGAGGCCAGGTCATCTGATGCAGCACTCCATCACTATCCTTCTTAGTCAAATAGCCCTTACACAGCCTGGAGATGTGTTTTGGGTCATTGTCCAGTTGAAAAACAAATGACAGTCCCACTAAGCGCAAACCAGATGGGATGGCATATCGCTGCATAATTTTGTGGTAGCCATGCTGGTTAAGTGTGCCTTGAATTCTAAATAAATCACTGACAGTGTCACCAGCAAAGCACCATCACACCTCCTCCTCCATGCTTCACGGTGGGAACCACACATGCGGAGATCATCCGTTCACCTACTCTGCGTCTCACAAAGACACGGCGGTTGGAAACAAAAATCTCAAATTTGGACTCATCAGACCAAAGGACATATTTCCACCGGCCTAATGTCCATTGCTCATGTTTCTTGGCCCAAGCAAGTCTCTTCTTCTTATTGGTGTCCTTTAGTAGTGGTTTCTTTGCAGCAATTCGACCATGAAGGCCTGATTCACACAGTCTCCTCTGAACAGTTGATGTTGAGATGTGTCTGGTACTTGAACTCTGAAGCATTTATATGGGCTGCAATCTTAGGTACAGTTAACTGTAATGAACTTATCCTCTGCAGCAGAGGTAACTCTGGGTCTTCCTTTCCTGTGTCGTTCCTCATGAGAGCCAGTTTCATCATAGCGCTTGATGGTTTTTGCGACTGCACTTGAAGAAACGTTCAAAGTTCTTGAAATTGTCCAGATTGACTGACCTTCATGTCTTGTAGTAATTATGTACTGTCGTTTCTCTTTACTTATTTGAGATGTTCTTGCCATAATATGGACTTGGTCTTTTACCAAATAGGGCTATCTTCTGTATACCACCCCTACCTTGTCACAACACAACTGATTGGCTCAAATGCATTAAGAAATAAATTCCACAAATTAACTTTTTAAGAAGGCACACCTGTTAATTGAAATGCATTCCAGGTGACTACCTCATGAAGCTGGTTGAGAGAATGCCAAGAGTGTGCAAAGCTACTTTGAAGAATCTCAAATATAAAATATATTTTGATTTGTTTAACACTTTTTTTGGGTTACTACATGATTCCATATGTGTTATTTCATAGTTTTGATGTATGCACTCACTAACTGTAAGTCGCTCTGGATAAGAGCGTCTGCTAAATGACTAAAATGTCAATGTAATTCACTATTATTCTACAATGTAGAAAGTAGTAAAAATTAAGAAAAACCCTTGAATGAGTAGGTGTGTCCAAACTTTTGACTGGTACTGTAATTGTGTGTCTGGTTTTGACAGGGCTCGACTTCTACCCGAGAAGCTGACCGTGTACACAACACTAGTGGGCCTTCTCAATGCCAGGAACTACAACTTTGGTGGGGAGTTTGTGGAGGCCATGATCAGACAACTCAAAGAGACCTTGAAGGCCAACCTGTACACCGAAGCGCTGTACCTGGTAAGTGTTTGGTGCGATAAAATAATTAGTCCACTGGCTCACCAAGGCAATTTTAGCAAGAGTCTTTCTAAGTAATTACAAATGCATTACAATAATGTTTGACATTATGCAAAACAATGGTTTCCAACACCTTGGCTTCCCTCTTTTTTCTCCAGGTGCGCTTCCTCTGTGACCTGGTGAACTGCCACGTGATCGCTGCCCCCTCCATGGTAGCCATGTTTGAGAACTTTGTTAGTGTCACTCAGGAGGAAGATGTGCCGCAGGTAACATCTTATTGATGCATTTTAAACCCTTGAGTTGTATGCAAGTGTATACAGTTTAGTTTTAGTATTGGTGCATTTTGACTGTTTTCTCTCTTCCCAGGTGCGCTCGGACTGGTTTGTCTATGTTGTACTCTCCAGTCTCCCCTGGGTTGGGAAGGAACTCTATGAGAAGAAGGACGTGGAGATGGACAGGCTCCTAAACCAGATTGACGGTTACATCAAGTATGCTTTTTTCCCTCTCTTCTGCTATAGTTTGGTATTAACATGTCTTTCTGTCTCTTTCCTAGTTGAGGAACTGTGCATGATGTAATGCAATTGAAATTTGAGTATTTTGAGCGAGACTCCTTTGTCAACTGCACTCAATAGTGGTGAGACGGTCATGGTGACACCAATCTATGGTTTTTCAGGAGGCGACTGAAGACTCATGTCCCCATGCTTCAGGTTTGGACAGCAGAGAAGCCACACCCACAAGAGGAGGTAAGTAGGAGAGATGTTTTCATATAAATGTATGTTATATTCCTCTTTCATAACCATCATAACCGTCACCACTTCCTCGCTCGCCCTCAGTACCTGGACTGCCTGTGGGCTCAGATCCAGAAGCTGAAGAAGGACCGCTGGCAGGAGCGCCACATCCTGCGGCCGTACATCGCCTTTGACAGCGTGTTGTGTGAGGCCCTGCAGCACAACCTGCCACCCTTCACCCCGCCCGCCCACATGCCCGACTGCCAGTACCCCATGCCCCGCGTCATCTTCCGCATGTTCGACTACACCGATGCCCCCGAGGTACCGTGTAGCACTCCCTTGAGAAAGAGGAACGTTTGGTAATGGGGTGGCATTTTGGAATGCTCTGACTAGTCTTTCTCTCTCTCCCTGACCACAGGGTCCTGTCATGCCAGGCAGCCACTCTGTGGAGAGGTTTGTGATTGAGGATAACCTTCACAACATCATCAAGTCCCACTGGAAAGAGAGGAAGACCTGGTGAGCTGCTGTACCTTCTAATGGACTTGTTTAGGTGTCCTCTTTTTGTGAGAGTGAGTCATTTCTTACTCGTAATTGAGCAAACAAGTACGTTTTTTTTTCTTCAGTGCTGCGCAGTTGCTCAGCTATCCAGGGAAAAACAAGATCCCACTCAACTATCACATTGTGGAGGTAAGCCCATTACTGCTTCATATCAAGGAGTTTCATATCAATAGGAGAACAGGACCGAAGTTGACGCTTCCATTCCTCTTTCCCTCTCTTCTTCCAGGTGATCTTTGGAGAGCTCTTCCAGCTGCCCTGTCCCCCCCACATCGACGTCATGTACACCACACTGCTCATCGAGCTCTGCAAGCTACAGCCAGGCTCCCTGCCCCAAGTTGTATCCTTCACCCCACTACTGGGACTACCCACCACATTCTAGTAAAGGGCACTCTGAAAGGGTAGTCCATCACAGAAATGCTTGTTTGAATACTTCAGACATGATTTTTTTCTCCTATGCTAAATATGAGAATAGTGGGAAACCAGGGTACACAAAATGGCATGGGAAAATGCAGAAATACTGTTTTCAGAGATCCTACTTTTTAAAATCAACAAGTAATTTTTTGTCAGGATTGGATACTTGTTTTACATCAACAGTGAGTGTTAACCCCTTAACAGCCTCCTCCCAGTTGGCCCAAGCCACAGAGATGATGTACATGAGACTGGACACCATGAACACTACTTGCATAGACCGACTCCTCAACTGGTTCTCCCACCATCTGAGCAACTTTCAGTTCCGATGGAGCTGGGACGACTGGTAAGATCAGCTGTCTTTTACAATACTTTATTTTTATTGTGTTGGAACCCCTACTTATTGTATCAAATACAGATACTATTTAGAACAAATACATGTTATTCTCCAAAGGACGGACTGTTTAGCGCTGGATGCAGACAAGCCCAAGCCCAAGTTTGTCAAGGAGGTTCTGGAGAAATGCATGAGGTATTTTCATTCAGATCCACTAATACTGTGTTGCACCCAGCTTGTTTTAAATCATACATAGGGAGGGATGTGTATAGTCTGTCCCTGGAAATTGACCAATCGACTTTTGTTCTTGACCTCCAGGCTCTCCTATCATCAGCGGATAGTGGACATTGTCCCTCCCACTTTCTCAGCCCTCATCCCAGCCGACCCCATCTTCTTTTACAAATACCAAGATGAGGCCAACAGTAAGTACGCTGCCTCTCCATGGGCCATTCATTTATGTATTCTTGCATTTATTTCTGTAAGCTTCTGTCTGTTGGTGCATCATAGCCTGGGGACTAAGATGACTCTAATGTGCTCGTAATTGGTCTGGCATTTTATTTTCTTCTGTTGAATTGTAAGAGTGTGGTCACAAGTGACAGCCTTTTGATGGTAAAGCTCAAATAAACCCAAGGGGTAACAATTCACATTAGTGTTGTTATTCCAGTGAAACTGTAATGGAACTGATGTAATTAGCCTGTAACAGGAAAGTAGTTCACTCAGTGTAATCTAAGTAAATACGGTGTGCACTGTCTTCCTTTTTCTTACTGTTGAACTCTTGACGGGAGCACCATCAGAAATACAACATGACACCTCTGCCTTTGTCCAGGTGCGCTGCCAGGCTTTGCCGTGGCCATAACGGTGGGCAACGCCATCAAGAACCGGGCCTCCAATGAGGAGATCCTCACCGTGCTCAAAGACGTGCCAAACCCCAACCAGGAAGATGACGACGGTCAGTTAGCCCCAAAGCACTCACCTTCTCAGTGTTCCTATATACACTCATTACAGTACTGTATACCATAGGGATATGTTCTACTCATTTCTCACTCACTCCTCCTTTGTCTGTTTCCAGATGAGGGCGAGGGCTTCAACCCCCTGAAGATAGAGGTGTTCCTGCAGACTCTCCTCCATCTGGCTGCCAAGTCCTTCAGCCACTCCTTCAGTGCCCTGGCCAAGTGAGTGCCTGTTATGCCAACCCACACCCTCCCTTTCCGTGCCCTCCTCTGTGCCACAGAAAAGGGTGGCATTGTTCAGTCTTGAGGCTTAGTGTAGCATCGCTATGATACCAGGCAGTTGAGTGAACGGTAGGAATCCATCCTCTGTTGATTTTGCACGTGTTGTCTGTGTGTACAACGCCTAGTGTCCTGTTTCCATCTACCAGGTTCCATGAGATTCTGAAGGCCCTGACGGACTGTGACGAGGGCAAGCTGCACATCCTCCGGGTGGTCTATGAGGTCTGGAGGAACCACCCACAGGTGAGACCTACCACCCACCTCAGTCACCTACACTAGAACACTCATTTCCACAGAGTTAATATAGATTTTGTGAATTGTGACGTGACCATAGGGTGTTTGGAGAAAGGTGAGTCTGTGGTGTAACTCAGTGTGGTCGACCTGTCTCTGTTTGTGCAGATGATCTCTGTGCTGGTGGACAAGTTGATCCGTACACAGATTGTGGACTGTGCAGCCGTAGCCAACTGGCTCTTCTCGCCAAACATGGCTCATGAATTTACCAGGTGGGCGTTAAACCCTCTCTGCGTGTGCGCCCGCACACACACGTTTGCTGTGTCTTCCTTTGCTGTAAATCTGATTATGAAAAAAAATAGTTTTCAGTTATCCTAATATGTGGTCCTCTGTAGCTCAATTGGTAGAGCATGGCGCTTGTAACGCCAGGGTAGTGGGGTTCTATCCCCGGGACCACCCATACGTAAAAATGTATGCGCACATGACTGTAAGTCGCTTTGGATAAAAGTGTCTGCTAAATGGCTTATTATTATTATTATGTACTACATTATTAAAAATCCACTGTTTTGAAATGAATGAACTCATGGATACTCCATGCTTGGCCTTGTTTTGGGCAGGTTTTACGTGTGGGAGATTCTGCACTCCACCATCCGTAAGATGAACAAACACGTCCAGAAGATTCAGAAAGAGCTAGAGGAGGCCAAGGATAAGCTGGAGAGGCAACAGCATAAGAAGGTAAGCAGCAGGAGGGTGTCCTAGCAACCACTGCTGTAAACACAGCCTATTATAGACTCTTTAAAGGCACAAATCACTCAACAGCATTGTACTGATTGTGCCAGTAGTTTCTCTTCCAAGTTTTGCACAAAGCAGAATGTTCCCATGTACAGTATAGGGAC
The DNA here is from genome assembly GCF_964263955.1 of Coregonus lavaretus. Classification (NCBI taxonomy): domain Eukaryota; kingdom Metazoa; phylum Chordata; class Actinopteri; order Salmoniformes; family Salmonidae; genus Coregonus; species Coregonus lavaretus. The sequence continues at coordinate 26,125,949 of NC_140016.1, read as the reverse complement.
CTTTTTAGACTGTGTACTGGTTTTGCTGTCTAAACATGCATCACAACCATGTGGCCTTGAATGGACACACTGTCCCTTTCAAACATATTAAAACATATTTGTATTAGTTTAGTCTGTTAATAGCCATTATCAGTACATGTCAGTGCTGCTGCCATTTTTAAAGGGATGAGAGGAGCCAAACATGCGAATAGGATTCTCTCTTTCTCTCCCTCTCTCTCTTGTGCGTTTGTCTCTTTCCCCTCCCTCCCTCAGCAGAAGGACAGTGGAGATGAGGAGGACATGGAGAAGAACAGTGAGGATGAGGACGGTCAGCTGGAGGAGCAGATCGAGCGTCTACAGGAGAAGGTGGAGTCGGCCCAGAGTGAGCAGAAGAACCTCTTCCTGGTCATCTTCCAGGTAGTGCATGGTCAATAAAGCTTTGAATTTAAACGTACTATGTCGGCGACATGGTTGCCTGTTCTGTTTTCAACTGTTCAGCGCTTTCAGTGATGCTGAGGAACGAGGACAGTAGACAGGACGTCACTCCAGTGTTTTGTATGAGTCCATAGGATCCAGCCTGATTTCATCCTCCTTTTAAAATCTTTAAAATAAAAATCTTGTCCCTCTCTTCTGTCCCCGTAGCGCTTCATCATGATGCTGACGGAGCACCTGGTGCGCTGCGAGACAGGAAGTGTGGACTTCAGCACGCCCTGGTACAAGAACTGCATCGAGAGGCTGCAGCAGATCTTCCTCATGGTATTAGCTAGCTACTCCTTCTCGCCCTGTTCTTCAGTCTGACGGGCCCTGTTCATTCAATTCCATGTAATTCAAGTTCAACTGATGTTCTTTGTGTTTTCTTTGTAGCATCATGTGACCATCCAGCAGTACATGGGGACCCTGGAGAACCTGCTGTTCACCGCCGAGCTCGACCACCACATCCTAGCTGTGTACCAGCAGTTCTGTGCCCTGCAGCTCTGAGACCCTTCACACACACCATTACTTTACATACGCCATACTCTACACACACACTCTTGCATCAAGATTTCCTCATTACTTTTTATTTTTTTCGACTTTGTGTGAGTGAGTGCCATTGACGGTATTAACTGTAAAATACCATATTTGGAGGAGGATTTGTTTTTTGGGGGGAAGTATTACATTTTACAGATGTTGGAATCTGTCTCTTGAGTCTTATGCCATTTCTTTGTGTAGTGTTTTTTTCCCCTTCATTTTGCTGTTCATTTTTACCACGTTACTTGTAGCCCTATTAAGGTGGCTCTTTTAAAAACCTGAGGTTGCAACTGGGCAAAAGGCAGACAATGGGCTTTCAGTTTTGTTCCATCGAGCCTGAATCCAGAGTGCTCTACTTTTTTTATATGTATTTTATGTGAATTGAAATTGGGAAATGATTCAAACTCTGTAGAGTTATCTGCCTGTATTGTCTGTATGGTGGCTCTATTGAGGGGAATGCAGTGCTGTTGGCCAATGTGTAACACTTTGGAACGGTGGTGAAATAAATACACTGAAACGGCTTCCTCTTCTTTTTCTTAACTTATAACTTTTCGATAAACTGGGCTCATAAAGTATATTTACAGGAGCAGTTTAAAATACCAAGTTTACACCATTGAATGTATAAAATAATGTGGTCCTGACAAAAATGTGCCATCATTCAAATACCAGGAATGTTTTTTATGAACTAGTCTGTCTACACCCCAAAAGTATACATGGCCATCACCATCACAGTTTACTTCCATTGAAATTCCAGTCAATTCAGGTATTGGATTACTTTTGCATCATAAATTTCATGTCCAATTTAACCGACCAAGCCGAAATGACCTCTGCTCTGCCTCAGTACAAAAGGTGCATAAGATGCTATTCATCTTAGTCAGTGCATACCTGTATTAGAGGAAAGCCCATTTTCAAATTGAGTAACTTATCACTGTTTACCACCACCGTTCAAGCAATATTAAATATCACTTTATTGTAAAAATGTAAATATTTGACTTGGGACGAGAGAATGAACCTGTATAGCAAAGGAAGAAATGACCATTCAGTTACATTCCAAAAACCTACATAATCTTTATAAAGAACATCAAATATAAAGTAATGTATTTGTAAGTCAACACACTTTGCCTCCTGTGAGATTTGGCGTGCTTCTGAAACGATGCCAGTGAGGTAGTGATCTCAACAGCAGTTCAGTTAACCCCTGGCCTGTTCCTCCTTTTGGTTAGAGTTTGGCGTGCTGTCACAGGATGTCAGAGTTAGCTTTATTTGCACCAGCCTGTGCCTCAGCGTCCAGTCTCCTGTACTCCCTGTGGAAGAAGATAATGAAGCAGCAGGTAAAGACACTGCACAGGCCTGCCAGCACCAGCACGGGCCCTGTGGAGACGCACACAGAAAAAGACAAGTCAATGACTGGAGCTAAACTATTTTCAGCCATTTCCACCAGCAACTAATCACAGTGTGTGTGTTCTAGAGAGAATCACGCCACTGGAGCCACAGGAAAGCACCAGATCATAACAATCCAGCCTTGTTCTTCTTTATCAAGGCCTGAGAGGATTTCATTATGTTATATTTAGAAATAAGAGCGGCAACTTAACTGAATATAACCTCCAGCATCACTGTGTTTTGGCCTTGGGCACGTCATTTGTTTTTGGAGGAAAATATTTTTGAATGTATTTGTAAATAAACTATAGCTTGTGGGGGCACCTGTCCCCTCAATTTCAATGGGAATGAAGCATCTGCAACATATATTGTTAGCTGTGGCAAAGCATGTGTTGTCTAGGATGCCGTTTCAGTCCGCCACGTGCACTTTGTGCTATTTGCATACAAATACAAAGTCTTAACTGCTAACAAAACAACCAATAGCCGTAATTGCCTGCAGAAATGTAATGGTGACCAACCGATTGTACCTCAATTAGCATTCATCTATTATTTTAATCCCTCCGATACATATGGTAGTTCTTGACTTACCCCTCCAACTCAAGGCCGCATCACCTCCCACAGAACACGTAGAGAAGGGCGAGTCGGCCATTTGTTTGGTCAACCCCTGAAGAAGCAGTATATACAGTGGAGAGAACAAGTATTTGATACACTGCCGATTTTGCAGGTTTTCCTACTTACAAAGCATGTAGAGGTCTGTAATTTTTATCATATGGACAGAAAATCACATTGTATGATTTTTAAGTAATTAATTTGCATTTTATTGCATGACATAAGTATTTGATCACCTACCAACCAGTAAGAATTCCGGCTCTCACAGACCTGTTAGTTTTTCTTTAAGAAGCCCTCCTGTTCTCCACTCATTACCTGTATTAACTACACCTGTTTGAACTCGTTACCTGTATAAAAGACACCTGTCCACACACTCAATCAAACAGACTCCAACCTCTCCACAATGGCCAAGACCAGAGAGCTGTGTAAGGACATCAGGGATAAAATTGTAGACCTGCATAAGGCTGGGATGGGCTACAGGACAATAGGCAAGCAGCTTGGTGAGAAGGCAACAACTGTTGGCGCAATTATTAGAAAATGGAAGAAGTTCAAGATGATGGTCAATCACCCTCGGTCTGGGGCTCCATGCAAGATCTCACCTCGTGGGGCATCAATGATCATGAGGAAGGTGAGGGATCAGCCCAGAACGACACGGCAGGACCTGGTCAATGACGTGAAGAGAGCTGGGACCACAGTCTCAAAGAAAACCATTAGTAACACACTACGCCGTCATGGATTAAAATCCTGCAGCGCACGCAAGGTCCCCCTGCTCAAGCCAGCGCATGTCCAGGCCCGTCTGAAGTTTGCCAATGACCATCTGGATGATCCAGAGGAGGAATGGGAGAAGGTCATGTGGTCTGATGAGACAAAAATAGAGCTTTTTGGTCTAAACTCCACTCGCCGTGTTTGGAGGAAGAAGAAGGATGAGTACAACCCCAAGAACACCATCCCAACCGTGAAGCATGGAGGTGGAAACATCATTCTTTGGGTATGCTTTTCTGCAAGGGGGACAGGACGACTGCACCGTATTGAGGGGAGGATGGATGGGGCCATGTATCGCGAGATCTTGGCCAACAACCTCCTTCCCTCAGTAAGAGCATTGAAGATGGGTCGTGGCTGGGTCTTCCAGCATGACAACGACCCGAAACACACAGCCAGGGCAACTAAGGAGTGGCTCCGTAAGAAGCATCTCAAGGTCCTGGAGTGGCCTAGCCAGTCTCCAGACCTGAACCCAATAGAAAATCTTTGGAGGGAGCTGAAAGTCCGTATTGCCCAGCGACAGCCCTGAAACCTGAAGGATCTGGAGAAGGTCTGTATGGAGGAGTGGGCCAAAATCCCTGCTGCAGTGTGTGCAAACCTGGTCAAGACCTACAGGAAACGTATGATCTCTGTAATTGCAAACAAAGTTTTCTGTACCAAATATTAAGTTCTGCTTTTCTGATGTATCAAATACTTATGTCATGTAATAAAATGCAAATTAATTACTTAAAAATCATACAATGTGATTTTCTGGATTTTTGTTTTAGATTCCGTCTCTCACAGTTGAAGTGTACCTATGATAAAAATTACAAGCCTCTAGATGCTTTGTAAATAGGAAAACCTGCAAAATCGGCAGTGTATCAAATACTTGTTCTCCCCACTGTAGATAACTGACTGGATCTGTCTGAAAAACCAAAAACAAGCACATGATTATTAACACATAGCCCTTTATTTACAGTCTTGCTCTTTAGTCTATGTTCTCCCTGTATGAAACAGTGTATCAGACAGATGTACCCTGATATGAAGATAAGGCTTGCTGAGGTGGCCTCTCCAACCGGGTAGGAGCACTCCACAGACAACTCCATGGCAACCGGGTAAATGGAGAAGCCGAAAAAGCCGCAGAGCGAACAAGCAACTGCCACGGCTATTCCCTGATTCCGCATCTGAGATACCTGGTAGGGGGAAACACACACACACAAGGATGAGAAGGTGTTACACACAGAACTGCTTGGTATCTTGAAAGAAGAAAAACTGCAAACCTTAGTTTGGAGCAAGCGTCACTGTTTCATCATCACACCTCTTCATGAAGTACTAAACTTCATAACCCTGAGGTTTGACCCCGACTCACCACCTGAAAAGTCAATGCAGGCCAGCGCTGAGAGGCTCCTGTTGACCTTGGTGAACTTCTTGGTCTTGTCAACGTAGAGACCCAGGAAGCCAGCCCCGACTATACCGAACACAATGAAGAGACCTCCGCACAGTCCTGCAAAGTTCTGCAACAACAACACACATTGAGGTTATGTTTCACATTGTTTTATTGATTATTTTGGTGAAATGGTGAAAATATTGTTCAGGAAACCAATTCGTGAGACATATTTTTTCATTATTTTGCAATGAAAAACTAATCTTGTTGGTCCTTTGGGATCATTGGTGGGTGCTTCCATTAGTGTACCGTCGGACACACATAATCTGCTCCAGTAGTGTAGAGAAGCAAGTGAACAGTGATCCCCGAGCCGAAGCAGGAGAATCAGGATAATCATGTAGGCCTTGTTCCTCAGGAGCTACAAAGGAACAGGAGGCAGACAGGCACAGGTTACAGTGGGTTCCAGATGCTCCTGTTAGAAGATAGACATCAGGGATCATTCAATGCTGAATAAATTTGATTTAAAGCAGTATCCAAATCCATCGGATGTAGTGATCACAATATAGTAGCCATATCTAGGAAAACCAAAGTTCCAAAGGCTGGGCCTAATATAGTGTATAAGAGTTCATACAATAAGTTTTGTAGTGATTCCTATGTTGTTGATGTAAATAATATTTGTTGGTCTGTGGTGTGTAATGAAGAGCAACCAGACGCTGCACTTGACACATTTATGAAATTGCTTATCCCAGTTACTAATAAGCATGCACCCATTAAGAAAATGACTGTAAAAACTGTTAAATCCCAGTGGATTGATGAGTAATTGAAAAATTGTATGGTTGAGAGGGATGAGGCAAAAGGAATGGCAAATATGTCTGGCTGCACAACCGTACTGCAAATTGAGAAATCATGTGACTAAACTGAATAAAAATATGAAGAAACGACATTATGAAACAAATATAAATGACACAAAGAATGACAGTGTGATGAGGTGGTGTTGAAGGAGTCAGGCGCAGGAGGGTAAATCACAGAATAACAGGCTATAATCTGCAAAATACAGGTTTACGCAGAAATGCGTCAAACACACTCCAGGGCACAAAACAGGCGCACTGGAAAATACAAGGCACATGGGAAATACTCCCGTCGATACAAAATACACAAGCTCCACCGAGCTTCACTAACCTCCACAATAAACAATCACCCACACAGACAAGGAAGCAGAGGGAACACTTATACAATGACTAATGAGGGAATAAGGACCAGGTGTGTGTGATTGAAGACAAGACAAATGGAGTGATGATAAATGGATCGGCAGTAGCTAGTAAGCCGGTGACGCCGAACATCGAAACCTGCCCGAACAAGGAGGAATTCGTGACACTCCTCGGGACTTTGAACGGCCCCACAAAACGCGGGCTCAGCTTCCGGCAAGGCAGGTGGAGGGGCAGATTCCGGGTCGAGAGCCAGACCCGATCCCTCGGTACAAAGACGGGGGCCTCACTGCGGTGGCGGTCAGCGTTGGCCTTCTGACGACGCAGTCATCCACCGCAGGAGCCTCGGTCTGGCTCTGGTGCCACGGTGCCAGAACCGGTTGGTAACCTAGAACACACTGGAAAGGCGTTAGGTTAGTGGAGGAGTGGCGGAGAGAGTTCTGGGCATATTCTGACCATGGTAAGAACACCGACCACTCCCCCAGCCGGTCCTGGCAGTAGGACCGCAGGAACCTACCCACGTCCTGATTTACCCGTTCCACCTGCCCATTACTCTCGGGGTGGAACCCAGAGGTCAGGCTGACCGAGACCCCCAGACGTTCCATGAACGCCTTCCAGACCTTGGACGTGAACTGGGGACCTTGGTCAGACACTATATCCTCTGGTACCCCGTAGTGCCGGAAGACGTGTGTAAACAGGGCCTCCGCAGTTTGCAGAGCAGTGGGGAGACCGGGCAGAGGAAGGAGGCGGCAGGCTTTAGAAAAGCGGTCCACAATGACCAGGATGGTGGTGTTACCTTGGGAGAGGGGAAGATCAGTTAGAAAATCAACACTTAGGTGAGACCATGGTCGTTGTGGAACTGGTAAGGTTTGTAACTTACCAGCTGGGAGGTGCCTAGGTGCCTTACTCTGGGCGCACACTGAGCAGGAGGAGACATACACCCTCACGTCCTTAGCCAAGGTAGGCCACCAGTATTTTCCGTTCAGGCAGCGCACTGTACGGCCAATACCTGGGTGACCAGAGGAGGGTGACGTGTGTGCCCAGTAGATCAGACGATCACGGATAAGAGCAGGCACGTACTGTAGCCCATCTGGACACTGAGGTGGAGAGGGATCCGTGCATAATGCCTGCTCTATATCCGCGTCCATCGCCCATACTACCGGCGCCACAATGCAGGAGGCCGGCAGTATGGGGGTGTTGTCGCTGGGCCTCTCCTCTGTGTCGACAGTGCGTCTGCCTTCACGTTCTTCGTACCCGGGATGTATGATAGAGTGAAATCAAACTGGGTGAAGAATAGGGCCCACCTGGCCTGGCGAGGATTCAGCCTCCTCGCTGCCCGGATGTACACCAGGTTACGGGGGTCCGTCCAGACGAGGAAAGGGTGTTTCGCCCCCTTGAGCCAATGCCTCCACACGGTCAAGGCTCGGACAACAGCCAACAGCTCCCGATCACCAACGCCATAGTTCTGCTCCGCCGGGCTAAGCTTCTTAGAGAAGAACGCACAGGGGCGGAGCTTAGGTGGCGTACCCGAGCTTTGAGACAGGACAGCTCCTATCCCAACCTCGGAAGCATCCACCTCCACTACGAATGGTAGTGATGAATCGGGGTGGGCCAGTACTGGGGCTGATGTGAACAGACCCCGCAGTTTGCTGAAGGCCAGGTCAGCCTCAGCAGACCAGCGGAGCCGGGACGGCCCACCCTTCAACAGGGAGGTAATGGGAGCTGCGACCTTGCCAAAGCCCTGGATAAACCTCCGATAGTAGTTGGAAAAGCCAAGGAAGCGCTGCACCTCCTTAGCCGTGGTTGGAGTCGGCCAATTACTTACGGCTGAAATGCGATCTCCCTCCATCTCCACACCTGAGGTGGAAATGCGGTATCCAAGGAAGGAGACGGACTGCTGGAAAAACATACACTTCTCTGCCTTAGCATAAAGGTCATTTTCCAACAGTCGGGCCAGCACCTTGCGAACCAGGGACACATGCTCGGCGCGCGTAGCGGAATACACCAGGATGTCATCAATGTAGACCACTACACCGCGACCAAGCATGTCCCGAAACACCTCGTTCACAAAGGACTGGAAAACTGAGGGAGCATTCATCAAACCATAGGGCATCACCAGGTATTCATAATGCCCTGTGGTTGTGCTGAATGCTGTCTTCCACTCATCTCCCTCTCGGATACGTACCAGGTTGTACGCACTCCTGAGATCTAATTTGGTGAAGAAGCGCGCCCCATGCATTGATTCAATCACTGAAGGAATGAGGGGGAGAGGATAACTAAATCTTATCGTCTCCCTGTTCAGTGGTCGATAATCAATGCACGGGCGCAGACCTCCGTCCTTCCTCTTCACAAAGAAGAAACTCGAGGAGGTGGGTGAAGTGGAGGGACGTATATACCCCTGGCGCAGGGACTCTGTGACATATGTCTCCATAGCCACCATTTCAGCCTGTGACAGGGGGTATATATGACTCCTGGGAGGTACAGCGTCTACCCGGAGGTTTATCGCGCAATCCCCCGCCCGATGAGGTGGTAACTTAGTCGCCTGCGTTTTAGAGAACGCTTGCGCCAGATCGAGGTATTCAGGGGGAATGCGCACGGTGGAGGTACTGTCTGGACTTTCCACCGTGGTTGCACCAACGGAAACACCTAGACACCTACCCTGACACTCTCGCGACCACCCCGTGAGAACCCTCTGCGGCCATGAGAAGGTGGGTTTGTGGAGTTCTAGCCAAGGGATACCTAATACCACAGGGAAAGCAGGAGACTCAATAATGGAAAAAGTAACCTGCTCACAATGAGTCTCCTGGGTAATCATGGTGACTGGTGCAGTAACTTCCTTAACCAACCCGGACCCTAATGGTCGACTATCAAGTGCTCTGATGGGGCGTGGAATGGATAGGGGAATCAATGGAATGCCAATACGATTTGCGAATGCCCTGTCCATAAAGTTCCCAGCTGCGCCTGAATCGACTAGCGCCTTACACTGGGGAACTACCATGTACTCAGGAAAGAAGATGTGTATTTTACAGTGCGCAGCAGAGGGCTCTGAACGAGTGTGGGTGTTCGATACCTGGGGTGATGCGAGAGTGCACTGCCTGCCGCCTCCAAACCCAGAAGAGCGTTGATGAAAACGTGTGGTGAAATGTCCCTTCGCGCCACCAGTGTGGCACTGGCGCTGTCGTCCTCCACTCTCTCGGCTAGCGGTTCCACCCATCTCCATCGGGCAGACCTCCTCCAGGACGTCCTCTAGTTGCCAGCAGGTTATCCAAAAGAATGGCCATGTCCACCAGTTGCGAGAAGGACAACATGGTGTCACGGCAGGCTAGCTCCCGTCGGACGTCCTCTCTCAGATGGCACCGGAAATGGTCGATCAGGGCCCGCTCGTTCCACCCGGACCCAACTGCCAGAGTTCGAAACTCCAATGCTCAGTCCTGCTCAGTCCTTGTCCCCTGCCTCAGGTGGACCAGCTGCTCGCCCGCCTCTCGACCCTCGGGCGGGTGATCGAAGACCGTCCGGAAGAGGCGAGCGAACTCCCCGTAGTTCTCCAATGCGGCTCCTCCTTCGTTCCACACCGCGTTGGCCCACTCCAGGGCTTTCCCCGAGAGACAGGAGACGAAGGCGGACACCCTCTCCCGCTCTGATGGGACCGGCCGGATGCTGGAGAAGTAGAGCTCCAGTTGGAGCAGGAATCCTTGGCACAGCGCCGCTGTCCCGTCGAACTCCCATGGTCGGGATATATGGATCCCTCTGGGTGCTGGGGTGTAGGTGGCGGGATCCGGTTGGCCAGCTGGTCTCGACGGATCGGGCTCTCTCCTCTCCAGGCGTTGGATGACCTGAAGAACCCGATCCATCGCTTCACCCAAGCTGGCTAGCATAGTTGAATGCTCCTGGACCCGTTCCACGACTCCAGGCATGCGCGTCTCTCCCGCTGACTCCATAGCGGGTGGGTGATTCTGTGATGAGGTGGTGTTGAAGGAGTCAGGCGCAGGAGAGTAAATCACAGAATAACAGGCTATAATCCGCAAAATACAGGTTTACGCAGAAATGCGTCAAACACACTCCAGGGCACAAAACAGGCGCACTGGAAAATAGAAGGCACATGGGAAATACTCCTGTCGATACAAAATACACGAGCTCCACCGAGCTTCACTACCCTCCACAATAAACAATCACCCACACAGATAAGGAAGCAGAGGGAACACTTATACAATGACTAATGAGGGAATAAGGACCAGGTGTGTGTGAAGACAAGACAACTGGAGTGATGATAAATGGATCGGCAGTAGCTAGTAAGCCGGTGACGCCGAACGCCGAAACCTGCCCGAACAAGGAGGGGAGGCAGCCTCGGCGGAAGTCGTGACAGATAGTAAAAAGCTTTGGAGCACCTTAAATGAAATTTTGGGCAAAAAGGCAAACTCAGCTCCATCATTCATTGAATCAGATGGCTCATTCATCACAAAACCCACTGATATTGCCAACTACTTTAATGATTTTTTCATTGGCTAGATTAGTAAATTTAGGCATGACATGCCAGCAACAAATGCTGACACTACACATCCAAGTATATCTGACCAAATTATGAAAGACAAGCATTGTAATTTTGAATTCCGTAAAATGAGGGTGGAAGAGGTGAAATAATTATTGTTGTTTATCAACAATGACAAGCCACCGGGGTCTGACAACTTGGATGGAAAATGACAGAGGATAATAGCGGACGATATTGCCACTCCTATTTGCCATATCTTCAATTTAAGCCTACTAGAAAGTGTGTGTCCTCAGGCCTGGAGGGAAGCAAAAGTCATTCCGCTACCTAAGAATAGTAAAGCCCCCTTTACTGGCTCAAATAGCCGGCCAATCAACCTGTTACCAATCCTTAGTAAACTTTGGGGGAAAAGTGTGTTTGACTAGATACAATGCTATTTTACAGTAAACAAATTGACAAAAGACTTTCAGCACGCTTATAGGAAAGGACATTCAACAAGCACAGCACTTACACAAATGACTGATGATTGGCTGAGAGAATCTGATGATAAAAGATTGTGGGGGCTGTTTTGTTAGACTTCAGTGTGGCTTTTGACATTATTGATCATGGTCTGCTGCTGGAAAAACGTATGTGTTATGGCTTTACACCCCCTACTATATTGTGGATAAAGAGTTACCTGTCTAACAGAACACAGAGGGTGTTCTTTAATGGAAGCCTCTCCAACATAATCCAGGTAGTATCAGGAATTCCCCAGGGAATCTGTCTAGGCACCTTACTTTTTTCAATTTTACTAACGACATGCCACTGTCTTTTAGTAAAGCCAGTGTGTCTATGTATGCGGATGACTCAACACTATACACATCAGCTACTACAGTGACTGAAATGACTGCAACACTTAACAAAGAGCTACAGTTAGTTTCAGAATGGGTGGCAAGGAATATGTTAGTCCTAAATATTTCAAAAACTAAAAGCATTGTATTTGGGACAAATCATTCACTAAACCTTAAACCTCAACTAAATCTCGTAATAAATAATGTGGAAATTGAGCAAGTTGAGGTGACTAAACTGCTTGGAATAACCCTGCATCGTAAACTGTCATGGTCAAAACCTATTGATACAACAGTAGCTAAGATGGAGAGAAGTCTGTCCATAATAAAGCGCTGCTCTGCCTTCTTAACAGCACTATCAACAAAGCAGGTCCTACAGGCCCTAGTTTTGTTGCACCTGGACTACTGTTCAGTCGTGTGGTCAGGTGCCACAAAGAGGGACTGAACAGGGCAGCACAGCTGGCCCTTGGATGTACACAGAGAGCTAACATTAATAATATGAGAGCTAACATTAATAATATGAATGTCAATCTCTCCTCGCTCAAAGTGGAGGAGAGATTGACTTCATCACTACTTGTATTTGTGAGAGGTATTGACATGTTGAATGTACCGAGCTGTCTCTTTGAACTACTGGCACACAGCTCAGACATCCATGCATACCTGACAAGACATGCCACCAGAGGTCTCTTCACAGTCCCTAAATCCAGAACAGACTATGGGAGGCGCACTGTACTACATAGAGCCATGACTACATGGAACTCTATTCCACATCAAGTAACTCATGCAAGCAGTAAAATTTGATTTAAAAAACAGATACAACTACACCTTATGGAGCAGCGGGGACTGTGAAGCAACACAAACATAGGCACAGACACACACGATAACATACGCACTATACACACACACGTACACATGGATTTTGTGTGGTAGATATGTGGTAGTAGAGTAGGTGCCTGAGTGCACACACTTAATGTGTTGTGAAGTCTGTTGTTAATGTTTTGTAATGTTTAAAAAATGGTATAACTGCCTTAATTTTGCTGGACCCCAGGAAGAGTAGCTGCTGCCTTGGCAGCAGCTAATTGGGATCCATAATAAATACAAAATATACAATGCAATATGGATGCCGCTACCCCTCTCAAATGAAGTATGATGAGCCTGAACCTCAGTACCATCAGGAGTGAATTAAATGTTGAGGGGGACTACACATATTATTAGTACAGTATTGTCATTTTTTGTGTGTTTAACTCCTCACCAGCTTGATTCCCTCCAGGAAGGGCTCTGAGTTGGAGCTTTCGGCACTGGCTGAGGGGGGCGTTGGGGGGGGGGGGAACTATCACGGATCCCCACTGTTGCTAGGAGACAGATGATGGCTGCTGGTACAGCATATATGAACAGCTGGGAAGATCAGCGAACACAGAAAAAGTATTAATGGAGTGATAAATATATATGCAATGTAAAGTCAAGACAATCTGTTTTACTACTTCTTTCTTAACTCACCAATAAAGGGATGTTGTTGGTAGTCCCCACAATCATAGGGGAAAAGATGCTAGCAATGAGAATCCCAAGGGGATTTGCTGAAAGGAGAAATAGAGAAACACAACCGAAAAATGTGAAATAGTCTGCCATGGTATTGTCCTTTATTTGGAGCCTAAACTAACAGATATTTTGGACTTTCTCTACCTACTTTTTAGGGGATCTCAGTTCCTGTGACTGGAAATCTGACTGAAAAGCTGACTGAAAGAGGAGCAGCTGGCAATACAAAACATATATGGCAAGTGGTGACTTAACCAATAATGTTGACTTGACACAGGTAGTTTTAACAGAGTAACTTGAGGCCTGATGGGAAAATTTGTGGTGGACAGGACAGCAACCATACCTCACTCACACATGGAGGCTATCATATTGGCGGTGGCCCGCTGGTGCTCTGGGAACCAGAGGGCTGCCAGCTTGGTGGGAGTGAAGATAACCAGGGGCTGGGCCAGGGCACACAGGGTTTGGCCCCCCATCACAACAGGGAAATTGGCCGCATTTGGAAGGCTCCTCAGGATGCCGACGAAACGCAGCACAGCTCCCAACGTGTTGAGCCAGGAACCCAGCACCAGCTACAGAGCAGTCAGAAAGGCAAAATGTCACAATGGGCACGATTTGGTTAAAAAATCTGAGTGCCATCTGCATGTGGGCAGCTTCCTCTATCACTGACAGCAGACTTCCTATCCAAAGCCCACACACTTTCTATCTGAGATTTTTCAGACAAACTCAAACATTCAAACTTTACTGAATGTCCCTCTTACACCTCTTTCATCTCTTTCATGCATATCTCTTTCATGCATATCTTAAAGGAACAGTCTGTATCTTTCATTTCAAGTACTGGACAGACTCCCCTTACAGGTTTGTTTTCAGTATGTGCACAGACTTGTAAACAAAGATTCTGCATGATAAGGAAGGCAGGTTTAATGGAATCTGGTCTGTTTGATTTATTTAACCTTTATTTGCCCAGGAAGTCCCATTGAGGTCAGGATACCTTTTTTACAAGGGAGACCTGTGTGTGGTCTACCTTGACCAGACTGTACATACCGTGATTCGGAGTCCTAAGGTGTCCAGCATCCATGTGGTCCCAAAGCTGAGAGGTATGGCCACCACCATGTAGATGATGGACAGCCAGTTGATCTGGTCCAGGGTGACACCCAAGAACTGGGCTGAATGGTCCACCACTGGAGCAAAGGTCAGCCATAACTGAGGATACAAGCACAAACACAAAGGAACAGGGTGTTTTAGGATAATTTGACTATATACAATAAATGTGTTAATACATTATTTACAACTTGCTGCTTGTACACAAATGTTCTTCACTGATATTTCCTCAATCATTCTATCTGCCCAATGTTACAATGCAGTGACACAAAAACGTCTGATAGGACACCATCTGTTAATATTCCAGTCCAATCAAGATGTCATCCAATGAGACGTAAAGTTTTGATTTATTCTATTTAACCTTTATTTAACCAGGAAGTCCTATTAAGGACTGAAGACCTGGCAAAACTGCATGACAAACGCATCCCACTGGTATACATGTGATCATGTGATAAAAAGATACATCACTAAGCAGGAAGTAAATCACAGCCTTGCCTTGTGGAACTCCAAGTCATGTGAAAACAGAAGTAATGACTCACAAGGCACTAGCATATGACCCAGCTTTAGGCTGGCCTAATCAAATCAGAGGCTACTACTATAGAGCGTTTACATAGGCTTATTTATGTTGGCATTCACTGGTCAAAATGAATATGTAGAATTCCTATGCTGAGAAGAGAGACCGACCATCCAAGCCCAATAAACAAGGATAGGCCTATACAATCACAGCAGGTTAACCATATACAGTTTGACCCCTGTGCCTTCTCCTTCAAAGATTAACCTAACTTTAACCTCTTAGATGTTAAGTCGCCTATTTAGGAGACTTTGAGCGGTTCTGGACCGGTTCCGACTTTTTGGTGTACAAAGCCCTCTGTGAACTTTGCAGGGTCCAGTACCTTATAGTGCCAGAAAGCCCCATCTGTCTGCTTTAACACTACCTCTCAGTCAGCGGAGCTTACTTGAAGTGTCAGTTTTCACACCCAACATTTGCATAAGGAGTGACGTGTCACATTTTCTGGCCTATCCAGACAAATAATCAATTTCATCTGCCTCTGAGCAATGGATTCCAGCCTAGTCAAGAGCATGTTGTGTCTCAACCGATGGCTGGCACAACACTAAAACCTCAGATGATTTAAAGTAAAGTCTAAGCTACAACATGCAAATATGAAAAAAATGGTTCACACGTTTTTAGATAATTTTTACAACTCTATTAGTAAGCTTTTAAATTATACCAAACTCAACCATTTATCTTTTCCAGTGATGAAGACATGGATGTCTCATGGTATGGTGGGGAATGCAAAATGGGTCAACGTTGAGCACCTTTATCTCCTGAATGTTTTGGCATTCAGTTCCAAGAAGTCCGTTTCTGACAACTTTTTCCATGAGGAAACATGTATGGAAAGATTTGTTTAAATCAAAGGGGATGCTGTCAAAAAGTGATTGAATTCAAATGGATTTACCCTATGTCTATTTAGGCGGAAATCTACATTTTGCCATAATGGGGTTATTAAAGAGGACCAAATAAAATGTATAGATATGACTATAACTACTGTTCCCTGAAGGAGGGAACCGAGGTACAACACAGCTATGAACACCGTGCCTCACCAGAAGCTCCGCCTTCCACAGGTGATAACCCTGAGGCACGAATTCATTCCTTCAATTCAGTACCGCTCCTCACCGTGCCCAGAACTGGTATTGTACCTCCTTTCCCTCCTTCGTGGAACAGTAGTTATAGTCATAACTGTACATTCCCTTTCAGTCGGTCAACTCTGTACAACACAGCTATAGGGACCTGAAATCACGCCCCAGGCCGACCCCAGCGGACACCAAATGAAATTGCCAATGGCAGACCACTCAGAGTTCCAACCCGACAGGAAAACTCCTGTACTCCTGAGTGGCGCAGTGGTCTAAGGCACTGCATCGCAGTGCTAACTGTGCCACTAGAGATCCTGGTTCGAATCCAGGCTCTGTCGCAGCCGACCGGGAGACTCATGGGCGGCGCACAATTGGCCCAGCGTCGTCCAGGGTAGGGGAGGGAATGGCCGGCAGGGATGTAGCTCAGTTGATAGAGAATGGCGTTTGCAACGCCAGGGTTGTGGGTTCGATTCCCACGGGGGGCCAGTATAAAAAAAAAAGTATTCACTAACTGTAAGTCGCTCTGGATAAGAGCGTCTGCTAAATGACTAAAATGTAAAAATGATGTAAATGAAAACCTGTGGTACCCGGGTATTGCGCAATCTGCATGCTGCCTAATGACCCTCTCCTGCCCCAGCGGTAAGCACACTGTTGGCTACACTGGGGGCAATGACATCCAAGCAACAAAACCTCACAAAAATGTGTGGTAATGCCCAACTCGCGGCAGCACAGATATCTCCTACAGGCAACCCTTTAAACAACTCCCAAGACGTTGCCAAACCCTTGGTGAAGTGGGCGCGTACACCGTTTTTTTGCTGTCATAGCGGACCGGAGAAATAGCCTCCAAGCTGCAGTTTAGAAAGCGCACTAAAACTAGCCGGATTAGCAAAACAGACAAAAAGTTGGTCATACAAACGGACACCCCTGGTCCGCTCACTGTACATGCGTAACGCTCCTACCGGACACAAGGCATGTAACCTCCGCTGCTCCTCAGAAGCAAATGGAGGAGGCGAAAAGGGAAATAGCTCAAAGCTAGAGACCTGTAGGACATAGTCATGACCTTAGCAGCGAAGGCCGCAACAGGACCCAACGTCACCTTAGAGTCACCAAGGGCGAACTTTATTCAGGAGGGGTGAACGGATAACGCGTGGAGATTTCCAACGCATTTGGCTGATGTCACGATTCTCTAAAGCAGAACCCAGAAGCAGACCAGGACAAGGTGAGTAGAACGAAGGTGAGTATTTATTTACAGACTCAAATGTGGAAACAGAATAATCCAGGAGACGGAGCGGGCAGCGGAGGTGAGTTGGTGGGAGTGAATAGGCAGATCCAATGGTGTCACAGAAGCCACCGACGACCAGGCAGGGGTGGGGTGAATGTTCCAGGAGAATGACTGTAGACAGAGTAAACGGAGGTGAGTACACGGCAAGCAAAAAGTACAGAACAACAAAACTAACTCTAGTAAACTTGAGGCTGATACGCTGACACAACATAATGTTCATGGCTAACGATCCGGCAGGGAATGGATGTCAGGTCAGAGCTTATGAAGTGGAGAGGTGATGATCAGGACCAGGTGTGCAGATAGCTGATGAGATGCAGGTGCGGGTAATAGAGAGATCTCCCGCCTAGCTTCGTCGCCTGGCAACCAGACAGGGTGCGTTCAGGAACCTCAGGAAACAGACTTCAGAACAGAAAACAGGCAACACAGGCAGAAACAGACTCAGGAAGCGGGATTCATGACAGCTGAGGCCAAAGCCACAAGCAGGGCGGTCTTGTAGGAGAGTATCTTCAGACCCAAAGACTCCATCGGTTCAAAGGGGGCCTCACAAAACACATCCAAAACCAAAGCTAAATCCCAAGTGGGCGCAATAGGTTTAGAAACCGGGTCCCCGCCTAAAAGGCGAATGATCTCTGTGAACCAAGGTCGTTTGGGCCAACGGGGAGCCACAAGGATCAACGACAATCCCTCCAGCATGGGCTGAATCAGGTCCACAGGGGGAAACGTTTCAAGGAGCACTCAGGGCCCTTATCGAGAAAAGCAGCCAACAATGCACATTTTCTTGCGAAGCGTAAAGATCTACGTCGGCCCTGCCAAACATTTCCCATATCTGGGAGATCCCAGAGAACGGGGGGCCCCCTGGATAGCAGATTCGCACCCGTGTTGAGGCACCCGGGGAGATGTGTGGCCTGGAGTGAGGGAAAGTGCACACTGCTCCACAGCAGTAGGGAGCAAGCCAAGGATAACATGGTTAGAGACCGCACCCTTCCCTGTCTGTTGATGTACGCCAGCACTGTCCTCACCAGCACATACTGGCCTGCCAACAATGGGAGAAAGTACCTGAGAACTATGTTCACCGTCAATAGCTCCAGGTAATTGATGTGCAGCGCTCTCTGCGACACTGTCCACAACCCCCAAATTGAGCTGCCCTCGGGATATGGGTCTGTCGTGATCACCTTGCGGGACATAATTCATCCCTTGGGGGTCCCCAGCGACAACAAATTGTGGCCTGTACCCCGACGTCACTGTTCGGATTATCCAGGTAGACACTGTGCATGCGCGCCATTGTTCGACACAGACAGTGAGTCTCCCACAATGTGCCATCTGAAGGGGCACAACCTGTGGACTGCGAGAGTTTGGCTCTTTTTTTCCACCATTCTTGACAACCTAGTGTCTGACTGTGGGAAAGGGACTTTATTAAGCTCATATGTTGTGGACAACACAATCTTGACACACGTGAACACAATGGAACTTGGGGTAGAAACAATGTGTTTAAGTGCCAACGTTTGCTTGAAGCCCGGTCCACTCTGGGTTTGAGGGCTTTGGCTACCAGTGACATACCCCAATTTGCCGTGCCAATTGGGGTACGGTTGTCACAGTGAACAGCGCTGTAGTCACAGTACCGTATGCTAAACCGACGTCAGCCATACGGCATTATCCCCACGGCCTAGCACTAGCCAAGCCCGCTGCCAGCGTAGAGCTAGCCGAAGAAAAACGGGTTGAGCTAGCGCAGCTTTCGCATGCCTCAGTCCAGGCAGACAAGACATTTGATCTGACCAAAGCCTCAATTCATCCCTGGTTCCCGTAACTTAGACCCAGCCGAGGTACGGGCACCTGTGAGAGGAAGTCTTAACCTGGTCGCACAATGGACTTGGGAACAGTGCCAGCCGTGGGCAAGCCCCTATTAAAGCAATAGCACCATATGGCAGATACCGGCACAGTACCCTTGTAGAAGTCTGAACCAAATGCATTTTGACTCAATGAGTGATACGCTGAAGGGGTTCTCATGTTGCATGATGACTCCTGAAACGTCACTATAGGCTGCTAGGCTACTGTATTTCATAGTGAAGGGTAAACACTAATTTTGGCTCTACAGCAGTCTGTTTGGCATTAAAATGAGGCTACTTTCAGGGATAACTAGGCATCACATATAAGGCTGTGGCGGTCATTACATTTTGTCAGCTGGTCTCATGGTAATTGACCGTTAATTAACATAAACACATTTAGCATCTCCTGGCTTCCACGCACAGCCACTGATGCAGACCTTTGGAACATCTACATTTTAAAAGTCTAATAAATCCATGTAATATAGCTTACACCATCACAATAAATCCATTATTTATTTTAGACAGGTCTAAAGAAACATGATATGAAGAAAATGTAGTCTATTTCAGAAGAACAGAATAGCATACTCTGAGTTGTCCTTATGTTAGGCCATGATCTGGCTATGCCATATGGCTGTGGGCTACACTAGTTCATTTATCAAATGTGGCAGTAGGGCATCACATAATATACCATATTATATCAGGATCACAAACAATAGAAAGAGGTCAGACCTGTAGGCTATATGTCAGTGTCACATGCTTCTCCAGTTAATTTACCTTTTAAAACAATGTAGTAATAGAGCCATAGAGATCGTTACATTGTTGTAACATTGTAGCAATCGGAGCCATAGAGATTGTTACATTGTTGTAACATTGTAGAAATCAGAGCCCTAGAGATTGTTACATTGTTGTAACGTTGTAGCAATCAGAGCCATAGAGATTGTTACATTGTTGTAACATTGTAGCAATCAGAGCCTTAGAGATTGTTACATAGTTGTAACATTGTAGCAATCCGAGCCATAGAGATTGTTACATTGTTTTAACATTGTAGCAATCAGAACCATAGAGATTATTACATTGTTGTAACGTTGTAGCAGTCTGAGCCACAGATAATTTTACATTGCTACAAAAAGTTACAAAATCACACATTTAATTTATTGACAGATTACAGCCAATGTATGTGTGAGACAGCAATGACAATTAAGGCTACTTACTATAGAGTTTGAGCAATTTAGCAAGCACAGCACGAACAAAATGAACCATCTCCTCTTGTATACTTTGAATACAATACGTTTTTCGAGTACTGGATTGGATTTACTCCGGACGACGTCGACCCGAAATTCATCCGAGATTGTATCTACATCTTCCATGAGTAGTGTAGTAGTATCCAGCCTGATGCAGTAGCCTTTAAAATGTTTCAAATACATATCAAACGAGCATATTGGAGCCAAGGGTCTAGTGGCTTTAAAACGTTTATTTAAAACGTATCCTACATTGTCATTCCGAGAAAGCAACCCAACCGGTCGGTTTGAGATCAACAAAACCGCCCAGTGTTTGTTTTAGTGAGGACTGGTATTCATTACGGAAACCGTTTACCGTTTAAGAACCAAACGGAAGCAAACAGACGAAACGGAACGAAACGGCAAGGGACCTACCTGCATTTGTCCAATAGAAACTCCCGTTTGCTGTTTTCCGTTTGAAGTTAACGGAAAACGTTTTGTAATAGACGAAACGTTTTGCAACAAAAACACCCCAGCAGCTATACTGCATGTCGGATGCCCCTCTCTTTGTCTAGCCCTAAAGATTGAGTCCTAGTAGTAGTCTAGTTCAATGCTCAATCGGCTTTGGAGATCGAGGTTGAGGGTGTGCAGATTTTTGTTCTAGCCCAGCACTAACACACCTAATTCTATTATTCAAGTGCTCAATTATTTTAAGTGACAAAATTCATGTTCTTGCTTAACATGAGGAGTTACCATCAGAAAAAGGATATGAGATGAGATATGATAGGCTGCAGTGGCGGTTGGTGCCGTTTAAGATGAGGGAAGACGATTTTTTTTTCATGAGCATGGCCTTATTTCTATAATAGCATAGTAGATGACTGTCATTCATATTCCATTCACCCAATTCAATGTAACATCAATAGGTTAAGGCTACTACATGATACTCAAATTGTCCCTATACCCATCATGAGGTGGCTACAACCTAGCCTAGGAATGAAAGTTTACAACGTAGGTGCACTCAGGTCAAGAGAAAAATGTGAGGGGACAGACAGTGACATATTCAATACTGCCTTGCACACTCTGGCCTGCATCTAGCTGATCTAGGGTGTAATTTTTAGTGCAACAGTTGCAAACGAGAGTTTCTATTGGTCAAATTCAGGTATGTTTATCCCTGTTTCATTCCGTTTGCTTCCGTTTAAGAAACATTTCTCAACAGAATCGGCAGAATGAATACACCCCTGATCACGTGTAAACACAGTTCACTTTCATAGCAGCCACGTTGAATTCCTTCTCGCATCAATGCACTCTCCCCCTCTCACCTTTTCCCTTTGTTTGTGGACTTCAATGCACAACACATCAGCTGATTGTGAAAGGCGAAAAAACTTTTCCAAGTCAAATGATATCATAACCGCTACACACAGCGTACATAGTTGTCACCATATTAACTAAAGTAACGTCATAGTCAACATAGCTAATAGAACAAATGCGTTAGTAAACCCGCTACAATCATGCAGTAACATTACAGTGCATAGTCAGTAAGCAGTTTAGCAGTTACACCGGTGGGCCCCGGTGGCAATAAATTAGTCAAACCAAA
Organism: Coregonus lavaretus; assembly: GCF_964263955.1. Taxonomy (NCBI): domain Eukaryota; kingdom Metazoa; phylum Chordata; class Actinopteri; order Salmoniformes; family Salmonidae; genus Coregonus; species Coregonus lavaretus. The sequence goes on along the minus strand of NC_140016.1, from coordinate 26,104,163 downwards.
AGCTTACCTTGACTTGGAAGAGTTCCAGTGTTGTGTTGGATAGTCATAGCTAGCTAGCTAACATAGCATCCCTCTGTTTGAGCAGTGTGTGCGTAGGCTAAACTAGCTAGCTGCATTTGCTAGCTAAATAAGTGAAACTGAAAGTGAAAAAAAGGACAATTTCTCTCTCTCAACCCTCTTGCTGTTTGAATAAATTAATTTGTTCAAAACTGTTCAACTACTGTCTTTCTCTCTTTGAGACAACTACTCACATGTTATGCACTGCAGTGCTAGCTAGCTGTAACTTATGCTTTCAGTACTAGATTCATTCTCTGATCCTTTAATTGGGTGGACAACATGTCAGTTCATACTGCAAGAGCTCTGATAGGTTGGAGGACGTCCTCTGGAAGTTGTCATAATTACTGTGTAAGTCTATGGAAGGGGGTGAGAACCATGAGCCTTCTAGGTTTTGTATTGAATCAATGTACCCAGAGGAGGACGGAAGCTACACAATGGGGCTACCCTACAGAGTGTGGTTGAAGCATAACATGTCAACCATGTTACTCATAGATAAGCTAGAAATGTTTTAACAATTGCTATTTTTGTGAAGCTTGCACACAACATTCCATTCCCCCTGTCACAAGGGGAGTTATGGCTGATTTAAGATGAAAACTCCAACCCTGTTACAGTCAACCCTGTTACTTTAATTGCCACCTGTTATAGTCATTTTCTTTATTTAACCTCTGGAGATGTGAAAACATGTTTTTTATGATAGAATGTTAAAATAAAAAATATATAAAACCCAACTGGCACTCTATTGGTGGAATGGCATAAAGCTATTCTGAGTTATTGTCTGAATTAATAAAACACTTGAATAATATGTTAAACTTGTTGGAGGACTTTTAAAATCTCCCCAAATGAGCCCGGTCCTATAGAAACTCAATCCACATTGAACACATCTCAAATGTATTGGAAGTGTGACCACAGGGCCATTTATAAACACCCTATCTCGCATCAATAATAAATAATTATTGCTCTATTTGTCAACATCATTCTACATCAGGGTAGATTTTAGCACAAGCATCCACCTTTTACTTTTGACATCCTACTGTGCTACACCTCAGACATCAAACGTCTTTTGTGTTTAGTGTTATCATCATCAAGTTGACTGTGATGACATACTTAAAGTCCTGTGTAGCTCAGTTGGTAGAGCATGGCGCTTGCAACGCCAGGCTTGTGGGTTTGTTTCCCACGGGGGACCAGTATGAAAAAATGTATGCACTCACTAACTGTACAGTGAGGGAAAAAAGTATTTGATCCCCTGCTGATTTTGTACGTTTGCCCACTGACAAAGAAATGATCAGTCTATAATTTTAATGGTAGGTTTATTTGAACAGTGAGAGACAGAATAACAACAAAAAAATCCAGAAAAACGCATGTCAAAAATTTTATAAATTGATTTGCATTTTAATGAGGGAAATAAGTATTTGACCCCTCTGCAAAACATGACTTAGTACTTGGTGGCAAAACTCTTGTTGGCAATCACAGAGGTCAGACGTTTCTTGTAGTTGGCCACCAGGTTTGCATACATCTCAGGAGGGATTTTGTTCCACTCCTCTTTGCAGATCTTCTCCACGTCATTAAGTTTTCGAGGCTGACGTTTGGAAACTCGAACCTTCAGCTCCCTCCACAGATGTTCTATGGGATTAAGGTCTGGAGACTGGCTAGGCCACTCCAGGACCTTAATGTGCTTCTTCTTGAGCCACTCCTTTGTTGCCTTGGCCGTGTGTTTTGGGTCATTGTCATGCTGGAATACCCATCCACGACCCATTTTCAATGCCCTGGCTGAGGGAAGGAGGTTCTCACCCAAGATTTGATGGTACATGGCCCCATCCATCGTCCCTTTGATGCGGTGAAATTGTCCTGTCCCCTTAGCAAAAAAACACCCCCAAAGCATAATGTTTCCACCTCCATGTTTGACGGTGGGGATGGTGTTTTTGGGGTCATAGGCAGCATTCCTCCTCCTTCAAACACGGCGAGTTGAGTTGACGCCAAAGAGCTCGATTTTTGTCTCATCTGACCACAACGCTTTCACCCAGTTCTCCTCTGAATCATTCAGATGTTAATTGGCAAACTTCAGACGGCCCTCTATATGTGCTTTCTTGAGCAGGGGGACCTTGCGGGCGCTGCAGGATTTCAGTCCTTCACGGCGTAGTGTGTTGCCAATTGTTTTCTTGGTGACTATGGTCCCAGCTGCCTTGAGATCATTGACAAGATCCTCCCGTGTAGTTCTGGGCTGATTCCACACTGTTCTCATGATCAATGCAACTCCACGAGGTGAGATCTTGCATGGAGCCCCAGGCCGAGGGAGATTGACAGTTATTTTGTGTTTCTTCCATACGCGAATAATCGCACCAACTGTTGTCACCTTCTCACCAAGCTGCTTGGCGATGGTCTTGTAGCCCATTCCAGCCTTGTGTAGGTCTACAATCTTGTCCCTGACATCCTTGGAGAGCTCTTTGGTCTTGGCCATGGTGGAGAGTTTGGAATCTGATTGATTGATTGCTTCTGTGGACAGGTGTCTTTTATACAGGTTACAAACTGAGATTAGGAGCACTCCCTTTAAGAGTGTGCTCCTAATCTCAGCTCGTTACCTGTATAAAAGACACCTGGGAGCCAGAAATCTTTCTGATTGAGAGGGGGTCAAATACTTATTTCCCTCATTAAAATGCAAAACAATTTCTAACATTTTTGACATGCGTTTTTCTTTTTTTTCTTTTTTGGTTATTCTGTCTCTCACTGTTCAAATAAACCTACCATTAAAATTATAGACTGATAATTTCTTTGTCAGTGGGCAAACGTACAAAATCAGCAGGGGATCAAATACTTTTTTCCCACAATGTAAGTCGCTCTGGATAAGAACGTCTGCTAAATTACTAAAATGTAAATGACTCCTAATACAGTAGTGGGCTATTAGCAAAGAAACGTATTCTGACAACATACTCCCCAGGTCTTACCCACAAATCACCCTTCATTTCATTGTGTTTATTTTTTTAATTTCCCGGAATTCTAAAATGTATATAAATGTATAAAAAATAATGAATTATTTTATGGGGCGCCCCATTTGAATGGGGCGCTCCATACAATGTTACCTATTCGTTTACTCCCGTTCAACCCTCCTCCCCTCGACTAATCAGCGCATGCTCAGCAAAGCTCAAAGTGGTGTTTCGGCCTGTTTCGGGATTGCCCGGACATTTTCGCCTCTTTGTTTTACCGATAGTACATTTAACTCGCGTTCAACCCAATATCCAGCGGACTGTACTGTTCCTAAACAGGTTAGTTCGTTTGACTTGAAATATTTTAGGCGTATTCATGCATGAATGCGTCTATTATTGATTTATGGCTGCGATTTGTATTGTTCTTTTTCATTTGTGTCTGTGTCTTTTCCGCTTGGTGGTATGGGCATGCCATACGTGTTGTTGTATGTGCCAATGTTGTAGTGTATGGCGGCGCCGGGCCCTGCAGTTAGGGCACCGGGATCCTTTTCGAGGAAGAGTGCATTATACGGGAGGGTTTGGATAGCAGCGAAGAACGCTTTTTGTTCTTTAGGAGGGGAGCACTCGTAGACGCTCACATGTCTCCCATAATATTTGTGTTGTTTGGAGCGACCAATCTTTCCCATTGCCTGGAATGTTCTTGAAAAACCGTGGTCCAACATTAACGCCTTCGGGTTTCGAAAGTTCGGTGTTAAATGCACGAGGGTGTAGTTGTCGCCACATGATTTAATGTAGACAAAAGAAAGTTAATGCTTTTTAGCTGTGACATTGTGTGGTTTTGGTAAAGGGTCGAGCCAACAAGTCTCTCTCTTTTCGTAGATTGATGTCTTGTAATCAGGGACAGCAATATGTAAATTACTCGGAGGGACATGGCACAATCTAGCAATATAAGTGGCTAACAAGCTAAACATAGGTGGGTTTTCCTGGTTTAGGAAATTTCCGAGACTATAGGGATTCAATGGTTTACGACTTGCATAATAACACAAGGCATATCACAAAGGCAGACAGGAACAAAAATCCTTAACTTTTATTGTAGCATTACCTACTTTGCTGTTTAAGTTGTACATCTATCTCAACATGAACAGCTTCTTCATTCCTGGTTGACATAGGTTATGTACATTTTGATCAGGTAAAAAATGAATGCAGACAGCCATTGGCTATTTTCTATATTGTTGGCCAGGATCTCAACTCAATGAGACAGTATCATGAACCCTACCTTAGAGCAATTAAGAAGGCTGTATTTCTCTTCATAACAGCCTTTGTTATGAACAGTAAAAAACAAAATAATCCACTCACACTTTACAAAGAACCACAGTAGCCATACAAAGATTCCACATGTTGATGGCCCCTTGGCAGTGGTCTAACTACTGGCCATTAGGCTAAAGCTTTGTGGTGGTCTCTCTATCCATGATGCTATGGCTAGTATGCCCAGCTGTGTATAGAATAGCCCATATGTAAAGTTGCTCTTATACCTGTGGTAACGCTGTAATTAGCCTATTACAACATCAACCTTGTTGTTACATTGTAGCAATTACATTGTAATGGAGTTTAGTTTGTTTTGGTCACAATACAAGTGTTAGGGCTATACATAAGTGTTGCTGAAATGCCAAAATACAAAGTATTAGGGGAATCTACCAACATTTTTGGGGATTTGGTTCAATTCCATTCAGTTCCATTCCATACCACCTTCTTTGTCAATGTGTGTTGACTGTTGTTAATGAGAATCGCAGATCAGTGACCAGCAGAGCAAAACAACAGATGGACAAGAAACCAGACATCACCTCTTTGAACCATATCCCACTTCATCCCTTCATGAAATTATGTCAGCATATGCAGACACATGAAAAAGCGAACACACAATGTTGATTATAGAGCTTGTGAATGTACAAATCCTATTCATTTTGAGAATAAGACCCACTCAGCATTCTGCAACTATGTGCAGGCTTTTCTCTACACTCGTGAGGGATTACACCATAGAGGGAAGTAGGTCCTAACTGTATCAGTTTACTTCCCTAACTGTTGCTGTTGGACGCCAACATCCTGAAAAACTGGTTCACACAGATTGTGTTAATCCAGTGTTTTTTACTCACCACACACACGCGCACACACACACTGATCAAGATTTAGGGAACAAATGAAGGACTACTGATTTAGATCCACTGGCTGTTACTTTCTGAGTTTGACAGATGGGGCTAGTTAGCCTGTTGATGCTTACCCAGGCCATGGTATATGGCCTATCATTCATGCATTTTGCAAAATCTCTCAATTCTAGTTAACTGATGGGCACTGGACTGAATCCAGGAACACTTGCCAATTTGAAAGTGGTAATGTGAAGGCTTTGTGAAGTAATTCAAGTAACCCAATTCCAAATCACCCACTAGACCCAACATCCTATGCTCTTGTGGACGTCTGAGAGGAGTACATTTTCAGTGTGTCACTATAACTTGTTACCACACTATTGCCATGTTATTACCACTTTAGTCTGTGTTGTAATGTAAAGTACTACCCTAAATTCAGTAAGGCTAAAGTTGTTTCTAAAAGTTCCAGACAAGTACGATTTGAGAAACATCTGTGACACACTTGTTTTTTAAAATTTATTTATTAGTTTTTTTTAACTTGAGGAGCAAAGGCTAGTCTACCAAATACTGACTCAATGATGATTAAACTGTGTGTTAGATGGGCTTTCAGATGGGCTAAAATGGTCAAATTAAGAATGTTTAGGCTGTGTTCATGAACCGAATAGGCTGTGACTTGCTTATATAGTGCCACTGCCAACCCTAGTTGTGTAACGGCTGTCAGTTAAGGTTCTGTTTTAGGATTTGTTAGTTTAGAACTAACTGCCTTTTAGTGGAGAGGTTTTGTTGATGTCTTAAGTCGTAATATAGCTTTGTTTTTTCTTTAAACAATGACAAGAGGGCTGGCCAAAATCATTACAAATGTACACTACACTCTTATCTAGAGTAGGCCTATTTCTTTCATCCTGTGGAAAGTGATACCCCATCACTTTACACCCTGAAGTGATGCCCCATCAATGATGCAAATCACATGTTCTTATTGCGCTGTTTACATACAACACATTTTGTCTTTCCTACTCTTGAAAAGGATTTATAGGACCTTCAAATGGCTGTTTGCTACACTCTCTCTCGCTCTCTCTCTCTCGCTCAATTTAAATTTAAGGGCTTTATTGGCATGGGAAACATATGTTAACATTGTGCAAATAGCTAAAGTACAAAAGGGAAAATAAATAAACATAAATATGGGTTGTATTTACAATGGTGTTTGTTCTTCACTGGTTGCCCTTTTCTTGTGGCAACAGGTCACAAATCTTACTGCTGTGATTGGCACACTGTGGTATTTCACCCAATAGATATGGGAGTTTATGAAAATTGGGTTTGTTTTCAAATTCTTTGTGGATCTGTGTAATCTGAGGGAAATATATGTCTCTAATATGGTTTGGCAGGAGGCAGGAGGTTAGGAAGTGCAGCTCAGTTTCCACCTCATTTTGTGGGCAGTGTGCACATAGCCTGTCTTATCTTGAGAGCCAGGTTTGCCTACGGTGGCCTTTCTCAATAGCAAGGCTATGCTCACTGATTATGTACATAGTCAAAGCTTTCCTTAAGTTTGGGTCAGTCACAGTGGTCAGGTATTCTGCCACTGTGAACTCTCTGTTTAGGGCCAAATAGCATTCTAATTTGCTCAGTTTTTTTGTTAATTCTTTCCAATGTGTCAAGTAATTATCTTTTTGTTTTCTCATGATTTGGTTGGGTCTAATTGGGTTACTGTCCTGGGGCTCTGTTGGGTCTGTGAACAGAGCCCCAGGACCAGCTTGCTTAGGGGACTCTTCTCCAGGTTCATCTCTCTTTAGGTGATGGCTTTGTTATGGAAGGTTTGGGAATCGCTTCCTTTTAGGTGGTTGTAGAATTTAACGGCTCTTTTCTGGATTTTGATCATTAGCGGGTATCGGCCTAATTCTGCTCTGCATGCATTATTTGGTGTTTTACGTTGTACACGGAGGATATTTTTGCAGAATTCTGCATGCAGAGTCTCAATTTGGTGTTTGTCCCATTTTGTGACTTCTTGGTTGGTGAGCGGACCCCAGACCTCACAACCATAAAGGGCAAGGGTTTCTATAACTGATTCAAGTATTTTTTGCCAGATCCTAATTGGTATGTCGAATTTTATGTTCCTTTTGATGGCATAGAAGGCCCTTCTTATAATAATAATAATATAATATGCCATTTAGCAGACGCTTTTATCCAAAGCGACTTACAGTCATGCGTGCATACATTATTTTTTTGTGTATGGGTGGTCCCGGGGATCGAACCCACTACCTTGGCGTTACAAGCGCCGTGCTCTACCAGCTGAGCTACAGAGGACCACATTTGCCGTGTCTCTCAGATCGTTCACAGCTTTGTGGAAGTTACCTGTGGCGCTGATATTTAGGCTGAGGTATGTATCGTTTGTTGTGTGCTCTAGGGCAATGGTGTCTAGATGGAATTTGTATTTGTTATATATGTGGTCTCTCTCTCTCTTGGCTATCGTTGCTTCAAACCCCTTATCCACAGTCAAGCATCCTGTGTCACCACACAGGTCCTTGCACTGCTGGACCCATTTCAGGTGAAGTGACCTAAAGGGAACTCTCAGGTGCCAGACTGTATAGCAGGTTATTACTTTACTGGTGGGTCAGTGGTGTCATTTCCCTGGAGGTGAAAGGGTAAGAGCTCAGTAAAGCTCAGCACTTGGGCCTAAGGAGGCTGACTGACACTCTGACAGATTGAATTCAGCAGGATCAGGCCTGGCATGTACTTTACTAATTAAAACGAATGCCATGACAGCCGAAACATCAATATTTTATAAGTTGTCTTTTTCAAATGGTTTTTGGCTGCATCTCCAAATTGGAGATGTTTGATGCACTGTCCACCTACCACCTCACGCATGGTGTCAAGCCTATATCAGTCCAAAATACCCCCACCACCCCCGTGTCATAGAATCTAGGGAACCCATACACATGTTTTCAACTTGCAGATTCGAGGGTATATGTTTTAGTTTAAAAAGACAAACTTTACTTTATGTCAAGACTCAAATGTTGAAATTTGTCTCGATAACACAAAGGTAAAAACAAGCATGCACTGAGGGATCGCGCCATGAACCCCTGATAGAGCCTAAAGGATTTGGGAATGTTATTGAAGTCCACACTGAAATACAGAGGCATGGAACACATTATGAGAGCAGTGTTATAGACTGAAAATGTAGACCTAGGTGTAAATTGCACTATGCTGACAACTTGGACATCCTCTACAAGACACATTTAAAGACATAAGCCTAGTGCCTCTGAAGAGGGCCCCTAGATATCTAGCAATGCGATTCAAGGGAAACCCAACTGCTTGACCAAAGTTCACTTAACCAGAGGAAAGATTATTGGTGTGTAAAACCATAATAGTTGCTCCTGATAGGTGATAGATTCTAGTGTAAACAAACTTTGTTAGCTGAAATGTTGCTAGCTGTGCTTCTTAGTTAATGAAAGACAACAACATGGCTCAACAGAACCTGAGGGAACCACATTTCCTTGTTTACTCCTTATCTCCTCCTCCTGTCTCACTCCTTTTGCAGTAGTCTGCTGCAGCTGCTGCTGCTGATGATGATAGGGTTTATTCACTATCTCCTTGACTATGTGTGTGTTCCTGTGCACTACCCAAGATGGGGGTCAATTCGGCTCAATCTACAGCAGTCACTGTCCATTGCATTACCCCGTACCTAAACTGACCAGGGAATCAGCTAGGGACTAAACGCACTACACTGTTTGACAAGTGTGGTCAATTCAGAGAATTTCCTCACGCTAGTCCATATCATAATGCGTGCATGTTTCTAGCTGTGTTCCACCAATCAGGCAACTCCACTTCACAAACCAAAATGGTCACCCTATTTTCATAACTCATTATTCATATTTGGCCACTGCATGACACATAACACATAAGAAGGCTTTTTGGCATCTCATTACATTAGTGCAGCTTGCTTCACATTTGAACACTTGTATGGTCTGTCTGTCCCTTCTGGCACTGACTGTCATTCACGAGTCAGTTGGTACCGTCAGAGAACATTTAGAAGGGTAGAATAAACAGTGTGTGTGTGTGTGTTTGAAGTGAATCCAATGCATCGGCCACAACAAGAGGGTTCTCCTCCTGGCTCCCGCTGCTGATACAGGCCTTAGTGTCCGACTCTCAGGCTGTCACCCAGTCTACACTGGACCCAAACACTCCACTGCCCACAGGCTGCCAACAGGGGCTCGTTGTGATGCCTGTGGGTCTGTGTGTGCGTTTGCATGTGTGTGTGTTTTCATGTGTATATGTGTTGCCGAATTTCCATTGTGGATTTACCCCAGTGTTTTACCCAAACGGCTCAGACTTTTCTGTTTCCATTTATGCCGGCCGGCACCTGTGTCTCATTGGGCCATGACTCCGGCAGACCTGCTCTAAGTTGGAGCCAAGGCAAGGCCCTGGGTACTTTTCATATGGCATTTACATAACACAGGCTAACTGTGAACTTTAACACCTTCTCACAAAGCAACAGTCGTGAATGATGGAGAGGTTGTTGATTCTGCTCACCACAAGTATTTAGTGTGACACTCCTGATGGAAACACAATAACAATAAAATACTTAATTCTTACTGTAAAATATGGTGGTGGATCTTTGATGTTATGGGGCTATTTTCCTTCCACTGGTCCTGGGGCCCTTGTTAAGGTCAACAGTATCATGAACTTTACCAAGAACCAGGACATTTTAGCCAAAAACCTGGTTGCCTCTGCAAGGAGTCTGAAACTTGACCACAAGTGGATCTTCCAGCAACACAATAACCCCAAGCACGCATCAACATCTACAAAGAAATTGTTAATTGAGTACAAAATCAACATTTTGCAATGGCCATCTCAACCCCATTGAAAACCTGTGTTTTGAATTGAACAGGGCAGTCCATAAGTGCAGACAAAGGATATCTAGGATCTGGATTTTTTTTAATGGAGGAATGGTCCAAGGAGTTGACAAGATGGCGCCAACAGACACGGTCGCCCTGTTTCTAGCTCCTAGACAACTTTGCAGTGTTTTCTTACATTATTTGTTCAGAACGTTTTTTGTATTATTACAACTCACCAGAAATTTTAGCAGAAATTCGACTTCCCTGACCTGGATCCTTTGCTTGAACTTCCTGAGGCAGCTTTATTCATCCCGGGGGCTGTACCAAATGCTGACGCCGGAGAAGAGGTAGAAGGAGCGGGGCCCTAGTCAGACTCAGGCGGCGTGCATACCATCCACTGCTTCCAAGTATATTACTTGCTAACGTTCAGTCCCTGGACAATAAAGTAGATGAGCTCAGGGTGAGGATCTCCTTCCAGAGAGACATCAGGGACTGTAACATACTCTGTTTTACAGAATCATGGTTCTCTCCGAATATATTGTCCCCGTCCATTCAGCCAGCGGGGTTCTCTGTCCATCGTGCTGACAGGAAGAAAGAACTCTCCGGGAAAAATAAAGGAGGAGGGGTTTGTTTCATGATTAACAACTCATTGTGTGGTTGTAGTAACGTACAGGAACTCAATACCTTTTGTTCTCCTGATCTGGAATACCTGACCTTCAAATGCCGACCACATTGCCTTCGAAGATAATTTTTTTGGTCATTGTCACTGCCGTGTATTTTCCCACCAAAGCAGACACCACGACAGCTCTAAAGGAACTACACTGGACTATGTTCAAACTGGAAACCGCATATCCTGAGGCCGCATTTATTGTAGCTGGGGACTTTAATAAAGAAAATCTGAGGAAAACGCTACTGAAACTCTATCAACACATCTCCTGTACTACACACGTGACATGGACCCTGGATTATTGCTACTCTCCCTTCTGGGATGGTTACACGGCCCTCCCCCAGCCCCCCTTCGGCAAATGAGATCACACTTCCATTCTGCTCCTCCCCACTTATAGGCAGAAACATAAACAGGAAGCTCCCGTGGTAAGAACTGTTCAACGTTGGTCTGACCAATCGGAATCTATGCTTCAAGATTGTTTTCATCATGTGGGAAATGTTCCGGGTCACCTCTGAGAATAGTATTGACGTATACAGTAACTTGTGATCGGGTTCATCAAGAAGTGCATAGAGGATGTTGTCACCACTGTGATGATTAGAACTTATCTAAGCCAAAAACTGTGGATAGAGGGCATCATTTGCGCAAAACTGAAAGCGCAAACCACTACATTTAACCATGGCAAGGTGACTGGGAACATGGAGGTTTACAAACAGACCAGCTATGCCGTCTGTAAGGCAATCAGAGGCAAAACGGCAGTACAAGGACAAAGTGGAGTCACAATTCAATGGCTCAGACACAAGATGTATGTGGCAGGGACTCCAGACAGTGGAGAGGGTCAAAAGCTTCAAGTTCCTCGGTGTGCACATCGCTGACAACCTGACATGGTCCCTTCACACAGAGAGCATGATGAAGAAGGCGCAACAGCGCCTCTTCAACCTCAGGAGGCTGAAAAAATTCCGCCTGACCCCTAAGACCCTCACAAACTTCTACAGAAGCACCATTGAGACCATCCTGTCGGGCTGTATCACCACCTGGTATGGCAATTGCACTGTCTGCAACCAATGGCCTCTCCAGAGGGTGGTGCGGTCAGCCCAATGCATCACTGGGGGCACACTGCCTGCCCTCCAGGACATCTACAGCACCCGGTGTCACAGGAAGGCCAAAAAGACCTCAGCCACCCGAGCCATGGTCTTCATCTAGAAGGCGGAGACAGTACAGGTGCATCAAAGCTGGGACTGAGAGACTGAGAAACAGCTTCTATCTCCAGGCCATCAGACTGTTAAATAGTCACTATTAGCCTTAGCCACTCTTCTAGCTGGCTACCATCCGGTACTCTACCCTGCACCTTAGAGACTGCTGCCCTATGTACAGAGTCATATAACACTGGTCACTTTAATAATGTCTACATACTGTTTTACCTACTTTATATGTAGGGCGGCAGGTAGCTTAGTGGGTAAGAGCGTTGTGCCAGTAACCGAAAGGTCGCTGGTTCTAATCCCCGAGCCGACTAGGTGAAAAATCTGTCTGTGCCCTTAAGCAAGGCACTTAACCCTAATTGCTCATGTAAGTCGCTCTGGATAAGAGCGTCTGCTAAATGACTAAAATGTAAATGAAAAAATGCAGTGCCTTCAGAAAGTATTCACACCCCTTAACTTATTACACATTTTGTTGTGTTACTGCCTGAATTCAAAATGGATTAAATTGATTTTTCTTTCTACACACAATACCTCATAATGACAAAGTGAAAAAATGTTTTTAGATCATTGCTAGACAGCCATTTTCAAGTCTTGCCATATATTTTAAAGATGATTTAAGTCAAAACTAACCAGGCCACTGTTACAGCTCCAGTGTATATTTGGCCTTGTGTTTTAGGTTATTGTCCAGTTGAAAGGTGAATTCATCACCCAGTGTCTGGTGGAAAGCAGACTGAACCATGTTTTCCTCAAGGATGCTGTTTATTTTTATCCTAAAAAAATGCCAATGAGAAGCACACCCATAACATGATGCAGCCACCACCATGTTTGAAAATATGAAGAGTGGTACTCAGTGATGTGTTGTGTTGTATTTGCCCCAAACATAACGCTTTGTATTCAGGACAGAAAGTTACTTTTTTTGCCACATTTTTTGCAGTTTTACTTTAGTGCCTTATTGCAAACAGGATGCATGTTTTGGAATATTTGTTCTGTTCAGGCTTCCTTCTTTTCACTATCATTTAGCTTGGTATTGTGGGGTAACTACGATGTTGTTGATCCATCCTCAGTTTTCTCTTATCACAGTCATTAAACTCTGTAACTGATTTAAAGTCACCATTGGCCTCATGGTGAAATCTCTGAGTGGTATCCTTCTTCTCCAGCAACTGAGTTAGGAAGAATGCCTGTATCTTTGTAGTGACTGGGTGTATTGATACACCATCCAAAGTGTAATTAATAACTTCACCATGCTCAAAGGGATATTCAATGTCTGCTTTTTTTTTTTGAATACCTATTGACTCAAGACAGTTCAGCGTTTTCATTTTTTATTAATTTGTAAACATTTCTAGAAACATAATTCGACTTTGACATTTTGGGGTATTGTGTGTAGGCCAGTGACACATCTCAATTTAATTGATTTTAAATTCAGGCTGTAACACAACAAAATGTGGAAAAAGTAAAGGGGTGTGAATACTTTCTGAAGGCACTGTATATACTGTATTCTAGTCATTGAAAACTGGTCACTTTAATAATTTTAAGATGTTTTGGGTGCTGGAATATTGAAAACAGGGGATCCAATACCTTTGACCCTGATCTTTTTCAGATGTTTTATAACTTTTTTAACAAAATCTCTTTCTCTGAGCAATTGTATTAGTATAACATAATATAATAATGTTTTGGAGCATACACTATAACTCAGTATTTACAGTGAGGGAAAAAAGTATTTGATCCCCTGCTGATTTTGTACGTTTGCCCACTGACAAAGACATGATAAGTCTATAATTTTAATGGTAGGTTTATTTGAACAGTGAAAGACAGAATAACAACAAAAAAATCCAGAAAAACGCATGTCAAAAATGTTATGAATTGATTTGCATTTTAATGAGGGTAATAAGTATTTGACCCCTCTGCAAAACATGACTTAGTACTTGGTGGCAAAACCCTTGTTGGCAATCACAGAGGTCAGACGTTTCTTGTAGTTGGCCACCAGGTTTGCACACATCTCAGGAGGGATTTTTTCCCACTCCTCTTTGCAGATCTTCTCCAAGTCATTAAGGTTTCGAGGCTAATGTTTGGCAACTCGAACCTTCAGCTCCCTCCACAGATTTTCTATGGGATTAAGGTCTGGAGACTGGCTAGGCCACTCCAGGACCTTAATGTGCTTCTTCTTGAGCCACTCCTTTGTTGCCTTGGCCGTGTGTTTTGGGTCATTGTCATGCTGGAATACATATCCACAACCCATTTTCAATGCCCTGGCTGAGGGAAGGAGGTTCTCACCAAAGATTTGACGGTACATGGCCCCATCCATCGTCCCTTTGATGCGTGAAGTTGTCCTTTCCCTTTAGCAGAAAAATACCCCCAAAGCATAATGTTTCCACCTCCATGTTTGACAGTGGGGATAGTGTTCTTAGGGTCATAGGCAGCATTCCTCCTCTTCCAAACACGGCGAGTTGAGTTGATGCCAAAGAGCTCGATTTTGGTCTCATCTGACCATAACACTTTCACCCAGTTCTCCTCTGAATCATTCAGATGTTCATTGGCAAACTTCTGACGGGCCTGTATATGTGCTTTCTTGAGCAGGGGGACCTTGCGGGCGCTGCAGGATTTCAGTCCTTCACGGCGTAGTGTGTTACCAATTGTTTTCTTGGTGACTATGGTCCCAGCTGCCTTGAGATCATTGACAATATCCTCCCGAGGTGAGATCTTGCATGGAGCCCCAGGCCGAGGGAGATTGACAATTCTTTTGTGTTTCTTCTATTTGCGAATAATCGCACCAACTGTTGTCACCTTCTCACCAAGCTGCTTGGCGATGGTCTTGTAGCCCATTCCAGCCTTGTGTAGGTCTACAATCTTGTCCCTGACATCCTTGGAGAGCTCTTTGGTCTTGGCCGTGGTGGAGAGTTTGGAATCTGATTGATTGATTGCTTCTGTGGACAGGTGTCTTTTATACAGGTAACAAACTGAGATTAGGAGCACTCCCTTTAAGAGTGTGCTCCTAATCTCAGCTCGTTACCTGTATAAAAGACACCTGGGAGCCAGAAATCTTTCTGATTGAGAGGGGGTGAAATACTTATTTCCCTCATTAAAATGCAAATCAATTTATAACATTTTTGACATGCGTTTTTCTGGATTTTGTTGTTGTTATTCTGTCTCTCACTGTTCAAATAAACCTACCATTAAAATTATAGACTGATCATTTCTTTGTCAGTGGGCAAACGTACAAAATCAGCAGGGGATCAAATACATTTTTCCCTCACTGTATATTAATTATTTTAAAGTATTTTTTGCTATTCTTTATATAATATAATATAATATGCCATTTAGCAGACGCTTTTATCCAAAGCGACTTACAGTCATGCGTGCATACATTTATTTTTATTTTTTTATCAAGGGATCCAATCATTCCGTACCCCACTGTATATTAGGCATAGCCTTTATTAGTTTTTGCCAAAATAAAGAAAACACTGGAGTAAATGAGGGATACAAAGTATATTTAAAGCAAGTGCTTCCACACAGTATAAGGTGCTTCCACATCTGATTTTTTTTTTTTACTTTAAAAGTATGCTAAACAAAATCCATTGATTGCAAAGTTAAGCAACCCATACACATCACAAAGACTACTTTTAACAATTTCCACTGAACATTTTATAAAAACACATTTACTCAAAGAACAGTGCAAATGTGAAGTTTGATAACAGAATGACAGTACAATCCCCCTCAGTTTTTTTTATGTGACCCTGTTTTCCAAAAACTCTTAAATATGTACTCTGAACGAAGATTCAAAGATGTTTGCCGAAAGAATATGTCAGATATGATAAGACACCTTGAGTTTGAAAAAATATCAATTTTGATTATTGAACTACAGTAAGTGAAGTGGATTAACTCCCGGTAACAATGTTTCTACTGCTGTCTTCACCCAAGACATTAAAATCAAATCAAATTTTATTTGCCACATGCGCAGAATACAACAGGTGTAGAGATTACAGTGAAATGCTTACTTCCATGCCCTTAACCAACAATAATAAAAACAAATAACTAAAGAGCAGCAGTAAAATAACAGTTGGGAGACTATATACAGGGGGGTACCGGTGCAGAGTCAATGTGTGGGGGCACCGGCTAGTCGAGGTAATTGAGGTAATATGTACATGTGGGTAGAGTTAAAGTGACTATGCATAAATAATAAACAGAATAGCAGCAGCGTAAAAGAGGGGGATGGGGTGGGGGTGGGGAGGCAGTGCAAATAGTCCGGGTAGCCATGATTAGCTGTTCAGGATTCTTATGGCTTGGGGGTAGAAGCATTTTGGACCTAGACTTGGCGCTCTGGTACCGCTTGCCGTGCGGTAGCAGAGAGAACAGTCTATGACTAGGTTGGCTGGAATCTTTGACAATTTTGAGGGCCTTCCTCTGACACCGCCTGGTATAGAGGTCCTGGATGGCAGGACGCTTGGCCCCATTGATGTACTGGGCCGTACGCACTACCCTCTGTAGTGCCTTGCGGTCGGAGGCCGAGCAGTTGCCATACCAGGCGGTGATGCAACCAGTCAGGATGCTCTCGATGGTGCAGCTGTATAACTTTTTGAGGATCTGAGGACCCATGCCAAATCTTTTCAGTCTCCTGAGGGGGAATAGGCTTTGTCGTGCCCTCTTCACGACTGTCTTGGTGTGTTTGGACCATGATAGTTTGTTGGTGATGTGGACACCAAGGAACTTGAAGCTCTCAACCTGTTCCACTACAGCCCAGTCGATGAGAATGGGGGCGTGCTCAGTCCTCTTTTTTTCCCCTGTAGTCCACAATCATCTCCTTTGTCTTGATCACGTTGAGGGAGAGGTTGTTATCCTGGCACCACACAGCCAGGTCTCTGACCTCCTCCCTATAGGCTGTCTCATCGTTGTCGGTGATTAGGCCTACCACTGTTGTGTCGTCAGCAAACTTAATGATGGTGTTGGAGTCGTGCCTGGCCATGCAGTCATGGGTGAACAGGGAGTACAGGAGGGGACTGAGCACGCACCCCTGAGGTGCCCCCGTGTTGAGGATCAGCGTGGCAGATGTGTTGTTACCTACCCTTACCACCTGGGGGTGGCCCGTCAGGAAGTCCAGGATCCAGTTGCAAAGGGAGGTGTTTAGTCCCAGGATCCTTAGCTTATTGATAAGCTTTGAGGGCACTATGGTGTTGAACGCTGAGCTGTAGTCAATGAATAGCATTCTCACATAGGTGTTCCTCTTGTCTAGGTGGGAAAGGGCAGTGTGGAGTGCAATAGAGATTGCATTATCTGTGGATCTGTTGGGGCGGTATGCAAATTGGAGTGGGTCTAGGGTTTCTGGGATAATGGTGTTGATGTGAGCCATGACCAGCCTTTCAAAGCACTTCATGAACATTGCCCAGTTGTTTGTGTTAGAGATGTGAGAATACAAAAATCTAAGCCTCCTGTCATCACAAAGAGGAACTTAAAAAACTTCAGTGAATAGGCTTTTTTAATTTTTTAATTTTAGTCACCATGATTGTATTTCAGCTATCCCTGAACCTGATTTAGCTTTGAGCCTTTTTGCAGATATCTTCAACACTATTGTGGATAATCATGCTCCCTTCAAAAAATTAAGGGTTAAAGGAATATCAAATTATCAGAAGTCATTTATAAAAGAGATGATGCTTGGCTCAACACAGGCTTAGGCCCGGACTGGCAAGCTTTTAAGCAACTGAGGAATGATTTGTGTAAGACAAATCAGAAAGGCTAAATCGGATTATCATGTAACCACTATTTCGGATTGTAATGGGAACCCGGTTAAATTCTGGAAAACTGTCTAATCCCTGAAGGGTTCTACTTCCTCCTCTCGGCCACAACAAATTAATTCATACATTGGCCTCATTACGGGAAAAAATGCTATAATTTATGCATTTAATCACCATTTTATTTCAGCGGGCTATCTCTTTGAAATAACTTCTAAGCCTATTCACAATGATATTGAGCTGGATGCTGATAGGGGAAACTTGCTGAATGATCAGAGAAATTATAGTCAAAGTTTTTCTTTTAGGCTATTTACAGAAAAATAAGTCCTGGATGCTTTACTAGCAATAGATAAGAAGAAATCCACAGGGGCCGATCAATTGGATCCCGGTCTGCTTAAGTGTGCAGCGCCCATCATATTTGGCTCAAAAACCCATATTTTTTATTTAACATTGTTATCAGGAAATATTCAAAAAGTATGAAAATCGGCTCTTGTGCTGCCACTCCATAAGGGTGGGAATAGTAGTGATCTAAATCATTTTCGCCCCATTTCAAGGCTTCCTTGTCTAGATAAGATTCTTGAATCTTTGGTAAATGTAAAACTTTGCTCTTTTTTTATCTGAGAAATGTATTTTGAATGTAAACCAATCAGGGTTTAGGCCTGGGCATAGCACAATTACAGCATCCACCTTAGTTGTTAATGATCCTGTCAATGCTTTAGACACTAAAATGAAATGTGCTGCTTAGTTTTTTGGACCTGTCAAAAGCTTTTGATACTGTTGATCATGCTATTTCATTAAATAAGTTGACCTCGATAAGCCTGAGCTCTGATGCCTGTTCATGGTTTCATGATTATCTTAGTGACAGAATTCAGGCCATCGTGATTGATGGAGTTAAGTCTGAATTTCTTGAAGCACATAAAGTTGTACTACAGAGGTCGACTTTGGGACCTGTTCTCTTCACTATTTATATAAACACCATTGGTCAATCTGTATGCGGATGATACTATTATGTATGCTATTGCCCTGACTGTTGATCAGGCTGTGTCAAAACTACAGTCAGATTTTATAGCTTAATACTGGCAAAATGAAATACGTGTTGTTTTCAAACTCTCGTAAGAATGTTTGAGATGAACTACATGTTCACTCATTAGATGGTTCTCCAATCAAACCTGTTCCCGCATATAAATACTTAGGCATTTGGATTGATATGGATTTGACATTTTAAAAAGTATACGGTATGCCTTGATAAAAAATATAAATAAATACTTGTAGCTTTTCACTTGTAGACAAATTTGATGTGCTCCTATGAACATCATGTTAGTGCTCATGGGGCCTTTTACATGGAAATGTCCAGTTGGAGCATTTGTGACATTTTGTCCTTACCCAGGCCTCCTTTAAGATTGATCATGTTTAGTTTGTAGGTGCTACAAAGCAAAAATGTGTGTCATTTGAAGCTGTACTGATTGCTCTTTAATCTAAGTAGTATTTGATTTCAATAACACATTTCTTACATGAATTTATGAATATTGAAAGATATAAACATTAATATTTGATTTGGCAAAATGTTTCTATATATTGTTGAACATAATATACTCTACGAGCATATCAAAGTTCCAGTGGGATCTCTGCTAGTTTTAGAGTTATGATCCAATTTGTAAGCATTACCAACAGAGTGAATGTGAAAATGGATTCAAATTGGTTGCCCTCTGCTGGTGATTTGCAGGATGTGGTGCAATGATACATGTAAAAGGAGAGCTGTGATGGCCTACTATGCCAGTTTCTCTGTATAAAATGGGCCATAACTTTTAAACTAGCAGAGATCCCACTCTGGAACTTTGATATTACCGTAGAGTATATTATGTTTAACAATATATAAATAAATGTGCCAAATCAAACATTCTATATTTTCAATATCCATGTTTATATTTTCAATATTCATATTTTAAAGTAAGAAAATTATTGAAAGCAACTACTACTACTCATATTACAGAGCAAGCTGTAAAGTGGCATATGACACCTATTTGTCCTTTGTAGCACATACAGATGAAACATTATGGAGTCTTCAAATCAAATCGAATCAAATTTTATTTGCCACATGCGCCGAATACAACAGGTGTAGACCTTACAGTGAAATTCTTACTAACATGACCTTAACCGACAATGCAAATAGTCCAGGTGTTCTTAACCCTTTACATTGTCCTGTTGAAAAACAAATGATAGTCCCACTAAGCCCAAACCAGATGGGATGGCGTATCGCTGCAGAATGCTGTGGTAGCCATGCTGGTTAAGTGTGCCTTGAATTCTAAATAAATCACTGACAGTGTCACCAGCAAAGCATCCCCATACCATCACACCTCCTCCTCCATGCTTTACGGTGGGAAATACACATGCGGAGATCATCCGTTCTCCCACACCGCTTCTCACAAAGACACGGCGGTTGGAACCAAAAATCTCAAATTTGGACTCCAGACCAAAGGACACATTTTCACCGGTCTAATGTCCATTGCTCATGTTTCTTGGCCCACGCAAGTCTCTTCTTCTTATTGGTGTCCTTTAGTAGTGGTTTCTTTGCAGCAATTCGACCATGAAGGCCTGATTCACACAGTCTCCTCTGAACAGTTGATGTTGAGATGTGTCTGTTACTTGAACTCTGTGAATCATTTATTTGGGCTTCAATTTCTGAGGCTGGTGACTCTAATGAACTTATCCTCTGCAGCAGATTGAACTCTGGGTCTTCCATTCCTGTGGCGGTCCTCATGAGAGCCAGTTTCATCATAGCGCTTGATGGTTTTTGCAACTGCACTTGAAAAAACTTTCAAAGTTCTTGAAATTGTCCGTATTGACTGACCTTCATGTCTTAAAGTAATGATGGACTGTCGTTTCTCTTTGCTTATTTGAGCTGTTCTTGCCATAATATGGACTTGGTCTTTTACCAAATAGGGATATCTTCTGTACAGCACAAATAAGCAAACTGATTGGCTCAAACGCATTTAGAAGGAAAGCAATTCCACAAATTAACTTTTAAGAAGGCCCACCTGTTAATTGAAATGCATTCCAGGTGACTACCTCGTGAAGCTGGTTGAGAGAATGCCAAGAGTGTGCAAAGCTGTCATCAAGGCAAAGGGTGGCTATTTGAAGAATCTCAAATATAAAATATTTGTTGTTTTGTTTAACACTTTTTATTTTTATTTTTTGATAGTTTGGATGTCTTCACTATTATTCTACAATGTAGAAAATAGTTTTTTTTTTTTACTTGAATGAGTAGGTGTTTTAAAACTTTTGACCGGTAGTGTATGTAAATTAGATATTTGCATATTTCATTTTCAATAAATTTGCAAAGAATTCGAAAAACATGTTTTTACTTTGTCATTATAATGTAGATGTGTGAGAGAGAAAAAAACTATTTAATCCATTTTGAATTAAGGCTGTAACACAACAAAATGTGGAATAAGTCAAGGGGTATGAATACTTTCTGAAGGCACTGTAACTATAGATCTTAATCTTAGTGATCCAAGATGAAATATTGTGCTAGTTTCATGAGAATCCCCCAGAATGCTGCACCTTTGTAAAATGTTTTGTCATAAAATATCAATGTTCTCAGATTCATGATCTGCAAAAAAAAACTATCTGGAATCTATTATCTTTCCTAGGACAGAAAAACTGAGGGTTCACTCAGGATGTTCACATTGTGTTTTAAGGACATGTTTTTGCATCAATATACAGTCGTGGTCAAAAGTTTTGAGAATGACACAAGTATTGGTCTTCACAAAGTTTGCTGCTTCAGGTGTTTTTAGATATTTTTGTCAGATGTTACTATGGTATACTGAAGTATAATTACAAGCATTCCATAAGTGTCAAAATATTTTATTGACAATTACATTAAGTTTATGCAAAGAGTCAATATTTGCAGTGTTGACCCTTCTTTTTCAAGACCTCTGCAATCCGCCCTGGCATGCTGTCAATTAACTTCTGGGCCCCATCCTGACTAATAGCAGCCCATTCTTGCATAATCAATGCTTGGAGTTTGTCAGAATTTGTGGGTTTTTATTTGTCCACCCGCCTCTTGAGGATTGACCACAAGTTCTCAATGGGATTAAGGTCTGGGGAGTTTCCTGGCCATGGACCCAAAATGTCGATGTTTTGTTCCCCGAGCCACTTAGTTATCACTTTTGCCTTATGGCAAGGTGCTCCATCATGCTGGAAAAGGCATTGTTCGTCACCAAACTGTTCGTGGATTGTTGGGAGAAGTTGCTCTCGGAGGATGTGTTGGTACCATTCTTTATTCATGGCTGTGTTCTTAGGCAAAATTGTGAGTGAGCCCACTCCCTTGGCTGAGAAGCAACCCCACACATGAATGGTCTCAGGATGCTTTACTGTTGGCATGACACAGGACTGATGGATGCCCCAAACAATCGGAAAGGGGATTCATCAGAGAAAATGACTTTACCCTAGTCCTCAGCAGTCCAATCCCTGTACCTTTTGCAGAATATAAGTCTGTCCCTGATGTTTTTCCTGGAGAGAAGTGGCTTCCTCGCTGCCCTTCTTGACACCAGGCCATCCTCCAAAAGTATTCGCCTCACTGTGCGTGCAGATGCACTCACACCTGCCTGCTGCCATTCCTGAGCAAGCTCTGCACTGGTGGTGCCCCGATCCTGCAGCTGAATAAACTTTAGGAGACGGTCCTGGCGCTTGCTGGACTTTCTTGGGCGCCCTGAAGCCTTCTTCACAACAATTGAACCTCTCTCCTTGAAGTTCTTGATGATCTGATAAATGGTTGATTTAGGTGCAATCTTACTAGCAGCAATATCCTTGCCTGTGAAGCCCTTTTTGTGCAAAGCAATGATGACGGCACGTGTTTCCTTGCAGGTAACCATGGTTAACAGAGGAAGAACAATGATTTCAAGCACTACCCTCCTTTTAAAGATTCCAGTCTGTTCTTCTAACTCAATCAGCATGACAGAGTGATCTCCAGCCTTGTCCTCTACAACACTCTCACCTGTGTTAACGAGAGAATCACTGACATGATGTCAGCTGGTCCTTTTGTGGCAGGGGTGAAATGCAGTGGAAATGTTTTTTGGGGATTAAGTTCATTTTCATGGCAAAGAGGGACTTTGCAATTAATTGCAATTCATCTGATCACTCTTCATAACATTCTGGGAGTATATGCAAATTGCCATCATAAAAACTGAGGCAGCAGACTTTGTGAAAATTAATATTTGTGTCATTCTCAAAACTTTTGACCACGACTGTACAATGACGTGATGTCCTGAGAGGAACAGCTTTATTCATTAGCAACTCCAATACAGCGTTAATATTCTGAATAGAAAATACCAATTGAAAACACCATAGCTCAACCTCCATAAGTCATCTCTACCACACTAATTTCAGAGGATACAGAGGACCAGTTCCAGCATCAATCACATTGCCTGTGCATTAAGGAGGACAATAGTTATAGGCTTAGTTCATGCAGACCTACAGTATTTGGACAAGCATTCACTCTAGACTGGCTAGATTGGCTAGAGTGCCTTGCCAATGGTGTGTCAATGTGATGCACTGAGTCATCCTGTGTCGTGTTGAATGAGGAACCTGCAGGTGAAAGCAAACCTTCGTTACCTTTTTAAAATGTTATGGAAAACTTGTCATCTTGATTATGACAGTTTATCGTCTTAGCAACTTTGAATTGTCGCACATTCATTAATGAAGCCCTCTTGTTCAATTGTCTCTGTAAGAGTCATCCCATCAGAAATGAAACACATCAAAAACAAAGGACATGGTGATTGACTTTCGAAGGAACACTACCATGCACACACCATCACTGATAAAAGGTGAGCCCATTGAAATAGTGGAGGTTTACAAATACCTTGGGCTAGTCATTGACAACAAGCTGTCCTGGAATCATTGTACTGACGCTATTTTTAAGAAAGGCCAGCAGAGACTGTATTTCCTACGGAAACTGCACTTTTTTTATGTTGATCTAACCATCATGGTTCTCTTTTATAAACCATTAATTGAGCATTCTGTCCTACTGCTTGACCAGCTGGTTAGGGAATATCAAGGTTGCACAGAAAAATAGGTTGGGCAAGATAGTCAGGACTTGCGAGAAAATCATGGGGCAGCAACAGCAAGAACTGTCATCTCTCTACCTGGGCAGAGCCCTCCAGAAGGCGAATAAAATAGCGGTTGACTTTTCCCATCCACTCCACCCCGAATTCCAGCTCCTTCCCGCTGGCCGCAGGTACAAACTACCTAAGGTAAAAAAAAATAGGGCTAAGTACTCTTTTATTCCGAATGCAATTCTGCAACTTAACAAAATGTTGGACTAATTGCACTTAGCACTTGCACTATGACACTGCACTTGCCCTGCCTATTTGCTTGTAAATATCCTTTGCTATTTTATTTTTATTTTTATGTGTGATATGTTTTACGACTGCTGCAAAATGAATTGCCTCGCTGAGAACATTAAAGTTTTCTGAATCTGAAGAGGCTTGGTTCGGAGTCGAACAAGATTTCACTGACGTCAAAATAAGTAGAGTCTGATGATGGATCCAGTAGTAAACAAAACACAGGGTTACAACACTGGGTCATGTTGATAAGGCAGGTAAACACACGTCCTGTCAACGCACTTGCAAGTGCTCTGCAACTGAATGCACTTGTTCAACTCCGACAGTGTGGCAACTGTTACAACAACTCTGATACATGATTTTGTATGCAGCCCAAGTTTGAACCCAAACAGTGCATGCTAGGGCTCTAAAACATCCTCAGCAGCCCTCCTTCCCTCATCTCAATGGAGTAAGTGGGCTAATTTCATGATCTGATGAGCAAACAAAAGCACAGGCAGACTCTTATTGTCCAAGACAGAGTAAAAGAGAATGCACAATTAGGATCAAGAGGCAAATTAAAAGTGGTGCGAGTGGTGGGAGCCAAGTCTAAGAGCTCAAAGCGGTCTGCCTCGGACGAGTAATTAATCTCTAGACCTATGTCTAATAGATTGACTAAGTACTGCAATACGTCAATCCTTGAGTCATGTGGGGACACCACTTTTTGTTGTTAATTTTTTTAGGCTTTGGGGTCTTTGATGGATGTAAAGTTACTTTAAATATGTCTCTGGTTCTTATTTTGTTAAATGAATTCAGGGCCATCTCCACTCCATACAATGGTCTCATTGTGTAAATGTTGTTTAAGATGTTTCAGATATGAATGCACTTTTTATCAATTGTATATGCATAGTCAGTACTTCCCAGGTTCATTTGAGTTCTGTAGATAAGCCTGAGATCAGACAGATTTATTCTGTACTGCAATATTCGTCTGGTTTTGGGTTAGTTCATGATAAGGCTAAGGCTTGAAAAGCCTCTCCAACTCCTGTCCTGGAGAGCTACTGGGTGTGTGCAGGCTTTTGTTCCACACCTGTAACACTGCTCTCCAGGATAAGGGTTGGAGGACCATGGGCTAGAAACACTGTTTTATTCATCTGGAGGGTCTTTGTTGGTTCATCATGGCACAAGGAACTTTGGGGAACCACCACTGCTGTAGAGCACAATGAATTCTGACTATGTTGTTGTCTGTGTTCTCCCCTAGCCACATGAGAGGGCATCCATGATGCGGAGCTAACACCACCACGTGCCTGCAGGAAGAGACGTGGCTGCCAAATCATCCTCAGTCAACACATGGCGGCATTAGGGGTAAGCCAAAACAAGCACCTACCATGAATAGAGTTTCATGTCTTTGCCTCTCTCTGTCTCTGTCTATGTCTGTCTGTCACTCTCTCTCGATACAAAGCTGATGTACTGTAGGTACTCTGCATGACCTTGAAACCAATGAGTTGGACAGTTGACATGTGTCTTTATCCTGTATTCTTTTGTTGAAAGTGAATTGAGAGGTTACCGTTAGAATGTACAAAATACACAAAACAGAACAACTTGAATTGTTTGTCCTTCTTCTCCCCAGAACCCCGAGATGCTAACCAGGAAAATCAAGCTGTGGGACATCAACGCCCACATCACTTGTCGCCTGTGCGAGGGGTACCTGATAGACGCCACTACTGTCACGGAGTGCTTACACACCTGTGAGTACCTGCTGATGACACAAGCATGCACTCATACACAGAAACACATTATTCACATAGTAACACTGATATTGTATCTTTATGAAGGCTCCATGCATATGGTTTCATACAACAATAGATATTTTTGTTGTCTCATTAAAGTTAAATTATCACAACAATCAATCAACCCTCCCCCACAAAGTAGGCCTAGTCGAAGAAGAGATGGAGAAGTCTTTGAGTGAATGTCAGCGGCAGTGCAAGTAATGTAATAGGTCAGTCATGCCCTAGAGGGCGCCATTGTACCATACGTGGAAAGTCCTAGTTGACCAAATGTCAATGTAGAGTGGAGAGCTTCAATCACAATCCTCAGGTGGAAATGACTTTCTCTCACCCCCCCTCAGAGATTAAACAGAGAGACTCACATCATGTCCGCATAGCTATCCGACACATCATAGCAAGGCTGGTCTCTCAAAAAAGCAACACTTTTTTAGAACATAAAAAGATAGTAGAACAAGATACCCATAATGCTCATCATGTGATTGACATGTCTCTCTCTCTCTGTGTGTCTTCCAGTCTGCAGAAGCTGTCTAGTGAAGTACCTGGAGGAGAACAACACCTGTCCCACATGCAGGATTGTCATTCACCAGAGCCATCCACTGCAGTACATCGGGTGAGTAGGTAGCCTGGATATCAAACCACCTTCCCCTTACCAGCTCAGTTGTTTCATCAGTGTGTAGATTAGAGAGCCACCACTACGGGGCAGCAGCACTGTCCAAAAACAATACTGTCAAAGGAGAGGGGAGCGGAGGGGGAAAACAAAACAACATTAATATTCGAATTAAATAAATACATACATGCATATTTGCTTAAATACGCATGTGCGCACGCACGCACACACACACAGACATTTGTTGTACTATCCTTGTGTGGACCAAACAATTGATTCCCATTCTAAATCCTATTTTCCCTAAACTTAACCATAACCCTTAAACTACCCCTAACCTTAACCATAACTCCTAAACCTAACCCTAATTCTAACCCTAATTGTAACCTTAACCCTAAACCTAACCCAAGCCTACAATAGCCTTTTTACTATCCTTGTGAGGACTTCTGGATAGTCAAACCAAAAACACACATTCACACAAAGTAAAGGGACTCTGTTGTCCATCTGTGCAGTAGTGTCTGATTAATAGTGCAGCCAATGAAGTGTCTACCAGCTATTTAGTCATAAGCATTTTGCAGCCCAGAAAAATGTCCCTATTTTTATGGAAAGGCCGATTTCAAACACATTTCAAATGCACTGCTCTCTTCATTTCCCTCAGAGTAGTTGTTTGTTCAAATGAAAATAAAAAGCTCATAAATGTGCCAAACTAAAACATTTAAACAGATTAATGATATATAAAAAATTCTAAACAAAAATCTATGAACAGGTTCAAACTAGGTGTGAGAGGCAGAGATAAAGAAAACTAGTACTTCTACTACTACTGCCTGTTGCCGAGAGGATGAACACACAAGCAATCTAACCACATTTCTAGTCATACATCATTTTGCGGTTAAGATAAGCTTGTATACACTTATCATGAATGTTTCAAGTTTCAAAACTAATAAAACTTGAAAGATTCATGATAAGTCTTATTCTCAGAAAAACTAGGAGGAGCCAAAATCATCAACGAGCATTAGGGAATCTTTCAGATTGTATATTTAAGCGAAAGCTAATTGAGCCTCGATCCACCCCCACACCCGCGTGCATCAAGGGCCCTGTCAAAAAGGTGTCGGCGCTTGCTGTGTTTGGGCGAAGCAGAGTTTGGCCACCGCAGTGGTAAGCGGTCGGCTCTGACCTGCCTCAGGGGGGAGTAAATCAGCTAATTATGGTCTTCAGTGCAGGATAGAGAGTATGATTTTCACTCCAGACGGAAGAAACACCACGTCTTTCCAGGGTTCTGGTGCAACACACCTCACTGGGTTCCGCTAATCACACTGCAGGCCCAGGTGTTGCAATACAAAGCGGTGGTCACAACTGGGTAGTGGACGAATGTGCTGTGTTTTGATGTCATTCATGCTGTTTTATGGTAAACATGGGAATTCTGAATGTCAAGAAGCATGTGCTGCTGACATTAAGGAAGCGTGTATGTTTTGCATATATATCATTAAAGGCTATATTTTCAAACAAGACACAGAATAAGCATGGTACAACATGTCATCAGCAATTAGTGATAATAAATGTAGCATTGTCAGATTTCTAATTCTTTTAAATCTCTCTTTCCTTTAGCCATGACCGAACAATGCAAGACATTGTCTACAAGTTGGTGCCGGGACTACAAGAGGGTAAGTTTCTCACCCTGGTTTCTCTCCTTACTCGTCCCCTCACCAAAAATAATAACATTTGAATCTGCCCATACACATTTCCAAACCAAACACAGTTGGCCTTTAATCTATTTTTTCAGTGAGATTGGGGCTGAATAACTGAATAACAAACATCCCAAAGCACATAGCCCTGAAATATCTATGAAGGATTCAACTTTTATTGATTTATCTGACAGACTGTAATGAGAGAAATCCTATTCCATACAGTATGCCATCAAATTTAAAGAAGCCCTAGTGACAGTCACCTTCAGCCAAAGCAAGGCCCTAATTCTCCCTTTCTCTTTCATTCCCTTATCCCCTCCTGCAGCGGAGATAAAAAAACTGAGAGACTTCTATCAGAAGCTGGGAATGGAAGTGCCCGGGGACATCAAAGGAGAGCTGTGCAGCATGAAACAACATCTAGATCCTCAGCGCAATGGTACGGTCCGCTCTTGCCAGCCAGAGCCTATGCACACACATCATCCCCCCTCTATTTTCCCTACTTAGTATCACCTCTTTCCTGGATTCAGCCCAGCCGAATCAGAGTGAGAAAGTGGCGGCGCTTGTAAAGCACGGCGGCGTTGCGACCCAGCCCGACAATAATGTGTAAACGCATGCCCAGAGGATCATCACAGAGCAGGCCTAATTGGTCGCTTAATACCCTTTCTGATTTATTGTAATTAACGCTCAAATAGAAGTGGAACTGCTCTCGCACTTCCCCCTCCCCGCTGTTGGGCTGAGCCGTGGCTAACATCCTTACGAGGTCGTTTAAACAGAATCCTGGCAGAAATGGTACCCTTGTCTTCACTCACTGCCCAGCAAAACAGAAATAGTGTGGAGCTCGTTGGCTAACGACAGGCGACAGCTCCTGCTCCCAGATTTCCTGAGAGCCGAACCCCAGAGTGGGGAATGACATGAGTGTGCTAATGGACAGCTTCTATAATGGCACCTTCACTTCAAGACCGCAAAAAGTGGCTTTGACTCTCATTTTATTTCTGTCTATTCCTCTCTCTCTTACTTGTTATCTCTGTTTCCCCCCACCCCTCTCTCTCTCTCTCATCCTCTAACATTCTCTTTCATTCTCTCTCATATACATTGAGTGTATAAAACATTAGGAACACCCTCGTAATATTGAGTTGCACGCCCTTTTGCCCTCAGAACAGCCTGAATTCGTTGGGGCATGGACTCTACAAGGTGTCGAAAGTAGGCTTGGGCGGGACACCGTATATACAGTATACCGAGATGTTTGGAAATAGCCACAGGATGTTTTTTCAATACCGTCAATTCTGTTGAAACTATTTCTTTAAACGTTTTTCAATACATTTTCATATTTGTAGCAATGTTTTAAGTAAATACCTGCAGTCAACTTGTGCAATGCGTTAGGATTTTATATTATGAAGCTTACTTAGTTCCCCAGCACAGTTGAGCAAGTCACGTGTTTGTTTGTAAATAGCACAACAGGAGAAAGCGGGACCAGGTGATTCGAACTGTGTATTGACGATTCGCATTTTATTTTGAAGGTCAACAGTGTTTTTTGTGATCAGGGACGTGCAACTATAGTTTTCCTCCACATTAAATACATTAGTGCAACACATTCTAAATAAAATAGCTTCATTTTTATCAGATGACAACAGAAGTGCAATGCTATTTGGCTGGCAGCCAGACAAGTAAATTAGCTTATAATGAAAAAGCAAGGTCCTTTTTAGCTTAAACGATGCATGGCCATCATATTTCTCATGTTATAGGCCTAAAGAAAGAATGTAGCCAACTACATTTCTTAATGTTTTGCTTAAAGTTAATCTTGCATTTTACCTGAGAAAAATAGGCTTACCACACCGAGAAAGGTACCGGGGAGGAAGTAGCTACACATCAGTCAGAGCGATGTCTGCTGATAGAATGCCTGTTCATGAATTCTCATTTGAGTTTAGAAGTGCAACTGAAATTAGTCTGATGCCGAGCAGAAATTACAATAAGAAGCATTTTAGATCGGTGTTCACAAAACGCAGCAAGATATTTCTTATGTGTTTTATCTTTTTTTCCTTTGTGAAAAACGCAGAATTATGTGTTAACACAACCCCTAAATTTAACTCGTTATCTAAGTAAGTGGCTGAATTAATAAGGTGACGGGGCATCATAATGTGTAAGCTTTCTGTCTTGTTTGAGAAGTCAAAGCCCTTTGGATGAGTTATTTGTACAGCTGCCACGGATATTGATTTCCTTATGTTTTTTCTCCTCCGTTCTCGGCCTGTCTGCTCCTCCCCCCTCTTCACTGAGCAGAGCAGGCAGGCCCGTTGCCCTAGCGACTCCAGACTTCACAGTCCACACAGACACAGTGTGTAGACATGCTGCTGGAGAGCCAGTACTGCATGCGTCAAAACTTTGTTCATTTGCACAATGTCTCTAGTTCACATTCGCTTGTAAATGTCCAAACTCACCAAAAATGACATTTGGTAGCTCCTACCTATATATGTATAACTTTATGAACTGGATTGCCTATCTTTGCAATTCGTGTATTTTCATTTGCCCTCGTTAGCATATTTAGCTAGCAGCCTCCATGCAAATTTGCTATTACTTGTGCTGATTTTGTTAGCATTCTGGTAATAGATGCCCAATGGGCTTTTTTAGCGTTTTTTCGTGCCCACTTGTGTACTAAATCGGTAATACCGTAGATCCCGTGGTGAGAGAAGGACTGTATGACGATATGAAAATCTGCATACCGCCCAACCCTGTCGAAAGCGTTCCACAGGGATGCTGGCCCATGTTGACTCCAATGCTTCCCACAGTTGTGTCAAGTTGGTTGGATGTCCTTTGGGTGGTGGACCATTCTTGATACACACGAGAAACTCTTGAGCATAAAAAACCCAGCAGCATTGCAGTTCTTGACACACTCAAACCGGTGCACCTGGCACCTACTACCATACCCGGTTCAAAGGCACTTCAATATTTTGTCTTGCCCATTCACCCTCTGAATGGCACACATACACAATCCATGTCTCAATTGTCTCAAAGCTTAAAAATCCTTCTTTAACCTGTATCCTCCCCATCTACACTGATTGAAGTGGATTTAACAAGTGACATCAATAAGGGATCATAGCTTTCACCTGGTCAGTCTATGTCATGGAAAGAGCAGGTCTTCCTAATGTTTTGTACACTCAGTGTGCATTAATGCCAAGGTCTCCATAAAGACCCACTTATGTGAAGAATCACATTAGTATTTTACATGCTGGCTCTTTACGACAATGTCCTCTGTGAAGACAAATGTGGTTTTTAGATGGTAAACAATACTCTATGCTATGTAGAAGCTAATGCTAATGAAAAATAAGATGTTCTGTGACATATAGTATTCAGATTAGCCCACTAGTTTCTTGTTTGTAAGACTTGATAAAATCAGTGTGCTATTCCTAGAATTGTTCTCAAAATGGAAACAAAGTCCACCTTATACTTAGTGTCATTGAGTTATTTTCAGGTTGGCTGAAGTTGAATCATAACCAATTCGGCCTCACTTGAACAGTAATCACTCTGCTTACTCTCGAGATGAGCTGGGGCCAGTACAAGAGTGCTCTCAAGCCTCACTGCCAATCCCCTCTGGGATGTACTGCGGAGAGCAAAGGGAGAACAATAGAAGATGGGCGGGCCCCAGTCCCATCGCCAATCAGAGAGAGGGAGAAAATGTTTGTCCACAAACAAGGGGCTACCTAATCAACTGAGCTCAGATAACAGCCCCTCGCTTCACCGGGCCGGAATTGAAAACTCTGGGGATTGTGAGATTCTCATGGCCCTCTCTCCCAAGGTCTTTTCCATCACAGTGAACTAAACATCCGGAGCCAACAGGTTTATTTAACAGGAGCTAGCCTCCCTCTAACCGCTCCAAGCCTATTTTCCTCAGCTTAACTATCCTGGTGTGTGGATATGCCTTTTTTTCTCTCTTCCTCTTGCCAGTGACCATCGGCCCTTACTCCTTATAATGACCTCTCTCCATCTCAATCTCCCTATCTCTCCATCTTTGCTCAAATGGTTCCCCAAGGCCAAATAAACCAGAGAAGAGGTCTGATTTTAGCCCCCCTGTAATCACAATGGTAAAAGATCAGTTTGCCTTTATTAAAAGACCCCCTGGATTGGATGGATGTGCTCAGATAGATACAGGCCATTTGGTTAATTAGAAAGAAGCATGCCCTGTTTCTTGCCATCAGATGAGCATTGCTTGTGTTTAGCTAATAAAGAGAGCAGGCATGAAAGTCGATTTTGTCCAGTCCACTAGATTAAAGGTTAAACACACTCCGAGTGATCCACTCTTGTCAGTCACACATAATTGTCTGGTTGTATGAAGTAATATTTGTTAATGTGTTAAAACATTGAAACGATGAATACAGTAGATGACAACTAAACTAAAGGCTTATTAGGCTCTCTATGACCACTAACTGTCACTTCTCTCATTGGTTGACAACAGGTGAGGTGAAAACAGAGGACACGGCAAATAAGGAAACAGCGGAGGAGAAACCGGAGGAGGAGAACGATTATCACCGCAGCGACGAGCAGGTAGGTGCCCGTCCACCGCACGCCGTCTTCATTTCTTGCAGGACAGGAAGGAGTCATCTCATCTTTCATTTCCTGTGTCCGGGTGCCATGAAATTACGAGCCCCACGCTTTGTCTGCTCAAGTGGAATCTCATAAACATTCGCCTGGGTTATAGGTTAACTCTTTTGTAATGACCAGTTCACTACATGGTAGGCCTATGGTTGTTTTGAGTCATATATCAACAAGTAGACAACCCAGCATGCCGCACATACAGCTAATTTAAAATACGGAAGGGTTTTACATGAATTTTGTCTTGATGATCATTTGTATTCCAGTACATTCTCAGCCCTGTGGATGATATCAATAATGCAGAGAGAGCTTTTATTGTCTCTGCTTGTCGCCGTCGTATTCACAAACAGTAATTTCCAGGAAAGAGCCGCCGCACACGCGTCTCGACTATATAGCTTCAGATGATTGGCTGTTTACCATGTAGCTATTGTCTCCATAAAGAAAATATCAACACGTTTTTGAAAACACGCAGTGTCGACACCCAGCCAAGGAGCACGTCCTCTATACTTGGCTGGGAGATTGCACCAGAGGTCAAAGGTCCCACTCTTTTGGTATTCAGCAGAGGTGTGGAGTGTGGAAAGAATAGCTAATAGGGTTGCTAGGCTTTGTGGACAGAATACATGGAGGGGAGAACTGCTGTCAAGTGTCATGTGAGACACGGGAGAATGGGAGAGGGTGAAAAGGAGACAGTGGAGGGGAGGATCGAGATAGAAGGCCTATAGGTCACTGCGGATGAGAGAATCTGCTAAAATGACATGGATGCTAAGAAATTGTGGAGGAGAGGAAAAATACAGTGTGAGTGTCACGGTCGTCTATGTCGTCCAAGTATGACCAAGGCGCAACGTGTCCAAGAAACATGACTTTATTTAGCAAAATAACCAAAATCCAAAACAAAAGACGACTCAATGAAGTCCACGGTACACAGACCGAAAACGGAACAAAAACCCACAAAACCAAGGAGAAACCACACAGTATAAATATGGCTCCCAATCAGAGATAACGAGCCGACAGCTGACACTCGTTACCTCCGATTGGGAGTCACATGACTAATCAAGCACAATCACCAAACATAGAAATCAACAACCTAGACACCCCAACATAGAAATACACCCAAACAAATGAAAATGAACAACCCTGGCTCAAATATCAAAGTCCATGGAGCCAGAGTGTCACAGTACCCCCCCCTAAAGGTGCGAACTCCGGGCGCACCAACATAAGGACTAGGGGAGGGTCTGGGTGGGCGTCTGTCCACGGTGGCGGCTCTGGCCCCGGTCGTGATCCCCACCCCACCACAGTCACAACCTGCTTCAGTAGCCTCCTCCCAATGACCACCCTCCAACTAACCCCACCTGGACTAAGGGGCAACACCGGACTAAGGGGCAGCACCGGACTAAGGGGCAGCACCGGGATAAGGGGCAGCACCGGGATAAGGGGCAGCACCGGGCTAAGGGGCAGCACCGGACTAAGGGGCAGCACCGGGCTAAGGGACAGTACCTGACTAAGGGGCAGCACCGGACTGAGGGGCAGCTCCGGACTGAATGGCGGATCCTGGCTGGCTGGCTCTGGCGGATCCTGGCTGGCTGGCGGATCCGGGCTGGACGGCTCTGGCGGATCCTGGCTGGACGGCTCTGGCGGATCCTGGCTGGACGGCTCTGGCGGATCCTGGCTGGACGGCTCATGGCTGGCTGACGGATCTGGCTGCTCATGGCTGGCTGACGGATCTGGCTGTTCATGGCTGGCGGAAGGCTCTGGCTGATCCTGTCTGGCGGACGGCTCTGGCTGATCCTGTCTGGCGGAAGGCTCTGGCTGATCCTGTCTGGCGGAAGGCTCTGGCTGATCCTGTCTGGCGGAAGGCTCTGGCTGATCCTGTCTGGCGGAAGGCTCTGGCTGATCCTGTCTGGCGGAAGGCTCTGGCTGCTCCTGTCTGGCGGAGAGCTCTAGCGGCTCCGGTCTGGCGGACGGCTCTGAAGGCTCATGGCAGACGGGCGGCTTTGCAGGCTCAGTACAGACGGGCAGTTCCTGCGGCGCTTGGCAGACGGACAGTTCAGACGGCGTTGGGCAGACGGGCAGTTCAGACGGCGTTGGGCAGACGGACAGTTCAGGCCCCGTTGGGCAGACGGGCAGTTCAGACGGCGTTGGGCAGACGGACAGTTCAGGCCCCGTTGGGCAGACGGCAGACTCTGGCTGTCTGAGGCGCATCGTAGGCCTGGTGCGTGGTGCCGGAACAGGAGGTACCGGGCTGAGGACACGCATCTCAGGGCTAGTGCGGGGAGAAGCAACAGGGCATGCTGGACCCTGAGGACGCACCGTAGGCCTGATGCGTGGTGCCGGAACTGGAGGTACCGGGCTGAGGACACGCATCTCAGGGCTAGTGCGGGAAGCAGGAACAGGGCATACTGGACCCTGGGGACGCACCGTAGGCCTGATGCGTGGTGCCGGAACTGGAGGTACCGGGCTGAGGACACGCATCTCAGGGCTAGTGCGGGAAGCAGGAACAGGACGCACAGGACTCGGGGAACACACAGGAGGCTTAGTGCGTGGTGTAGGCACTGGTGGTACTGGACTGGAGACAGGAGGTGGTGCCGGAAATACCGGACCGTGCAGGCGTACTGGCTCCCTTGAGCACTGAGCCTGACCAACCTTACCTGGTTGTATGCTCCCCGTCGCCTGACCAGTACAGGGAGGTGGAATAACCCGCACCGGGCTATGTAGGCGAACCGGGGACACCATGCGTAAGGCTGGTGCCATGTAAGCCGGCCCGAGGAGACGCACTGGTGACCGGATGCGTGGGGCCGGCCTCATGACATCTGGCTCAATGCTCAGTCTAGCCCGGCCGATACGTGGAGCCGGAATGTACCGAACCGGGCTATGCCTGCGTACAGGAGACACCATGCGCTCTACTGCGTAACACGGTGTCTGCCCGTACTCTCGCTCTCCACGGTCAGTCCAGGGAGTAGGCGCAGGTCTCCTACCTGACTTCGCCACACTCCCTTCTAGCCCCCCCCCAAGACATTTTTGGGTAGTACTCTCGGGCTTCCAGCCTTGCCTCCGTGCTGCCTCCTCATATCGCCGCCTCTCGGCTTTAGCTGCCTCCCGCTCTTCACGAGGACGGCGATATTCTCCCGGTTGATCCCAAGGCCCCTCACCATCCAGAATCTCCTCCCATGTCCATGAATCCTTTATGGGAGTCCATAAATCCTGTGTAGGTAGGTCCTGTTGCCGCTTGACACGCTGCTTGGTCTTTTTGGGGTGGGTTTTTCTGTCACGGTCGTCTATGTCGTCCAAGTATGACCAAGGCGCAACGTGTCCAAGAAACATGACTTTATTTAGCAAAATAACCAAAATCCAAAACAAAAGACGACTCAATGAAGTCCACGGTACACAGACCGAAAACGGAACAAAAACCCACAAAACCAAGGAGAAACCACACAGTATAAATATGGCTCCCAATCAGAGATAACGAGCCGACAGCTGACACTCGTTACCTCCGATTGGGAGTCACATGACTAATCAAGCACAATCACCAAACATAGAAATCAACAACCTAGACACCCCAACATAGAAATACACCCAAACAAATGAAAATGAACAACCCTGGCTCAAATATCAAAGTCCATGGAGCCAGAGTGTCACAGTGAGTGAAAAGGAAGGAAGGAAGGAGACTTTGTTTGGTCGAGTTTGTGTCCTTGATAAGTAGTCCCTTTGATTTTATGCTCTATATTTTAATGCGTTATTATGTATAGGATTTATCCGACATAGTTTGCATTTGCCGTCATTTAATCCACTGGTTATTTGAATTTTGATGTCAGCATTTGAAGTCGGCCTTGTTGTGACTTGATAGCCGGTATTTAATGACTTTAATATGTATATTTTGTTTCGTAAAGCTGCCTAAGTGTTAATGGCCAATACTCCTTTGATGTGTTAGATTTATCAAGATAGAATTTCGTTGTGATGAGAGACATTTCTTTTGCCGTTTTGAATTGCATTTATCAGACATTTCTATTGTTTATATGGACATTACGTTAGAACACTTGGAAATATTATTTATGGATTTTTGGTTATTATCATAATGTGTAGAAATGCCTCCTCTTTCACGCATCTTTGTGGAACAATTCCAATTCAATATAGGCTACAAGCGTTTCTCCATTCAGCATTTCAGAACATGATTGGAGAATGGTGCTCATTTAATAAAGTTAGGTCAATGCTGAATGTCTGCAAGATCACATAATGATAGTGTTCTACGTAATATAACCAAATATAATAGCTTACTTTAACGTTATTGTAAAACAAAAAAACAACCAATTTCTTATGAGATTGTAAGATGATTGTGCGAATGGTCAGATTTTTCTCTCATACAGCCAAAACTCAACAGTGCGTGCCACAAGACAAAATAGATTGAAACTAAACACAGGTAGGCTACAGTTTGTTAACACCATCTGCTCTACAATTCTCTCACTGTAGGCCTACACAATTCAAAACAACACTTTAGGCTACATCATTCAAGATCTAAATGCATATTCTCATGAAACTGATTGAGATCAAATGGTTGGCATGCAGATGCTGCATGGACGTTTTACCGGTAAAACTTGAAGAATAGGCCTGTCATTTACGATTGACAGTGATAAATGTGAAGGGAGGGTGAGCACAAATGTAGAGGTAAAGAAACCGAGGGAATAACATGCCGGTAGAGATATGATTCTGAATGTAACGTTACTTGAAAAAGTAACTGCAATAATTGTACAATATTTGAACATAAGTAACTTATTATATTACTCCGTTACTCATAAAAGTAATATAATACTGTAACATATTACCCCCAACACTGCTTATACAGTGAGGGAAAAAAGTATTTGATCCCCTGCTGATTTTGTATGTTTGCCCACTGACAAAGACATGATCAGTCTATAATTTTAATGGTAGGTTTATTTGAACAGTGAGAGACAGAATAACAAAATAATATCCAGAAAAACGCATGTCAAAAATGTTGTTAATTGATTTGCATTTTAATAAGGGAAATAAGTATTTGACCCCTCTGCAAAACATGACTTAGTACTTGGTGGCAAAACCCTTGTTGGCAATCACAGAGGTCAGACGTTTCTTGTAGTTGGCCACCAGGTTTGCACACATCTCAGGAGGGATTTTGTTCCACTCCTTTTGCAGATCTTCTCCAAGTCATTAAGGTTTCGAGGCTGACATTTGGCAACTCGAACCTTCAGCTCCCTCCACAGATTTTCTATGGGATTAAGGTCTGGAGACTGGCTAGGCCACTCCAGTACCTTAATGTGCTTCTTCTTGAGCCACTCCTTTGTTGCCTTGGCTGTGTGTTTTGGGTCATTGTCATGCTGGAATACCCATCCACGACCCATTTTCAATGTCCTGGCTGAGGGAAGGAGGCTTTCACCCAAGATTTGACGGTACATGGCCCCATCCATCGTCCCTTTGATGGGGTGAAGTTGTCCTGTCCCCTTAGCAGAAAAATACCCCCAAAGCATAATGTTTCTACCTCCATGTTTGACGGTGGGGATGGTGTTCTTGGGGTCATAGGCAGCATTCCTCCTCCTCCAAACACGGCGAGTTGAGTTGATGCCAAAGAGCTCGATTTTGGTCTCATCTGACCACAACACTTTCACCCAGTTCTCCTCTGAATCATTCAGATGTTCATTGGCAAACTTCAGACGGCCCTGTATATGTGCTTTCTTGAGCAGGGGGACCTTACGGGCGCTGCAGGATTTCAGTCCTTCACGGCGTAGTGTGTTACCAATTGTTTTCTTGGTGACTATGGTCCCAGCTGCCTTGAGATCATTGACAAGATCCTCCCGTGTAGTTCTGGGCTGATTCCTCACCGTTCTCATGATCATTGCAACTCCACGAGGTGAGATCTTGCATGGAGCCCCAGGCCGAAGGAGATTGACAGTTTTTTGCGAATAATCGCACCAACTGTTGTCACCTTCTCACCAAGCTGCTTGGCGATGGTCTTGTAGCCCATTCCAGCCTTGTGTAGGTCTACAATCTTGGAGAGCTCTTTGGTCTTGGCCATGGTGGAGAGTTTGGAATCTGATTGATTGATTGCTTCTGTGGACAGGTGTCTTTTATACAGGTAACAAGCTGAGATTAGGAGCACTCCCTTTAAGAGTGTGCTCCTAATCTCAGCTCGTTACCTGTATAAAAGACACCTGGGAGCCAGAAATCTTTCTGATTGAGAGGGGGTCAAATACTTATTTCCCTCATTAAAATGCAAATCAATTTATAACATTTTTGACGTGTATTTTTCTGGATTTTGTTGTTGTTATTCTGTCTCTCACTGTTCAAATAAACCTACCATTAAAATTATAGACTGATAATTTCTTTGTCAGTGGGCAAACGTACAAAATCAGCAGGGGATCAAATACTTCTTTCCCTCACTGTAAGTGAGAATTTTGAACAGCCGCTCAACCCTAGTTGGTAGTAGTAATAACAGCAGGAGAAGGCCATGCATGGCTGGGTTTTGGACTTCTCCCGCCATGTCAGCTGGGTGACCATCTAAAGGTTGGCCTTGGGGTGGGAAGGGAAGCCAAGGCAGGCTAATGAGAGCAGCACAACACTGAAACTGAAAGGAGGAAGATCCATGAAAGCAACATTTATCAAATCAATTGTGTTGTGACAAGGTACGGGTGGTATACAGAAGATAGCCCTATTTGGTAAGAGACCAAGTCCATATTATGGCAACAACAGCTCAAATAAGCAATGAGAAACGACAGTCCATCATTACTTTAAGACATGAAGGACAGTCAATCTGGAAAATGTCAAGAACTTTGAAAGTTTCTTGAAGTGCAGTCGAAAAAACCATCAAGCGCTATGATGAAACTGGCTCTCATGAGGACCGCCACAGGAAAGGAAGAACCAGAGTTACCTCTGCTGCAGAGGATAAGTTCATTAGAGTTAACTGCACCTCAGATTGCAGCCCAAATAAATGCTTCACAGAGTTCAAGTAACGGACACATCTCAACATCAACTGTTCAGAGAAGACTGCGTGGTCAAATTGCTGCAAAGAAACCACTACTAAAGGACACCAATAATAAGAAGAAACTTGCTTGAGCCAAGAAATACGATCAATGGACATTAGACCAGTGGAAATCTGTCCTTTGGTCTGATGAGTCCAAATTTGAGACTTTTGGTTCCAGCCGCCGTGTCTTTGTGAGACACAGAGTAGGTGAATGTATGATCTCCGCATGTGTGGTTCCCACCGTGAAGCATGGAGGAGGAGGTGTGATGGTGTGGGGGTGCTTTGCTGGAAACACTGTCTGTGATTTATTTAGAATTCAAGGCACACTTAACCAGCATGGCTACCACAGCATTCTGCAGCGATATGCCATCCCATCTGGTTTGCGCTTAGTGGGACTGTCATTTGTTTTTCAACAGGACAATGACCCAAAACACACCTCCAGGCTGTGTAAGGTCTATTTGACCAAGAAGGAGAGTGATGGAGTGCTGCATCAGATGACCTGGCCTCCACAATCCCCCGACTTCAACCCAATTGAGATGGTTTGGGATGAGTTGGACCGCAGAGTGAAGGAAAAGCAGCCAACAAGGGCTCAGGATATGTGGGAACTCCTTCAAGACTGTTGGAAAAGCATTCCAAGTGAAGCTGGTTGAGAGAATGCCAAGAGTGTGCAAAGTTGTCATCAAGGCAAAGGGTGGCTACTTTGAAGAATTTAAAATATATTTTGATTTGTTTAACACTTTTTGGGTTACTACATGATTTTATATGTGTTATTTCATAGTTTTGATGTCTTCACTGTAGAAAATAGTACAAATAAAGACAAAACCCTTGAATGAGTAGGTGTGTCCAAACTTTTGACTGGTACTGTATATATAACTCCACGACCTTGTATGGTGATTTTGGGACGCTAAATATGGACATAACTATTTAACTGGAATATAAATGGAACATTTTCAATCATCTCCCTAAGCCATTGAATCCATGAAGTCATGTATTTTTATTTCCTTAAGTAATCGATGCCTGCTGTTCGTTACAAAGCTCAAAAAGTTGAGTGAAAAGGGGTGGTGCTCCAAAGACCTTCATTTACTCAATGCGTTACACTGTGTTAATTTGCTCCGAGTCATACCAGCTCGGCAGTTCCCTAATGATTCCACTAATGGAACGGCCCCGAAGACTGCTGCCAAATTACCATTAACTCTCAGTGCCTCACTCTCTCAATGGGAAGCCTTTATTTGCATCACAATGCTTGTTCCATTGAAAACCAGCCATTTACACTTTACAGCAGTCTTTACACTTTACTGCAGTCTTTACACTTTACAGCAGTCTTTGCTTTCAATAGGTTATATTGCTGCTGAGTATTTATTCGCAGATGACTTTCCACATTTGAGCAGAACTCTGGAGAGCCTTATTTTCTACTGGCTCTGGTGATGTTTGAGGGAGAAAGATGGTGGTGCTAATACAGTGGAGGCTGGTGGGAGGAGCTTTAGGAGGACGGGCTCATTGTAATGGCTGGAATGGAATTAATGGAAAGGTATCAAACGTATGGAAACCATGTTTGACTCCATTCCATTTATTCCGTTCTAGCCATTACAATGAACCTGTCCTCCTATAGCTCCTCCCACCAGCCTACTATCTGTTTCTATTACTCCCTCCCTGGGTCCCCAGAAATCATCAGAAAATGGCATGATAAGCCGCTTTACCAGGGCACTTTGTCTGTGTGCCAGTCAGAGGGAGAGTCCTGATGCTGGTAATGCAACGTGACTCCTTCAGGCACAGACTTGCCAAGCCACCTGCGGTACCATCTTCGTTTGCCATGCTCCAAAAGTGTGCCACTCTCCAACTCCTGGCTTATTGAGACAATGCCATGGCACACAGTCACCATGGAAGACAGCAAGTCTCATGTGGAATGGTATTTTCATTGTAGTGGTTGATATCACTTTCATGTACAGTATTTTCAGCACAGGATAGTTAGGATAGTTCATCTGGTCTGCCTTCATGACAGTACTGAGAAGCCTGGAAGGAAAATTAATGTTACACCTCAGTCATTAAAAAGAAAAAGCGTGTTAATTTGTCTTTGCTCCTTCAGGTCAG
Organism: Coregonus lavaretus; assembly: GCF_964263955.1. Lineage (NCBI taxonomy): Eukaryota > Metazoa > Chordata > Actinopteri > Salmoniformes > Salmonidae > Coregonus > Coregonus lavaretus. The sequence continues at coordinate 26,062,600 of NC_140016.1, read as the reverse complement.
CATCTGTTTGGAGTGCAACAGCAGCAAGCTCCGCGGCCTGAAGCGCAAGTGGATCCGCTGCTCGGCGCAAGCCACGGTCCTTCACCTCAAGAAGTTCATCGCCAAAAAGCTTAACCTGACATCATTTAATGAGGTATGGCTAACCCACTTCAGGGCAAGGGGGGATTTTGCTGCAGTCAGGCGAATTTGAGCTTGTCCAGTGATAAAGGACCTCTTTTTAAGGAGGCCCCAAGATGTAGTTTTGACTAGCTGTCTCTTTAAGCCCTTCCTCTGCGCTTTAAACTGAAAGATGATCACTTTTAACAAGGCATTCTTGGTCCTTTCAAGGCGGTGCATCTGTATGCCTCATCACATACACTATCAAAGCCTCTCTCTCCACTGTCATTATTCTTCACAAAGCTTTTGCCATCCACCATATATTCTGTGGAAAATATGCCCTTGTAATATAATTTGCTTTCTGTCATGTCATTTTGAGTCGCCTGTCACAACTGTATGCGGGAGTGTGACATAACTTTTAGGCTGGAGTGTGTGTGTGTGTGTGTGTGTGTGTGTGTGTGTGTGTGTGTGTGTGTGTGTGTGTGTGTGTGTGTGTGTGTGTGTGCGTGTGGGATGTCTTCAAAGCGTACGTTTTCATCACCAACGTCCGTGACGCAATACAGCTGTCAGCTGCTCTATTGTTGTCTATTGAATATCAAGAGCTGTTCTTCATTCAAAATCTATTTTCAACATCAAACATACGGGAAGTGTACGTCAACAGCCCCCGCTGTGTCATAGCACAGCGCGTCACTTTCCCTTGGGTTATATTTATATCTATAGGATAATTGGGGCATCCATCTTGATATTTCAGCAGACCACATGAGCTGAATGCGTTGCATCACCCACACCATGTGTATCATCATTTTTTATGAGTTTTAAAACTTGTTGCCATGACCCCAGCCCCCAAACACATGTACACATGGGGAGAGGGAAAACTACATCTTTGGATATTGTGTCCATTTTTCATGTTATTAATGACAATATAAAAACTGAATCAATACTCTAATACATGTTGTCTATTATTGCTGTAACTCTTGCTGTGGCAAGACGGTTTAGCTCTGTTACCAAGGTAAAAAACATCAAGGCAAAAGCAATGTTTCTCAGTTAGAAGGAACAGCCAGCTACCAGTAGGTGCTGCTGTGGCAGTGCTGCTTCACACTGGCTTCCTCTCCTCCTCTCTCCCCTTTCCCCCTCAGCCCCTCAGTGTCTGTGTTGGGGAGAGTATTGATTGGCCGAATGCAGGTGCGGGCAGCCGCCTCACAGAATATCAATGTTTAATCCACGGAGGAGGAGTGGATTGGCGAGGAAGTCTTTGATTCATATTGGCTACAAATAAGGTTTTTGTGCTTTTCCAAAAGCCCCCCCATGCGCAAGGTGCTAATGGCTCACCGTCAAATATACTTTGCTATCTTTGTTTCCTCTCCAAGAAATTGAGATATTTTGATGCTGAGTGAAAGTGAGAGGAAAAGGAGAGCTGGGGTGTTTGGAGGGTTCGTTTTAGAGTTGCACGGCAACGTTGACCTCAAGCCTGAAACAGAAGGACAATTTATAAAATGTTATCAAAGAAGTGCATGTTTCTGACCGTGTGGATGTTACAGCACATGCATTACCCACCCCTAAGGTTAAAGGTATTTATTCTCTGTATGCAGTGCAGCGGATTTCCCTTCCAGTGAAATGTTAATAAATGCAGCATTCTTATATCTCCCAAGCGGATTTCCCTTCCAGTGAAATGTTAATAAATGCAGCATTCTTATATCTCCCATTCACAGCTGGACATTTTATGCAATGAGGAAATCTTGGGAAAGGACCACACTTTGAAATTTGTTGTCGTGACGAGATGGAGATTTAAGGTAATACTTATAAAAGAGAATGGGGAAGGATAAGTACACTGACTAATACTAAAATATTGCTTTTCAGGTTCTGTTGAATCTATGTATTCTGCATAGATCATCCACAGAGTTGCATGCTGATAAGCTGTGCACACACAAGTCTCGGTGGAGAGAACAGCTTGCTCTCCAGAACTATTTTGAGACCTTTTCTCTCATGATGTGCTATAGTGACATAAAACCCCAAGATAAATGGAAGTGAATGTTACGATCAGAGCTTGTCATTTTAAATCCCGATGTTATATACTAGAGTCTATGATAAGGATATAATCAAAGTAGTAGCCTATCCATCTCTGTCTCTGTGTTTAGAAGGACATTTTTCCGGCTGTATTGTTTTCAGTCAGTTAGTCTTTATTTGTAATTTGTTTTGTTTACATTCCAGAAATCCCCCCTCCTGCTGCATTACAGACCCAAAATGGATTTGCTGTAGTCGGACAGAACGGTTGTTTTGGCCCAGTGGCCCAGAACTGTGCAACGTACTATTTATGCAGAGACGATCAATCCCAACACCAAGCAAACACTCCAGATCAGAAGTCCACACAAGCCAGCAAACAAAGAACCCCAGCACAGATACTGCACCACTGGCGGGTTTAGATCAAAAACAACCTTTTTTGTCCACTATACGTCCTAGATATGTGAAAAATTTGAGAAAAAAGCATATATTTATACTTTTGTACAGATGAGACATGGAACCAAGACACTATTGGTGCTCTCTTTACACATGAACAAGATGTCGGGGAATCGTGTGCCCATCTTTTTTGTTTTTTCGACAGACTTCACTCCTCCGACCCGCATTGATTGATAAAAAGGCGAGGACGAGGATTTTTAACAGTTCATTTTCTTTTTCAGGTTACACTCAGACGAGTCTTGGGAGCACAGAAAGTATATAAAGTTATATAATAAGACATTGTTTCTAAGCTTTTTATTGCGTTGTTGTATTGTCCTCTGATTTGTTTTTAATTTTTTTTTTTAAATTTGCTTCGGGTTTGCTGAAGGTCAATTGTGAATAGGCAAAAGAATGTGTGTACTAATTTATGTTCTGTATACCAATATTGTACATAAAATGTCATTATGAGAGAGATTGAAAGGAGTAAGAAAGATACTTAAGACTGTTAGGAAAGGTTCCCAGAAGTGCTACTGTACAGTGCATTCAGAAAGTATTCAGACCCCTTGACTTTTTCAACATTTTGTTACATTACAGCCTTATTCTAAAATTGATTAAATAAAACAATTTCCTCATCAATCTACACACAATACCCCATAATGACAGGGCAAAAACAGGTTTTTAGAAATGTGTGCAAATGTATTACAAATAAAAAACAGATACCTTATTTACATAAGGATTCAGACCTTTTGCTATGAGACTCAAAATTGAGCTCAGGTGCATCCTGTTTCCATTAATCATCCTTGAGATGTTTCTACAACTTGATTGGAGTCCACCTGTGGTAAATTCAATTGTTTGGACATGATTTGGAAAGGCACACACCTGTCTATATAAAGTCTCACAGTTGACAGTGCATGTCAGAGCAAAAACCAAGCCATGAGGTTGAAGGAATTGTCCGTAGAGCTCCGAGACAGGATTGTGTCGAGGCACAGATCTGGGGAAGGGTACCAAAACATTTCTGCAGCATTGAATGTCCCCAAGAACACAGTGGCCTCCATCATTCTTAAATGGAAGAAGTTTGGAATCACCAAGACTCTTCCTAGAGCTGGCCGCCCGGCCAATCGGGGGAGAAGGGCCTTGGTCAGGCAGGTGACCAAGAACCTGATGGTCACTCTGACAGAGCTCCAGAGTTCCTCTGTGGAGATGGGATAACCTTCCAGAAGGACAACCATCTCTGAAGCACTCCACTAATCAGGCCTTTATGGTAGAGTGGCCAGATGGAAGCCAATCCTCAGTAAAAGGCACATGACAGCCCACTTGGAGTTTGCCAAAAGGCACCTAAAGGACTCTCAGATCATGAGAAACAAGATTCTCTGGTCTGATGAAACCAAGATTGAACTCTGAATACAGGTGTGCCAAGCTTGTAGCGTCATACCCGAGAAGATTTGAGGCTGTAATCGCTGCCAAAGGTGCTTCAACAAAGTACTGAGTAAAGGGTCTGAATACTTATGTAAACGTGATATTTCCGTTTTTTATTTGTAATACATTTGCAAACATTTCTAAAAACCTGTTTTTGCTTTGTCATTATGGGGTATTGTGTGTAGATTGATGAGGGGAAAAAAAGAATAAGTGTGGAAAAAGTCAAGGGGTCTGAATACTTTCAGAATGCACTGTATATTGTTGGGCTACTTGTATATGTAGTATTGGGAGATGTATTGGGGTTTTAATGTAGAACAGACTCCTTATCAGTATATAGAAAGGCATATTTTAGTTGTCTGAGAGAGAAACAAGACAAATATATCAAATCTTCTGCCATGTAAAAAAGAAAATAGTCTGAAATGACGTTGCATTGCTACATGCACAAGATATGAATTTGAGACAGTCTATGAAAGCAGCCCGCTTCTAAACTATTCCAGAGATTTCTACATCTCAATCGCATTGCCATCAAATACGAATGACTATTAAATCAACCTGGTTTCGTCGAACAGTATAATCAAGCAAGATCTTGGGAGTATTGTTGGAAACACCTGTGTCCAAAAAGCCTGCAAGATACAAAATGCAATATGCAGCTACTGTAACTCTTGCTAACGGCAGGAGGCACTTGTATTGATTTATACTCTTTAGGTATTCATACCACAATAAATCCGTCCTCGCGTTTATTCGACCACTCTTCACAGCTCCCTAGCCCTGCATATTGTTTCGAGAGATGAGGAAGTGCACCCACATGCATATGAGATGGCTGAGCACCCAGCAGCTGATAGCATTAGCATCCCAGTCCTTAGTAGAATGTATTACCTTTAGGTACAGTGCAGCATCACACCACTTCTTCTATCCCTATGTCATCACTACCTTTCCTATGTCATTACTACCTTTAGTGCCAAAGGATTGAAAAACCCCTTGACTTGCTCTTGTATTTCCGCGTGGTCAGCTATATGAAAGTCAATGAGATCTCATCTATTTCACAGCAATATGGGACCTGAGATAAAAAGCTGTTTGGAACAGTTATATTTGAGACGTTATTAATATGATAAGAGCTTGAAGTTTATTCATTATGTGAAAGAAGCACACTCAGATATGAAAGATTAATACTCTTTTGAGCATATGAAATAAATGAATTATTTGATATGATAGTATCAAAATCGATTACTTTTTGACCTTTTTGAGGTGGCTCTAATGTTGGTACTTATTTGAGCGTGTCTAATGAGAGTTTGGCGAGAAAGTACTTCATAGATTAATGGCTTAACTGTGTATTATGGGAACCAAGGCACGGAAGGACAGAACAGTCTTAATTCATAGTCATGGCCACGTTTATCTTCAGTGCAACTGAAATATCCTTTCCTTGAACTGGACCATAAATTAACATTTCAGACCTCACATAGCATTACCTCACTGTGCTGTCAATATTACTGTCAATAATTGTTGATTCCCCTCCTTGTATTTGTGCAAGGAAAGCTGTCGGTCTTGTACACACACAGTCCAAACAAGGTCTTATAGGTGCATATTATATAAAAATACTTTCATACAGGTCTCTACCAAACCAGCTTAACCAAAACTCATTTTTATTTGGTTAACAGTCACCCCATTAGTAAACGCATAAATGCTATTGATATAAATATGTTTTTTTTTACACCGGTCACCTTGGTATTTGTTGTGATGTCTTACAGTGTGAAATATTTTTGGGATGCATATGGCAACACAATATGTGTAAATTCTGTCTGGCTCATTTCCTGTTGTTTTTATCACTTCCTTCTGCCTTTGACCTTAGCTTACCCATCCAAGAGCCGAAAGATGTGCAAGCATTATTTGTCAATATTGACCCTGTGTCTCCTATGTGAATGACACATTCATTTTGTGTTACAGGGCCCATATATGTACATTAGCTTTGTTTGAACAGCATATTAGCCATGTAATCATTACTTATCGCAAAAAAGCTATCAGAGAAAACAATGAGGTAACTATTTCCCAGCAGTACCTATGGCTTCTTAAGAACTGGTATAATTGGAACAAAGACATGTTACATGGGGGTTTTATATGATTCAGATGTTCTTTTCTCTACTTGTTTTGTATGTATGTAAAGTGCTGTTCAGGAACCCTGTGATGTGATCTCTGGGACATAACGGGGGGAGGGGCTTTTTTGTTTTGGGGGCTTTGCCACTGTGAAGGCTGGTGCTTTCTCTTCTTTTCTCTCTTATTGGAGCTGAGTATGGTGCTAACGTCTTTTCTCTAACTCAATCTGGTGCAAATCAGCTTCAGAGGGTTAAATTGAGTGCTGTGGATTCGGCTGTAGTGTAGTAGTTCAGTCACTCACTAGTCGGGCTTCGTGGCAACGTGCCTACATGCTGGAGTCCAGGGGTATGTTTTCTTGTCGAAACTGTCTCTCTCCCTCGCTCTGTGCAGATTAAAACGGTGCTGTTTTTTTCTTGATCTGTTTGTTTGCTTTTCCCCACGGTCCGGGCTTGCTCTGGAAAAATGGAACAGAGAGCATGGTAAATAAAGTTGTGGACCGTGAAGAAGTTGATGTTATTGAAAACACACAAAAAACGGAGAAGTTGGGGCCGTATACCCGAATGATTCTGCTTCAGACAGAAAGAGTGTATTTATTTGGGGGTATTTTCATGTGACCCACAGTAACCTCAGTGAAATGCTTGGTGATCCCAGTTCTGGCTGTAGTCGTCCTTTCTGCTTTAAGTAATTGGTACAGAAAGCTCTTCTTTATCACAACACTTTCACGACTTCTAGCAGTTAGATGTTCGTTGGGTGCATAGTGCCGGCACAGGTATTGTTGTTAGAATGTTTCCAAAGTTAACTCATACCCCAGGAGACATTGATAGTATGCCTGAGAGGTGTGTGGAGTAATGCGGGGGCAGGTTCCACCTCCAGTGCACTGGATTGGATCGATCTTCACACTTTTATCAGCCCTACTTTGAGACATCAGTGCCGCTACACTTGACAGCTAGGCTAAGAGGCTTATATGCTTCCCAATTCTGCTCACTGCAGACCGGGGTTCGTATCCAGACTGAACCTTTGAAAGTGTGGAGACCATGGCATGTCAAGGCCTCAACTCATAAACTCCTCTTTTCTCATTTTCTAGACTCTTGTTATCTCCGAATTATCCACACTGCGGTTGGGGCGAGCTGTACGCAACTGATAGTCTGATTGCCTGAACTTGACTACCAGCTAATTGAGATGTCATAATGCTACTAATGAAGACCAGAATAAGCCATGGAGGCTTTTAACCAAATTTTTTAAAGAGCAATTAAGTCTTAACAATATTATCTTGAAACAGCGGCAGTCAATTTAGACTAGAAACCCTGGATAGACACCAAAGTATTCCAGGTGCTCTCAAAATGGCCCAGTGTTTATGTTCCTGTAATAACAGTCTCCACTCTGAGAGTGTGATGGCTCTTTTTCACTCTGGCCCCCTGAGCTCTCCTGTAAAGCTCTGTAATCACCCAGGCGACCCCTACGTCTGACCGGGGTCACTCTGGCGGCTAGTCTGGATGAAACACACTCCAAAAATACGGATTGTCTGGCCAGGGCAGCACTGCACCACTGCACCCACTCAGAAAGGCAGCTTGGCTCTTGACGGTGCCATGCCTAAGTGCAGTGAATCACAATCCCAAAGGTGGTGCCGATTTGAGGGGCAACTGTATGGAATGGGCTTTCATTTCAACATGATATTTCCATTTCAATTATCTATTTCAAAGGAGTTAAATTATCATCTGCAACTAGGACCCGAGACTGGGAATGAGGAAAGAGATGTGTTCTGGATGTCATAGTGAGTTCATTAGCCTGATAAATGTTGGTTAGCTCGACTAACCACTAGTTACAGTCATATTTTCCCTTAAAAGGAAGGGAAATAAGTTCACAGTAACCAACCTTCACAGTGGCACTGGTCATCGATATAATCGGTCCGAATTTTGTATTATTATTATTATTTATCTATACTGTAAAGTTATGATTCCTGCAGTAGCTTATTTGTTTTTGAAAAACATACAGAGATTTGATATCCTTCCCTGTGTTCTTTATTTTTGTTTTGTTTAAAACATACAAGATTTACAACATAAAACATGCATACGATTTCATGGCTTAAATTATGAATTTATAACTGTGCTCCCTCTTTTGTATTATTCGAAGTGATCGTGTCTGCGCAATGCTCTCTATATACAACCAACACAAGCTGTGCTCCTTTTTGGGTCTGGCAAAATTAAAACAAATGTAAAACTGGCAATGTGGTTAATTGTATTGTGCAAGGAAAACGTGCAATATACGTTTCTCAGATGGTTCCAGGTTTCAGCGTAAAAATTACATTTAACAAATTTGTTTTGCTATCCAGTCAATTCTTCAGGTCACAAAAATGCCTTCCTGGTCTTGAGGGTGACCAGGAATCTCAGATCACACTAATGCACCCGGAAATGAAATGGCTGGATTTTATTTTGGTCTTCTCTCTTGTTTTGTTGATGTCTCTGTTACAGAAATGTCCTCCTAATTTTTCCCCCGGGTTAAACACAGGCACTTATTCAGGTGTCCTTCTCCTTGTTCTCTTTTTTGTATTATGATTATTTATTGCACATGTAATAAAATGGTTTCCATTGCCACATTTAAAGGAGTTTTGGGTAGAGAACTGGGCTGGAATTTCTTAAACACAATATTAAGGAATTTTTTTGTCAAAAACCTAAGTGTGTATTTCATCAATAAATGCCTTTAAAAGTGTCTAATGCCTTGGCGTCTTTGCTCTGTCTGATCCCGAAGAGATTGCTCACACAGCCTGGTCGCTCAGAATAGATGGAACATAGTAAATGTACATTTGTAGCCCTCCAATTAGTATGATATGTTACGTTTGGTGTAGTTACTAAAGACAGAGGGTTATGTAAGACAGAAACGATAGGATGGAGGTTGGTCGGGGAGGATATGTGGGCGTATATAGGTCCTGTGTAGCTCAGTTGGTAGAGCATGGCGTTTGCAACGCCAGGGTTGTGGGTTCGATTCCCACGGTGGGCCAGTATTAAAATGTATGCACTCACTAACTGTAAGTCGCTCTGGATAAGAGCGTCTGCAAAAATGACAAATGTATAACGCGATAATCTAGCAACCCAACAGTTGCGTGTTCAAATCACATCACAGACAACATTAGCATTTTAGCTAATTAGCAACTACTTTTTTACAACTTTGAATGTTACCTCTTACCCGCTAACCATAACCTCAACCCAACCCTAACATCTAGCCTAGCTAACCTAGCAACAACAAATTGGAATTTGTAACATATCAAATGAAATAGATGATTGACATCCACAAATTCTTTCGAAATTGAGTCGCACAAATGTATACTATTTTACATACAGTGCCTTCAGAAAGTATTCACACCCCTTGACTTTTTCCACATTTTGTTGTGTTACAAAGTGGGATTAAAATTGTCATTTTCTTGTCAACAATCTACACAAAATACTCTGTAATTGTTACGCGGAGTGGAACAGGGGAACCCAAGAGCAGACTGGGATGAAGTAACCAAGGTATTTATTGAAACGGGAAGATGGAGTGCAGGTCAGAGGAAACTGCTGGAAACCAGGTGCGAAGGCTGCGGCTGGAGCGAGGGGGGTTGAGACAGGGTGAGCAGGTCCGGAGGGGAATCCAAGGGAGTAGTAGAGTGGGGAATCCAGGACAGAGTAGCAGGATGACGAGATGTGGGACTGGAGACAGGGACCAGAGTCGGAGCGGGCAGAACTGTAGCGGAGAGGAAAACAGCGTCAGGCAAGGAAAACAGGCACAACAGGATAACAGGATCTGAATAGTAACAAACGGCTAGAACCGTAGACTGACTGAGCAGAGATTACGATCTGGCAGTGTGGAAGTGGCAGGACTGAGTATTTGTAGAGGTCTTGATTATGGAACAGGTTGCAGCTGGTGGAGATCGGCTCTGACTCCAGCACACCTGTCTCCGCCCACACACACAGAGACACACACAGAGACAAAGAGAGAGAATTGGGGGAGTGGCAGCAGGTCAAGGAGACACAGGATGAGCAGTAGAGGGCGTTGCAGAAGCAGATGTGACAGTACCCCCCCTCTACGGGCGCCACCTGGCGCCCAACCAGGCTTATCTGTTTGTGAGGTATAGAAATCCCGTAAGAGGGAGGGGTTCAGAATGTGATGGCGGGGCACCCAGCAGCACTCCTCAGGCCCGTATCCCTCCCAGTACACCAGGTACTGCCAGCCACGACCCCGACGGTGCACGTCCAGAAGCCGCGGAACGGTATAGGCAGGATGGTCATCGATGAGCCGAGGAGCTGCTGCAGGAGGAGATGGGACTAGAGCAGACAGGTTAAATCAGGGATACGTGGAAGGTAGGATGGATCCTGAGAGGCTGGGAGTTTCAGGCACACCGCAGAGGGGTTAATGACAAAGTCAATTTCAAAGGGACCAATGAATCGGGGGGAAAGTTTATTCGATGCTTACTTCAATGGCAGGTCCTTCGATGAGAGCCATACCTTTTGACCTGGGGTGTAGACTGGAGCTGAGGCCCGGCGACGGTTGGCTTGGGACTGGGTCTTGTCAGAGGTACGAAGAAGGGCAGGCCGGGCCTTCCTCCAGGTACGGTGATAACGGCGCGGATGGTCCTGGACAGAGGGAACCACAACCTCAACCTCTTGGACGGGGAACAAGGGGGGTTGGTAACCCAGAGCACACTCGAAGGGTGACATACCTGACGAGGCATTGGTGAGGGTGTTGTGGGCATATTCAACCCAGGGTAGCTGAGCGCTCCAGGAAGAAGGGTTAGCAGAAGTCACGCAGCGTAAGGCAGTCTCCATCTCTTGGTTGGCCCGGTCAGTCTGGCCGTTGGTCTGGGGGTGATATCCAGAAGAAAGACTGACATTGATACCAAGAGCTGGACAGAAGGATCTCCATACCTGGGACGTAAACTGGGGTCCTCTGTCAGAAACGATGTCAGTGGGGATGCCATGCAGACGAAACACATGGGATACTAACAGGTCCGCAGTCTCCCTGGAGGACGGGAGCTTGGAGAGGGGAATGAAGTGAGCCATTTTGGAAAACCTGTCAATAATGTTACCGTTAGATGGGGGAAGGCCAGTGACGAAGTCCAGAGCTTTGTGTGACCAGGGGCGACTGGGTATGGGAAGAGGGTGGAGCAGACCGGAAGTGGGTTTAGAGGAGGTTTTGTTCCGGCCACAAACCGAACAGGCTGAGACAAACTTCCGGACATCTCTCTTCATGGTGGGCCACCAAAAGCGCTGACACAGGAAGGTGAGAGTCCAGTTCATACCAGGGTGACAGGTGAGGTGGGTAGAATGGCCCCACTGAAGAACATCAGAGCGAACACTATCTGGGACAAACAGAGCATTACTAGGACCGTTACCCGGATCAGGCTGGTTCTGCTGAGCCTGGCGGATACGGAACTCGATCTCCCAGGTGATGGCGGCAACGATGCAGGTGGATGGCACAATGGCTTCTGGCTCGGTACCAGTATTGTCGGTGGTGAACTGGCGAGAGAGGGCATCAGGCTTGGTATTCTTCGAACCAGGGCGATAAGTGAGTGTGAAATTGAATCTACCAAAGACAAGGCCCACCTGGCTTGTCGGAAGTTCAGACGTTTGGCAATCTGGATGTAGGACAGGTTTTTATGGTCAGTCCACACGATGAAGGGGGTTACAGAGCCCTCCAGGAGTTCCTGGTTTCCGATGTCAAAATTCCTCTCTGCAGGTTAGAGCTTACAGGAAAATAATGCACATGGGTGTACCTTCTGATCAGAGGGGGAACGTTGAGACAGAACAGCACCTACCCCGGTGTCAGAGGCGTCCACCTCCACAATGAACTGGAGTTCTGGGTCGCGCTGAGTAAGGACCGGAGTGGAGGTGAAGCGACGCGTGAGTTCCAGGAATGCTGCCTCATGAGTCCAGTGGAATGGAGTGGAGGTGGAGGTGAGAGTGGTGAGAGGTGCTGCCAGACGGCTGTAGTTGCGGATGAAACGTCTGTAAAAATTTGCTAACCCCAGGAAATGCTGTAGCTGCTTCAGGTAGGAGGACGCAGGCCACTCTGTGACTGCCATGATCTTGGCGGGGTCTGTACGTAACTGTCCCTCTGCAATAATATAACCCAGGAAAGACACTGTGGCAGCATGGAACTCACATTTTTCAGCTTTAACGAAAAGCTTATTCTCCAACAGCCGTTGAAGATCTTGGCGAACGTGTTACTGGTGAGCCTCAGGGTCCTTGGAAAAAAATCAGGATGTCATCTAAATAGACAAAAACGAAGCATCCAATCACATCCCTCAGCATGTCATTGACCAGGTTCTGGAAAACAGCAGGGGCGTTAGTAAGACCAAAAGGCATGACCAAATACTCAAAGTGACCAAATGGTGTGTTGAACGCAGTCTTCCACTCGTCCCCCTCTCTTATGTTGACAAGGTGGTAGGCATTCCGGAGGTAGAGTTTGGTAAACACCGTGGCACCATGGAGGGGGACAAAAGCAGAGCTGATGTGTGGCAAGGGGTGCTTGTTCTTAACAGTGATATTATTCAGACCACGGAAGTTTATGCACAGCCTCAGTGACCCATCCTTCTTCTTCACAAAGAAAAACCCCACACCTACCGGGGAGGAAGATGGCTTGATAAGTCCTGCAGCCAGATAATCCTGGATGTACCTCTCCATAGCCTCTTGCTCAGGACAAGAGAGGTTAAACAACTGGCTACTGGGGAGAGGAGCTCCAGGCTGCAGCAGCGACAGGGCGTGGTGCTTGCTGAACACAGGAGCTAGATCGTGATACTCGGGAGGAACTGATGACAGGTCCGGAAGTTCTGGAATGAAGTGGGACACAGACAAGGCAGGGGGAAGGGCAGAATGTAAACAATTAGAGTGACAAAATGAACTCCAAGTGGTTACCTTTCCGGCGGTCCAGTCAATCTGTGGGTTGTGTAGCTTTAACCATGGATGGCCAAGAACCAGGGGAGAGTAAGGACAGTCGATTATGTGGAAACTGATCTTTTCCTGGTGATTTTCAGAGAGATGCAGGATGACAGGGACGGTTCTCTCACAGACACGGGTGAGAAGCTGTCCATTGAGAGCTTTGGCGTCGAGGTGAATCAAGTGGGACAGTGTCCAGGCCCAACTGGGTAAAGACACCTCGGTCCAGGAAGCTCTCGTCGGCTCCCGAATCGATGAGAGCAGACAGAGGAAAAAGCCTGGCTCTGCCACACAAGGTTGCCTTCAAGCAGGGGTCTGGGGGAAGATGGGCAGGCGATTTGGCTCAACAGTATATCCCCCACTACTGCCAAGCACCCTCTTTTGCTGGACGCAGGGAACAAGTGGAGACAAAGTGACCAACCTGGGCATAGTATAGGCAGCTCCTAGCGCCGATTCGTTGTTGCCTCTCCTCTGGAGAGAGACGGGCCCGGCCGAGCTGCATGGGTTCAGGATCTGGACGAGCCTGGGGATGGAATGCAGTCGGAGAAGGAGGACAAGGCACTGAAGCAGATGTTATGGGACATGCAACCCTACCTACCCTCTCCCTCCGACACTGTTGCGCCTTCTTCACCACACTGTCTGTGTGGGTGGACCATTTCAGATTGTCAGTGATGTGTACGCCGAGGAACTTTAAGCTTTTCACCTTCTTCACTGTGGTCCCGTCGATGTGGATAGGGGCGTGCTCCCTCTGCTGTTTCCTGAAGTCCACGATCAGCTCCTTTGTTTTGTTGATGTTGAGGGAGAGGTAATTTGCCTAGCATCACTCCGCCAGGGCCCTCACCTCTTCCCTGTAGGCTGTCTCGTCATTGTTGGTAATCAGGCCTACTACTGTTTTGTCATCTGCAAACTTGATGATTGAGCTGTAGGCGTGCGTGGCCACGCAGTCATGGGTGAACAGGGAGTACAGGAGGGGGCTGAGCACGCACCCTTGTTTGGCCCCTGTGTTGAGGATTAGCGAAGTGGAAGTGTTGTTTCCTACCTTCACCACCTGGGGGGCGGTCCGTCGTGAAGTCCATGACCCAGTTGCACAGGGCGGGATTCAGACCCAGGGCCCCAAGCTTAATGATGAGCTTGGAGGGTACTATGGTGTTAAAGGCTGAGCTATAGTCAATGAACAGCATTCTTACATAGGTATTCCTCTTGTCCAGATGGGATAGGGCAGTGTGCAGTGCGATGGTGATTGCATCGTCTGTGGATCTATTGGGGCAGTAAGCAAATTGAAATGGGTCTAGGGTCAGGTAAGATAGAGGTGATATGATCCTTAACTAGCCTCTCAAAGCACTTCATGATGACAGAAGTGAGTGCTACGGGGCGATAGTCATTTAGTTCAGTTACCTTTGCTTTCTTGGGAACATGAACAATGGTGGACATCTTGAAGCAAGTGGGGACAGCAGACTGGGATAGGTAAAGATTGAATATGTCCGTAAACACTCCAGCCAGCTGGTCTGCGCATGCTCTGAGGACGCGGCTAGGGATGCCGTCTGTGCCGGCAGCTTCGCGAGGGTTAACACGCTTACTCACATCGGCCACGGAGAACGAGAGCCCACAGTCCTTGGGAGCGGGCCACGTCAGTGGCACTGTGTTAGCCTCAAAGCAGGCAAAGAATGTGTTTAGCTTGTCCGGGAGCAAGACATCGGTGTCCGCGGCCTGGCTGATTTTTCCTTTGTAATCCGTGATTGTCTGTAGACCCTGCCACATACGTGTCGTGTCTGAGCCGTTGAATTGTGACACCACTTTGTCTCTGCAGTGATGTTTTGCCTGTTTGATTGCCTTAGGGAGGGAATAACTACGCTGTTTGTATTCAACTATATTCCCAGTCACCTTGCCATGGTTAAATGCGGTGGTTCACACTTTCAGTTTTGTGCGAATGCTGCCATCTATCCACGGTTTCTGGTTTGGGTAGGTTTTAATAGTCACAGTGGGAACAACATCCCCTATGCACTTCCTGATGAACTCAGTCACCGTGTCCGTGAATACATTAATGTTATTCTCAGAGGCTACTCGGAACATATCCCAGTCCGCGTGATCAAAACAATCTTGAAGCATGGATTCTGATTGATCAGATCAGCGTTGAATAGACCTTAGCACGGGTACTTCCTGTTTGAGTTTCTGCCTATAGGAAGGGAGGAGCAAAATGGAGTCGTGATCTGATTTGCCAAAGGGAGGACGGGGGAGGGCCTTGTAGGCATTCTGGAAGGGGGAGTAGCGGTGGTCTAGTGTTTTTCCAGTGCGAGTACTATAGTCAATGTGTTGATAGAACTTCAGTATCGTTTTCCTCAAATTAGCTTTGTTAAAATCCCCAGCTGCAATAAATGCGGCCGCAGGATATGTTGTTTCGAGTTTTCATAAAGTCCAGTGTAGTTCTTTGAGGGCTGTCGTGGTATCGGCTTGAAGGGGAATATACACGGCTGTGACTATAACCGAAGATAATTCTCTTTGGAGGTAATACGGTTGGCATTTGATTGTGAGGTATTCTAGGTCTGGTGAACAAAAGGACTTGAGTTTCTATACGTTATCACAATCACCCCATGAGTGGTTAATCATGAAACATACACCACCGCCTTTCTTCTTCCCAGAGAGTTCTTTATTCCTGTCTGCGCAATGTACTGAGAACCCAGCTGGCTGTATGGACGAGGACAGTATATCCGGAGAGAGCCATGATTCCGTGAAACAGAGTATGTTACAGTCCCTGACGTCTCTCTGGAAGGAGATCCTCGCCCTGAGCTCGTCTACTTTATTGTCCAGAGACTGAACATTAGCGAGTAATATACTCGGAAGCGGTGGATGGTGTGCATGCCTCCTGAGTCGGACTAGAAGTCCTCTCCGCCGCTGGCGTCTTGGAGCAGCCTCTGGGATAAGTTCAATTGCCCTGGGGGGTACGAACAAAGGATCCAATTCGGGAAAGTCATTTTCCTGGTCGTAATGCTGGTGAGTTACCGCCGCTCTGATATCCAAAAGTTATTTCCAACTGTATGTAATAACACAAAAATATTCTGGGCTAATAATGTGAGAAATAACACACAAAAAAAACGAAATACTGCAAAGTTGCTTAGGAGCTAGAAGCAGAGCCATGTCTGTCGGCGCCATCTGGTTGTTGATCATTGCTAGACAACCATTTTCAGGTCTTGCCAAGCAGACTTAAGTCAAAACTGTAATTCGGCCACTCAGAAACATTCTTCTTGGTAAGCAACTCCAGTGTACATTTGGCCTTGTGTTTTAGGTTATTGTCCTACTGAAAGGGGAATTAATCTCCCAGTGTCTGGTGGAAAGAAGACTGAACCAGGTTTTCCTTTACGGTTTTGCCTGTGCTTAGCTCCATTCCGTTTATTTTTTATCTTGAAAAACACCCCAGTCCTTAATGATTACAAGCATACCCATAACAAGATGCAGCCACCACTATGCTTGAATTATGGAGAGTGGTACTCAGTAATGTGTTGTATTGGATTTGCCCCAAAAATAACACTTTGTATTCAGGACAAAGAGTTAATTGCTTTGCCACATTTGTTGCAGTATTACTTTAGTGCCTTGTTGCAAACAGGATGCATGTTTTGGAATGTTTTTATTCTGTACAGGCTTCCTTCTTTTGACTCTGTCATTTAGATTATTATTGTGGAGTAACTACAATGTTGTTGATCCAATCTACAGTTTTCTCCTATCACAGTCATTAAACTCTGTAACTTTTAACTGTTTTAAAGTCACCATTGGCCTCATGTTGAAATCCCTGAGCGGTTTCCTTCCTCTCCGGCAACTGAGGTAGGACGCCTGTATCTGTGTAGTGACTAGGTGTATTATTACACCATCCAAAGTGTGATTAATAATTTCACCATGCTCAAAGGGGTATTCAATGTCTGCTTTTTTTTTTACCCCATCTTTTTTTTTTACCCCATCTGACAATAGGTGCCCTTCTTTGCGAGGCATTGGAATACCTCCCTGGTCTTTGTGGTTGAATCTGTGTTTGAAATTCACTGCTCGACTGAGGGACCTTACAGATAATGTGTGGGTTACAGAGATGAGTTAGTCATTAACAAATCATGTTAAACACTATTATTGCACACTGAGTGAGTCCTTGCAACTTTTTTAGGCTTGCCATAACACATACTTATTGACTCAAGACATTTCAACTTTTCATTTGTAATGAATTTTTGAAAATAATAATAAATAATTCCACTTTGACATTATATGGTATTGACACAATATTAATTTAATCCATTTAACACAACAAAATGTGGAAAAAGTAAAGGGGTGTGAATACTTTCTGAAGGCACAGTATACCTCTTGGCTCACAGGGATGTCCATCCATCCAAACACCATCTGTACTAAAAGCTGACACCAATATCACACCAAAAATTCTGCAATCATGTCTTTCCAATGTAGACTTGGTTAATGATCCAATAACGTTGTCATGCCCTGTCTCATTTTACATTTGACCATTTTATCTAGACGTACTGGAACCGCTGGGATCTAACGAACCACTGAAGCGTTTGTATTCTAAGGATGGGCATATGGCTTATGTTTCCCCACTGGCAAGTGAACCTTTAGTTTTCAATGACTACTTGACTAGAATTAAACGGAACAGAAGAAATGTATACGAATATCTTACACAAATCTTGACATAAACATCAATATCAATTCCACCATTATTATGTGAAGGAGATACTGTTTTGCCTCATGTACAGTCACGTTAGAATGCTAACAGCAGCAGTTGTGTGCAATTAGTATTCTCACAGCTATGTTTGCCCTGTAGGCCACTCGTTATCTGGCATATAATGCATGCAGTTGTTCACCACCAACAGTAACTGGTTGCCATAAGCAACCTGCTCAATCAACCTATCCTCCTCCCCTTCTGCACAAGTTATGAAATGTATTGTGTATGATTCAATGTATAATATACACTGAGTTTACAAAACATTAGGAACACCTTCCTAATCGTGAGTTGAACCCCCTTTTGCCCTCAGAACAGCCTCAATTCGTCGGGGCATGGACTCTACAATGTGTATCCAGTGTCAGTCCTGGTGAACTCTGTGTAACAACACCCAGGGGAGCCGTGGATCATCTTCAGCGCCACGGGCATAAGTCTCCTTGCGGGAACGCCTGTCAACACTCACACCAAGCTGCAGCAACACTTCACACACCTCTGGACTGGAGGGAAGACACACTCAGCGCTGTTACAATTAGGAGCGGCACAGCGACGTTTACGAGAGTCTCATACACCTCTCATGAATCTCAGTAAACGTTGCATGCAACACATCTACTATTCCATCCGAGACCATACCGTGCTGCAAGTTATTACTGTGTTTCTTACCAGAGGCTACGGTGATAGGTACTGGTCTCCCCTTTAACACTTGAAATTCCAAGCTGTCAGTAGGTGTTTCTATTAACATACAGAGGTTGACTGTAACTCGGGTTACATGTCTAACATGTGATCTTCTCTGCAATTACTGTAATTACTGTTCATAGCACATAACTATAGCTTACAGTTTTGGTTGTGAATATGCGTGTTTTCCAACCTCTGAGTTATTACAATGCCGTTATAAATAGTTACCTGCATGTATTCAGATAACTTACACACAGGCGCTAAATGGCATTATACTATGAGTTGGAGGAACATTTTTAATGTAATTACTTTGTTCTACTATTTTGAAGGTACAATGGGCTGTATAATAATAATAATAATAATAATAATATGCCATTTAGCAGACGCTTTTATCCAAAGCGACTTACAGTCATGTGCGCATAAATTTTTACGTATGGGTGGTCCCAGGGATCGAACCCACTACCCTGGCGTTAGAAGCGCCATGCTCTACCAATTGAGCTACAATTACTTTGCAGCAGGCTGAAATTCAGGCATGCCTGAAACCATTATCCTCATTTCCCAAGGGAGGAGAGCCATTCCATCTCACACCAAAGATGTTGGCCATTTCCTTTGAACTCCATAATCTCCTCAGCGCTAGCCCTTTTTGTTGCCACTCTGAAAGAAAAGATATCAATGCAATGAATCAGCTTCTCTGTTGTGGCTATTGATTCTGTGATCTTAACAACTCTTTATCGATTCCACTGTTTGTGACCCTATCTTTTTTATTTTTTTATTTTTTTTTGTCATTTAGCAGACGCTCTTATCCAGAGCGACTTACATGAGCAATTAGGGTTAAGTGCCTTGCTCAAGGGCACATCAACAGATTTTTCACCTAGTCAGCTCAGGGATTAGAACCAGCGACCTTTCGGTTACTGGCACAACGCTCTTAACCACTAAGCTACCTGCCGTCCCATCTTCTGACCTGTACTTCCACACTTTGATTTTTAAAGCAATATAACTCTGTTGCACCACTCGACTTGGGCCGCCTATAACAGTAGTGACGATGGCTCCAAAGCAATTTATTTGACAGCCCAGGACCAAATTGCACGAGAAGCAAAAACTGTCAAACCAGACAATACAATGCAAAAACAAATTCAACCACGATGAGAATTTAGTGTACTATATAGTGATGTCAAAGCGCGTCAACCATGATGGAGGCTATTTATATAACGTGACAACATCAAATACTCCAGCTGTAGAGGTGTGATCAGATAATTGCCAAAATCTCTTTGTGTGTATAGTGAACAGTGTCTAAAGAATGGAATAGAATAGAAATGGGAGTGTAAATGTTGCAAAACTATGTATTTGGATAGACAAAAAGTGTTGCACGCATCAGTAATACCCCATTGTATCAGTTGTCTTATCAATTTAATGTTGATGATCTGCCAGAGGTCCCTCCTGGAGTGGAGATAGATTAGACAGCAATGTAGACAGATATGACAGATCACAGTCATTCTTCTCCATCACATCCGTCAATGTAAATTAGATCCAAGTTGACATGTGTCTGATTGTCCCTGTGACTGAATATCAAAACCTACCATAATTTTTAGGGTACTAGCCAGTTTTATTGTGAGACTCCAACTCTATTTAAGATGGACATGATCACTATGATCCAGAACTGCAAAACCATCTGAATTTAACTTAGATTTACTACATGTCAGTCCCCATCATATCTTCAGCCATCCCTTCCTTCAATCTCTGAGCCTTTACGGCACCCGCATACTAGGTTCGGAGGCCGATGATATCACGACTTCCCGTCAAACCAACTCCTTGAATGCCCTACTCCTTGAAGTTTGCAGTTGTGTGTAAAAGACCACTATTTTGCTCAAAACATATTTTTAGTTTATGCTCTTTACTGTATTTATACTTTTTTAAACAGGAAAAAAATCACTGGAGGACATCTTTAAGTCCAACTTTTTGGCTGCACTCAAGTGAGAATTTGGTACTCTCTGATCTCTAATGCAGAGAGTGTCATGAGCCTCTCACTCCACCGGGTTACCACCTTTATTTTCTTCCACTCTGCTCACCACTCTCTCTACTCAGCCTAACTAGCTCCACCTGTCCCTGCTCTGCTCTGCTCTAATTACTCTGCCAGCTGCGCTGCATTACCCACTACCTCTCCCAGTATTTAAGGCCCTGTCTTTCAGCTCTCCGGTGTCAGATCGTCTGCAAAGCTCACTCCCGGAACCTGTTTGCTCGCGCTTCTGGCTCACCCTGGTTTTGTGACCCCGGACCTGCCTGATTTTTGGATACTCTTCTGCCCCAGGAGATCCAGACCTGCTTCTGCCATTACGACTCCTGACTACTCTTCATTCCCGGTAACTCTGACCAGCCTTCTGCCTTGCTACTACGTATTTTGGATTTCCCTTGAACTGTACTGCTGCCTTGTTTCATTCCGCCCTGTTGTGTCTGTGTCTCCCCCCCCCAGGACTTCTGGACCACCCACCACCGGCTTCATAGGACGCATCGCTGCCACTGGGGGAGGCACAGACCCAGCACATTGGACGGGATCCCTGTTACCCCTGGAGCCTTCATTCACTCCCTACTTCCCTTTTCCCTTAAGTTTTAATAAACTTTCTGGTGTGACGCAATGGTGGTCCTCTGGTCGTCTGTCTGAACCGTGACAGTACGATCTGACCATTATGGACTCAGCGCACACTTTTCCCGACATGGAAACCGATGAGCATGAGCAGCAGTTCCAGCAGCAGCAACAACAACTCGCCATGATCATTCAACTCCTCACCAACCTTACCCCAGCCAGTCTGCCCACCAGCCCTGCCCCCGAGTTACCTGCCCCGGTCATTGCAGCCGCTGCTCCGGAACCCAAGATTGGAAACCCCGAGCGGTTCAACGGCGATTCAACCCAGGTCCGGCCATTCCTGACTAGCTGCCGACTTCAGTTCTCCTTGCAGCCAAGGACCTTCGCCACGGAGGGGGCTAAAGTTGGGTATGCCATCACTCACCTGACGGGCCGAGCTCGACTCTGGGGAACAGCAGAGTTCGAACGTCAAACCCCCGCATGTGCAACCTTCGACCTGTTTGCTGAGGAGATGCTGAAGGTGTTTGACCTGGATTCACCAACCGCAGAGGCGTCTCGTGAACTGTTCAGTATTCGACAAGGCAGACGTACAGTCGCAGACCATTCCATCGACTTCCGAACCCTGGCTAGACGAAGTTCTTGGAACACACCATCGTTGGTGGACGCGTTCTTCCATAGTTTGGCTGACTATATCAAGGACGAGTTGGTCTCCCATGAACTGCCTTCCACTCTTGATGAAGCCATCGCACTGACTGTCAGGATCGACAGAAGGATACAGACCCGTCGTCGTGAGAGGGGGCGCCAAGGTCCACCTACTACCGGCATTCGGAGAGATCCGACTGGGCTCCTGTCATCTACTGCCACTCACCCAGGTCAGCTTGATCAGTCTGAGCCTATGGAGATTGGGCGAGCCTCTCTCACTCCTGCAGAGCGCCAGCGCCGCTTCACTTCAAACCTCTGCCTCTATTGTGGAGGTGATGGACATCGTGTGGTAACCTGCCCTTTAAAGGGCCGAAGCTCACCGGGCATAGGGGGAGTCCGGTTGAGTTCAATGACCATCCAGTCCTCCGACCGCAAACCCCTGCTGCAAGTTCACCTCCGCCTCTCTGACTCAACTCACACCCTGGCTGCTCTGGTGGATTCTGGCGCCGAAGCCAACATAATGGACATCAAGCTGGCACGCCAACTGGGACTGGAGAACCTCCGTTTGACACCTCCTATTCCTGCCCGGGCACTGGACGGACACTTACTCGGATCGGTCACTCATGTCACGGCCCCGGTCTCGATGGGTCTGTCCGGAAACCATCAAGAAACTATCCAGTTTCACCTGCTCCCCTCTCCAGGCCAACCCCTCATCCTGGGTTACCCATGGCTCCGCCGGCACAACCCTCAGCTCGACTGGGTGACCGGGGTGATCAGGGAGTGGGGAGAGGACTGCCACCGAACCTGCCTGCTTGCTGCCGCACTACCCCCTCGGCCAGTACCTACTAACTCCGCTCCTGACCTCTCCAATGTCCCAGAATGCTACCATGGTCTCAGAGAGGTGTTTAACAAAGCAAGAGCCACATCTCTGCCCCCTCACCGACCGTACGACTGTGCCATCGACCTCCTCCCTGGAACAGCCCCTCCAAAGGGTCGTCTTTATTCGTTGTCTGCTCCTGAAAGAAAGTCCATGGAGGACTACATCAATGGCTCTCTGTCCGCAGGATTAATCCGTTCATCTTCATCTCCTGCTGGTGCTGGCTTCTTCTTTGTGGGGAAGAAGGACGGATCTCTTCGCCCCTGCATCGACTTCAGGGGACTCAACGACATCACAGTGAAAAACCGTTACCCTCTGCCTCTGCTCACCTCTGCTTTTGAGTTGCTCCAGGGAGCCACTGTTTTTACCAAGTTGGATCTCAGAAACGCTTACCACCTAGTGCGGATCCGGGAGGGAGATGAATGGAAAACCGCATTCAATACACCAACAGGCCACTACGAGTATCTGGTTATGCCTTTTGGTCTCACCAATGCTCCTGCTGTGTTCCAGGCTCTAGTGAATGATGTACTGCGGGACATGTTAAACAAGTTTGTCTTCGTTTACCTGGATGACATCTTAATCTACTCCAGAAACCTGTCTGAACACACCCGCCATGTCCAGCAAGTCCTTCATCGTCTTCTGGAGAATTCCCTCTACGCCAAGGCAGAGAAATGTGAGTTTCACGTCAAGACAGTGGCTTTCCTGGGGTACATAGTGGCAGAGGGAAGTATCCAAATGGATCCTGCCAAAGTATCAGCAGTCACTTCATGGCCAGTTCCGGAGAACAGAAAGAAGCTGCAACAGTTTCTGGGGTTTGCTAACTTCTATAGAAAGTTTATCCGGAACTACAGTACCGTTGCTGCCCCTCTCACTGCTCTGACCAGCACCAAGCAACCCTTCACCTGGACCCCAGCAGCCGACAAAGCCTTCAGTACCCTCAAGGTGAGGTTCACCTCCGCTCCCATCCTCCAGATGCCTGATGTGGACCGGCAATTCATTGTGGAGGTGGACGCCTCGGATGTGGGAGTTGGTGCTGTGATTTCTCAGTGGGCTGCGGAGGATAGGAAGCTCCATCCCTGTGCCTTTTTCTCACGTCGGTTGTCCCCCTCTGAGTGCAATTACGACATAGGGAACCGTGAGCTGCTGGCTGTGAAGCTTGCCTTGGAGGAGTGGCGTCACTGGCTGGAGGGGTCCACCATTCCATTTCTCGTTTGGACCGATCATAAGAACTTGGAGTACATCCGCACGGCCAAACGGTTGAACTCCAGGCAGTCCCGCTGGGCCCTGTTCTTCACCAGGTTTAATTTCACTCTGTCATACCGGCCTGGATCACGCAACACCAAGCCAGACGCCCTCTCCCGTCAATTCCAGAAGGATGACACCCCCTCCAAGGACCCTGTGTCGATTCTGCCAAGTCCCTGCATCGTTGCAGCTCTGACCTGGGCTGTTGAGGAACAGGTGCTGGAGGCTCTCCGTAACCAGCCAGGTCCCAGCACTTGCCCAGCTGACCGCCTTTTTGTCCCCGAAGACCTGAGGTCCCAGGTCGTTCAGTGGGGACATGACTCCCGCCTAGCTTGTCACCCTGGCTCCACCCGCACTTACAACCTGCTCGCCCAGAGGTTCTGGTGGCCCTCTCTGAGGAAGGATGTACGGGAATTCGTCCAAGCCTGCCCCATCTGCAACCAACACAAGTCGTCCTGCCAGCCCCCAGCCGGATTGCTGCAGCCCCTGCCTGTGCCCAGACGTCCCTGGTCTCACATCGCCCTTGACTTTGTCACGGGGCTGCCCCCTTCAAGTGGCATGACCGTCATTCTCACCATAGTTGACCGTTTCAGCAAGATGGCACACTTCATTCCCCTCCCCAAGCTCCCAACCGCCAAGGAGACCGCCCAGGTGGTCCTGGAACACGTCTTCCGGATCCACGGACTGCCAAAGGATGTAGTTTCTGACCGTGGTCCACAATTCTCCTCCGCTTTTTGGAAGGAGTTCTGTCACCTGCTGGGAGCCACAGTCAGTCTGACTTCCGGATTCCATCCCCAATCCAATGGGCAGTCAGAGCGGGCTAATCAGGAGCTCGAGAAGGCACTGCGATGCATGACTTCACGCAACCCCCACTCCTGGTCGCAGCAATTGACATGGGTGGAGTACGCACACAATTCTCTGACCTGCTCTGCCATCGGTATGTCCCCTTTCCAATGTGTTTATGGATACCAGCCTCCTCTATTTGCCAGCCAGGAAGAGGAGGTTACTTGCCCATCTGCACTTGCTTTTGCCCGTCGATGTCGCCGCACCTGGTCACAAGCCCGAGCCACACTCCTCAGATCCGTTGCCAGCTACACTACCGGGGCCAACCGTCGGAGAATTCCTGCTCCCACCTACCATGTTGGTCAAAGGGTGTGGTTGTCATCGAAGAACCTGCCACTCAGGGTGGAGTCGCAGAAGCTGGCACCTCGGTTCATTGGCCCATTCCCTATCATAAGAGTGATTAGCCCAACTGCTGTCCGGCTCCAACTGCCTAATTCCCTGAGGGTGCACCCCACTTTCCATGTGTCTAAGATTAAGCCCATCCATGAGAGTCCGCTGGTCCCTGCTGCGCCTTGTCCTCCTCCTCCACGGCTCGTCGATGGTGGTCTGGTTTACACCGTCCGCCGCCTGCTTCGGTCCAGACGGAGGGGTAGGGGTCTCCAGTACCTCATTGACTGGGAGGGCTATGGACCTGAGGAGAGGACCTGGGTGCCAGCTAGTCGGATTGTGGATAGGACTCTCATCACCGCTTTCCACCAACGGCATCCTGATCAACCTGCAATCCGTAGGGGCCGCCCCAGAGGGGTCCCTAACCGTCCTGCCCGCTCGGCTTCCTGTCCTGTGCCTGATCCTGTCTCGGGACCTGTCCCATCTCCCGACCACGGCCCTCCGGCTTCCTCCGAGGATGAGGACGTTCACTCGGACCGTTCGGAGGAGTTCTAGCCCTCCTCCGGCTCCCCTCCTCCCGCCCGGCGTGGTGTTGCTCTTGGGACTTCTGGGGCCGTCCCTTGGGGGGGGGGTTCTGTCATGAGCCTCTCACTCCACCGGGTTACCACCTTTATTTTCTTCCACTCTGCTCACCACTCTCTCTACTCAGCCTAACTAGCTCCACCTGTCCCTGCTCTGCTCTGCTCTAATTACTCTGCCAGCTGCGCTGCATTACCCACTACCTCTCCCAGTATTTAAGGCCCTGTCTTTCAGCTCTCCGGTGTCAGATCGTCTGCAAAGCTCACTCCCGGAACCTGTTTGCTCGCGCTTCTGGCTCACCCTGGTTTTGTGACCCCGGACCTGCCTGATTTTTGGATACTCTTCTGCCCCAGGAGATCCAGACCTGCTTCTGCCATTACGACTCCTGACTACTCTTCATTCCCGGTAACTCTGACCAGCCTTCTGCCTTGCTACTACGTATTTTGGATTTCCCTTGAACTGTACTGCTGCCTTGTTTCATTCCGCCCTGTTGTGTCTGTGTCTCCCCCCCCCAGGACTTCTGGACCACCCACCACCGGCTTCATAGGACGCATCGCTGCCACTGGGGGAGGCACAGACCCAGCACATTGGACGGGATCCCTGTTACCCCTGGAGCCTTCATTCACTCCCTACTTCCCTTTTCCCTTAAGTTTTAATAAACTTTCTGGTGTGACGCAATGGTGGTCCTCTGGTCGTCTGTCTGAACCGTGACAGAGAGAGCGAAAAGGCTGGACATAGTCCTTAAATTGTGCATCTGTTTTGATAATGCAGAAAAGTATCCTTGAGGAGAATTATCTCAGTTGGTACTTTCAGCTTTCCCATTTCTCTTTTCTGTTTAGAGCTTGTGGCATATCGATTTAAGATTTTGATCAAAATGTTTCTGGAACTAGAGATGAGTTGCCTCCTAGATTTCATTATGCTCATCTTTTACATATTACTACAATGTGCAACATTTTTTTTATTCTGATAAGGCCCCCCTCAAGAGGTCAATGGGAACAAAGGGTCATTGATTTAATTCCCAATTTAGGCTTTCTCTACAGCATTGAAAAATAAGCCTTATCAGTTATTTAAGATGTGGGACCCCTTCTTAAACTTAACCAAAATAAAGTCATCATGTTAATTTCAGGGCTGTCGGGCCTGGCCTGGCACAATTCAGCTTCTTGAGAATGATCTCTATGTAGGCTATTAGTACTCTTTTTGCATACTTGACCTCTGTGATTGTGTAGTCTGATGCTTGTTGTGTGTCTATGATCTGTATACTGATTAGTGGTCTTTTTTCTTTCTTTTGTATTGTTGTTGTTGTTGTTTTGTCTGTTTGTTTGTTTAGTTTGTAACATTTTTATCTGTAAATTATGCTGTTTATTATATTGTTACTTAGCCTTGTATTCTTGTATGATATATTTATGTGTATCTTTCTTACTCTGTAAAATCCACAACTGTTAATAATACAAAGTATATATATAATAAATAAAAAACAGTGAACAGTTAAGCAGGGAAGAAGCTCCAATCACACAACGACTATCATAGACAGACAGGGAACGTGACGAATAGTGGGGAACCCCACTCTTTATAAGACGCCATGGTCCCTCCCTCTGTGGTTCAAGTCGTGCTGAGGAGAGTCAGGTAGAGTTTGCGTTCCTCCGTAAGAAAGAAAACGATAATGAAGTTAGAGGGAGGGACCGTGCATCTTATAAAGAGTGGGGTTCCCCACTATTCGCCATGATCCCTGTCTGTCTATGACAGATGTTGTGTGATTGGAGCTTCCACGCAGACTCCGCCCCCGAGGGCATCCCCATAGTGAGAAACAAGTATTTGAAAGAGAACAAAGAAACATCTACTTACCTCCTATGGGTGTAATCATTGTCTTGCTGTGATCTCAAGAATGAATACTGAATGCCTTGCTTTTTTAGATAATCAAGGGACTATAATTAGGGACACTAATTTGCTTTCGAAGAAGGCAGCATCAACTCCACATTAAAATCACCAGAGGCTCGATTGCAAGAGCATTTAACACCTAGGTGCGCAACAAACGAGGGAGCCAGCCATGGGAATTTCACAAAAGGATAAGACCTAATGCCTCATTACTGCATGTACATGCTGTGTCAATGGAGACATGTCTAGCATACCCTTCCCTGGAAATGGACCAATCATGGTATCACTAATCACTAATCAAAGTATCATTAGAGGAACAAGCTCACCGTTTCATATATGTTGCACCGTTTAATATATCTTTAGAAAATACTTCTGCAGGTTCTTTACCAAGCAAACACAATAGAGCAAGGTGACTGGGATTTTTCATTTTGGCTGAAATGCCACACCTGCTTTAGCTCAATAATTTACATATGCTAATAAACCGCTGTTGGAAAAAGTAACCTATTTTCTTGCTAGCTGCAATGCCATGCACAAGCTCAGGGACTATCCAAAAGCGGTGATTACCCCCCGAGCACTCAGCTACTTTTCCACAGTGAGAGACATCTTTGCCTCTTCTCCTCCATGTGCTAGGGCTCCTAGGGATTTATTCTTTTGAAGGTATGCAGCTGCTGTTTTCATAAGCAGTCTCTAGATAAACACAGCCAAAGGAGAGAAGGGTAGCATTCTCACAACGGAAATGCATGGTAATTAGCAAAGGTTTCATATGGCAGCCGTGGGAGATGCATTAGTAGCCGAGTCAATTGGCTGCAATTCAGAGTTTATTTTGACGGTTGATATCTCATTGATAGCTTTGGGAATCGATACCTTTTGATTGGGTGTTTAGTTCCTTCTCCCAGTGAATGGACATGAATCCTATGGAGCACTTACAGTATCTCTAAGGCCAGAGTCCGGCCCCATTGCTGTTCCATGTTGCTGACACAGAGAGTTTAAAGAGAATCAATAAACCCATCAACTTTGGGACGCACTTGCATACCATATCCTAAATCCCACATGAAAAAAGACTATACTGCAGACTTTACTGTAGTATTCACTGTAGTTTTTTTGCGGACTAAATAGTGAATACTATAGTATTTACTTTATTATATTTACTTTACTATAGTATTTACTTTATTATACTGTAGTATTTACAGTTAACAATAGTATAAATACTGTAGTAAAAGAAAACTGTAGTATATACTATAGTAATTAATGTAGTATTTTTTTGCAGATTGTAGTATACTGTAGTGTTTTTGCAGACTGTGGTATACTGTAGTATTTACTATAGGATTTTTGCAGATTTTGTTTCATAATCTTTGACATAGAAGTGGAGGCTTTCTCCTTGAGGAAACCTACTGGAGAAATACTAAAAAGCACATTTTCCATAACCTGTAGGTAGGTAGGTAGGTAGGTAGGTAGGTAGGTAGGTAGGTAGGTAGGTAGGTAGGTAGGTAGGTAGGTAGGTAGGTAGGTAGGTAGGGACTGGGGGTGTGAATGGATATTTCTGAGCTTCTGCTCTTTTCTTTAACCTGCATGGAACACAATATATGGTCTATACTTGGCATGTAGGTTTCTCACTTACGGGTGGCACAAATTGGGATATGGGGGAGGGGAATGGGCAGGGTATATGCAGATGAAAGACTGTAGTATTTACTATAGTTAAAAAGTGTAGTGTTTTTTCAGACTCTAGTGTTTTTTGCGGACACTACTGTAGTATTTACTATACTATTCTACAGTATACTATAACATTCTATAGTAAGTACTATGCATGTTAGAGGGATACTACAGTGTGTAGTATAGTATTCTACAGTTTACTTCAGAATTCTATATTAAGTAATGTGGTATTTTATAGTAAACTGTAGTATGTTTTCATGTGGGTAATACTCTGTTTAGATTTTTCGAATCTATGTGTGTTTTGATTCACATGCTTTCAGAGCTTAGGCATATGACAAATGCACTTTAAAGCCTGTTTATTAGAGTACTTTTAGCTTGCCAGTGTAGTTGCATAGCAACCATGTGAAATGTGTTGACCTGTTTACCCTCTTCGTACACAAGGATAACACTCACTAATGCCAACTCTCCCAACTCTGTGGCTAAGTATAACAAAACCACTCTGTCCCATGCAATTTACAGAAATGTATCAGGATGTGCCTAGTTTGGACAGATTATAAGCATGCATTACATTTGCATTTGTGTATGGGAGGAATCCCAATTAAGACCATTTCCAACTTGACATTGAGGATAGGTCGACACTAAACTATCGAGTTTACCGTAAAAAAAAACAACAGTGGAGTAACCTGACTTGATCCACACACCTTTGGAAGCGCTGCTTGTCTGGTGTGCAGATCCAGCTCAGATCACAAGCACAGCTCAAAGGGCCTCCAGGCATTCATCCCAAAATAATGTAGACGCCTGTTTTTGTATGCCACGTGTACGATGGCAGCCAGACAGGCTCCATGGGTTTCAGAGTTGACAGAATATAGTTGGTGAACAGATAGGTACAAGTTTCGCCTTGCCGTCCACTTTACTGACAAGGTGCAGTGTATTACTGTAATGATGTTATCATATTTTCATCTGGGAACGCATCACTGCTATATCATTGCTCTGTATTCAAGGGGGATTTAAGGAATGCATCACATGATAATATACAAACATAGTCATACAATTATGCCACAGGGAATTTATTGTTTTAATTTATTTTCTAGAAACGGTATGAATTAATGATCCAATTAAATATTGACTGGATTTTATTTAATGAAAGAGAATGTTTATTTTAATACAAATTAAATTATGCATTATTTTGTTAGCTCAATGTTTTGAGAAACAGTCAGTAAGTTGGCCCCAGTAAGTCAGTTGAGAATCAGTGCTCAAATAACTGAGATTAAGAGGAACAAGTATTCATAAAATGTGCATTTCTCATTAAATGTATGATTCAGGCTTGGGGGTTAGCATGTTGTCTCTCACTAATAAAACCCACGTTTTGCCCAATTGACAGTTATGGGTTAATTTAAATAAATAATTCAATAATACTAATCATTAAAATATGCACTTACTCTTCAAAGAAGGAAAATTAAAGTGTTTGATTTCTCAACAGCCTAAAGAAAGAAGAATGCTTTCTCTGAGCAATTGTAGGATGCCAATTCTTTTGGAGGTGACTATCTTATTTACATTTAAATAAAAAGCCCAGCAACAATCTTTGAACCGTATGTATGTTTATTGATAGAATGTATTTCGTAAAATGTAATCAAAAAAGGAAGATAGGGCAAAAGGAAATTAGCCTGTGACTTGTACATGGACAGTGTGTAGTAAGTAATTTATGTAATAGAAAGACATGCAAACATAATGCTTAAGGAAGGTATTTCCTGGTTGATTATAAACAGTGGTGTAAAGTATTTAAGTAAAAATACTTTAAAGTACTACTTAAGGAGTTTTTTGGGTATCTGTACATTACTATTTATATTTTTGACAACTTTTACTTTTACTTCACTACATTTCTAAAGAAAATAACGTACTTTCTACTCCATACATTTCCCCTGACACCCAAAAGTACTTATCAAGAGAACATCCCTGGTCATCCTACTGCCTCTGATCTGGCTGACTCACTAAACACACTTTGTTTGTAAATTATGTCAGAGTGTTGGAGTGTGCCCCTGGCTAGCCGTAAATTTAAATAACAAGAAAATGGTGCCGTCTGGTTTGCTGGATTTGAAATGATTTACACTTTTAATTTTGATACTTACAAATATTTTAGCAATTACATTTACTTTTGATACTTAAGTATATTTAAAACCAAAGACTTTTACTCAAGTAATATTTTACTGGGTGGCTTTCACTTTTACTTGAGTCATTTTCTATTAAGGTATCTTTACTTTTACTCAAGTATGACAATTGGGTACTTTTCCCCCACTGGTTAAAAAGGTTTTCTTGACGACTACCCTTTTCCATTAAGAACTAACACAGAGCGAGGTGAATAGAATAAGAATATTGAGCTCCAGAAAGGTCATTATTTGAATCATCCTCTGAATCGTTTCTCAGCAGAGAAAGCCAGCAGCACAGAGCTCTATTGGAATTTGCAGATAATTTTAAACCATGTTTCCAATCTTTTTCTCCTTCTCTCTCAAATGTTGAATAGCTCATTCTATTCTGTGGTGTTCCTTTACATGAGGTGTTTTACCTTTTGTTAAAAGACACATTTGGACAAAAGCAAATCCTATTCAGTATTTTACATTCAGGGAAAAGCCTCTGTTAGATAGAGTTACAATGGCAAAATGCATGAGAAAGTTCATAATAACATACAGTATTATGAGTAGTAGTAAAATCAAAGCAGTAAAATAAGGATTTAAGTAGAGCTCCAAGTCTCAAAGACAAGACTCTAATCCCACCCTATAAGGATCACAAACTTCACGGTACAAAAACAAACATTTATTGACCTACACATCATGCAGTATCTCACAATGTCGAGTGAATGAGGGAGTTCGGCTTTGGGGCAATTCATCTTTAAGGTTGCTCTCTACTGAAGTCTGAAGTGCATCTGGTAGCTTCAATTAGTTGTTGACGTTGCAACACCTCTTTCCATAGCCAAACCATGTGTCGAGAAAGACTCCCCTTATGCTATGTTTGTTCATCTTTAATCATCATGTATTCCAAACAAACCACAGTGATTCTGGAGGTTCCATTACCTTGAAATACATGGTCTTTACTAGAAGGGCTGAGGCTTTGCCAATGCTGTCCATTGAGTTGCATTTAATCTAACGAGTCCCCTCCTGCAGCTGAGGCATATTTCCAAGATATAATGAATGCATACGTGTGGATATCACTGATTAATATCGGAGAGAGGAAAACAAGCAAATTTCTTAAGGCAAACTATAAATTCACTGCTCAGTTAGAGCTGAAGT
This sequence comes from Coregonus lavaretus, assembly GCF_964263955.1. Taxonomy (NCBI): domain Eukaryota; kingdom Metazoa; phylum Chordata; class Actinopteri; order Salmoniformes; family Salmonidae; genus Coregonus; species Coregonus lavaretus. The sequence continues at coordinate 26,030,397 of NC_140016.1, read as the reverse complement.
AGGACTTTTAGATAACTGGTATAACACATAGCCTGTGGCAATCTCGGAGTTAGACGGTGGAATTTGCCATGCATCAAGATGATTTGTCATGGGCTAACTATGTGGAGTGTGGGAGGATTATTTCTTTGGCGTTTCTTACACGGCAATTTTAATAGTGAAATATGGAGTTACAGTGGGGAAAAAAGTATTTAGTCAGCCACCAATTGTGCAAGTTCTCCCACTTAAAAAGATGAGAGAGGCCTGTAATTTTCATCATAGGTACACGTCAACTATGACAGACAAATTGAGATTTTTTTTTCCTGAAAATCACATTTGTAGAAATTTATTTGCAAATTATGGTGGAAAATAAGTATTTGGTCACCTACAAACAAGCAAGATTTCTGGCTCTCACAGACCTGTAACTTCTTCTTTAAGAGGCTCCTCTGTCCTCCACTCGTTACCTGTATTAATGGCACCTGTTTGAACTTGTTATCAGTATAAAAGACACCTGTCCACAACCTCAAACAGTCACACTCCAAACTCTATGGCCAAGACCAATGAGCTGTCAAAGGACACCAGAAACAAAATTGTAGACCTGCACCAGGCTGGGAAGACTGAATCTGCAATAGGTAAGCAGCTTGGTTTGAAGAAATCAACTGTGGGAGCAATTATTAGGAAATGGAAGACATACAAGACCACTGATAATCTCCCTCGATCTGGGGCTCCACGCAAGATCTCACCCCGTGGGGTCAAAATGATCACAAGAACGGTGAGCAAAAATCCCAGAACCACACGGGGGGACCTAGTGAATGACCTGCAGAGAGCTGGGACCAAAGTAACAAAGCCTACCATCATTAACACACTACGCCGCCAGGGACTCAAATCCTGCAGTGCCAGACGTGTCCCCCTGCTTAAGCCAGTACATGTCCAGGCCCGTCTGAAGATTGCTAGAGTGCATTTGGATGATCCAGAAGAGGATTGGGAGAATGTCATATGGTCAGATGAAACCAAAATATAACTTTTTGGTCAAAACTCAACTCGTCGTGTTTGGAGGACAAAGAATGCTGAGTTGCATCCAAAGAACACCATACCTACTGTGAAGCATGGGGGTGGAAATATCATGCTTTGGGGCTGTTTTTCTGCAAAGGGACCAGGACGACTGATCCGTGTAAAGGAAAGAATGAATGGGGCCATGTATCATGAGATTTTGAGTGAAAACCTCCTTCCATCAGCAAGGGCATTGAAGATGAAACGTGGCTGGGTCTTTCAGCATGACAATGATCCCAAACACACCGCCCGGGCAACGAAGGAGTGGCTTCGTAAGAAGCATTTCAAGGTCCTGGAGTGGCCTAGCCAGTCTCCAGATCTCAACCCCATAGAAAATCTTTGGAGGGAGTTGAAAGTCTGTGTTGCCCAGCGACAACCCCAAAACATCACTGCTCTAGAGGAGATCTGCATGGAGGAATGGGCCAAAATACCAGCAACAGTGAAGACTTAAAGAAAACGTTTGACCTGTGTCATTGCCAACAAAGGGTATATAACAAAGTATTGAGAAACTTTTGTTATTGACCAAATACTTATTTTCCACCATAATTTGCAAATAAATTCATAAAAAATCCTACAATGTGATTTTCTGAAAAGAATAATCTCATTTTGTCTGTCATAGTTGACGTGTACCTATGATGAAAATTACAGGCCTCTCTCATCTTTTTAAGTGGGAGAACTTGCACAATTGGTGGCTGACTAAATACTTTTTTCCCCCACTGTAAGTGAGAATATGTAAAAGTCCTCTCCTAAAAGATTTTGGGGGCATCTATAGATTTAGATTTCTTCACTTCATTGAAATATTTGTATGTGCCCAACATTTTTCTATCAAATTAGTCATGTCTTTAAAATGAACTTTCTCATTCAACAACACCGGGCTGACCTCTTCGTTCACTGGGCTGAGGATAAGTCTTAGTGGAAAGACTAACCTGTCTCGCAATGTCATATTGATTGAGTGGCAAATGCATGCTTTCATCACCTGGTAGACAGAAGTCCCAATAGGCAGATACATTTCGAGAAAGGTTACTGCTAGGGAGAAATGAGCTGTGGAAAATGACAATTGCCCAGTGATTTTCAATAGAGCTCATTGCTTTCTGTCCTTTTTTTTTAGATGAGGAATAAAATGTACTCTGTATTCCTGATATATAGTTAGTTCATCACCTGTGGCCTTTCACACAGACACAGTCCCAAGCCCACACGTGACAACACCACACTGAGACTAGAACACATTCTACAATTATTGGTGGTAGCATTCAATTGATCTGAAATAAGGCTTTATAATTGCATCTTTGATGTGGGGTGTTTGGATTCTGTGGCTGAGGATTATTCCGCCTCCAGCAGACACCCACGTGTGGAAGCCTCACTCACTCAGCTGTGAGAAAATGTTCCACCACATCAAAGGCTCCCTCTCTACTTAGTCCACATCCTGCACACAACCAGAGACCAAGACATAATTAATATTGCATATTATTACTAATATTGGTGCAAAAGCCTCAGTGCTTTTGGCAAGTTGAAATGGCTACAACCTCTAAAGTTGAAGTAAGTCAGGATTTAGATGTTGTTTTTAAAATATGCCTATATCAGATGCTATGCCCTATACTCTATCATATAAATCAAGTGCTATTTGCTTGAAAAAATGTCATTGGATGCATAATTTTTTGGGGGGTTTACATTTTTGTTGGTGGCTCACTTTTTGATCACAGTGTGGCTTTAAAACAAACATGTCACTTGCTTTAGTTAATAATGCACTCTCAACATTTTGTATAATTTCAGCAAGTACTTTTTAAAGTGGTGCTAACGAGCCAAAATGGGTCCCAGTTTTTTGTGTACTACGTCATCCAATTGTGTACTACGTCATTCATTTTGTGTGATATGTTACAAATGTTGTTACAAATCCAAGATCTCGGAGTGCATCTTTAACGAGCCTTCCTATAAGGCTACACCTGTACTCACACCTTTTCATGTCCAAGGTCTTGGTTTCTTAGCCAACAACAGGTACAACAACAGTAAGCCCAGCAGAAGTCCACTCACCCAATCAAGCCCAAGAGTCACAAACATTTGGCACAGAATTGGATCATGGTGGAGTCATGCCGGCTTTCGAGGACCCCCAGCCCAGACTGCCTCAACAGCCAGATGGTACCATCAGCTGCGGCCTCCTCAGAACGAAATATTAATGCCTATGTCTCCACTCAGCTCCCTTTGTCGTCTAATACCTCCTTGGATTCCCTTCAACCTGTGCCAGCTGGATCAAAGGGAATATCTACATAACGATGCATGGTGCTGTGTCCACCCACAGCTTCAAAAGACCAGGGCTTCTCCTACTCTGTGGCCTCTCTCCTTACAACTCAAATAGCCTTAATGGAATACCTTTGACGGGAACTGCAGTTCAAGATGGCATCAGATGAGAAGTGATCTCGGCATGCCCCAATATACTTCCTTGATCTCGGATTGTTCCTTAGTTTATGTCGTTGTGACCAATTAACAGCCCACGTACAGTATTATACCTTATATGGAAGGAATTAAAACCTTGCATTGAGTTTTTCATTTGATCCTTTTGCATTATAAATATCCATCTCGACTGAAGTGTTTTGATACTGATCCCTAGTGGTATGCAGTTTCTGTGGTTGTTAACATATTAATTCATAATGGTCCTTATGCAGTATCACAAAGTGCTTATACTGTATGTACAGATGTAGGATCTTAAATTGATCACCCTGTTGCAGGCGAACTTTCCTGCAATCCAAGAAATGTTTAACTTGTAATGTATTTGAGGTTTTAAAGGCTTCTGAAGTTTGTAATTTCCACTTTTATATTTCAGACTTGATTTTCCCTTGTGAAAAATGTATCAATCCTTACAAAAATGTCCATTAATTATAATCCACATAATAATTAACATTTCCTGTTGCTGCAGGATTCTTTTTCCGCTGTAGCAAACTGGCTCAAATTAAGATCCTACATTTGTAGTATACCGTGCCTTCGGAAAGTATTGACACCCCCTTTCCACATATTGTTGTGTTACAGCCTGATTAACATTTATTAAATTTAGATTTTGTGTCACTGGCCAACATACACTGAACAAAAATATTAATGCAATTTGCAACAATTTCAAAGATTTTACTGAGTTACAGTTCATATAAGGAAATCAGTCAATAGAAATACATTCATAAGGCACTAATCTATGGATTTCACATGAATTGGAATACAGATATGCATCTGTTGGTCACAGATACATAAAAAAAAAGGTAGGAGCGTAGATCAGAAAACATGACCACAATTGGCATCATGCCGCGCAACACATCTCCTTCGCATAGAGTTTATCAGAATGTTGATTGTGGCCTGTGGAATGTTGTCCCACTTGTCCCACTACACGCTGTCGTACACGTCGATCCAGAGCATCTCGAACATGCTCAATGGGTGACTTGTTTGGTGAGTATGTAGGCCATGGAAGAACTGGGACATTTTCCGTTTCGGGTAATTGTGTACAGATCCTTGAGACATGGGGCTGTGCATTATCATGCTGAAACATGACGTGATGGCGGTGGATGAATGGGACGACAATGGGCTTTGGGATCTCGTCACGGTATATCTGTGCATTGAAAATGCCATCGATAAAATGCAATTGTGTTCTTTGTCTGTAGCTTATGCCTGCCCATACCATAACCCCACCGCCACCATGGGGCACTCTGTTCACAACGTTTACATCAGCAAACTGCTTGCCCACGAGACGCCATACACGCTGTCTGCCATTTGCCCGGTACAGTTGAAACCTGGATTCATCCGTGAAGAGCACACTTCTCCAGTGTCACAGTGGCCATCGAAGGTGAGCATTTGCCCACTGAAGTTGGTTACGATGTCGAACTGCAGTCAGGTCAAGACCCTGGTCCGTCTGGCCACTCTACCATTAAGGCCTGATTGGTGGAGTGCTGCAGAGATGGTTGTCCTTCTGGATGGTTCTCCCATCTCCACAGAGGAACTCTTGAGCTCTGTCAGATAGACCATCGGGTTCTTGGTCACCTCCCTGACCAAGGCCCTTCTCCCCCGATTGCTCAGTTTGGCCAGGCGGCCAGCTCTAGGAAGAGTCTTGGTGGTTCCAAAGTTCTTCCATTTAAGAATGATGGAGGCCACTGTGTTCTTGGGGACCTTCAATGCTGCATAAATGTTTTGGTACACTTCCCCAGATCTCTGCCTCGACACAATCCTGTCTCGGAGCTCTACGGACAATTCCTTCGACCTCATGGCTTGGTTTTTGCTCTGACATGCACTGTCAACTGTGGGACCTTATATAGACAGGTGTGTGCCTTTGTCACGCCCTGACTCAGGGGACGCTTAAATGTTGAGTCAGGGTGTGTATGTTCTATGTTGGGTATTTCTATGTTGGTGTTCTATTATGTGTATTTCTATGTTGGCCGGTGTGGTTCCCAATCAGAGGCAGCTGTAGCTCGTTGTCTCTGATTGGGGACAATACTTAGGCAGCCTATTGGCACTAGTGGGTTGTGGGATCTTGTTCCGTGTTAGGTATGTTGTTTGTGTACCTTGGACTTCACGTTTCGTTTCTTGTTTTGTCGTTGTGTTTAATAGTCAAATAAACATGTATGCATATCACGCTGCACCTTGGTCTGACCCGTCGATAAACGAACACGACAGAAGATCCCACGAAACGAGGACCAATCAGCGTGCCCAGGAAGAGCGAATAGCCATGTCACAGGTGGGCAAATGGTGGTCATGGGAGGAGATATTTGCGGGGAAAGGGCCATGGGCGAAGGTAGAAGCTCAGGCAGGAGAGGAGCAGCGGCAACACGGAAGCCGGCCGAGGAGGAAGCCTGAGAAGCAGCCCCAATAATTTTTTGGTGGGGGGGCTAAAGAGGTGGTCGGGGAGCGAGAGAGAAGAGCCTCAACCACTGCACCCGGTTGGTTTCAAGATTGGGTCCCCACGACCATGGGAAGAGGAGTGGGAACAGTATTATACAGAGAAGTCGGAGGATGACGACGACGACGAGTTTCTGTTCCCTAACTCGTGGGGGCTCCCGGAGGAGTCCTCACGGGAAGAGGAGTGCCGACGACAGAGACCCGAGAGGCAACCCCAAGAACATTTTTTGGGGGGGGCACACAGTGTGGACGACGAGGCAGCAGGAGGCGGATCTGCAGGTTAGGAGAGGAGGCCACCATGTTACGGGGGCTATTGGTTCAGAGGGAGCAGGAGTTATTCGGTCAGAGGGAGGCGCTACAGGAGGCTATAAGGGAGAAGGAGAGTGTAGAGGCACGGCGAGAGGAGCTGGTTAGGCAGCAGAAGGAGCGGGGGTTAATAAAGGAACCCAGTCCCACTCCTCGCACCAAGCAAGTGGTGCGTGTCGCCAGTCCGGTCCGGCCCGTTCCTGCTTCCCGCACTAAGCCAGTGGTGCGCGTTCCCAGTACGACCCGACCCGTTCCTGCCCCTCGCACCAAGCCAGTGGTGCGTGTCGCCAGTCCGGTCCGGCCCGTTCCTGCTTCCCGCACTAAGCCAGTGGTGCGCGTCGCCAGCCCGGTCTGGCCTGTTCCTGTCCCTCGCACCAAGCCAGTGGTGCGCGTCGCCAGCCTGGCCCGGCCTGTTTCTGCCCCTCGCACCAAGCCAGTGGTGCGCGTCGCCAGCCCGGTCCGGCCTGTTCCTGTCCCTCGCACCAAGCCAGTGGTGCGCGTCGCCAGCCCGGTCCGGCCTGTTCCTGCCCCTCGCACCAAGCCAGTGGTGCGCGTCGCCAGCCCGGCCCGGCCTGTTCCTGCCCCTTGCACCAAGCCAGTGGTGCGCGTCGCCAGCCCGGTCCGGCCTGTTCCTGTCCCTCGCACCAAGCCAGTGGTGCGCGTCGCCAGCCCGGCCCGGCCTGTCCCAGCCCCTCGCACCAAGCCAGTGGTGCGCGTCGCCAGCCCGGTCCGGCCTGTTCCTGTCCCTCGCACCAAGCCAGTGGTGCGCGTCACCAGCCCGGTCCGGCCTGTTCCTGCCCCTCGCACCAAGCCAGTGGTGCGCGTCGCCAGCCCGGCCCGGCCTGTTCCTGCCCCTTGCACCAAGCCAGTGGTGCGCGTTGCCAGCCCGGTCCGGCCTGTTCCTGTCCCTCGCACCAAGCCAGTGGTGTGCATCGCCAGCCCGGCCCGGCCTGTTCCTGCCCCTTGCACCAAGCCAGTGGTGCGCGTCGCCAGCCCGGTCCGGCCTGTTCCTGTCCCTCGCACCAAGCCAGTGGTGCGCGTTGCCAGCCCGGCCCGGCCTGTTCCTGCCCCTCGCACCAAGCCAGTGGTGCGCGTCGCCAGCCCGGCCCGGCCTGTTCCTGCTCCTCGCACCAAGCCAGTGGTGTGCGTCGCCAGCCCGGCCCGGCCTGTTCCTGCCCCTTGCACCAAGCCTGGTGCGGACTGCTCTGGCTCCGGCACCGGTCAGCTGCTCCACTCCGGAGCCAGAGCAGTCCGCTACACCGGTGCTCAGTTCAGCTCCGGTCAGCTGCTCCACTCCGGAGCCAGAGTAATCCGCTCCACCGGGGTCTAGTCCAGCTCCGGTCAGCGGCTACACTCCGGAGCCAGAGCAGTCCGCTCCACCGGTGCCTGATCCAGCTCCGGTCAGCAGCTCCACTCCGGAGCCAGAGCAATCCGCTCCACCGGGATCCAGTCCAGCTCCGGTCAGCGGCTCCACTCCGGAGCCAGAGCAGTCCGCTCCACCGGTGCCTGATCCAGCTCCAGTCAGCGGCTCTACTCCGGAGCCAGAGCAGTTTGCTCCACCGTCGTCGGGTCCAGCTCCAGTCAGCGGTTCCAGTCCAGACCCAGACGTCAGCCCCTCTCCAGGTTCGGGGTCTCCCACACCAGGGTCCAGACAGGGCTTGGTACTTCGTGGGAGGAAGGAGAGGGCAAGCAGCGCGCCGAGGTCCAGACCAGACCAGGGGCGCAACAGGGAGGTGGAGAATCGGTGGTCGTCACGCCCTGAGCCGGATCCGCCTCAGAGGCGGAATGCCCACCCGGCCCCTACCCTGTTATGTGTATGTTGTGCGGTTGGAGTCCGTACCTTTGGGGGGGGGGGGGGGGGTACTTTCACGCCCTGACTCAGGGGACGCTTAAATGTTGAGTCAGGGTGTGTATGTTCTATGTTGGGTATTTCTATGTTGGTGTTCTATTATGTGTATTTCTATGTTGGCCGGTGTGGTTCCCAATCAGAGGCAGCTGTAGCTCATTGTCTCTGATTGGGGACAATACTTAGGCAGCCTATTGGCACTAGTGGGTTGTGGGATCTTGTTCCGTGTTAGGTATGTTGTTTGTGTACCTTGGACTTCACGTTTCGTTTCTTGTTTTGTCGTTGTGTTTAATAGTCAAATAAACATGTATGCATATCACGCTGCGCCTTGGTCTGACCCGTCGATGAACGAACGTGACAGCCTTTCCAAATCATGTCCAATCAATTGGATTTACCACAAGTTTGACTCCAATCAAGTTGTAGAAACATCTCAAGGATGATCAATGGAAACAGGATGAACCTGAGCTCAATTTCAAGTCTCATAGCAAAGGGTCTGAATACGTATGTAAATAAGGTATTTCTGTTTTTATTTGTAATAAATGTGTAAACATTTCAAAAAACCTGTTTTCGCTTTGTCATTATGGGGTATTGTGTGTAGATTAATGAGGAAAAAAATGAATTTAATCAATTTTAGAATAAGGCTGTAAAGTAACAAAATGTGGAAAAAGTCTAGGGGTCTGAATACTTTCCGAATGCACCGTATGCTTGCAATCGTTAAAACAGGAGTTTTTCAGGATAAAAAAAGAAACACAATGGAGCTAAGCACTGGCAAAATCCTAGAGGATAACCTGGTTCAGTCTGCTTTCCACCAGACACTGGGAGATTAATTCAACTTTCAGCAGGACAATAACCTAAAACACAAGTCCAAATATACGCTGGAGTTGCTTACCAAGACGACATTGAATGTTAATTTTGACTTAAATTAGCTTGAAAATCTATGGCAAGACTTGAAAATGGCTGTCTAGCAATGATCAACAACCAACTTGACAGAGCTTGAATACTTTTTTAAAGAATAATGTGCAAGTATTGTACAATCCAGGTGCGCAAAGCTCTTACAGGCTTACCCAGATAGACTCACAGCTGTAATCGCTGCCAAAGGTGATTCTAACATGTATTGACTCAGCGGTGTGAATACTTATGTAAATTAGATATTTCTGTATTCATTTTCAATATATTTGCAAACATTTCTAAAAACATGTTTTCACTTCATCATTACGGGGTATTGTGTGTAGATGGTTGAGAGAAAAACAAATATTCCATCTTGAATTCAGGCTGTAACACAACAAAATGTTTAGTACGTTAAGGGGTATGAATACTTTCTGAAGGCACTGTATAGGTCTTAGGCCCATATACCAAAGTGAAACTAAACGTGAGAAAGCATAATTATAACTTTTTGAACTATGTTGAAAAGGCAGGCTCTCTGAGCTCTTGCTCTCTAATGAGAATAGGTATTTGGGCAGAGGGAATAAAAGCTTATTTGAGTTAGAGAGCGGAACTCTTCTTCCCCTGGGTGGCACGGATGAATAGCACCACTAATGACAGCCACTATTCTGTCAATGGCTCATCACTCATCCTGACCGCACATGAACATTTCAAGTGCCGTATTAAAGCACACTGATTGCAACTGGTATATGTTCCAAGTTCAGCTGAAGTCACTTCAGTTACTACAAAGGCACTGCAGTTTGCGAGCTACACCAACTGTACACAGTCGTTCAAATATTTATACAATTTCTAATGGTCCTAGTAGGTGTTAATAAATGACAATTTGTAAGGAAAGTGATTAGTCATTAAGGAAAGTGTTCAGCCCTTCAGCATCTTCCTCTGTCTTCCTCCACTTCCCCATGCACTATTTCCCGCCATTTCCCTGATCGCTGCCAGGAACAGAGTTATCAGGCGAACATACTTCTTCTTACAACACCTAAGGCAGCTCCTCATGAGGCGGTGTCATGAACATCAAGAGACCAACATCAAGGAAATATGAATATTCAAAGCGATTAAAATGTTCTCCATTTAATATTCAGGCATAAAACATGCAAAATGATGCATGCTAAATTCATGCCTTGCACGTACAATTCCCTGGTCCAAGTAATCAGTGACATAGAGTCTGATCAGGATCTTACAGTTGAAAAAAAGAATGTCTTGCAAAATACAGGTAACTGCCAAAATAAAGGAAACACCAACATAAAATATCTTAATAGGGTGTTGGGCCACCACGAGCCGCCAAAACAGCGTCAATGCGCTTTGGCATAGATTCTACACGTGTCTGGAACTCTATTGGAGGGATGCGACACCATGCTTTTGTCACTTCTAGATTAGACTACGGCAATGCTCTACTCTCCAGCTACCCGGATAAAGCACTAAATAAACTTCAGTTAGTGCTAAACACGGCTGCTAGAATCCTGACTAGAACCAAAAAATTGGATCATATTACTCCAGTGCTAGCCTCTGGCTTCCTGTTAAGGCTAGGGCTGATTTCAAGGTTTTACTGCTAACCTACAAAGCATTACATGGGCTTGCTCCTACCTATCTCTCCGATTTGGTCCTGCCGTACATACCTACACGTACGCTACGGTCACAAGACTCCTTATTATCCCTAGAATTTCTAAGCAAACAGCTGGAGGCAGTGCTTTCTCCTATAGAGCTCATTTACATTTACGTCATTTAGCAGACGCTCTTATCCAGAGCGACTTACAAATTGGTGCATTCACCTTATAGCCAGTGGGATAACCACTTGACAATATTTTTTTATTTTTTTATTTTTAATTTTTTTGGGGTGGGGTATTTGGGGGTAGAAGGATTACTTTATCCTATCCCAGGTATTCCTTAAAGAGGTGGGGTTTCAAGTGTCTCCGGAAGGTGGTGAGTGACTCGGCTGTCCTAGCGTCGTGAGGGAGCTTGTTCCACCATTGGGGTGCCAGAGCAGCGAACAGTTTTGACTGGGCTGAGCGGGAACTATGCTTCCGCAGAGGTAGGGGAGCCAGCAGGCCAGAGGTGGATGAACGCAGTGCCCTCGTTTGGGTGTAGGGACGGATCAGAGCCTGAAGGTACGGAGGTGCCGTTCCCCTCACAGCTCCGTAGGCAAGCACCATGGTCTTGTAGCAGATTTGAGCTTCAACTGGAAGCCAGTGGAGTGTGCGGAGGAGCGGGGTGACGTGAGAGAACTTGGGAAGGTTGAACACCAGACGGGCTGCGGCATTCTGGATGAGTTGTAGGGGTTTAATGGCACAGGCAGGGAGCCCAGCCAACAGCGAGTTGCAGTAATCCAGACGGGAGATGACAAGTGCCTGGATTAGGACACTTTATGGAATGGTCTGCCTATCCATGTGAGAGACACAGACTTGGTCTCAACCTTTAAGTCTTTACTGAAGACTCTTCAGTAGGTCCTATGATTGAATGTAGTCTGGCCCAGGGGTGCGAAGGTGAACGGCTAGACACTGGAGGGACAAACTGCCCTTGCTGTCTCTGCCTTGCCTGGCTCCCCTCTCTCCACTGGGATTCTCTGCCTCTGACCCTATTATGGGGGCTGAGTCACTGGCTTACTAGTGCTCTTCCATGCCGTCCCTAGGAGGGGTGCGTCACTTGCGTGGGTTGAGTCACAGACGTGATCTTCCTGTCCGGTTTTGTCTCAGGGTAGTAAGTTGATGGTCTGTTGATATCCCTCTAGTGGTGTGGGGGCTGTGCTTTGGCAAAGTGGGTGGGGTTATATCCTGCCTGGTTGACCCTGTCCGGGGGTATCGTCGGACGGGCCCACAGTTTCCCCCGACCCATCCCTGTCTCAGTCTCCAGTATCTATGCTGCAATAGTCTATGTGCCGGGGGGCTAGGGTCAGTCTGTAATATCTGGTGTAATTCTCCTGTTTTATCTGGTGTCCTGTGTGAATTTAAGTATGCTCCCTCTAATTATCTCTCTCTCCCTCACCTTACAGCACGGCAATAACCTAAAACACAAGCCCAAATATACCAATATGTGACCCATTCCAGGAAGCTAGGCATATGTCGCACGTCATTACTTCACAGGAGAGGCATTTGATCGTAAACATCAAATTAAAATGCAGGCAGAAATGCCTTCTGGAACATGTGAACATTCATGTGCCTTAATAACAAACTGTAAATAAGAATACAATTTTTTAATTACAAGCCCAGTTAGTTTAGCCACGGAAAAAGACAGGAACCTTCCCGCTAACCATCATTGGCTGAGATAATGGATGGGCTGGACAGGCTGAGAGATCAGTTTGGATTGGTCTGCCATGTAGCCTGCTTCTGTCTATAACATGAGCTTCTCAGTATGTGTAGATAATCCTTTCTACCGCAGCTTTTTAGAAAGAGATTATGAAGAACTGCAAAAGTGTTTCTACTGCTGTCAACATTTCTGCACTGAATTTAACAGGTGCTATCGAAAATGGTCAGTGGGAAAAAGTTGTGATGGACTACTTTCTGGAGGACGATCGTGCCATGCTGACTCTCTCTGACTCTGAAAATGAATCAGACGATGAGGAAATCCCTGATTTAGGTAAAAACATTTTCATTGAACCAGACATTGTAGAGTTTTCTGATGACAGTGATGGGGAAGAAACGGCGATCAACAGTGTTGTCGTCACGGAAGAAGTTGACAGAGTTTTGAAATCAGTGGAATGCCCTGTGGAATCAGAGTACGATTGCAAATGCGGTGGGAGTCGAAAAGAGAACACAGAAGGCTGTTGTATAAAACACCTGTCTCCGGATTACATCTTCAAACTAAGGGCAACCATGGCATCCATGTCAGAGAGGGAGAAGTGTTCATCCGTTGATACGGGTAAGAGTCTAGCTACATTTTCAGATATTATACGTTTCTAATTTTGTCAGAAAGTTGTTTTCATTGCAAGTTAAAGCGTAATGTTAGCTAGCTATAATCCCTTAATTTTGCACCTTAACATATCCTTGATTTTACCCTTATTAGTTGCATTTTGGAATTAAGGGAAATTAAAGTGGAATGTGCATGCTTTAAGCTGTTTTTAAGGGGTAAAACCCCTGAAAATGCCTCTTAAACTAACTTTAATACCATTTCAGTACTCCTGAATGGGTGCCTTAACTGTGCAAAACCAGGTGTTTTTTAAGGTATCAAAACACTTTACAACACCCCTTAAACAGGGTTTACAGGGTACTTAAGGGGTAAAATGCCACTGAAATCACAGGTATTATGGTACGTTTTTACCCCTTAAAAAACCCTGTAGACACTGAATATGGGCTGTTGTAAGGGGTTTTAAGGGGTTTTACCCCTTACAAATCGTGCAGATTTCCCTTAATTGCAACATTGAAACCATTAAAGAGAAAAATCAAGGATATTTTCAGATGCAAAATGGGTATTTACACATGCTTAAGTTTTCCAAGTAACGTGCTCTGAATTAAAATACATGGAATGACCCTGGATATCACCAGCATTAGTTTCCAGCAGGTCCTCCCCTGTGACAGCCTGGCCTGGAAAATAATTAACAGTAGCTCCATAGCTGGCTACCCTAGATACCATGCCAAAATATGTTTTACATCGCCTCTTTCTCTTAACGTTTGCTAGCTAGAAAATGTATGGCCGCTAGCAACTACTACTCAAACTCACTCAAGCGTTTCCTTTATTGTTGGTACATCAGAATACTTGATCCATTTCTGTGCTCAATAGCATGGGAGTTCTTTTTAGGAACATGCAGATAGGTCATTACTGAGTCTTTCAGAACATTGTGTGCATACTTTGGTATCTGTTGTTATTTAGATCAAATCAAGAAAGTCTAAAGACAAAGGGAAAGATTAATGATTCTACTTTTAGAGAAAACCAAATGCACAACAGTCCATGTGGATAATCATTGACAATTAACTTCTTTGTGGACAAAGAAAAATAACAAACACTATGCACAAAACATAATATATCACCCAATACTATACATTTATCATTTCACTTAGACACATCAACAAACTTATTTTTCATAGCCTACATAAAATTACTTCAGCACAGGAGGGAATGTTTTAGAATACATTTTAAGATTATTCTATCAATCCACGATTGTGCACCCCAATACATGTCAGACATGCTTTTACGTTATGTACCCAGTAGGTCTCTCAGGTCCTCTGGCACTGGCCTTTAAACTATCCCAAAGCCTAGGTCCAAGAGGCATGGAGAGGCAGCCTTTAGTTACTATGCCCCCAGCCTCTGGAATAGCCTGCCAGAGAACCTGAGGGGGGCCAAAACTGTGGACATATTAAAAAGAGCTTGCTTTTCCTTTTTAGCTTGCTTTTCCTCAGGGTGCTTTTTAGTCATTCAGTTTTATTGTTATTCTTTTGTTTTTTATCCTCTGATGTTTGTTGTGTAGTAAATACTTCCATTTTTATTTTCATTGTTTTAATTCGTTTTTTCCGGTGAAGCACATTGTGTTTCATTCCATGTCTGAAATGTGCTGTATAAATAAAGCTTGATTTGATTTGAATGTCAAAACATCGACAACAACTGCCTGACCCCCCTCAGGAAAAGTGCTGTAGATGTTTGAGCTAAAGAAGACATGACAATCCTTCTGCCTGTGTGCTGTCTACCCAGTCAGTGTCCAGACCTGAGGAGAAAGAATCAGGAGGGTTAATGACACCATGATATTAATAAATACAAGTGGACTCTGTTTGTTCCAGCGGTAGAGTATCTGTCACAGCCCATGTCCTGGAGCCCCCGCGCTGTAATGAGCACAGACTCTGCGTGATGATCTTATCGGTCTGGCTCTCGGGTGGTGTGCAATAAAGACATCCAGGGTCGCCGCTCATCTGCCTCTCCCTTATTCTGGTCAGCCACAAATTGGCCCCACAAGTAATGGGGATTATGGGTATTAGAGTCACATGATAGTCTGAGAGCACCGAGGATATCAATCAAGCCTTTGCCTCGATTAGACCTTTAGAGACTGGTTTCTTTAGGTTAGAGAGCAGCTGGATACGATACATCGCATTCCTGGGAAAACACACACAGTCATAATGTTATACATGGTGGTGTACCAACAGGCACATACCTCTCATTACCTCCGTTCTCACACTAGCTAATGAGTCTGCCGAGGGTCGGCTGACCTCTGTGGCTCGAAACAATGTGAAGACACACTCCATTGGTTTCACATTAGCATGCGCGCACAACTATGACGAGGTGTTCCCATGATGGGATACTGAGTGGAAAACAAACGTGTTTTGCATTTTCCCATTGTGTAAATGTACAGTAGACAGAAGCTAACCCAGCTATAGGCAAAGCACCAGCATGCTGATGCACTTTGAAGCGTTTGGATACCCATAGATATCAACCTTGAAAGTAGCTTGAAGGTTATGCTGTATAGCAGTCGATTGCTTTCCCTTTAGTTTGTGAACAAAGCTTGAATATTGATGATCTGAAAGACTGAGGTATAATCTCTCTATCTAATTAGATGACCAGCAACGACAATACAAGAACCCGACGCATGATTGGTTTTAAGTTCTTTAAAATTACCCGAAAGGTTTGTGCATCGCATAAGACATTTTGGACAACAAGTTGGCACATTATATCCCGTCCCATCATGTAATTTAATACACAGCAGTCTTAATTTTAAAAAAGGATGTTTAGTATTTAGTATTTATTAGGATCCACAATTAGCTGCTGTCGAGGCAGCGGCTACACTTCCTGGGGTCCAAACAGGAAACAACATAACAAATAAAATACATACAGTGAGGGAAAAAAGTATTTGATCCCCTGCTGATTTTGTACGTTTGCCCACTGACAAAGACATGATCAGTCTATAATTTTAATGGTAGCTTTATTTGAACAGTGAGAGACAGAATAACAACAAATAAATCCAGAAAAACGCATGTCAAAAATGTTATAAATTGATTTGCATTTTAATGAGGGAAATAAGTATTTGAGCCCTCTGCAAAACATGACTTAGTACTTGGTGGCAAAACCCTTGTTGGCAATCACAGAGGTCAGACGTTTCTTATAGTTGGCCACCAGGTTTGCACACATCTCAGGAGGGATTTTGTCCCACTCCTCTTTGCAGATCTTCTCCAAGTCATTAAGGTTTCGAGGCTGAAGTTTGGCAACTCGAACCTTCAGCTCCCTCCACAGACTTTCTATGGGATTAAGGTCTGGAGACTGGCTAGGCCACTCCTGGACCTTAACGTGCTTCTTCTTGAGCCACTCCTTTGTTGCCTTGGCCGTGTGCTTTGGATCATTGTCATGCTGGAATACCCATCCACAACCCATTTTCAATGCCCTGGCTGAGGGAAGGAGGTTCTCACCCAAGACTTGACGGTACATGGCCCCGTCCATCGTCCCTTTGATGCGGTGAAGTTGTCCTGTCCCCTTAGCAGAAAAACACCCCCAAAGCATATTGTTTCCACCTCCATGTTTGACGGTGGGGATGGTGTTCTTGGGGTCATAGGCAGCATTCCTCCTCCTCCAAACACGGCGAGTTGAGTTGATGCCAAAGAGCTCAATTTTGGTCTCATCTGACCACAACACTTTCACCCAGTTCTCCTCTGAATCATTCAGATGTTCATTGGCAAACTTCAGACGGGCATGTATATGTGCTTTCTTGAGCAGGGGGATCTTGCGGGCGCTGCAGGATTTCAGTCCTTCACAGCGTAGTGTGTTACCAATTGTTTTCTTGGTTACTATGGTCCCAGCTGACTTGAGATCATTGACAAGATCCTCCCGTATAGTTCTGGGCTGATTCCTCACCGTTCTCATGATCATTGCAACTCCACGAGGTGAGATCTTGCATGGAGCCCCAGGCCGAGGGAGATTGACAGTTATTTTGTGTTTCTTCCATTTGCGAATAATCGCACCAACTGTTGTCACCTTCTCACCAAGCTGCTTGCCGATGGTCTTGTAGCCCATTCCAGCCTTGTGTAGGTCTACAATCTTGTCCCTGACATCCTTGGAGAGCTCTTTGGTCTTGGCCATGGTGGAGAGTTTGGAATCTGATTGATTGATTGCTTCTGTGGACAGGTGTCTTTTATACAGGTAACATGCTGAGATTAAGAGCACTCCCTTTAAGAGTGTGCTCCTAATCTCAATTTGTTACCTGTATAAAAACACCTGGAAGCCAGAAATCTTTCTGATTGAGAGGGGGTCAAATACTTATTTCCTCTCATTAAAATGCAAATCAATTTATAACATTTTTGACATGCGTTTTTCTGGATTTTTTTGTTGTTATTCTGTCTCTCACTGTTCAAATAAACCTACCATTAAAATTATAGACTGATCATGTCTTTGTCAGTGGACAAACGTACAAAATCAGCAGGGGATCAAATACTTTTTTCCCTCACTGTAATATACATAAATATACATAGCACTACATTTATATTACAATTTAGCCATTCAGCAGACTCTCCCATCCAGAGCGACCCACAGCTAGTGCATTCATCTTAAGATAGCCAGGTGAGACAACCATATATCACAGTTGTTTCCCAACCACGTATCACATACATAATACAATACATAATACAATTCAAAATACAATACAAAATGTATACAAATGTCTGTGTGTTCAGCGAGTTTGCATCAAGCTGTGCTCTATTCATTTAATTCATTAAATTCATTAAAGTCCTACATCTAACCTGTTGGTTGTCTCACATGATACGATCTACAGACTGTCTTCAAACAGTCATACATCCTGTTTATGTCTTCACATACTGCCAGAAGAGTATAGCCGTGGCCCACAGGACGAAGGACACGGACCAGGCCATGCTGATCATAGTCAGAGCTCTCTTGGTGGTCCTCTTGGCCCGGTAAGTCAGAGGTCGCGTTATGGAGAAGTAGTGGTCGAAGCTGATGACCAGCAGGTTCATGACGGAGGCGTTGCTCGCCACATAGTCGATAGCTAACCACAGGTCGCACACCCAGTTCCCTAAAGCCCACTGGTCCATGATAACGTAAGGGGTGTAGAGGTTCATGGAAAGAGTTCCTAGAGTTAGAGTTAGAACATAGTATTTTAGTTTCACTCCAATATTACAGTAATTGACAATACATATTACACATTTTTGAGACACTGTAGGCAATCATAGTACAATATATCATTAATATCAGCTATGATACATTACATCATCTATACACGTATGATACAGGAAGGAGGAAACTCACTCGTTCTTATATCTTTTCCTATTATCGCTTCCCACTCTCCCGTTGGCTGGTGTGAGAGAGTTTGTTTAATTAAAGTGCTAACTCTTTCTGTAGATGGTCTGGATTTATAGAACTGAGATAGACTATGTCAGGTCACTTTTACTGTGAGGAGCTTTGCTCTGAAAGACCACATGGGATGTACTAATACAGTGATGTATTACAATGAGTAAGCACTAACTTACAATGTCTAACAGTGTCTGAATCCATATGTTTTTTCATTATGAGAGAGAGAGGAGAGAGAGACAAAGAGAGAGAGATTGAGAGAGAGAGAGAGAGAGAGACCTTGTGGAGCTGTGAAGCCTGCAAAGGTGGTTGTTATGGTCACCTGAGTGTATCAGTTGATTATAACTCCCCCCCCCCCCCGAACTAAATTATGTACAGTGTTTTCACATAGAAACAGTGGCTTGACAACCCTAATGCTCTTAAAAACGTTTCCTAACATCAGTCAATTAGTCTGATATACTGAATCCCATTTAGAGTGTCCAAACATCCCAGCGTGTGTACCGAATGTAGAAGTTGAAGTTAATGCTAACTGGCAAGAGGTACTTCCCATTTGTCAGCAGACAGCTCCCATACCTCCTGAGAAACGTTAAGGGACCTAGCCTGCTAAATTAATGTTGTTTTCATATGCTATGGGGTTTGCATATTTTAAAAGAGCACTTCATGGGGAAAAAAGACGAGACATTGGCTTGTGAGGCAATTACAACAAAATGTGATATATTTTCTCAGCTGTGATAATACACTATATATACATAAGTATGTGGACATCCCTTCAAATTAGTGGATTTGACTATTTCAGCCAGACCCGTTGCTGACAGATGTATAAAATCGAGCACACAGCCATGCAATCTCCATAGACAAACATTGGCAGTAGAATGGCCTTACTGAAGAGCTCAGTGACATTCAACGTGGCACCGTCATAGGATGCCACCTTTACAATAAGTCAGTTCGTCAAATTTCTGCTCTGCTAGAGCTGCCCAACTGTAAGTGCTGTTGTTGTGAAGTGGAAACGTCTAGAAGCAACAACATCTCAGCCACGAAGTGGTAGGCCACACAAGCTCACAGAAAGGGACCGCCGAATGCTGAAGTGCGTAGCGAGTTAAAATCGTCTGTCCTCGGTTGCAACACTCACTACCGAGTTCCAAACTGCCTCTGGAAGCAACATCAGCACAAGAACTGTTCGTCAGGAGCTTCATGAAATGGGTTTCCATGGACAAGCAGCCGCACACAAGCCTAAGATCACCATACGCAATGCCAAGTGTCGCCTGGAGTGGTGTAAAGCTTGCCACCTTTGGACTCTGGAGCAGTGGAAACGCGTTCTCTGGAGTGATGAATCGCGCTTCACCATCTGGAAGTCTGACGGACGAATCTGGGTTTGGTGGATACCAGGAGAACGCTACCTGCCCCAATGCATAGTGCCAACTGTAAAGTTTGGTAGAGGAGGAATAATGGTCTGGGGTTGTTTTTCATGGTTCGGGCTAGGCCCCTTAGTTTCAGTGAAGGGAAATCTTAACGCTAGAGCATACAATGACATTCTAGACGATTCTGTGCTTCCAACTTTGTGGCAACTTTTTGGGGAAGGCCCTTTCCTGTTTCAGCATGACAATGCCACTGTTCACAAAGCGAGGTCCATACAGAAATGGTTTGTCTAAATTGGTGTGGAAGAACTTGACTGGCCTGCACAGAGCCCTGACCTCAACCCCATCGAACACCTTTGGGATTAATTGAAACGCCGACTGCGAGCCAGGCCTAATCGCCCAACATCAGTGCCGACCTCACTAATGCTCTTGTTGCTGAATGGAAGCAAGTCCCCTCTGCGATGTTCCAACATCTAGTGAAAAACCTTCCCAGAAGAGTGGAGGCTGTTATAGCAGCAAAGGTGGGACGAACTCCATATTAATGCCCATGATTTTGGAATGAGATGTTCGACAAGCAGTTGTCCACATACCTTTGGTCAGGTAGTGTATATAACGGACTGGTTTTACGGAATATAATCCCTTTAAAATCCTCTTAATGTTTTCTCTTTTGACAGGGAACATAATAAGCCTACTGGAAGTATACATAGCTTATAGCTTTCTTACATAAAAAATACACACAGCCACCCCATTACATGTTGATTGGAAAAGTAGAAGACCCTCGGGTGTTGATGTATTTATTTATTCATGATGTGGGCTGTGATAATTTATCTCTCTCTACCGAATAACATTGGCTTTTCAACTTTGTTGAATTGAGATGCAGACTGTGTGTACTGAGCAAAAGGTCACACCATTATGGTAATCATACTAAATTCACAGCCAATCATAATGCTATATATTTTCAGGGCCTGATTAACAAATCGTAGGCCCCTATTGATTCAGGCCCACGGACAGTTACCGCACAAAGAAAACAGGAATGCGGCCTCCGCCATTTCAGCACCACAAACTGGACAGAGACTCTCCAGCGGACGAGCATTACATTTACATTTTAGTCATTTAGCAGACGCTCTTATCCAGAGCGACTTACAGTTAGTGCATACATTCTTTTTTATTTTTCATACTGGCCCCCGTGGGAATCGAACCCACAACCCTGGCGTTGCAAACGCCATGCTCTACCAACTGAGCGACATCCCTGCCGGCCATTCCCTCCCCTACCCTGGATGACGCTGGGCCAATTGTGCGCATGGGTCTCCCGGTCGCGGCCGGCTACGACAGAGCCTATTCAGTGCATTATTACAGAAAGTGTCATGGCTTACCTTAAAAGCATGTCCTCCTCGTTTCTCCGAGCAGCAAAATCTGCAACGATGTCCTTGAAATCAAGTGCCCTGAGTACATCACTCTCAAGAGCCGTAAGAGTCAAATGGTTCAGTCTTTCCTGTCCTATCATTGATCTCAGTCAGTTGTTTTCTGTATTTTTTGTCTAAATTCTTGCTTCTGCTGTTCTTTTATTTTTCTATGATTTACTTTTCTGGGCCCCACTCAAGCCACTCTCACTTTTTCCCACCATAGCTAGCAAGATTTTTTTCGCATGATCACGGCAGACAACAATTATGAAGCTTTTTGAGAAAAAAAGCAATTTTTGTTAAACAAAATATTTTTCTCTGAGCAATGTTATTAGTTTAAAATAATATAATTTCCCCATCATTTTGAGCATAGCTCAGTATTTTAAATATTTATTTTCTACAGTCATTTTTGCTCATATTTATCAAGGGTGTCAATAATTCCAGACTCCACTGTACATAAAAAATGTTCTCTGCCTCAAGGGCCCACTATGGCTTTAGCCCCAGTAAGCCCCTTCATTGCTCAGGCCCTGTATCCCTTGCAAATGGGGTAGAAATAGCATTAGAGTAAATTGAGCACTTTCATCAGAGTCAATATCATTGACAGTGCAGCACTCAGGAGAGTTCAACTCATTGTATACATGTCGAGCTAAATTGTCAGTTTAAAGAGTGCACCCTAAGGCTCTACTGCTCCACAGACACAAGCAAACAAATGTTGTATTGATAAAGTGCCTTTATGATGCACTGTTGTTATTTCAGACAAGTGGAGAATAAATTACTATATTTGATCAGCAGAAAACGCATTTACATCACATTTTTGCTGTTTAGAATAATAAAGAATATGAGTTGTTATGAGTGGTGGAACGTCATTTATTCCAGTTTTGAATGCATACAGTACTTTCCTTCAACAATCACTGTACAAAGGTTGTTATTCAAAACCTAATGATGGAAACAGAAGACTGTCAACAAGCCTAAGTATTCATACAGTGCTTTAACCTCTACGGGATCGCTGTCCCATATACGGGACAGTTGAGCTAACGTGCGCTAATGTGATTAGCATGATTGTTTTAAGTAACAGCAAACTTTCCAGGACATAGACATGTCTTAAATGGGCAGAAAGCTTAAATTCCTGTTAATCTAACTGCACTGTCCAATTTACAGTAGCTATTACAGTGAAAACATACCATGCTATTGTTTGAGGAGAGTGCACAAGAACAAAAAACTTATCACGGCAACTGGTTTGATACATTCACCTCTGAAGGTAAATAATGTACTTACATTCAGTAATCTTGCTCTGATTTGTCATCCTAAGGGTCCCAGAGATAAAATGCAGCATAGTTATGTTTGATAAAATCCATTTTTATATTCAAATGTAGGAACTGGGATCTACAGTTTGAACCCCTGCTGTCTCTGGCTCCACACCCACCCTGCCCGGCCATCTAGATGTGTGAAAGTTAGTGTATAGGCTAATGATCCATCTTATATGACATTCCTGGGAGTGTGTAAACTTACATTTTGTATTACCATATCATTTTTGTATGTTCTCTATAGTTATGTACTTGAAAATGTATCAATTGACCAATTTGGCACATTTGGGCAGACTTGATACAAAATAGTCCATCCAGTATTGCAATGCTTCACTGGATCAATCTGAAACTTTGCACACACACTGCTGCCATCTAGTGGCCAAAATCTAGATTGCGCCTAAACTGCAATATTATATTGTGGCCTTTCTCTTGCATTTCAAAGATGATGGAACAAACAAACAAACAAAAAACGCATGTTTTTTTGTTTGCATTATCTTTTACCAGATCTAATGTATTCTATTCTCCTACATTAATAAGAATATGCATATCCTTGATTCAGGTCCTGAGCTACAGGCAGTTAGATTTGGGTATGTCATTTTAGGCGAAGATTGAAAAAAAGGGTCCAATCCTTAAGAGGTATTAAGATCGCAAACTTGTCTGCAAAGCTATAAGCCTCTGAAAAAGGTGCAATTAATTTAATACCTACAGAAACAGAGGTGACTGAAATAAAAGGCTGTTTAGTTGTTTACTGGAGTGTTCGCTCAAAGCTGTTGTGGAGGTTGTTAGTAGAGAGAAACAAAAATAAGAAGTGCTTCTACATCTGCATTGCTTGCTCTCTGGGGTTTTAGGCTTGTTTTCAGTATAAGCACTTAGTTGTTGTAAAAAGGGCTGTTGTGGAAGATGTTAGTAGAGAGAGAAAATAGGGAACGCTCAGTGAAGCTAGATATTTAAAAAAGTCTCAAAAAGGCTGCTCACTGGATTAGGGACTTAGTCAATCATGAGATATGGCTTGTGTTCTTGAATTTAGGAGAACGTGTATATTTATGGTAAAAAAAAAACAAGGTGCTTCTTTAGGAAGTAGAAGGCATTCCTCATTGTGCGCATGCAAAGCTGACACTGCGGAAATGGGGAAAGAGATAAGCTCTAGTGTTTGAGTTTTGTCCACTCTGCAAGGAAGAAGCCACTTCTCCAAAACCGCTGTAAAAAAGCCAGACTACGGTTTGCAACTGCACATGGGGACAAAGATCGTACTTTTTGGAGAAATGTCCTCTGGTCTTGTCACGACCGTCTTGAAAGGGAGCAGACCAATACGCAGCGCGTTGAGTGAACATGATGACTTTAATGAGTAAAGCACGTAAATACAAAACAAAAGACGATAGTGAAGTCCAACAGTGACAATGACTGAACTTGGAACAAAAACCCACCACCACAAGGTGAAAACACACAGTATAAATATGGCTCCCAATCAGAGATAACGAGCCGACAGCTGACACTCGTTACCTCCGATTGGGAGTCACTGACCAACCACGGAAAACAAAACCAATACCAAACACAACAAATGAACACACCCTATACCCAACACAACCAAATGAATACACCCTGGCTCAAACAACACAGTCCCGGAGCCAGAGCGTGACAGTACCCCCCCCTAAAGGCGCGGACTGCGACCGCGCCTCAACTAGGGCTAACCAAGGGAGGGCTGGGTGGGCATACCTCTTCGGCGGTGGTTCTGGCTCTGGTCGTGGTCCCCACCCCACCATAGTCACTACCCGCTTTCGTAGCCTCCTCCAACTGACCCCCACCGGATTAAGGGGCAGCACCGGACTAAGAGGCAGCACCGGACTAAGGGGCAGCACCGGACTAAGAGGCAGCACCGGACTAAGGGGCAGCACCGGACTAAGGGGCAGCACCAGGATAAGGGGCAGCACCAGACTAAGGGGCAGCACCGGACTAAGGGGCAGCACCGGACTGAATGGCGGATCCTGGCTGGCTGGCTCTGGCGGATCCTGGCTGGCGGAAGGCTCTGGCTGATCCTGCCTGGCGGAAGGCTCTGGCTGATCCTGTCTGGCGGAAGGCTCTGGCTGATCCTGTCTGGCGGAAGGCTCTGGCTGATCCTGTCTGGCGGAAGGCTCTGGCTGATCCTGTCTGGCGGAAGGCTCTGGCTGATCCTGTCTGGCGGAAGGCTCTAGCGGCTCCGGTCTGGCGGACGGCTCTGAAGGCTCATGGCAGACGGGCGGCTTATGCAGCGCTTGGCAGACGGACAGTTCAGACGGCGTTGGGCAGACAGGCAGTTCAGGCGCCGTTGGGCAGACGGGCAGTTCAAGCGCCGTTGGGCAGACGGGCAGTTCAGGTGCCGTTGGGCAGACGGGCAGTTCAGGCGCCGTTGGGCAGACGGCAGACTCTGGCCGGGCGACGCGCACCGTAGACTTGGTGCGGGTGGCAGGAACAGGCCGGACCGGGCTGGCGACGCGCACCGTAGACTTGGTGCGGGTGGCAGGAACAGGCCGGACCGGGCTGGCGACGCGCACCGTAGTCTTGGTGCGGGTGGCAGGAACAGGCCGGGTCGGGCTGGCGACGCGCACCGTAGACTTGGTGCGGGTGGCAGGAACAGGCCGGACCGGGCTGGCGACGCGCACCGTAGACTTGGTGCGGGTGGCAGGAACAGGCCGGACCGGGCTGGCGACGCGCACCGTAGACTTGGTGCGGGTGGCAGGAACAGGCCGGACCGGGCTGGCGACGCACACCGTAGACTTGGTGCGGGTGGCAGGAACAGGCCGGACCGGGCTGTGGAGACGGATAGGAGGCCTGGAGTGAACAGCGGCCACCACCCGTCCTGGCTGAATGCCTACCCTCACACACTCTGTGTGAGGCATCCGCACAGGACGTACAGGGCGGTGTACCCCTGGCCTGGTGGCCTCCTGGATACTCCCCCTTTTCTCCTCCGTCAGCCCCGTCATCCATGCCGTGTGCCCCCCCCTAAAAATTTTCTGGGGTTGACTCACGACCCTCCGACGACGACCCTGATCACGCCGTAGCTCCTCTCTACGGCGCGCCTCCACCGTCTCACTCCATGGCCGGCGATCCATCCCGGCCAGGATTTCCTTCCAGGTCCAGGACCCCTGCCCGTCCAAGATCTGCTCCCACGTCCAGGCTGCCTGCTCCTGGACACGCTGCTTGGTCTTTCTTTGGTGGGTTTTTCTGTCACGACCGTCTTGAAAGGGAGCAGACCAATACGCAGCGCGTTGAGTGAACATGATGACTTTAATGAGTAAAGCACGTAAATACAAAACAAAAGACGATAGTGAAGTCCAACAGTGACAATGACTGAACTTGGAACAAAAACCCACCACCACAAGGTGAAAACACACAGTATAAATATGGCTCCCAATCAGAGATAACGAGCCGACAGCTGACACTCGTTACCTCCGATTGGGAGTCACTGACCAACCACGGAAAACAAAACCAATACCAAACACAACAAATGAACACACCCTATACCCAACACAACCAAATGAATACACCCTGGCTCAAACAACACAGTCCCGGAGCCAGAGCGTGACAGGTCTGATGAAACTAAAATATAACTGTTTGGTCGTAATGACCATCGTTATGTTTGGAGGAAAAAGGGGGCACTTGCAAGCCGAAGAACATCATCCCAACCGTAAAGCACGGGGGTGGCAGCATCATGCTGTGGGGGTGCTTTGCTGCAGGAGGGACTGGTGCACTTCACAAAATAGATGGCATCATGAGGAAGGAAAATTATGTGGATATATTGAAGCAACATCTCAAGACATTGTCGTATCGAGTGAGTGGTGGCAATTATTGCTGATAAACAAAGGAGTCCGCTCATACTGAATCCTTGATCATAAGTTTATTCGTATCACAAGCTTTCAGCATGAGTGACAGATGTCATGACATCCGGAGAACGGCGCCTCAGATTGGAATGGCCGTTCTGTCTCTCTCTCGTTTAGCCCCTACTTATAAACAATGCAAAAAGATGGGCTCCCTCTTCTGGCCAATCACCAGTCTCCCCTGTCTACAACACACTTCCTGTCTGTTGTATGTGACGTTACACTAAAACATTCCCTCTTGATACTAAAATCAACATTCTTTCAGTTCCACTTAAAAACATTTAACAACGTCATAATCTCAATACACGACAACATCAGTCAGGAAGTTTAAGCTTGGTCGTAAATGGGTCTTCCAAATGGACAGTGACCCCAAGCATACTTCCAAAGTTGTGGCAAAAATGGCTTAAGGACAACAAAGTCAAGGTATTGGAGTGGCCATCACAAAGCCCTGACCTCAATCCTATAGAAAATGTGTGGGCAGAACTGAAAATGCGGGTGCGAGCAAGGAGGCCTACAAACCTGACTCAGTTACATCAGCTCTGTCAGGAGGAATGGGCCAAAATTCACCCAACTTATTGTGGGAAGCTAGTGGAAGGCTACCCAAAACGTTTTACTCAAGTTAAACAACTTAAAGGCAATGCTACCAAATACTAATTGAGTGTATGTAAACTTCTGACCCACTGGGAATGTGATGAAAGAAATAAAAGCTGAAAGAAATAATTCTCTCTACTATTATTCTGACATTTCACATTCTTAAAATAAAGTGGTGATACTAGCTGACCTAAGACAGGGAATTTTTACTAGGATTAAATGTCAGGAATTGTGAAAAACTGAGTTTAAATGTATTTGGCTAAGGTGTATGTAAACTTCCGACTTCAACTGTAGCTACAGTGCCTTGCAAAAGTATTCATCCCCCTTGGCGTTTGTCCTATTCTACATTGTTTTTATAGCCTTTGAGCCAGATCATAACATAGAAATAAAAAAATAGAAAATGACCGGTAGTTAATGACAGGGTGTGCCTTGTTACAATTGTTGTTACCAGGGCCTAGCCTATTTATCAACCCTGGTATTATAAGTCAGATTTTGGTTTTAGTTATTAACATGGTAATTTACAGGTGACTTTCAAACGTGTCATTAAAACAAGATATTTCACTGCACCTATCCGGTGTGTGACAATAAAACATGGGACCAACACTTTACATGTTGCGTTTATATTTTTGTTCAACATGTAAAGTGTTGGTCCCATGTTTCATAAGCTGATCCCAGAAATGTTCCATATGCACAAAAAGCTTATTTATCTCAAAATGTGCAGTTCTGTCACAAAACACAATGCCCCAGATGTCTCAAGTTTTGAGGGAGCACGCAATTGTTATGCAGACAGCAGGAATGTCCACCAGAGCTGTTGCCAGAGAATTGAATGGTCATTTCTCTACCATAAGCCGCCTCAAACGTCGTTTTAGAGAATTTGGCAGTACCTCCAACCTGCCTCACAACCGCAGACCTCATGTAACCACGCCAGCCCAGGACCTCCACATCTGGCTTCTTCACCTGCGGGATCGTCTGAGACCAGCCACCCGGACAGCTGATGAAACTGAGGACTATTTCTGTCTGTAATAAAGCCCTTTTGTGGCGAAAAACTAACTCTGATTGGCTGGGCCTGGCTCCCCAGTGGGTGGGCCTATGCCTGCGCCCCTGCAAAGTCATGTGAAATCCATAGATTCCTTATTCCAATTGTGTGATAACTGACAGCACTACAACCTTATTACCATGTAATTACATAGTAAAACCTATGTAAATACTATGTTGTTACTACAGTTATTACTGTGTAGTTACATAGTAATTGAGGCAACATAATGTAAAGTGTTACCACATACACTTGTAGGATCCTGTTGCTTGAGAACATTTTTGTGATTTTCTCTATGGAACACAGAACGACCTCTATGGAACACAGAATGACCTCTATGGAACACAGAACGACCTCCAGGCTTCAGAGACATTGGTAGTTCCACTTCATGCCAGTGTTAATGTCGTCAACAATAACTGTGATGAAAAATACTTGTCAGCAAACTATTTTTCCTCACTAAAACTATGACTATAACGAGACGAGATGCCCTGGAAAAAACAATAACTATTACAAAATAATTTTCATTTTTTATTGATTTATTTTACCCTTATTTTACCAGGCAGGTTGACTGAGAACACATTCTCATTTACAGCAACGACCTGGGGAATAGTTACGACAATTTGACGAGACGAGAATTCCACGTGAGACTAGTGGACATTACATCTGACGTGAAGCTCCTTTTCATCTGTTTTCTCCAATCCTAAGCATGCATGCAGAATATCTTCTCATTGGCAGAATTTACATCTTTCAGTTACACTGATCTGCCCAGCTCTCCCACACAGCTCCCAGGAGGTCACTTCAGTCACTCTTCAATCTTTTGAACTGATGCGAAGCCAGGACACTTGACTTGTAACTAACCTCAACTAGAAACAATGTTTACTCTCTCTTACATTCATGTAGGCTATTTATGCTTTGATCACATCAGAAGCTCTATTTTCCCATGTGCGCTGTTATTCATTAATCTGTGTTGCCTCTCTCGCGCCGCAGTCCACAAATGCGAGTTGCGATTACTTTTTTCCTATGGGAATATTAGGAGTACTAATACTTCTGGCATTTTTGTAAAGCTCAAATTCTTTATTTGCAATTCTGTCACTATCGTGAAAGTTGTTTTAGACTTTTAGCATTTAGCCCAATTGACAAGTCCTGCATGACTGTGCCACATCTTGTAATTGATGTATGTTTGACAAGGTTATACAGTGCTAGATAATTACTGTATGGTAGCAACTTGTATATATTGCTGAGTAATTAGTACCATGTGCCATTGTGAGAACAAAGGGTGGTCTTGGAATGTGAGCAACAATTATCTTTGCAGCATGTAACATATAATGTACTGACAATATCAATATCATCGCCAAGATGCCGTTTTCTCTAGGCTGTTGATATACTGCAGACTTGCTCATATTTACAATCGGTGAACCCCAATTTCTTAGTATAGTCTTTCGTGAGAGCAGTAGCAGATAATATGCTACATGACAGGAAAAACATATGTTTTTCTCTACCAGCTGTAGCTCAGCTGGTAGAGCACGGCGCTTGTAACGCCAAGGTAGTGGGTTCGATCCCCGGGACCACCCATACACAAAAATGTATGCACGCACGGCTGTAAGTCGCTTTGGATAAAAGCGTCTGCTAAATGGCATATTATATTATTATATGTTTTCAAGCTTGAAGCGGGGCCATTGTGGCATTTATGCTGATGTGCGGCACACCTGTGGGATAGAATATGTAATCAACACGTATTCAGCGTTGGTTGTTTAGGTTGAAAAGATGCATATCCAAATAAATTGCAAGCCTACAGTTTAGCCATGAAAGACAGTGTGTTGGATTGTTGGCACGTCACCTACAGTATAGCCGTGAAAGACAGTGTGTTGGATTGTTGTCACGTCACCTACAGTATTTTACCTGATCTGAGCAGAGGAGCTTGGAACTGTTTTATTTTTAACAACCAAACAAATCATTTAATCTTGAGCACGGTAACACCTCTATCAAATACAAGGGCCTGGATTCAATCTGATCGTACTTTGTCGACAATGTGGCATTTAAAGGTAATTTCCGATTGAGCCTACATATGCCAACATATGCAGCATTAAACGTTAATTCGGTTTGTGGGAACATTGCCTTTTAATAGCCACATTGTCGACAAAGTGCAATCAGATTGTAGACATGGAAAGAAAGGAAACTTTTATATATGTCAGTGTTTCCTCTAACCAAGGTGGTGGTTGAGGCAAGACTAATAGATATTTTAAGACATAAACAGTGGTTGGGAGACCTCCTATGATGAATTGTGTACTGTAGGTGATTTTAGTCCAAAGGGCATGGCGAGGACACTCTTTTAAATCTGTCTTTCTCTTCGCTCCTGCATAAACGAAGGGGAGGATGCTGGAAGAGAGGACACAGAAAGCAACCATATTGCTGACGACTTGGCTAGACGTAAGAGCCCCAGGGAGGTACACATCTGCACCCTGTCCTCTGTGTGTGTGTGTGTGTGTGTGTGTGTGTATCTGTGTGTGTGTGCTGGTACGTGCGTGTGTGTGTATGCATTTGTATTGCTTGATTAGGACACTGTGAGAGTACAATGGAGTGATAATGAAACTATTCAGTGTTTACTTCTCTTGAGACGAGTATCATGAAGAGAGGAAAAAAGCAGTCATCGAGTTGCATTACGCCCAGGCTTTAGGGAAGTGTTGCGACTATTAAATATAGATGAGATGATTAATGCATATGCTCATTATTTTCATGGAAGGTGCTTCATTAATTAACCCACACCCCCGCTAGTGAGTGTGCTACTGCTGCTGGTGGGTGTTGGGTTACAGATGGTAGGGGAGCACTGGTAATCCAACACTCTATTTGGAGCGATGCGTCGGCGGGAATTGGCTCCCAGAGTTCCAGTTCTCATATAAGCTAATGTTTTCACCAGAAACCAATAAATACTTGCTTAAAAGACTCAAACTTCAACAAAAAACTCAGGAGAAAATCGGGTTGACGTCCAAGTTGTTTGGGGGGAGAGGATGAGCCCAGAACAAACAGGTTACGGTACAGTAATGAGGGCTTTTTGCCTTCATAATAGAGCAGAAACTGTCCAGAAGTCCAGATGGCATGCCTGCTAGTGTTGAGTGGTGTTAATGTTTCTGAAGATGTGATATGATATACTGAGGGACAGTTTCAGAGCTCTCTTTGAGTCACTAAAACAACCAATTCCTTTCGAGTTTACGGCATCTGACATCAATGGCCATTTAAATGAAACCTCCATTGGGTACTGCTGTTTTTGATTTTCTGCACGTCTGCTTTCGCAAAGTCATCCTCTACGTGACACAGAGGGTTGCCCCATGTGGTGTAAGTCAACAGAGGTCAGGCGTACAAGGGCCGTGTGGCTGTGAATAGCTTACGTAACACAATTAAATGACTCACTGCAGCTCTACTTGATCACTGGCCAGCAGATCTCTGGCTTGACTACACACACCCTTAATTTGGATAGCGTGCTATTTAAGTTCAGCAGGTGGGTTTGTAGCTATGTTAGTTTTATACGTGTAAAATTCTGTTTTTATATTTTGTTGCCATGTAATGATCTGTTTCATACAGTAGTTCTAACTTGTGGTGATGAATGATTCCACCAAGGGTGCAAAGGTACACTTTCTCAACCAACTATGGGGCTAAATCTGATGATGTATTTGAGCAACACTCCTTATTTTCTCACTGTAGTGGTTCCTCCAAGTCACCCCGCTTGTACCAGCCAATCATAGTTCACCATTCCCCGTGCACCTCACTGAACCCAGCTCCTGCCGTCAGAGTGAGATCCCGGTGATAACAGAATGGACTCGTTAGACTAATCCTCATGTTCATTGTATTTTACCTGTGTTTAGTGCGTGCATCTACGGTTGAAGTCGGAAGTTTACATACACTTAGGTTGGAGTCATTAATACTTGTTTTTCAACCACTCCACAAATATCTTGTTAACAAACTATAGTTTTGGCAAGTCGGTTAGGACATCTACTTTGTGCACGACACAAGTACATTTTCCAACAATTGTTTACAGACAGATTATTTCACTTATAATTCACTGTATCACAATTACAGTAGGTCAGAAGTTTACATACACTAAGTTGACTGTGCCTTTAAACAGCTTGGAAAATTCCAGAAAATGATGTCATGGCTTTAGAAGCTTCTGATAGGCTAATTGACATAATTGGAGTTAATTGGAGGTGTACCTGTGGATGTATTTCAAGGCTTACCTTCAAACTCAGTGCCTCTTTGCTTGACATCATGGGAAAATGAAAAGAAATCAGCCAAGACCTCAGAAAAAAAATGGTAGACCTCCACAAGTCTGGTTCATCCTTGGGAGCAATTTCCAAA
The DNA here is from genome assembly GCF_964263955.1 of Coregonus lavaretus. Taxonomy (NCBI): domain Eukaryota; kingdom Metazoa; phylum Chordata; class Actinopteri; order Salmoniformes; family Salmonidae; genus Coregonus; species Coregonus lavaretus. The sequence goes on along the minus strand of NC_140016.1, from coordinate 25,998,332 downwards.
CGCCTGAAGGTACCACGTTCATCTGTACAAACAATAGTACGCAAGTATAAACACCATGGGACCACGCAGCCGTCATACCGCTCAGGAAGGTTCTATATCCAAGAGATTAACGTACTTTGGTGCGAAAAGTGCAAATCAATCCCAGAACAACAGCAAAGGACCTTGTGAAGATGCTGGAGGAAACAGCTACAAAAGTATCTTTATCCACAGTAAAACGAGTCCTATATCGACGTAACCAGAAAGGCCGCTCGGCAAGAAAGAAGACACTGCTCCAAAACCGCCATAAAAAAGCCAGACTACGGTTTGCAACTGCACATGGGGACAAATATCGTACTTTTTGGAGAAATGTCCTCTGGTCTGATGAAACAAAAATAGAACTGTTTGGCCATAATGACCATCGTTATGTTTGGAGGAAAAAGGGGGCTGCTTGCAAGCCGAAGAACACCATCCCAACCGTGAAGCACGGGGGTGGCAGCATCATGCTGTGGGGGTGCTTTGCTGCAGGTGGAACTGGTGCAGTTCACAAAATAGATGGGATCATGAGGAAGGAAAATTATGTGGATATATTGACGCAACATCTCAAGACATCAGTCAGGAAGTTAAAGCTTGGTCACAAATGGGTCTTCCAAATGGACAATGACCCCAAGCATACTTTCAAAGTTGTGGCAAAATGGCTTAAGGACAACAAAGTCAAGGTATTGGAGTGGCCATCACAAAGCCCTGACCTCAAGCCTACAGAAAATGTGTGGGCAGAACTGAAAAAGTGTGTGTGAGCAAGGAGGCCTACAAACCTGAATCAGTTACACCAGCTCTGTCAGGAGGAATGGGCCAAAATTCACCCAACTTATTGTGGGAAGCTTGTGGAAGGCTACCCGAAATGTTTGACCCAAGTTAAACAATTTAAAGGCAATGCCTTTGAGTTTAAATGTATTTGGCTAAGGTGTATGTAAACTTCCGACTTCAACTGTACATACAGTGCATTCGGAAAGTATTCAGACCCCTTGACTTTTTCCACATTTTGTTATGTTACAGACTTATTCTAAAATGGATTCAATTGTTTTCCCCCCCTCATCAATCTACACACAATACCCCATAATGACAAAGCAAAAACAGGTTTTTTGATTTTTTTGTAAAGTTATTAAAAATAAAAAAGCAAATATCACATTTACATAAGTATTCAGACTCTTTAATCAGTACTTTCTTGAAACACCTTTGGCAGGGATTACAGCCTTGAGTCTTCTTGGGTATGACGCTACGAACTTTGCACACCTGTATTTGGGAAGGTGAACCTTCGCCCCAGTCTGAGGTCCTAAGCGCTCTGGAGCAGGTTTTCATCAAGGATCTCTCTGTACTTTGCTCCATTCATCTTTCCCTCAATCCTAACTAGTCTCCCAGTCCCGGCCGCTAAAAAACATCCCCACAGCATGATGCTGCCACCACCATGCTTCACCGTAGGGATGGTGCCAGGTTTCCTCCAGACGTGACACTTGGCATTCAGGCCAAAGAGTTCAATCTTGGTTTCATCAGATCAGAGAATCTCGTTTCTCATGGTCTGAGTCCTTTATGTGCCTTTTGGCGAACTCCATGCGGGCTTTTATGTGCCTTTTACTGAGGAGTGGCTTCCGTCTGGCCACTCTACAATATATTTCTGATTGGTGGAGTGCTGCAGAGATGGTTGTCCTTCTACACAGAGGAACTCTTGAGCTCTGTCAGCGTGACCATCAGGTTCTTGGTCACCTCCCTGACCAAGGCCCTTCTCCCCCTATTGCTCAATTTGTCCGGTCGGCCAGTTCTAGGAAGAGTCTTGGTGGTTCCAAACTTCTTCCATTTAAGATTGATGGAGGCCACTGTGTTCTTGGGGACCTTCAATACTGCAGAAATGTTTTGGTACCCTTCCACAGATCTGTGCCTCGACAGGATCCTGTCTCTGAGTTCTACGGACAATTCCTTCAACCTCATGGCTTGGTTTTTGGTCTGATGTGCACTGTCAACTGTGGGACCTTATATAGAAACATCTCAAGGATGACCAATGGAAACAGGATGCACCTGAGGGTCTGAATACTTATGTAAACACGTTTTGTTTTGTAAAAAATAAAAACAGAAATTGCAAACATTTCTTTAAAGCTGTTTTCACTTTGTCATTATAGAGTATTGTGTGTAGATTGATGAGGAAAAAATTAATTTAATCAATTTTAGAATAAGGCTGTAACGTAACAAAATGTGGAAAAAGTCAAGGGGTCTGAATACTTTCCGAATGCACTGTATATATATATATATATACAGTATCTCACAAAAGTGAGTACACCCCTCACATTTTTGTAAATATTTGAGTATATCTTTTCATGTGACAACACTGAAGAAATGACACTTTGCTACAATGTAAAGTAGTGAGTGTACAGCTTGTATAACAGTGTAAATTTGCTGTCCCCTCAAAATAACTCAACACACAGCCATTGATGTCTAAACCGCTGGCAACAAAAGTGAGTACACCCCTAAATGAAAATGTCCAAATTGGGCCCAAAGTGTCAATATTTTGTGTGGCCACCATCATTTTCTAGCACTGCCTTAACCCTCTTGGGCATGGAGTTCACCAGAGCTTCACAGGTTGCCACTGGAGTCTTCTTCCACTCCTCCATGACGACATCCCGGAGCTGGTGGATGTTAGAGACCTTGCACTCCTCCACCTTCCGTTTGAGGATGCCCCACAGATGCTCAATAGGGTTTAGGTCTGAAGACATGCTTGGCCAGTCCATCACCTTTACCCTCAGCTTCTTTAGCAAGGCAGTGGTCGTCTTGGAGGTGTGCGGCCCAGTCTCTGAAGGGAGGGGATCATGCTCTGCTTCAGTATGTCATAGTACATGTTGGCATTCATGGTTCCCTCAATGAACTGTAGCTCCCCAGTGCCGGCAGCACTCATGCAGCCCCAGACCATGACACTCCCACCACCATGCTTGACTGTAGGCAAGACACACTTGTCTTTGTACTCCTCACCTGGTTGCCGCCACACACGCTTGACACCATCTGAACCAAATAAGTTTATCTTGGTCTCATCAGACCACAGGACATGGTTCCAGTAATCCATGTCCTTAGTCTGCTTGTCTTCAGCAAACTGTTTGCGGGCTTTCTTGTGCATCATCTTTAGAAGAGGTAATTGTATGCGTGGGGTATGGAGATGAGGTAGTCATTAAAACAATCATGTTAAACACTATTATTGCTCACAGAGTGAGTCCATGCAACTTATTATGTGACTTGTTAAGCACATTTGTACTTATTTAGGCTTGCCATAACGAAGTGGTTGAATACTTATTGACTCAATAAATTTCAGCTTTCTATTTTTTATTAATTTGTCAACTTTGACATTATGGGGTATTGTGTGTAGGCCACAGTTTAATCAATTTTAAATTCAGGCTGTAACACAACAAAATGTAGAAAAAGTCAAGGGTGTGAATACTTTCTGAAGGCGCTGCACATGCTCCTCCCGGATCAGCCTTTAGTATTTTTAAACCACAGGTAAAAGCTTGAACAAAGTGAGATCAGCTGGTATGTAATTACCACAATCATCATCTAGTTCCTATATATTCCAACTCATCCATCTTGTTCAGGTTTACACCCTCCCTCAGTCTAGTGATAGGGCCTTGGTTCTTATTTTTGAAAAGAAGAGTGGGTTGAAAAATGAGGGGAAGCATTTCCCAGTAGTGTCGCCGGGTAGAACATAATTAGAGATAAGTAGGTTAATGATAATAGGGTGTGACACATGTTAATAGCTTTTTATTAGGATGAATTTGTTTCTACTGGTGGCATTTTGAAGAAAACTGGGATTTTTCTTTTTTTACTCAAACCTTAAAGTGGACACTTTTGGCAAACGAGAAATCGTTATGTTTCCATGTGACCGGTAACTGCCAAAAAGCACACATATGATAGTTTTCCCAAAATTGTCCAATCTTTCATTAAGTGCACCTGCAAGCTATTTCAGACTGAAAATTGAATGTTATAATGCTTATTTTAGGCTGGCGAAATTAGATGGGAGCAGTTTTGAGGAATGTGTGCTCTGAATTACCTCAATGTTTTTCATTCAGATTACACCCAAACTGTTGGATAAATGAGGACATGTGTTTTGTGATAATCATCAGAGCCATTTAGCACTGAGAAGAAAACAAGGTTTCCCTCCTCTGCAACTGCAAGGGCCTATAATGGAAGTTCATTATATGAAGACAAAAAATTAAGAATAGGCAAACCACAATGTCAAAACAGCAGTGTTTAGAAAGCACTACACGTTTCCCAAGAGACCATGTACAACTTGTTGAGCATCAGCCTCCAGTAATGTTACAGTGTAACCACAATAACGCATGCGAGCCCTGCTTTCACTAAGTATAACACAGAGATTAAAAAACGAAGGCGATGAATCCTATTTTTTTTTAGCACAGATCCATCTTCAGCAGTCTGGTAGAAAGGTACAAAATATTGAAGGAGTCTTGAGGTGGAAGTCATGAGGTGGAGGAGAACATTGGCTGCAGTCACGTTGTATAATGATTTGATGACAGGAGCAGGAATACATATTAGGGGTTTTCTTTACTCCACCCAACACAAACACGTATATATATACAAAAGGGATGAAACCCAAACAAAGAGCGAGGTGTAACCTCTACACAATACACGGGACGAGACCCGTAAACAACAAGAGGACAAAACACGGTACTCACGAGACAAACGGACATGGCACAATAATCGACAAGGACAATGGGGAATAGAGGGCACATATACAGTGAGGGAAAAAAGTATTTGATCCCCTGCTGATTTTGTAAGTTTGCCCACTGACAAAGAAATGATCAGTCTATAATTTTAATGGTAGGTTTATTTGAACAGTGAGAGACAGAATAACAACAAAAAAATCCAGAAAAACGCATGTCAAAAATGTCATAAATTGATTTGCATTTTAATGAGGGAAATAAGTATTTGACCCCCTCTCAGTCAGAAAGATTTCTGGCTCCCAGGTGTCTTTTATACAGGTAACGAGCTGAGATTAGGAGCACACTCTTAAAGGGAGTGCTCCTAATCTCAGCTTGTTACCTGTATAAAAGACACCTGTCCACAGAAGCAATCAATCAATCAGATCCAAACTCTCCACCATGGCCAAGACCAAAGAGCTCTCCAAGGATGTCAGGGACAAGATTGTAGACCTACACAAGGCTGGAATGGGCTACAAGACCATCGCCAAGCAGCTTGGTGAGAAGGTGACAACAGTTGGTGTGATTATTCGCAAATCGAAGAAACACAAAAGAACTGTCAATCTCCTTCGGCCTGGTACTCCATGCAAGATCTCACCTCGTGGAGTTGCAATGATCATGAGAACGGTGAGGAATCAGCCCAGAACTACACGGGAGGGTCTTGTCAATGATCTCAAGGCAGCTGGGACCATAGTCACCAAGAAACCAATTGGTAACACACTACGCCGTGAAGGACTGAAATCCTGCAGCGCCCGCAAGGTCCCCCTGCTCAAGAAAGCACATATACATGCCCATCTGAAGTTTGCCAATGAACATCTGAATGATTCAGAGGAGAACTGGGTGAAAGTGTTGTGGTCAGATGAGACCAAAATCGAGCTCTTTGGCATCAACTCAACTCGCCGTGTTTGGAGGAGGAGGAATGCTGCCTATGACCCAAGAACACCATCCCCACCGTCAAACATGGAGGTGGAAACATTATGCTTTGGGGGTGTTTTTCTGCTAAGGGGACAGGACAACTTCACCGCATCAAAGGGACGATGGATGGGGCCATGTACCGTCAAATCTTGGGTGAGAACCTCCTTCCCTCAGCCAGGTCATTGAAAATGGTTCGTGGATGGGTATTCCAGCATGACAATGACTCAAAACACACGGCCAAGGCAACAAAGGAGTGGCTCAAGAAGAAGCACATTATTGTCCTGATGTGGCCTAGCCAGTCTCCAGACCTTAATCCCATAGAAAATCTGTGGAGGGAGTTGAAGGTTCGAGTTGCCAAACGTCAGCCTCGAAACCTTAATGACTTGGAGAAGATCTGCAAAGAGGAGTGGGACAAAATCCCTCCTGAGATGTGTGCAAACCTGGTGGCCAACTACAAGAAACGTATTGTTATTCTGTCTCTCACTGTTCAAATAAACCTACCATTAAAATGATAGACTGATCATGTCTTTGTCAGTGGGCAAACGTACAAAATCAGCAGGGGATCAAATACTTTTTTCCCTCACTGTATACACATTCGGTAATCAGCAGGGAGTTGCAAACGGTACGTTACCTCATTAACCCTCCTCAGGACTTTAAACGGCCCCACAAACCGCGGGTTCAGCTTCCGGCAGGGCAAGCGGAGGGGCAGGTTCCGGGTGGAGAGCCAGACACGGTCGCCTGGAGAGAAAACAGGCACCTCACTGCGGTGCCGGTCGGTCTGTTCATTGTGCCGATGCATGGCCCGCTGGAGACGAGTGTTCGCAGCGTTCCAGATCTCCTCAGCATGCGGAAACCACTCGTCCACCGCAGGGGCCTTGGTCTGGCTCGGATGCCAAAGTGCCAGGGCCAGCTGATACCCCAACATGCACTGGAAAGGAGTGAGGTTAGTGGAGGAGTGGCGGAGGACGAGTGGTTTCCGCAGTTTGCATGGCCGACGGGAGCCCAGGCAGAGGAAGGAGGCGACAAGCTTTGGAAAACCGGTCCACAATGACGAGAACAGTGGTGTTCCCCTGGGAGGGGGGAAGGTCAGTGACAAAGTCCACTGAGAGGTGAGACCAGGGTCGTTGTGGACCCGGCAGGGGAAGGAGCTTCCATAAGGGAGGTGTCTGGGTGTCTTATAATGGGCACAGACCGAGCAGGAAGAGACATAAATCTGGACGTCCCTAGCCAAGGTGGGCAACCAGTACTTCTCAGTCAGGCAGGCGATGGTACGGCCTATCCTAGGATGACCCGACAAGGGCGCCGTGTGCGCCCAGGAAAGGAGGCGGTCCCGCACAACCGTGGGAAAGTAGGCGCGGTTCTCCGGGCACTGTGCAGGTGTGGGTTCCGTACGCAGGGCCTGCCGTATGTTGGCATCCACGTCCCACACCACTGGACGGAGGGAAGATGTGGGTCTCCTCTTCCTGCCTCTCCTCTGCCTGGGTTGGAGCAGGGGAATTCCCTGGCTCATCACCTCCTCGCCTATTAGTGGATAGAGGGCAGGTCGGGGAGAAATGAAACCTTTCTCCACCATAGGAGCAGAGGCCCATATTCCTCTTTCTCCTACGCTCTGCCTCGGGCAAACGTGTAGAGCACACCTCCATCAGCATTGGCCACGGAGCAGGTGTAGCCATGGGCTCTGGATTCTGCGCAGGTCTTCATCCAGACCGCAGGAGGTTCTCCAACCGGATCGCCATGCTGATGAGCTGGTCGAGTGACAGGTTGTCATCACGGCAGGCTAACTCCATCTGTACCTCCTCCTGCAGTCCGCTGCGGAACACGGTGACCAGAGCCGACTCGTTCCATCCGGTGGAGGCCGCGATGGTCCGGAACTCCTGGGTGTACTCCGCGGCGGTCCTAGAACCCTGGTGTAGTCGGAGTAGACGCTCACCCCCCTCTTGGCCCTCCACAGGATGATCATACACCGAGCGTAAGAGGACGGTGAAGCGCTCGTAGGACTTGACCTCGGGTCTGCCCGTTTCCCAAACCGCGGAACCCCAGTCCATGGTCCGTCCGGTCAGTGCCGAGATGACTGTGGCAATCCTGTCTCTCCCGGAGACATTCTCGGCTTAGCGAGCGAGGTACAGGTCGCATTGCAGAGGGAATCCCTTGCATCTCGCTGGCGCGCCATCAAAGCGCTCCGGGAGGGACAGGGTTATTCCGCGGACCGGTTCAGATGGAATGGAGGCAGGTGTGGGGGCTGGTGCCGGAACCAGTGCTGGAGACTAGAGGGACTGCACTTTTCTCTCCAACCGCAGGATGGTTGCCAACACGCTGTCTATGGCTCTGCCGAGTCTGGAGAGACAGTCCTCGTGATGCTGGACTGTCTCTACGATGGTCGCCAGCTCGGCCTTTCCCACTGTCTCCATTTTTAAGGGTTGATTATTCTGTCACGTTGTATAATGATTTGAAGACAGGCGCAGGAATACGTATTAGGGGTTTTATTTACCCCACCCAACACAAACACATATATACACTACCGTTCAAAAGTTTAGGGTCACAGAGTTGCAAAGAAAAAGCCATATCTCAGACTGGCCAATAAAAAGAAAAGATTAAGATGGGCAGTCTGAGATATGGCTTTTTCTTTGCAACTCTGCCTAGAAGGTTGCCTCTTCACTGTTGACATTGAGACTGGTGTTTTGCGGGTACTATTTAATGAAGCTGCCAGTTGAAGACATGTGAGGCATCTGTTTCTCAAACTAGACACTCTAATGTATTTGTCATCTTGCTCAGTTGTGCACCGGGGCCTCCCACTCCTCTTTCTATTCTGGTTAGGACCAGTTTGTGCTGTTCTGTGAAGGGAGTAGTACACAACTTTGTACGAGATCTTCAGTTTCTTGGCAATTTCTCGCATGGAATAGCATTCATTTCTCAGAACAAGAATATAAAGTTATTTGTTTCTGGCCATTTTGAGACTAATCGAACCCACAATTGCTGATGCTCCAGATACTCAACTAGTCTCAAGAAGGCCAGTTTTATTGCTTCTTTAATCAGCACAACAGTTTTCAGCTGTGCTAAAATAATTGCAAAAGGGTTTTCTAATGATCAATTTGCCTTTTAAAATGATACACTTGGATTAGCAAACACAACGTGCCATTGGAATACAGGACTGATGGTTGCTGATAATGGGCCTCTGTACGCCTATGTAGATATTCCATAAAAAATCTGCCGTTTCCAGCTACAATAGCCATTTACAACATTAACAATGTCTACACTGTATTTCTGATCAATTTGATGTTATTTTAATGAACCAAAAAAAGATTTTCTTTAGAAAACAAGGAAACGTCTAAGTGACCCCAAACTTTTGAACAGTAGTGTACATACAAAAGGGACGTAACCCAAACAAAGAGCGAGGTGTAACACAATACACGGGATGAGACCCATAAACAACAAGAGCACTATACACGGTACTCACGAGACCAACCGACATGGGACAATAATCAATAAGGACAATGGGGAACAGAGGGCACATACAGTGCCTTGCAAAAGTATTCAGCCCCCTTGGCGTTTTTCCTATTTTGTTGCATTACAACCTGTAATTTAAATGTACTTTTATTTGGATTTCATGTAATGGACATACAAAAAATTGTCCAAATTGGTGAAATAAATAACTTGTTTTAAAAAAAAAATCACGAAAAAGTGGTGCGTGCATATATATTCACCCTGTTTGCTATGAAGCCCCTAAATAAGATCTGGTGCAACCAATTACCTTCAGAAGTCACATCATTAGTTAAATAAAGTCCACCTGTGTGCAATTTAAGTGTCACATGATCTGTCACATGATCTCAGTATATATACACCTGTTCTGAAAGGCCCCAGAGTCTGCAACACCACTAAGCAAGGGACACTACTAAGCAAGTGGCACCGTGAAGACCAAGGAGCTCTCAAAACAGGTCAGGGACAAAGTTGTGCAGAAGTACAAATCAGGGTTGAGTTATAAAAAAAAGATCAGAAACTTTGAACATCAAACGGAGCACCATTAAATCCATTATTAAAAAATTGAAAGAATATGGCACCACAACAAACCTGCCAAGAGAAGGCCGCCCACCAAAACTCACAGACCAGGCAAGGATGGCATTAATCAGAGAGGCAACAAAGAGACCAAAGATAACCCTGAAGGAGCTGCAAAGTATCTGTCCATAGGACCACTTTAAGCTGTACACTCCACAGAGCTGGGCTTTACAGAGGAGTGGCCAGAAAAAAGCCATTGGTTAAATAAATAAATAAGCAAACACGTTTGGTGTTCGCCAAAAGGCATGTGGGAGACTCCCCAAACATATGGAAGAAGGTACTCTGGTCAGATGAGACTAAAATTGAGCTTTTTGGCCATCAATGAAAACGCTATGTCTGGCGCAAACACAACACCTCTCATCACCCCAAGAACACCATCCATTTTCATCGGCAGGGACTGGGAAACTGTTCAGGAATTGAAGGAATGATGGATGGCGCTAAATACAGGGAAATTCTTGAGGGAAACCTGTTTCAGTCTTCCAGAGATTTGAGACTGGGACGGAGGTTTACCTTCCAGCAGGACAATGATCCTAAGCATACTGCTAAAGCAACGCTCGAGTGGTTTAAGGGGAAACATTTAAATGTCTTGGAATGGCTTAGTCAAAGCCCAGACCACAATCCAATTGAGAATCTGTGGTATGACTTAAAGATTGCTGTACACCAGTGGAACCCATCCAACTTGAAGGAGCTGGAGCAGTTTTGACTTGAAGAATGGGCAAATATCCCAGTGGCTAGATGTGCCAAGCTTATCAAATCAAATCAAATCAAATTGTATTTGTCGCATACACGTGTTTTGCAGATGTTATAGCGCGTGTAGCGAAATGTTTGTGCTTCTAGCTCCGACAGTGTAGTTATATCTAACAAGTAATATCTAACAATTTCACAACATATACCCAATACACACAAAACTAGTAAGGAATGGGATTTAAGAATATATACATATATGGACAAGCAATGACAGAGGGGCATGGACTAAGATACAGTAGAATATTATAGAATAGAATGCAGTATATACATATGAGATGAGTAGTGCAAGATATGTAAACATGATTAAAGTGACTAGTATTCCATTTCTTAAAGTGGCCAGTGTTTCAATAGGCAGCAGCAGCCTCTAATGTGCTAGTGATGGCTATTTAACAGTCTGATGGCCTTGAGATAGAAACTGTTTTTCATTCTCTCAGCTTTGATGCACCTGTACTGACCTCGCCTTCTGGATGATAGCGGGGTGAACAGGCAGTGGCTCGGGTGGTCGATGTCCTTGATTATCTTTTTGGCCTTCCTGTGACATCGGGTGCTGTATGTGTCTTGGAGGGCGGGTAGTTTGCCCCCGGTAATGCGTTCGGCAGACCGCACCACCCTCTGGAAAGCCCTGCGGTTGTGGGCGGTGCAGTTGCCGTACCAGACGGTGATACAGCCCAACAGGATGCTCTCAATTGTGTATCTGTAAAAGTTTGTGAGGGTTTTAGGTGCTAAGCCAAATTTCTTCAGCCTCCTGAGGTTGAAGAGGCTCTGTTGCACCTTCTTCACCACACTGTCTGCGTGGGTGGACCATTTCAGTTTGTCGGTGATGTGTACGCCAAGGAACTTGAAGCTTTCTACCTTCTACACTGCGGTCCCGTCGATGTGGATAGGGGGGTGCACCCTCTGCTGTTTCCTGAAGTCCACGATCATCTCCTTTCTTTTGTTGATGTTGAGTGAGAGGTTATTTTCCTGGCACCACACTCCTAGAGCCCTCACCTCCTCCCTGTAGGCGGTCTCATCATTGTTGGTAATCAAGCCTACTACTGTTGTGTCGTCTGCAAACTTGATGATTGAGTTGGAGGCGTGCTTGGCCACGCAGTCATGGGTGAACAGGGAGTACAGGAGGGGCTGAACATGCACCGTTGTGGGGCCCCAGTGTTGAGGATCAGCGAAGTGGAGATGTTGTTTCCTACCTTCACCACCTGGGGGCGGCCTGTCAGGAAGTCCAGGACCAGTTGCACAGGGCGGGGTTCAGACCCAGGGCCTTGAGCTTAATGATGAGCTTGGAGGGTACTATGGAGTTGAATGCTGAGCTATAGTCAATGAACAACATTCTTACATAGGTATTCCTCATGTCCCGATGGGATAGGGCAGTGTGCAGTGTGATGGCGACTGCATCGTCTGTGGATCTATTGGGGCGGGAAGCAAATTGAAGTGGGTCTAGGGTGACAGGTAAGATAGAGGTGATGTGATCCTTTGACTAGTCTGTCAATGCACTTCATGATGACAGAGGTGAGTGCTACAGGGTGATAGTCATTTAGTTCAGTTACCTTTGCTTTCTTGGGTACAGGAACAATGGTGGCCATATTGAAGCATGTGGGAACAGCAGACTGGGAAAGGGAGAGATTGAATATGTCCATGAACACACCAGCCAGCTGGTCTGCGCATGCTCTGAGGATGTGGCTAGGGATGCCGTCTGGGCCGACAGCCTTGCGGGAGTTAACATGCTTAAATGTCTTAATCACGTCGGCCATGGAGAAGGAGAGGCCACAGTCCTTGGTAGTGGGCCTCGTCAGTGGCACTGCGTTATCCTCAAAGTGGGCAAAGAAGATGTTTAGCTTGTCTGGAAGCGAGACGTCGGTGTCGGCGACGTGGCTGGTTTTATTTTTCTATTCCGTGATTGTCTGTAGACCCTGCCACATACGTCTCGTGTATGAGCCGTTGAATTGCGACTCCACTTTGGTCTCTATACTGATGTTTTGCCAGTTTAATTGCCTTGCGGAGTGAGTAGCTACACTGTTTGTATTCTGCCATATTCCTAATCACCTTACCATGGTTGAATGCGGTGGTTCGCGCTTTCAGATTTGCGCGAATGCTGCCATCTATCCAAGGTTTCTGGTTAGGGTAGATTTTAATAGTCACAGTGGGCACAACATCACCTATACACTTCCTGATAAACTCAGTCACCGTTTCAGTGTATACGTCTAAATTATTTTCGGAAGCTACCCGGAACATATCTCAGTCCACGTGATCAAAACAATCTTGAAGCGTGGATTCCGATATGTCAGACCAGCGTTGAATAGTCCTTAGCACGGGTACTTCCTGTTGGAGTTTCTGCCTATAGGAAGGGAGAAGCAAAATGGAGTCGTGGTCAGATTTGCCGAAATGAGGGCGGGGGAGGACCTTATAACCATCCCGGAAGTTCGAATAGCAACGGTCGAGGATTTTAGCAGCGCGAGTACAACAGTCAATATGTTGATATAACTTCGGCAGCCTAGTCCTCAAATTTGCTTTGTTAAAATCCCCGTACTACAAGAAATGCAGCCTCAGGATATGTGGTGTCCAGTTTGCATAAGGTCCAGTGAAGTTCTTTGAGGGCCGTCGTGGTATCGGCTTGAGGGGGGATATACACAGCCGTGACTATAACCGAAGAAAATTGAACTGAGAACCCATTTGGCTGGACCGATTTCGACAGAATATCCCAAGAGAGTCATGTTTCCATGAAACAGAGTATGTTACAGGCCTTGATGTCTCTCTGGAAAGAAATCCTTGCCCGTAGTTCGTCGACCTTGTTAACCAAAGACTGAACATTAGGGAGTAGAATACTTGGAAGCGGTGGGTGGTGTGCGCGCCTCCTAAGTCGGACCAGCAGGCCGCTCTGAGTGCCTCTCCTCTGCAGGCAATGTTTTGGGTCAGCCTCTGGAATCAGTTCAGTTGCCCTGGGGAGAGCAAACAAAGGATCTGCTTCGGGAAAGTCGAGATATACCCCAAGGGACTTGCAGCTGTAATTGCTGCAAAAGGTGGCTCTACAAAGTATTGACACAAGAAAAAATATTTAGCATCTTCAAAGTGGTAGGAATGTTGTGTAAATCAAATGATACAAACCCCCAAAAAGCCATTTTAATTCCAGGTTGTAACGCAACAAAATAGGAAAAATGCCAGGGGGGGTGAATACTTTCGCAAGCCACTGTACAGTCGTGGTCAAAGGTTTTGAGAATGACACAAATATTAATTTCCACAAAGTCTGCTGCCTCAGTTTTTATGATGGCAATTTGCATATACTCCAGAATGTTATGAAGAGTGATCAGATGAATTGCAATTAATTGCAAAGTCCCTCTTTGCCATGAAAATGAACTTTATCCCAAAAAAACATTTCCACTGCATTTCAGCCCTGCCACAAAAGGACCAGTTGACATCATGTCAGTGATTTTCTTGTTAACACAGGTGAGTGTGTTGACAAGGATAAGGCTGGAGATCACTCTGTCATGCTGATTGAGTTAGAATAACAGACTGGAAGATTTAAAAGGAGGGTGGTGCTTGAAATCATTGTTCTTCCTCTGTTAACCATGGTTACCTGCAAGGAAACACGTGCCATCATCATTGCTTTGCATAAAAAGAACTTCACAGGCATGGATATTGCTGCTAGTAAGATTGCACCTAAATCAACCATTTATTGGATCATCAAGAACTTCAAGGAGAGAGGTTCAATTGTTGTGAAGAAGGCTTCAGGGTGCCCAAGAAAGTCCAGCAAGCGCCAGGGAGTCTCCTAAAGTTGATTCAGCTGCGGGATCGGGGCACCACCAGTGCAGAGCTTGCTCAGGAATGGCAGCAGGCAGGTGTGAGTGCATCTGCACGCACAGTGAGGCGATGACTTTTGGAGGATGGCCTGGTGTCAAGAAGGGCAGCGAGGAAGCCACTTCTCTCCAGGAAAAACATCAGGGACAAACTGATATTCTGCAAAAGGTACAGGGATTGGACTGCTTAGGACTGTGGTAAAGTCATTTTCTCTGATGAATCCCCTTTCCGATTGTTTGGGGCATCCGGAAAAAAGCTTGTCCGGAGAAGACAAGGTGAGCGCTACCATCAGTCCTGTGTCATGCCAACAGTAAAGCATCCTGAGACCATTCATGTGTGGGGTTGCTTCTCAGCCAAGGGAGTGGGCTCACTCACAATTTTGCCTAAGAGCACAGCCATGAATAAAGAATGGTACCAACACATCCTCCGAGAGCAACTTCTCCCAACCGTCCAAGAACAGTTTGGTGACGAACAATGCCTTTTCCAGCATGATGGAGCACCTTGCCATAATGCAAAAGTGATAACTAAGTGGCTCGGGGAACAAAACATCGACATTTTGGGTCCATGGCCAGGAAACTCCCCAGACCTTAATCCCATTGAGAACTTGTGGTCAATCCTCAAGAGGCGGGTGGACAAACAAAAACCCACAAATTCTGACAAACTCCAAGCATTGATTATGCAAGAATGGGCTGCCATCAGTCAGGATGTGGCCCAGAAGTTAATTGACAGCATGCCAGGGCGGATTGCAGAGGTCTTGAAAAAGAAGGGCCAACACTGCAAATATTGACTCTTTGCATAAACTTAATGTAATTGTCAATAAAATCCTTTGACACTTATGGAATGCTTGTAATTATACTTCAGTATACCATAGTAACATCTGACAAAAATATCTAAAAACACTGAAGCAGCAAACTTTGTGAAGACCAATACTTGTGTCATTCTCAAAACTCTTGACCACGACTGTATATACACATACTAATTAGGGGGAATGGGAACCAGGTGTGCGTAATGAGACAAGACAGTCCGGGGTTGGTGGTATTGATCCATGTCATTGACGCCTAGAAAGCCGGTGACGTAGACCTCCGGAGCTGGTGAACGGAATGAGCAGCAATACCGGGGGGGGGGGGGGGGGATCCGAGACAGCTGCTTTAGGATTCATGGCAGTTCTTAATCTATCCATCCATGCTGTGCTCATTATTTTTTCTGACCTACTGAGTTAACTACAAATATGGTTGTGGGTCCTATCCATTGACTCTGATCTTTACACAGGCTCCTCCTCCATGTAGTATTGTGATGGATAGTGTAGAGAGCTGCATGTGTGGAGATTACTACCCTGTGACTGTGAAAACCTAATTTGACAGGGTTGTGAGTTTGGGTGCCATGTACGCATCTTTTTGCGATATCAAATAAATGTGGAACTGTCACGGTTTCGGCCGAGGCTGCCTCTCTCCCTTGTTCGGGCAGGCTTCGGCGTTCGTCGTCTCCGGAATTCTAGCTGCCACCGATAGATGTTTCATGTTCGTTTGCTTTTGTCTGTTTGTTTCCACACCTGTTTCTGTTTTACGTAATTAGTGTCCTATAAGTTTCTCGTTGTGTTTGTCTAGTGTTGTGTATGATTGTTTCCGTCAGTGTTGTGTGTTGCTCGGTTGAGCGTATTTCTCCACTGTGCTGGAGCTTAGTTGCACTTGTGTGTGCACCGTTTCATTTTGTCGCACCTGTTAGTGCGCATTTGCCTTTCGCCTTCGTGCGTGGTTTTGCTGTCGGGCTTAGTTGTCCTGTTGCCTGTGTTGGGCTAGAAATACAGCTTTTGGAACCTTCAGTCTGCGTCCTGCATTTGATTCCTACACTACACCATACTACACGCCCTGACAGAATCATACACCACCAATGGAATCAGCAGGAGCCGAAGCAGCCCAGACGAGACTGGAAGCCCAGGTTCGGGACCAGCAAGAGCAGCTCCTGCAGATGGGGAACGCCCTGCAGGAGGTGATTACCACACTCCGAGGCTGGGGTTCGCCTCCACCGCCGCCCGCCCTGCCAGCACCATCGGCCAGCCCGCCCATTCCAGCGCCGGAACCTCGAGGAGTCCGACTATCTCTCCCGAGGGCCTACGACGGGACCGCGGCTGGGTGTCAGGGATTCCTGCTCCAGGTAGAGCTATACCTGGCCACCGTGCACCCGGCACCTTCAGGGCACGAGAGCGTGTCCGCCCTGATCTCCTGCCTGGCCGGGAAAGCGTTGGAGTGGGCCAACGCGGAGTGGAGGAAGATCGACGCCACGACGATTACGTACACCGAGTTCTCCCGCCGCTTCAGGGCGGTGTTTGACCATCCCCCGGAGGGGAAAGCGGCGGGGGAGCGTCTGGTCTTCCTCCGGCAGGGGAGGAGAAGTGCCCAGGAATTCGCGCTCGAATTCCGTACTCTAGCGGCAGATGCAGGGTGGAATGATCGGGCCCTCATCGATCTATACCGATGCAGCCTACGAGAGGACGTCCGTCGGGAGCTGGCTTGTAGGGACACCAGCCTCACTTTCGACCAGCTGGTGGATATGTCCATCAGGCTGGATACCCTGCTGGCTACCCGCGGACGTCCTGCGGAGGGTCCGTCCATTCCACCCTCCAGCGCCTCCGAGCCTTGTCCTATGGAGCTCGGGGGCGCTGGCGCTAGAGAGAGGAGGAGTCGGCAGGCTAGGGGGTCCATCCACTGCACCAACTGTGGTCGGGGAGGACACACCGCGGCTAGGTGCTGGGGATGGCCTCCTAGGGGAGATGACGACAGGTCCCGCACTGGGGATTCCCTCCAGGTGAGTAGGCGCCCCACTCACCCAGAGCTCTCTGTTGCCCATTTTTGTATGCCTGTACGTTTTCCACAGGTAGCACCTCATTCCCAGCATAAGGCGCTGGTAGATTCAGGCGCGGCTGGGAATTTTATTGATAAAAAGTTTTGTTTAGCGTTAGGGATTCCCCTCATTCCTGTTGATGTTCCTTTTCCCGTTCACGCCCTAGATAGTCGTCCGTTGGGTACGGGCTTGATCAGGGAGGTCACGGCGCCACTTAGGATGTGTGCGCAGGGGGATCATCAGGAGATGATTCAGCTGTTCCTGATTGACTCTCCTGCGTATCCGGTGGTGCTGGGCATGCCCTGGTTGAGTACCCATAACCCAGTGATTTCGTGGCAGGAGAGGGCTCTGATGGAGTGGTCTGCTCAGTGTGTGGGTAGATGTTTGGGCGTTTCCGTAGGGGCTACCTCGGTGGAGAGTCCAAACCAGGTGCCCGCATTGCACGTTCCACCTGAGTATGGGGATTTGGCTATTGCGTTTAGTAAGGCGAGGGCGACGCGGTTGCCACCCCATAGGCAGGGGGATTGTGCGATAAACCTCCAGGCAGGAGCTGCGCTCCCACGGAGCCATGTGTATCCTCTGTCTCAGGAGGAGAAGAAAGCTATGGAGATTTACATAGACGAATCGCTGAGACAAGGATACATACGGCCGTCCACTTCCCCCGCGTCCTCGAGTTTCTTTTTCGTGAAGAAAAAGGATGGTGGTTTGCGCCCATGCATCGATTACCGTGGTCTCAATCAGATTACGGTGAAGTATAGTTATCCACTCCCGCTGATTGCGACCATGACTGAGTCGTTGCATGGGGCGCGTTTCTTCACGAAACTAGATCTCAGGAGCGCGTACAACTTGGTGCGCATCAGGGAGGGTGATGAATGGAAAACAGCCTTTAGTACCACCTCGGGCCATTACGAGTATCTGGTCATGCCATACGGGTTGATGAACGCTCCATCAGTTTTCCAATCATTTGTGGATGAGATCTTCAGGGACATGCAGGGGCAGGGGGTGGTGGTGTACATTGATGACATTCTCGTGTACTCACCTACCCGTGTCGAGCATGTGGCCCTGGTGCGCAAGGTGTTGCGGAGGCTGGTGGAGCACGACCTGTATGTGAAGGCAGAGAAGTGTCTGTTTTTCCAGGAGTCGGTCTCCTTTTTGGGTTATCAGTTGTCTGCGTCAGGGGTGAGGATGGAGGTAGACCGGGTGTCGGCCGTGCGTAATTGGCAAACACCAACCACTGTGAAGGAGGTGCAGCAGTTTTTGGGGTTTGCAAATTACTACAGGAGGTTTATCCGGGGTTTTGGACAGGTGGCAGCTCCCATCACGTCTCTGTTGAAGGGGGGTCCGGTGCGTCTGCAGTGGTCAGCCGAGGCGGACAGGGCGTTTGGGAGGCTGAAGGACCTGTTTACCTCGGCCCCGGTGCTGGCGCATCCGGATCCCTCTTTGCCGTTCCAAGTAGAGGTGGACGCGTCGGAGGCCGGTTTAGGAGCCGTGCTTTCACAACGATCTGGCGCGCCACCTAAACTCCGCCCCTGTGCTTTTTATTCTAAGAAGCTCAGTCCGGCGGAGCGGAACTATGACGTAGGGGACAGGGAGCTGTTAGCCGTGGTACAGGCTCTAAAGGTGTGGAGGCACTGGCTTGAGGGGGCTCAACACCCTTTCCTCATTTTGACGGACCACCGTAACCTGGAGTACATCCGGGCGGCGAGGAGGCTGAACCCTCGCCAGGCAAGATGGAGTATGTTCTTGACCAGGTTTACGTTTAAGATCACGTACATCCCTGGGTCACAGAATGGCAAGGCAGATGCGCTGTCTCGGCGGTATGACGCGGAGGAGAGGTCCGTGGAGCCCACTCCCATACTGCCTGAGTCGTGTCTGGTGGCACCGGTAGTGTGGGAGGTCGATGCTGAACTCGAGCGGGCGTTACGCACCGACCCTAGTCCACCACAGTGCCCGGAGGGTCGGAAGTACGTTCCGCTCGAGGTTCGGGATCGATTGATCTATTGGGCTCACACGTCACCCTCCTCTGGACATCCGGGTATCGGCCGGACAGTGCACTGTCTTAGTGCCAAGTACTGGTGGCCCACGTTGGCTAGGGATGTGAGGGTTTATGTTTCCTCCTGCTCGGTGTGCGCCCAGTGTAAGGCGCCTAGACATCTACCTAGGGGTAAGTTGCTACCCCTGCCCGTTCCACAACGGCCATGGTCCCACCTCTCAGTGGACTTTATAACAGACCTTCCCCTCTCCCAAGGGAATACTACCATCCTGGTCGTTGTGGACCGGTTCTCTAAGGCCTGTCGTTTGCTCCCCATGCCGGGTCTTCCTACGGCCCTGCAAACTGCCGAGGCACTGTTTACCCATGTGTTCCGGCACTACGGGGTACCCGAGGACATTGTGGCTGATCGGGGTCCCCAATTCACCTCCAGAGTCTGGAGAGCGTTTATGGAGCGGTTGGGGGTCTCGGTGAGCCTCACCTCGGGTTACCACCCGGAGAGCAATGGGCAGGTGGAACGCGTAAACCAGGATGTGGGTAGGTTTCTCAGAACATACTGCCGGGACCGGCCGGAGGAGTGGTCAAGGTACGTTCCCTGGGCCGAGATGGCCCAGAATTCCCTACGCCATTCCTCCACTAACCTAACTCCATTTCAATGTGTGTTAGGTTACCAGCCGGTTCTGGCACCCTGGCAGCAGAGCCAGATCGAGGCTCCTGCGGTGGATGAGTGGGCGCGGCGCTCGGAGGAGACTTGGAACGCTGCACACGTCCACCTGCAGCGGGCCCTCCGACGTCAGAAGGCGAGCGCTGATCTCCACCGCAGTGAGGCACCGGTGTACGCACCTGGTGATCGAGTCTGGCTCTCTACCAGAAACCTGCCCCTCCGCCTGCCCTGTCGGAAACTGGGTCGGCGGTTTGTAGGGCCATTTAATGTCCTGAGAAGGTTGAACGAGGTATGTTATAGATTACAGCTACCTGTGGAGTATAAGTGTATTAACCCCTCATTCCATGTGTCCCTTCTCAGGCCGGTGGTAGCGGGCCCACTCCAAGAAGATGAGATCTTGGAGACTCCTCCGCCCCCGTTGGACATCGAGGGGGCACCGGCGTACTCCGTGAGATCCATCTTGGATTCGAGACGTCGGATGGGGGGTCTCCAGTATCTAGTGGAGTGGGAGGGGTACGGTCCGGAGGAGCGGTGCATGGTGCCGAGGAGAGACGTGTTGGACCCGTCGCTCCTGACGGAGTTCCATCGGAGGCATCCGACGCGCCCTGCGCCGCGTCCCCCTGGTCGTCCCCGAGGCCGGAGTCGGCGCACGTCTGGAGCCGCGCGTCAAGGGGGGGGTACTGTCACGGTTTCGGCCGAGGCTGCCTCTCTCCCTTGTTCGGGCAGGCTTCGGCGTTCGTCGTCTCCGGAATTCTAGCTGCCACCGATAGATGTTTCATGTTCGTTTGCTTTTGTCTGTTTGTTTCCACACCTGTTTCTGTTTTACGTAATTAGTGTCCTATAAGTTTCTCGTTGTGTTTGTCTAGTGTTGTGTATGATTGTTTCCGTCAGTGTTGTGTGTTGCTCGGTTGAGCGTATTTCTCCACTGTGCTGGAGCTTAGTTGCACTTGTGTGTGCACCGTTTCATTTTGTCGCACCTGTTAGTGCGCATTTGCCTTTCGCCTTCGTGCGTGGTTTTGCTGTCGGGCTTAGTTGTCCTGTTGCCTGTGTTGGGCTAGAAATACAGCTTTTGGAACCTTCAGTCTGCGTCCTGCATTTGATTCCTACACTACACCATACTACACGCCCTGACAGGAACTGACATACAGCCGGCCTGCCTTTTTCTTAGAATGAACCATTTCCTGCAAGCGGGAACTAGCAATGACAATATTCGGCTTGACTAGAAATCATACGTCTAGCTGGGGTTCCTTTTAATGGACCAAAAAATAAAAGCTTGTGAACATTCAGCAACTCCTCTGTAGCTCAGCTGGTAGAGCACGGCGCTTGTAACGCCAAGGTAGTGGGTTCGATCCCCGGGACCACCCATACACAAAAATATATGCACGCATGACTGTAAGTCGCTTTGGATAAAAGCGTCTGCTAAATGGCGTATTATTATTATTATTAAAGCACTATAATTTGACGTGTCTTTTTAAAGCACACGATCAAATGTTCTAAAAACAGAGGTTGCGACTTTGTTTTCCTTTCTAGCCATGTCAGAACGGAAAAATAGCTACTCTAATTATTACAGAACACAGCAGGATCACTGTCTTCCTGCTGGCTGACATTTTGATTTGAGAGCGGAAAGAGAAAGCAATCAGCAGCCAACCTTGAGTGTCCCACAGAGCTCCCAACCCCTTTCTGACATGTTTACCTTCAGTTCTACGTCCCTGTTTGGGTGATTATTCCACCACAGGGTGTCCCAGAGATCATTAATTTGACTTGGCTTCCACGCGGGTGTGAAAGGTCACCTACCATCATCACTGTTTAATTGTCCATCTTGTTAACACAGTAAACTAATGGGCTGCATGTTTTTTATGTGTTGTTTTCATCACATGGAAATATCGCAGATGAGACTCATATGGTGGAAATATCGCAGATGAGACTTATATGTTGGAAATATCAAAGATTAGATTTATATGGTGGAAATATCACAGTTGAGACTTATATGGTGGAAATATCGCAGTTGAGACATACATGTATATGGTGTAAATGTCGCAGTTGAGACTTATATGGTGTAAATATCACAGATGAGACTTATATGGTGGAAATATCGCAGTTGAGACTTACACTACTGGTCAAAAGTTTTTGAACACCTACTCATTGAAGGGTTTTTCTTTATTTGTACTATTTTTTACATTGTAGAATAATAGTGAAGACATCAAAACTATGAAATACCACATATGGAACCATGTAGTAACCAAAAAAAAGTGTTAAACAAATCAAAATATTTTATATTTTAGATTCTTCAAATAGCCACCATTTGCTTTGATATCAGCTTTGCACACTCTTGGCATTCTCTCAACCAGCTTAATGAATGCATTGCAATTAACAGGTGGGCCTTCTTAAAAGTTAATTTGTGGAATTTATTTCCTTCTTAATGCATTTGAGCCAATCAGTTGTGTTGTGACAAGGTGGGGGGGGCATATTATTTCAAGAACAGCTCAAATAAGCAAAGAGAAATGACAGTCCTTCATTACTTGAAGACATGAAGGTCAGTCAATAAGTCGCAAAAACCATCAAGCACTATGATGAAACTGGATATCATGAGGACCACCGCAGGAATGGAAGACCCAGAGTTACCTCTGCTGCAGAGGATAAGTTAATTAGAGTTACCAGCCTCAGAAATTGCAGCCCAAATAAATGCTTCACAGAGTTCAAGAAACAGACACATCCCAAAATCAACTGTTCAAATGAGACTGTGTGAATCAGGCCTTCACGGTCGAATTGCTGCGAAGAAACCACTACTAAAGGACACCAATAATGAGAATAGACTTGCATGGGCCAAGAAACACGAGCAATGGACATTAGACCGGTGGAAATGTGTCCTTTGGTCTGATGAGTCCAAATTTGAGATTTTTGGTTCCAACCGCCATGTCTTTGTGAGACGTGTGTAGGTGAACGGATGATCTCCGCATGTGTATTTCCCACCGTAAAGCATGGAGGAGGAGGGGATATGGTGTGGGGGTGCTTTGCTGGTGACACTGTCAGTGATTTATTTAGAATTCAAGGCACACTTAACCAGCATGGCTACCACAGCATTCTGCAGCGATACGCCATCCCATCTGGTTTGGACTTAGTGGGACTATCATTTGTTTTCCAACAGGACAATGACCCAACACACCTCCAGGCTGTGTAAGGGCTATTTTACCAAGAAGGAGAGTGATGGAGTGCTGCACCAGATGACCTGGCCTCCACAATCCCCCAACCTCAACCAAATTGAGATGGTTTGGGATGAGTCGGACCGCAGAGTGAAGGAGCATATGTGGGAACGCCTTCAAGACTGTTGCAAAAGCATTCCAGGTGAAGCTGATTGAGAGAATGTGAAGATTGTGCAAAGCTGTCATTATCGCAGCTTTAGAAGCTTCTGATAGGCTAATTGACATCATTTGAGTCAATTGGAGTTGTACCTATGGATGTATTTCAAGCCTACCTTCAAACTCAGTGCCTCTTTGCTTGACATCATAGGAAAATTAAAAGAAATCAGCCAAGACCTCCACAAGTCTGGTTCATCCTTGTGAGCAATTTCCAATCACCTGAAGGTACCACGTTCATCTGTATAATAATAATAGTCCACAAGTATAACCAACATGGGACCACGCAGCCATCATACCGCTCAGGAAGGAGACGCGTTCTGTCTCCTCGAGATGAACGTACTTTGGTACAAAAAAAAAGGTGCAAATCAATCCCAGAACAACAGCAAAGGACCTTGTGAAGATGCTGGAGGAAACAGGTACAAAAGTATATATATCCACAGTAAAACGAGTCCTATATCGACATAACCTGAAAGGCCGCTCAGCAAAGAAGAAGCCACTGCTCCAAAACCGCCGTAAAAAAGCCAGACTACGGTTTGCAACTGCACATGTGGACAAAGATTGTACTTTTTGGAGAAATGTCCTCTGGTGTGATGAAACAAAAATAGAACTGTTTGGCCATAATGACCATCGTTATGTTTGGAGGAAAAAAGGGGTGCTCTTGCAAGCCGAAGAACACCATCCCAACCGTGAAGCACAGGGGTGGCAGCATCATGCTGTGGGGGTGATTTGCTGCAGGAGGGACTGGTGCACTTCACAAAATAGATTGCATCATGAGGAAGGAAAATTATGTGGATATATTGAAGCAACATCTCAAGACATCAGTCAGGAAGTTAAAGCTTGGTCGCAAATGGGTCTTCCAAATGTACAATGACCCCAAGCATGCTTCCAAAGTTGTGGCAAAATGGCTTAAGGACAACAAAGTCAAGGTATTGGAATGGCCATCACAAAGCCCTGACCTCAATCCTATAGAACATTTGTGGGCAGAACTAAAAAAGCGTGTGCGAGCAAGGAGGCCTACGAACCTGACTCAGTTACACCAGTTCTGTCAGGAGGAATTGGCCAAAATTCACCCAACTTATTGTGGGAAGCTTGCGGAAGGCTACCCGAAACATTTGACCCAAGTTAAACAATTTAAAGGCAATACTACCAAATACTAATTGAGTGTATGTAAACTTCTGACCCACTGGGATTGTGATGAAAGAAATAAAAGCTGAAATAAATAATTCTCTCTACAATTATTCTGACATTTCACATTCTTAAAATAAAGTGGTGAACCTAACTGACCTAAGACATGGAATTTTTACAAGGATTACATGTCAGGAATTGTGAAAAACGGTGTTTAAATGTACAGTGGGGAGAACAAGTTTTTGATACACTGCCGATTTTGCAGGTTTTCCTACTTACAAAGCATGTAGAGGTCTGTAATTGTTATCATAGGTACACTTCAACTGTGAGAGACGGAATCAAAATAAAATAAAAATCCAGAAAATCACATTGTATAAATTTTAAGTAATTAATTTGCATTTTATTGCATGACATAAGTATTTGATCACCTACCAACCAGTAAGATTTCCGGCTCTCACAGACCTGTTCGTTTTTCTTTAAGAAGCCCTCCTGTTCTCCACTCATTACCTGTATTAACTGCACCTGTTTGAACTCGTTACCTGTATAAAAGACACCTGTCCACACACTCAATCAAACAGACTCCAACCTCTCCACAATGGCCAAGACCAGAGAGCTGTATAAGGACATCTGGGATAAAATTGTAGACCTGCACCAGGCTGGGATGGGCTACAGGACAATAGGCAAGCAGCTTGGTGAGAAGGCAACAACTGTTGGCGCAATTATGGAAGAAGTCCAAGATGACGGTCAATCACCCTTGGTCTAGGGCTCCATGCAAGATCTCACCTCGTGGGGCATCAATGATCATGAGGAAGGTGCGGGATCAGCCCAGAACTACATGGCAGGACCTGGTCAATGACCCAAAGAGAGCTGGGACCACAGTCTCAAAGAAAACCATTAGTAACGCACTATGCCGTCATGGATTAAAATCCTGCAGCGCACGTAAGGTCCCCCTGCTCAAGCCAGCGCATGTCCAGGCCCGTCTGAAGTTTGCCAATGACCATCTGGATGATCCAGAGGAGGAATGGGAGGATGTCATGTGGTCTGATGAGACAAAAATAGAGCTTTTTGGTCTAAACTCCACTCGCCGTGTTTGGAGGAAGAAGAAGGATGAGTACAACCCCAAGAACACCATCCCAACCATGAAGCATGGAGGTGGAAACATCATTCTTTGGGGATGCTTTTCTGCAAAGGGGACAGGACGACTGCACCGTATTGAGGGGATGATGGATGGGGCCATGTATCGCGAGATCTTGGCCAACAACCTCCTTCCCTCAGTAAGAGCATTGAAGATGGGTCGTGGCTGGGTCTTCCAGCATGACAACGACCCGAAACACACAGCCAGGGCAACTAAGGAGTGGCTCCGTAAGAAGCATCTCAAGGTCCTGGAGTGGCCTAGCCAGTCTCCAGACCTGAACCCAATAGAAAATCTTTGGAGGGAGCTGAAAGTCCGTATTTCCCAGCGACAGCCCCGAAACCTGAAGGATCTGGAGAAGGTCTGTATGGAGGAGTGGGCCAAAATCCCTGCTGCAGTGTGTGCAAACCTGGTCAAGACCTACAGGAAACGTATGATCTCTGTAATTGCAAACAAAGGTTTCTGTACCAAATATTAAGTTCTGCTTTTCTGATGTATCAAATACTTATGTCATGCAATAAAATGCAAATTAATTACTTAAAAATCATACAATGTGATTTTCTGGATTTTTGTTTTAGATTCCGTCTCTCACAGTTGAAGTTTACCTATGCTAAAAATTACAGACCTCTACATGCTTTGTAAGTAGGAAAACATGCAAAATCAGCAGTGTATCAAATACTTGTTCTCCCCACTGTATTTGGCTAAGGTGTTTGTAAACTTCCGACTTCAACTGTACATATGCAGTATGTATACATGTATTTACATGTGCAGTATGTTTACAGTGGGGTCCGAAATTATTGTCACCCTTGATAAAGATGAGCTAAAATGACTGTATAAAATAAATAATTCAAATACTGAGCTATATTGTATGCAAACAATACTATTATTTTATACTAATTCAATTGCTCAGAGAAAGAGATTTTGTTGAACAACTAATTCTCATTTTGACGCCAAACCCACCACTGGTGTGCGTGGACAAAGAGCTATATTTTCGTGTCATCTGACCAAAGCACTGGTTCCAATCCAAGTGCCAATGCCGTTTTGCATACTTCAGCCGTTTACATTTGTTGGATGATATGAAAACAGATATCTTTGGCCACACACACCATTGGTGGGTTTGGTGTTGAAATGAGAATGCATGAGCAGAAAAGAACCCTATACCTACTGTAAAATATGGTGGTGGAGCTTTGATGTTATGGGGCTATTTTGCTTCCACTGGTCCTGGGGACTTTGTTAAGGTTAGCAGCATCATGAACTTTATCCAGTACCAGGACATTTCAGCCAAAAACCTGGTTGCCTCTGCCAGGAGGCTGAAACTTGGCCGCAACTGGATCTTCTAGCAAGACAATTATCCCTACCACACATCAAAATCCACAAAGAAATGGTTAATTGGCCACAAAATCTACATTTTGCAATGGCCATCTCAGTCCA
Organism: Coregonus lavaretus; assembly: GCF_964263955.1. Classification (NCBI taxonomy): domain Eukaryota; kingdom Metazoa; phylum Chordata; class Actinopteri; order Salmoniformes; family Salmonidae; genus Coregonus; species Coregonus lavaretus. The sequence continues at coordinate 25,971,571 of NC_140016.1, read as the reverse complement.
TGAAACCCATTGAAAACCTGTGATTTGAATTGAAGAGGGCAGTCCATAAGCGCAGACAAGGGATATCAAGGATCTGGAAGGATTCTGTGTGGAGAAATGGTCTAAGATCCCTCCCAATGTGTTCTCGAACTCATAAAACATTTTTGAAAAAGGCTCAGTGCCGTTATCCTCGCAAGGTGAGGTATTGAAAGGTATTAAAAACAGGGGTGTCAATAATTTTGACCCCTACCTTTTTAAGAAAAAAAACAACTTGTTAAACAAAATCTAATTCTCTGAGCAATTGTATTAGTATAAAATGTAATAACAAATGCATACAATATAGCTCATAGTTTGAATGTTTTATTCTATACAGTCATTCTTGCTCATCTTTATCAAGGGTGTCAATCATTTTGGACCCCACTGTACATCGTCTATCAATCTTGTGCAGATAACAAGTTGGGTGGCAAGGCCTTTAAAGTGGCCATCATCTGCTGAGAAAAAAACAACAATTCTTTTGGCAAATGTTCACTAATTCCAAGGCCGTAATATATTCTCTGCAGTCCTGCTAAGTAGTGAACATGCAGCTGTCTTGGCAACCAACTAGCTAACTGCAAACGATACATCTTCTCACATCGATACCAACCCAGTGGCTGATCAATCACCCAGGACATGGCTAAGAGGCACTTATACAGCAATGGATGGAGAAAAAAACCTAATGGAAATGTCCTGGTGTGTTCAGAGAAAGGTATAGTAGATAGGTTCTGTGATGGATGCTGTCCAAATGAAAGGGAAACTAATCACTCCCCACGCCAGATAACATGTTCGGATAAGAGGCTGTCCACGTCAACAGGAAGAAGCTAGCAGTGGTGATTATTTCCACCACAGGCTCCTTTCCAGTCACCGGCTGGCTTTGTGGTGATGCATCCGAAGATAAGAGATGTTGTTTGAGAAAGGCAGATCTAATTCATAGATTGAGCCCGAGCCTGTCAGAATGAAAGGGGAGGGAGGGAGCAATACAAAGAGCTATCAGGCCTTTTTCTAGACACACATTAAAATATAATGAAAGCTGTATAATATGATAAAGGCTGGATACCGCATGAGGCCTAACCCCAATTCAAATGCCAAGATGCAGAAGTTTTAATTCAGCCCAAATTATGTGATTCATTACAACATAACAAAGAGTGGCACAGACAGAGAACCCTGTATAACAGTACATGAGTAAACCAGATTAAAAGTGTAGGTTTAAACCAACTGAAGCACATCTAAATCCTATTTGAAAAGACTAAAACGACTTCTCGTCACTATTATGACAAACATCTCAAAATAATCCAACGCTCAACATGTCACTGTTTTAATCATGGCAAATTCATATGCGCACCCAGAGATCACACAATGTGGTTATGTACTGCATCCTTGCTCGCTAAGACAGAATGCAGTGAAGAGTTGAGAAAACTCTCAAAAGCATAATAGAGGCAACAAGGGTTGAAAATGGGCCGTCCTTGAATACTAATCCCCTGCAACATGGTGCATTGTCACAAATCGTTTACTTCAGTCAATGTAATTGTATTTTGAGGCAAGAACCATTCAGAATTGATTCATTGATTCAGAAATTAAGCAGATGAATATTAACAGAAAGTGCAGAAAGTATTAGTGTACACCAGTCGTCCATAAAGGTATTGCCATACATTTACTTAATGCGATATCTGTTTAACAGCACATGAATTGACACTAGAAGAGGATACATTTCAGGCTGTTATCAATTATACAACACTGTTATTCTCTGTAAACCAAACCTACAATGCCCAACTGAATCAAAACAATATCCTGCCACCCACCTTAAAGCACACTGCGCAGCCTTACACATTTTGAATGTAAATTAGAGTCATTCATTACCACTACCGTACACACCACCACAAGGAGGGTATAACTGTGGTAATAACAGTGTATCACTCAGAGACAAAGAACACAGGGCATTAAGCCTGGTTCCTGTGTAGAAGACCAATGGCCTTCAGCTGTCAGTGCAACTTTTGGCAGAGAGGACAAGGTGCAGGGGTCAAGACTACACTCTTAGAAAAAAAGGTGCTATCTAAAACATAAAAGGGTAATTTGGCTGTCCCCATAGGAGAAACCTTTGGAGAACCCTTTTTGGTTCCAGGTAGAACCCTTTTGGTTCCAAATAGATCTCTTTTGGGTTCCATGTAGGACCCTTTCCACAGAGGATTCTACACAGAACCCAAAAGGGTTCTACATGGAACCAAAAAGGGTTCTCCCTGGAACCAAAACGGGTTCTCCTATGGGTACAGTCAAATAACCATTTTGGAACCCTTTTTTCTAAGAGTGTAGGGCATCGGTGATATTGTAGATGCCCCTGGCTTTGTGCTAGTGATCTAGACGACACACTGCGATCCCCGGAACTGTGCATCAAAACCTGGCACGTCATCCTGGATATAGTGTTAGTTAATATGCTAGTACATGAATCACCTCATAACTGATAGATAATGCCTGTTCTCCTGGAAGAGATGAAATCCTGCTCAGGTGGGTATTGATACTGGAGGTTATTCTGGCAGTGATCTATAGTAATGCCTCAAAGCCCCTCCGACGATTTTTCTATTGAGGATCCAGCTCCACCCATAGGTAACACAACTTCAGCTTGATGCAGACAGATAATGGACTGGTGATATTAGCTGAGAATGCCATAACAGGTGTTCTAATGCTTATATGCTAACTAACCCATTCCAAGGAATATCATCGTTGCAGCAGGATTTATTCCCAAGTTCACTTGCCATCAACAGCTTTGTGGGGTACAGTCTGAGAGGCGTAATGATTCATTTGACTCTGGTCTAAGAGACAGATGATTTGTTCTGATCTGTTAATTGGATTCTCACTTAGTGCTCAGTCACGCCTCTGACGGCTTGCACACATCACATTGAATGATTCTACATGTAAAATAGGTGCGCACTCGGTTCGCAAATTATGTTCAGAGGTGCTAAGTACTCTCGGCCAGCAAATGCTATTGGTGTGTCTGAACCATTATGGCCCACCCTTGTAGCACTACAACGACAAGCCAACGATGTCAAAGGGACTGTCAAAGAGATGATCCAGTCCATGTAAAAGGTGCATTAAAAGGTGTATGCTTTTCGATACATTATCAATGTATTTGTTTACTGTAAAAAAAAACTGGTAACACTTTACTTGATACCCAGCATCATAACACATTATGACACGGTCATAATCATGTCATAATATGTCATAACAGCTGACATAACTTGTCTTAACCTGTCATAATATGGTCATAACACTGTCATGACCCATATATACCTGTTGTGACATATATTGAGTTATTTTATGGCTGGTTATGACACCTACATAAGAGTGTCAAAACCCAAATGTATGTGTTTTTTCCCCGCCAAGAAGGTTCATCTTGTTTGAAAGTTTGTTTCTTAAGTCCTTTGTTGTTGTAATGAATTCTTTAGTCATGTTTTTTTCCCCCATCATATTTTTACTTTACTTGGACTAAGAAAATACACTTTATGACACTGTCAAGAAGCATTATGACCATCATAATCATATAAGCCAGATAGGCATATCACGTAGATGCCCTTATGTCAGTCATCAGTCAAAAAGAGTGGGTCTTGTCCTGCTCCTGAAATCTGCTCCTGCATTCATCCCAGTCATCAGCAACAGAGCATTGGGGTAGGTGCATGTCTTACATCAATTTGCGCGCAATTACAATAATAATTTAATATGGTCAATTTCAGAAAATGACACGTAGACTATATTGTAATGGAATGTTTTGCCTTGTGTGGTAGGTTTTGTGGGTTTTGACACTCTTATGTAGGTGTCATAACCAGCCATAAAAGAACTACCGTTGTCGGTTGTGTGAGTTTTGACACTTATGTAGGTGTCTTAACCAGCCATAAAATAATGCAATATATGTCACAACAGTTATGTCAGCTGTTATGCCCTATTATGACATGGTTATGACCGTGGTTATGACGCTGGGTGTCAAGTAAAGTGTTACCAAAAAACTAACACATCTGTCAAAAGGTGATTGGAATACCAATATCAATATGTGCAATAGCCATAGCAAGATGTGTCTGTAATTCCAAAATCCTTCATTACATTTACATTTTAGTAGACACTCTTATCCAGAGCGACTTACAGTTAGTGAGTGCATACATTCTTTTTTTAAAAATGTTATACCCTCCATGGGAATCGAACCCACAACCCTGGCGTTGCAAACACCATGCTCTACCAACTGAGCTACATCCCTGCCGGCCATTCCCTCCCCTACCCTACCCTGGACGACGCTGGGCCAATTGTGCTACGACAGAGCCTGGATTCGAACCAGGATCTGTAGTGGCACAGCTAGCACTGCGATGCAGTGCCTTAGACCACTGCGCCACTCGGGAGGTGTGGACTTCAGTCACATGACTTGGACTCGAGTCTGACTCCAGTGACAAATCTGATGACTTGAGAATTGACTTGATAGAAAATAAAATAACTTGAGACTTCATGTGGACTTGGAGCCTTAAGACTCGAGACTGGACTTTGACTTGAGACTGATGAATTGACATTATTTGTATTAACTGTTTGATTATTAACTGTTTACTTTACAAGCTCACAAACAATGGAGCATCAAGCAACAATTACTAGCTTAGACCTACTGGTCTTTTGGTATGTGAAAATACACTATATATACAAAAGTATGTCAAAATATTTTGAAATGTATCGTTTACTTATGACGCTTTAGAGTGCATTTGGAATTTCTTCAAATTAATTACTACATAATAAAAAAGTGTTGTAGACAAAACAATGAAAAGGGCTGTCTGGTAGCTTCAATAAATTGACAAAGATTTGTAGTTGAACAAGTCATTGCATGTACTGTATATTTTTTTACTTGACTTGCTCTTAGAATGCACAACTTGGACTTGACTCGAGACTTGACCCGTTCTACTTGGGACTCGACTTGAGACTCGCACCTTGTGACTCGAGACTTCCCACTGGGCAAAAATAGGTTGAATCAACTATGTCTCCAAGTAATTTCAACCCTTAAAAATCTATGTGATGATGTTGAATCCAAGTGGAAAACTAATTGGATTTGCAAAAAGTCATCAATGTAAGGGCATTTTGTCTTTTATTTCACCCAACTTTTAACCTAAATCCAAAGACATGGCGAAATGTTTTGTTGATTTCTAGTTGAATTCAAGTTAGTTGACAACTCAACTAAATGTCAATCAAAACTAGATGTTAAACTGAGGTCTTTGCCCAGTGGGTTGCTTGTGACTCAAATGACTTGGTCCCACCTCTGCCTCAGCATCATAGCAAGGACACAATGACACTGCAGTATTGAGTTGTATTGACTCAGTACCTTACCATGTACAGCGACTGGGCAGTACAATAATGAATGATTTCCCATTGACACAGGAAAATGATCCTGCAGCAACAGTAAATGTGAATTGTTATGTGGATTATAATTAATGGATTTTTTGTAGGGGTTGATACATACATTTGTTGTTAGCGAAAATCAAGTCTGAAATTGTAAAGTGGAAATTACAAACTTTAGAAGCCTTTTTAGACTTTGAATAAACTACACGTTGCATTTCCTGCTGTACAGGAAAATTACTGCAACAACAGGATGATCAAATTAAGATATGGCATCTGTATCAATTTGTGTAAGTATGAATTCTGAACTATCCCAGTAGAGGAACTACTATATCCCTGGAGACCTACTACGTCACCTGGAACAGAAGATGGAATGGATGATATGATTGAACGGATCCCGCTGAGCGGAATATTATATATTTTCAATCCATTGTCATGCTCAGACACTCCTCTCTTTCTCTCTCGGTTGTGTTAGCGTATCTTTTTCCAGGCGACTGAGCAACAAACAGAACGGAATCACTTTGTCCTGGTCTGGCTCTCTTTTGAAGGGCTGGACTGCACATTTCAGACCCACTGTTCACATCAGTCATGCCAGGGAAAGGTCAAGTTAACCACGCACATTAGAGATGTTCTTTATGCATGCCGTGACAGGAAGTTGCTCGCTCAAACAAATGCCATTTAACTTCCAATCCACCACGTTGTCAGATATATAGGGAAATTCGTCAGGCCAACGCTCCAAAGTGCAGATGAATATGCAGCATAACACAATAGTTTGGCAACTATTTGTAAAGCACTTTTTACACACACATCAGTGTCACAATAACAAGCATGTACATTCTTTATGATGTTGGCGTATTTGAATGAATGAAACAACCTTTGAACTTACATGGAAAACTTTGTGACAGACTGAATTCATTGCCACCATTTTCCCAAAGATGCTGCCTCTGTGCTGTCAGAGGAGACCCTCCTAAGATATTAAACAGGAGATTCTTTCTCAGGGCGCAGTGAGCCAGCATTCACAAACAGAGAGCAAGTATAAGTTAGAAGTTAGAACAAAGGAGGCCTATTTGGATTGAAGTGTAGCACCGCAGAGTGGGGAGATGAAAGTGGGGTTTAACGTGTCTGAATGAAATGGCATGCAGTCTGCGAAAACGAAGTGCTCGGTGTATCCAGAGCGCACATGCACGCACGCACGCACGCACACACACACACACACACACACACACACACACACACACACACACACACACACACACACACACACAAGGCAAACATGTGCACCAAGGCTCTAAGCAGGCTTTCTAACCACCTCTCGGCTAGATGGGTTTGTCAAAGAGCTCGCTCACTGGCTGCTTTATATAGAAACAAACAAAGACGTTGGCTCCCCTGTATGCTCAACATCCCGACAAAGTTAAAATGAGTCAAAATAATATATGCCAACGCAGTCAAATTTTTTTTTCTACGGCATTCCTCTGAAGGTAAAATCATTTCTGTAGACAGAAAAGTTCAAAGCAATTGAACCTGATAAAGAGAGTAAATTGAAGTTGTGGTTACTTTTTCAGTCTTTCAAGGTGTTTCCATATACGAAAATAACCCAATTGCACATCATAACACAATTGCAGGTTGTTAGCTTGTATTCGGACTGTAACATATTCCAAGTGACTTGCACTATTGTGTCCAGTGCTTGACTTGGACTGAAATAGGTTCCGGTACTCATTTTGGGTGCCAGTACTGTTTATATTTAGGTGCAGGAGCTCCACAATACTTTTGAACATATATTCTATAAGAGGAACAGAAGCTTAAGCAGTAGAAAATGTGAGGTGCCGGTACACAGCTCCGGTGGGCTCCTGCCCAAGTCAAGCACTGATTGTGTCAAAATACTCATGCCATTAACCCTGAACTGACAAGTTGCCTAAAATCTCTTTACGTGAGATTTTAGTTCTGGGTTTACGAGATTAAACGAGCAACTAAGATTGTGGTTCAGTGTTTTCAGAGAATCTAGGTGTCACGATCGTCATAATGAGCGGACCAAGGCGCAGCGTGATATGCGTACATCTTTTAATGAGTACTTTTACAATTCTACAAAACAACAAAACAATACGTGAAGTCCTCGGCTAAAACACCAACACAAACCTTACGGAACAAGATCCCACAAATGACAAGTGCCAAACAGGCTGCCTAAGTATGGTTCCCAATCAGAGACAACAAGCCACAGCTGCCTCTGATTGGGAACCACCCCGGCCAACATAGAAACACATGAACTAGAACAATAACATAGAAAACACAACACAGACACTACACACCCTGGCTCAACTTTTAAGAGTCCCCAGAGCCAGGGCGTGACAGTACCCCCCCCCCAAAGGCGCGGACTGCGACCGCGCCAACCAAACTCAAGAGGGTAGGGGCTGGGTGGGCATTCCGCCTCGGAGGCGGATCCGGCTCCGGGCGTGACCACCACTCTCTCGCTACCCCCCCGTAGCGCCCCTGGTCTGGTCTGGCCCCTCTGGCCGGAGCTGCACTGGACACCGGTGGAGCGGATTGCTCAGGCTCCGGTGTGGAGCAGCTGACCGGTGCCTGACCAGGCACCGGTGGAACAGGCACGGGCTGTGCCGGACTGACAACGCGCACCACTGGCTTGGTGCGGGGAGCAGGAACAGGCCGGACCGGGCTGACGACGCGCACCACTGGCTTGGTGCGGGGAGCAGGAACAGGCCGGACCGGGCTGACGACGCGCACCACTGGCTTGGTGCGGGGAGCAGGAACAGGCCGGACCGGGCTGGCGACGCGCACCACTGGCTTGGTGCGGGGAGCAGGAACAGGCCGGACCGGGCTGGCGACGCGCACCACTGGCTTGGTGCGGGGAGCAGGAACAGGCCGGACCGGGCTGGCGATGCGCACCACTGGCTTGGTGCGGGGAGCAGGAACAGGCCGGACCGGGCTGGCGACGCGCACCACTGGCTTGGTGCGGGGTGCAGGAACAGGCCGGACCGGGCTGGCGACGCGCACCACTGGCTTGGTGCGGGGAGCAGGTACAGGCCGGACCGGGCTGGCGACGCGCACCACTGGCTTGGTGCGGGGAGCAGGTACAGGCCGGACCGGGCTGGCGACGCGCACCACTGGCTTGGTGCGGGGAGCAGGAACAGGCTGGACCGGGCTGGCGACGTGCACCACTGGCTTGGTGCGGGGAGCAGGAACAGGCCGGACCGGGCTGGCGACGCCCACCACTGGCTTGGTGCGGGGAGCAGGAACAGGCCGGGCCGGGCTGGCGACGCGCACCACAGGCTTGGTGCGAGGGGCAGGAACAGGCCGGGCCGGGCTGGCGACGCGCACCACAGGCTTGGTGCGAGGGGCAGGAACAGGCCGGGTCCAGGCTGGCGACGCGCACCACAGGCTTGGTGCGAGGGGCAGGTACAGGCCGGGCCGGGCTGGCGACGCGCACCGCTGGCTTAGTGCGAGGGGCAGGAACAGGTCGGGCCGGACTGGGAACACGCACCACTAACTCAGTGCGGGGAGCAGGAACGGGTTGGGCCGTACTGGGAACACGCACCACTAACTTAGTGCGGGGAGCAGGAACGGGTTGGGCCGTACTGGGAACACGCACCACTAACTTAGTGCGGGGAGCGGGAAAGGGTTGGGCCGTACTGGGAACACGCACCACTAACTTAGTGCGGGGAGCAGGAACGGGTCGGGCCGGACTGGGAACACGCACCACTAACTTAGTGCGGGGAGCGGGAACGGGTCGGGCCGGACTGGGAACACGCACCACTAACTTAGTGCGGGGAGCAGGAACGGGTTGGGCCGTACTGGGAACACGCACCACTAACTTAGTGCGGGGAGCAGGAAGTTCATCAGCACCAGTTGTATGATTTCCGCATCACATTTCCCTGAGGAAACTCTTTCTTTCCAGTCCAGATGCATCTGTCACCTCAAATTACCTGCAGAGTGAAGGAAAAGCTGCCAACAAGTGCTCAGCATATGTGGGAACTCCTTCAAGACTGTTGGAAAAGCATTCCAGGTGAAGCTGGTTGAGCGAATGCCAAGAGTGTGCAAAGCTTTCATCAAGGCAAAGGGTGGCTACTTTGAAGAATCTCAAATATAAAATATATTTTGATTTGTTTAACACTTTTTTGGTTACTACATGATTCCATATGTTTTATTTCATAGTTTTGATGTCATCACTATTATTCTACAATGTAGAAATTAGTAAAAATAAAGACAACCCTTGAATGAGTAGGTGTGTCCAAACCTTTGACCTGGGACGTATCTTCTCCCTCATCTTGAAAAATGTTTTTTTGTTTTTTTGTGAGGCCTTTCGGCCTTAAAAATTAAAAACTGCTCTTAGTATTGACTCACAAGATGAATCTATAAGAAAGGTCATATTTAAGTGCCGCTGGACGGTCTTCTCCTCATTGTTATTCAAATCAATTCCAGAGCCCCGAGAAATAACTCAATAACCACATGTGCTATAATCTCCACGGGTAACATGGAATAGTTAATTGGTGAGTAGAAATAGTTGGGCTGTTAACCATTATCCTGTTATCCTGCTCTGAATGCCAACAGTCAATATGGCTGCTTTCTCATCGATGATAGTACAGTCAGTATACTCTATCTACGTAAATGTTTTAGGGTAGTCCTTGCTTATGATGCTCCTTTTCCCACGGTTATTCAGCCTTCCAGTTATGAATAGCAAGTGCAGTTACATTTATAAAGCCATTATTACCAAGACCTTCATAATCTGTCTCTGCCTGAAACAAACAACTGCCAAGGCTTACTATAGGCAGTGATGCGGCAAAAATGATGGGTAAAACAAACTGTTCTAGCGAGACAGACAGGAGACATTCCAGATGAGTGTATTCCAGATGTATTCCCACGCATGTGTTTTTACCTCAAATTAAGATTGCCAATGACGAGAGACACCCAGGTGCCACTCTGCAGCTGTTTGAACATTCTGCACTATTTTTCCCCCATTATTTAATGCCTGTCGTTCTCATTAGCTGGTCCATGTGACACTGCCAAAGCCATTGAAAACGTGGCAAGAGAGTGTGAGAGCTTTAGCATGGCACTATTCCCGCTGTGGTAATTCAATTGAAACTGTTTTCCATTTGAAACAGGCTCTGATGGGTTATGCTACAGTGTTTATCTGGCTCTTAGTAAATGTCACGGACAAAGCAGAAATGCCACTCACTGTGTTTTGTGTTGGCTCGTGTCCTGCAGGAGAACAAAGCCTATACTTTCATAAATGTGGCGCATATTCTATCAAGTGACTCTGCAACATCCGACTCATGAAGCATGTATAACAAATTCTTGCCTTGTTTTTTAACTTAGGGCTTTACCATAAAAAGGCCATTCATGGTCCATTTAAAATAGAACAAAAACGTAAAATGTAAACAGCATTTACGTACAGTATGAAAAGATCTACAGTATTCTTGACTTTCGTTACTATTGGAGAGTGCTTTTGCAACCAGTGTGGTATTGACTAAGGACTTGAATTGTTCATAATTTCTATCAGGCCTAAGTAAACATTTTGCAGTTTTCAGATGCAACACACTTCAATGGTTCTGAGTACTCTTAAGAATCCCACTGATTAAAAAAGCTTGTGCAAGCCATTCAACTTTTATTCACTAATCTTTGCAGGTTTGAATATGAGTGAGTAAGCCATTTAGCTGTGGTGGTCATGCTTTGATGGGAAGACAGAACAGTGGGCTCTGAAGAAGATTGCGTTTTTTCTTTCAATCGATTGTCCATGGTCATGTCGTTAGAGGCCACCTTTGCGGAAATAGCACTCAATAGAATATTGCTGAATATAAACGGCCATATTCCCCAATTGTTTCATATTGTTATTTGCAGATCATAACAATTGTTTCATATTGTTATGATCATCACAACTGATCATTTCCTGTCCTCTCTGATGACGTCGCCTTGGAAGAAGGCTAAGAGCAGTTAAGATATTGATAAAAGCGATAATCCCTCTTGAATTAGCCTCTAGAACAGGAACGAGAAGCTTCAACGTTTTGTGTGTCATCTAAATACAGCCACTGTACACAGCAGATGTGTGTCTTGTGAGGTAACACGTGCAGGACTTAACCAGGGAGACATTTAATGGTGCGTGGCATGGGTCACTGGGCTGTATGTTAAGTGAGGGCAGTGGCTAGCCGACGTAGCTCTCAAGTCCCAGCTGCCTCGCATAGATAATTAAGTGAATTAGCGATAGCTATTGTTCAAAAGAGTTGTGCGTGTGGCTCAAGGCGTCACATTACTCAAGCGGTCTCAATGACACAATATGAAGAATTATACACTACCAGTCAAAGGTTTGGCCACACCTACTCTTTCAAGGTTTTTCTTTATTTGTACTATTTTTTACATTGTAGAATAATAGTGAAGACATCAAAACTATGAAATAACACATATGGAATCATGTAGTAACCAAAAAAGTGTTAAACAAATCAAAATAAGTTTTATATTTGAGATTCTTCAAATAGCCACCCTTTGCCTTGATGACAGCTTTGCACACTCTAACCCGGCTATCAGCTAAGCTAGCATTTTATCCCAAAGCTCTCTTTTGTATCACAATAGCTAACAATACTGCATTTAGGCCTATAGGTAGAGAGGTAGAACATATGTAAACAAATATTCACATTCCATGCCCCGGTGGGTCAACATGCAATGTTTTCAATAGGAATATGCTGGCAGACATTTGCGAGTTTTATGACAAGGTATTAATGGTTAATTCCCCTGCATTATTTACACAATATCAATCAGACATCTACAGTTCTGTACCAGCATTTATGTATTATTCGAACAGTGTTCCAGCATTCCCAAAGCTCTACAACATATCACGAGATTCAGAATTCAGAGATTCTAGCCTAAGGGTTGATTTGGGAGTCAGTGATTTTAATTATTCACTACAATATCATCCAATTCTCTTGGATCTCCCTTATGTTATGTTCCCTGACCTTGATGGTGATTTTGGAAGCCCTCAGACAGACAGTAGCTTTGATAGGGTTGCCTAACATCTCAGAGAGTGAAAGTGAAAAGACACGTCGTGAAAGTTGACAGCTATGGCACACGTCTCAAGTCTAGACCTGTCAAAGAGATAGTAGGAAACTGACTCTCAATCAAATTAAAAAACTCCAAAGAAAATCTGTGCCCACACGTAAACAAATATTGGTTTAAATAAAAACATAATTCCAGATCATTATCAAGTTTCAGCTCTTAATTATGATTGTTTATCTTGAATCAGGGCTCCTAACATTTTTATATCATCCTGGTGTCATTCATATAAGATTTATAATGTGGTATTGACTTTTCTCTGCTAAGCAGTGTATTACACCCTACTAGGATAATGTCTTTATTGAAGCTAATTTAATGACCATTGTGCACTGTTGTCAGGAATGTATAGTCTCACATTTGGTGAAAATATCATATCAATAAAGCTGGCATTTCATTATAAAGAAATGAACATTTTACATGATCAAATAACAACAGGATGTTGCAATACCATATCAAATATGGATGAGAGAAATTCTTGAAATAATTGCCATTCACGCACAGTATCTCATTTCATCCTATTATTGGTCCTTCTACCCCACAATGTATTGCACCTTCATTTTATTCCTCTTCCAGCACCGTGTGGCTTTGAATTGAGATGTAAACGCCAAAGGCCTCCCAGGGAAATAAGCCTTGGTAACAGAAAATAATGCCTTCCCATTACTCATCCCCCTCCCCCCCGCTGGATTCTCCTTCCTACTGCTGGAGGCAGGAGGAAGACACCTCGCTATCCATCACAATTCTTAGGCCCCCCATTTTGTCTCAACTCCCATTTGTCCCATTGTTTTTCCTCTCTGTCCACATCCTGACTTTTTTCATCTTGTGCCAATGTTGTTGACTCCTCAGTGAATTCATAACTGTAATCGTCCTATCGATCACGCTGTCTCTTCACCTGGACTCCCCGAGAAGGCCACATCCACTCTGGGATTCCTCTTCGCTTTTCTGGCAGAATTCAGTGTGTCGAAAGACACTGTTGTTGTTGCTGTTGTTGATCCCACAGTTGGTTTGTGGCATACTTTTGTGGGCTTTATACAAGAACACTCAGCCCATTGTTGGTCCAGGTCATTTCTTGATGGTGACGAGCAGCATTGTGTTAGGTTGCCTACTGTAAGTTTAGTTTAGTTTCTGTATATGGCATTTCCCCAAAACTATTTTTAACTCAAAGGACTAAATGGTCTGTGTATAATATACAGTACATACTGCAACTATTATGGTAATAATCCGTTTTATTTATTTCTCATGTCTTTTAATAATCCATCACATGCATTATTCCTGCCTGTGAGCTTCTATAATATCACCTTGCTCGCTTCTCAGAAGCTCCTCAGAAGCTGCACAATACGGTATTATTACTTTGATAGGGGAGACTTGCTATTCATTCAGTGTTTTCTCCATGCATAATGAAATGTATTCCCCAGAACAATCTAGTTTATCTGTGTACATGCACTGCAGACAACATTCCCCTTCTATTGCTCTCTTCTCTGTCTCCACAGAGGGTAGACTGGGAAATAAGCTTACACTTTAAACATTCTAACACCATATTCTGTTTCTGGGATGAAATGCATGACGGAGAGAGAAGAAGAACACGACACACTTACAAGCAGTTGTGAAATTTAAAAAAATATATAAAAGTGCCGCTAAGAACCAGAGCGGTTGTATCAATGCTAAGCTATACAGTTAGTTCCTGCAAAGTGTTTTCATTGATCCTCCCCTAACTTAAATCACTTCAAATGCTCCTGAGGGCCCCAATAGAAGCTTATAAAAAATTAAATGATGTCTCAAAAGGATGTCATACTGTATGTTGTAAGAGGTGCGTTGAGAATTCCTCCCAACTCCCCGTTCTTTAATTTGGCTTCAGCCTTGATCAGAGTAGAGTGGATCAGAGGAGGTGGTATCTCTTTGGGGGTAAACCAGAGGCACGTTACAGGTTTGGCAACACTCGGCGGTACACAACAAAAAAACATGCGTGTCCAAACACCTAATGGCAGATGGCAAGCGGTGCTAAACGGGTAGCGTGATGCGGGATAACACTCTTTGACATGCTGTAGGCTGCACTCTGCGAAGTGGAACAGCGGCGGCGTACACTGCGAGGTGAGGTCACACTGCCGAGCCCACTGGGAAACCAGCCATTATGAAGATGTAGCATAGTGCCCTTGGTTAGCCGCTAATGCACCGAATGACCTCTGTCAATTAACGCTAAATGTAATCCATGAAACCGAGTTGATTGGATTATTTTGTCCCCTCCCTAAGATGGTGAGGCATTAATGCACTGAAAAACAGGCCAGGGTGATGGCTAAGTCGTGTCTGTCTTTTCTTTATGCAATTATGGTGCCAGACCAATGCTGTCTCCTTTCTGCAGAGGGGTGATTGAGCTATGATTAGCATTACCTTAAAGGGTGGTAAGTACAGAGGACTTGTCTGGGCTCAGTGAGCAGCAGTGACTCCCTGGCTGTTACTATCAAACCATCACTGGACTTCAAAGGTGGCATGGCTTCATCAGGGAGAATTCACTCTCAGCTCTCACACAGCTGCAGAGTCTCTCCATGTCTCTCAGGTGTGCAAAGGTTCCTTTCTCTCTGCTTCAAAAGGGAGAAGAGCAGAGGTTTTTCCCTGTTATCTGGGCTGATTCAAAGGCTGCATATAAACATTGTGCTCTCTGAAGCTGGATGGAGAGTATCATCTTGAGGGGAAAAACTGTTAAGCATCTTAAGGTCTTTATTCTTTTGACTTTCCCTTAGTTGTTCATCCTCGTTGAATATCCAAGGATTCTTGCATGAGTCAGAGGTATGTCCCCGAGCCATTTATTCAAAGCAAGTGCTACTTCAAACATCTATACATTGTGTCATTTGAACGAACCTATTTGTTTAAAGCTTTGCTCTATCTTAAAATATAGAGCGCTCACTCTCCAGAAACATCCTCATGTGTTTTTAGTACAGGGATGGATGTATTTGAGAAACTGGTTGAATGAACATTTCAACCAAAAATGTAAATGTGATGACGTTGAATCAATGTGGAAAACCGATTGGATTTTTACAAAATCATCAACGTAAGGGAATTTTGCTATTTTTTCACCTAAATCCAATGACGTGGTGACATTTTTTGGTGATTTCACGTTGAATTCACTCAACCAAATGTAAATCAAAACTAGACGTTGAACTGATGACTGTGCCCAGTGGGTAAATTCTTTTTTAGTAACACAAAACTGCAACTTATTACTGTCTATAGTATGCAGTCAGGTCAGAATTTTGCAGACATTACTGTTTTGAATAAAGATTATTACAACAGGAAGTTGCACTTTATATTATGAATATGAATTTAATATGACCATATTACCTGAAAATGCTATAAAAACAAAGCAAGAAAAAGAGGGATATAATTCTTTCACTTTTCAATAATACAATCCTGTGAGAGGTGATTTGAAGGAGTCAGGCGCAGGAGGGTAAATCACAGAATACAGAGTTTATTCCGTAGTACAGAGTTACGCTGGATAGCGTCAAACAGTCCAGTGCGCAAAACAGGCGCACTGGAACAAAACAGGTACACAGGGAAAATATACCCCGTCAATACAAAGTACACGTAGCTCAACCGAGCTACCCTCTCCTCACAATCAACAATCACCCACAAGGACAAGGGGGACAGAGGGAACACTTATACATGTACTAGTGAGGGGATATGAACCAGGTGTGTGTAATAGACAAGACAAAACAAAAGGAATGATGATATATGGAGCGGCAGTGGCTAGAAGGCCGGTGACGACGAACGCCGAAGCCTGCTCGAACAAGGAGAGGAGGCAGCTTCGGAGGACGTCGTGACAAATCCACAAAGTTTATAAGCAAATATTTCTCATGCAAACTAAAATAGAAGATTAAAGTTACCTTATTTTATTAAATTGTATTAATATCATACTCAGCATTATTACCCCTCATACTCAGTCTAACAACCAATATGTATCATTCACAGTATGATCTCATCAAACTTAATAACTGTATCTACTCTTCTATCTTCTTCATAAGCTGGATGTGACGAATACAATTTGATTTGAAACCCCCAAAGAACAATCACTGAAGCATTATGAAGATAATTATATACCAGTCTAGTGGATGCACATCAGCTGTCTTATTACAGGACATACTGTATCTACCTCTATCACTCCAGTATCCCTGCACATTGTAAATATGGTACTGGAACTGACTGACCCTGTAAGCTTACTTACTTTCTCGTGTTCTTCTTCTGTGTTTTTGTTCTACCTTATGTTATTTTTAGTATTACAGTATTATTGATCACTGCATTGTTGGGTTTAGAGCTTGCAAGAAAGGAATTTTAACTGTACATGTGCAAGTGACATTAAAACTTGAACCACAAAAAGTGGAACTGACAGCATTTTAGCAACATGAAATCTCATTAAAATCTGTTCACATCAACCCCCAGGAAGAATTTCACACTTTTTCAAAACGAGCACTTAGATATGGCACATTTTCACATTTTCATAGAATGTTTGGGTATAACGTATAGTAAGACACTTATGAAAACGTGCGTTTGGACAATTGATAAACACTGCAGTAAATAAAACCTAATAAAAACATCTGTCTTGTCCAGGACCGGAGAAAACGCAGACCGGTGCACCATAGGCAATCAGAGCTACAGTAGGCCTATGTGCAAATAAGACATTTGCCTCACGGGCCTGCCATCATTTACTTTGAGCTGGACTGTGTGTTTACAGGCAGTAGCAACAGTGCGACTTTATATCATTAGAATGCATTCGCCGAAAGCCACAAAATACACCTGAATGGATTTCTGCAAATATGTAAATACCACGGGAGTCCTCTTACATTTGGGAACTTCACAGTCCTATTGATCAAACAACCATGAAAAGATAAGCTATGTTTCCCTCACTTGCCTATGCACATCAACAACAACAAGATCAACAACTAATGCTGGCCAGAGCGAGAGGAGCTAAACTTTTACGAGAACGTTAGATTAACCCTCTCAAACATTTTCAGCTAGTTGGCTGTCAAAATAGCACTAATCAACGATGGAGAATAGTAGCCTGCTCTTCCTTCTGCAGCTTGCCTGCCAATACATGCTTGTCCCAGCCCACATTTTGACAAATGAATGGGAGCTTGCCTGCCTGCTCGCCCATTTGATTGATGCCAAATACATTTGATTGTCAACTAAGAGATATGCTAACAGTGGATAAAAGTCATTCAAGTTCAGCATAACTAGCTAACAAATGATTCACAGCTGTAGCCACCGAAAAACTATATGAGGGGAAACAGTCAGTCACTCCAATGACATGACATCCTTCCAGCAGCTAGCTAGCCAGTTAACGTTAAGGCTCCGTGTTTTTAGCTTGCTAAATAAATAGCTAGCTACATAAATAGATACGCTAGGCCAGCCAATATTGAAAAAACACAACAACATAGCCAGACATAGCCTTTTTGTTCTTACAACAAAACTTTAAACTGCGACCCAAACTGCCCATTGTTTTATTACAAAAAATATGTCCCTTTATAATGGCCACTTATGTACATAGGATGCTGTATATAGTATTTTAACATATTAAAACAAAATAAGATATAAATAATATTTGGCCAGCCTTTGATGCTTTGCTTGCAGATGTGCATAATATGCTGCAACCCTAATCAGAAAGTATTACAAAAGTTAGCTATAGGTTGTTGTAACATTTAAACTTAAAACATGCTTTCATTTTTTTTGCACTGCATGGATCACCGGTGCGGTTGAATGCAGCATTGCTGTATGGTGCACTCAAAATGTATTGTATTTGAGTAGCCAGCCTAGACTACCGCTCAAATGTTGCTGTAACAAGCCTACATGGTGTTTTGTTGCAGGTTTAGTTTTTTGGTTAGTCATTGTCAAGCTTTAAAAACCGAAGCCAGACAGCAATATTTTAGTAGCCTAGTTAGGACTGTGGCATGTGTCTGTACACTTTCCCTCCACTGCACGCTGTAAACGGGGCACACGAAAGCAGCGCAATTGAAGTTGAGTCACATCAGGCTGTAATTTCATAAAGTAGATGACTCAACTGTTGACTCATTTATACTCCCTTGTGTGTCCTATTCGGCCCGTGGGCCTTGTATTACACACGTGTGCTAGCCTATTAGCAATGTTATGACTGACTGATCATTGCCCTTGCTAGTTTGATTGTATTGACATTCCCAGCCTTAGTTACAGTCGGCCATTTTTTTTCAAAATATCGAGTAATTTAAACTGAAACAGTGCATCCCTAATGGGTGGAGGCGGCAAACAATGTACCAGGCCAGCTGTGATTTACAACCTGATAGCAATATTTTTTGGACTACCAAGAAATGTATTGGTGAATTATATTAATCATGCATTGAACTGCATCCATCTATTCTGCCAACAATGCCTTAGTGTACGTCATTGAATTTGGAGTCAAATAGAACCTATTTGGAAAACATCTTGTAAAGTTGGTTTTGAAGCATAAACTGTGAATTTGATATTTGATATTTTTGACTGATATTATGATTGTCTGTTTGTTTCATATCTGCAAAGTAGTTCAAATTTGAAACACTAATGTACGCATAATTTGAATGTACTCTATGTATAGGGGTAAGGTGACTAGGCATCAGGATATATGATAAACAGAGTAGCAGCATCATATATAATGATTGTATCTGAGTGGGTGTGTGTGTGTAGAGTCAGTATAAATGTATGTGCATATTATGTGTGTGTGAGCAAATGATGAAGTGAGTGTTTGTGTGTTGGAGTGTCAGTGAACATGAGTGTGTTGGGCCCTGTGAGTCTGCATAAGTGCTGCTGTTATCCGTCACACCGCATGACAGCTGAATGTAAATTGAGGAGCAGAGCTCTTTCAATCAATACATTTTGGATGTCAGCTTCCGAGCAAAAGTTTTCTGGGAACACTGCAATGGCAGGTTGACGTTTATTGGGTTGAGTCTTGTCCTTGAGGCAGAACTGAGCGATTCCCGCTAGATGGGCCAGCTGCAAAGTCAAAATTGGCTATATTGTAAAAATGAATGACAAATTAGCTTTTTGGTCTTAATTTAAGGTTAGGGTTAGGCATTAAGGTTAGCAGGTGTGGTTAAGGTTAGGGTTTAAGTTAGGGTTTTGTGACTGTGCCAGCTAGCGACCACTCTGCAGAGCTGCCTCCAGAACAAGATTCATGACCTGAAGTGCAGTGCCAGGTCCCAAGAAGTATTCTTCTAAGAAATAGGAGAAAACACAAATTCCCCATTTTGTGATGTATTTCTTTGTCCCAGAGGGCAATTAGTTTTGCGACAGAGGAGCATAAATAACAACATGAGACGTAAAAAACATAAGACACAGTTATACTGAGTACATTGAGCTTATCAGTCATAGGGCTGACAGCCATTAATACAAACACATACAGGTCTAGTGATTGACATTAGCAGCATCACAAAAGTAAATAAAAAAATTACAAAGTAGTATTATAGTTACTGTTATTGCTTTTTCAGCATTGGCAACATTTATGTGACAAATACAAACACTGTGCCTTGACAACTGCAGGACCAGGATCTGTTCCCTTCCTCTCCACGTCCCCATCCATCCTCCACCCCCACATAGCCTCCTTTCTTATCTGCGTGGCACCTTACTGGCGAGGCACCCTGTCCACAGGTTACATGATGACAGGGCCCATGGCCAGTGATGTGCTGTGGCCTGCTGTCTTCCTCACCCTTTTTAGGTGTCAGATAGTGGAGAGAAGTTTCTACCTGTCCTAGCATAACAGCCTTGGATGTCATTGCGGAAATTACTCCTAAGCTGACAGGCCCAGACTTGGAAAATGTGTTACGTACCGTCAGGATACAGACCCAGCCTTTCTTGTGTTTTTATATATTCCTTTTGGTTTACTTCCTGTTTACATTTAATTAGATTTGTAATCATCAGCTTTGTTTTGTCTTTTGTTTCCTTTTCTTCTAGGAGAAGACATGTCAAATCACTAAAATGTTGAGGTTTCTGCCAGGATGTGTAATTCCTGAGGCTATGTCAGTTTCACCTACACGAATCCGAAAACCGTAAAAGTACAGTACAAAGATGCCTCAGTGTGAGAAGACCACCTACGTTGACATCATCTCTTCCTGTTGTCTCCTGAAGCTGGCTGCACGTTACATGAGCATTCCTGCCAAGCGCAATTACACACCCAGAGCACACAGGCCTTACCAGCAGTGAGGGAGGCATGTTGTGAACCCTGTCCCAGACCTCTTTGGTGGATCCATGGACCTATCTCCACTAGCAACAAATGCAGACAGACTGGTAGAATAAAGAATCACCAAGTTCATGTTGGGTACTGGCTCAGCATTCGGCCTGTATGTAGGCCTGCTCTGCTCTGCCAGGTGCAGCTTGTTGGCAGTGAGACAAACACCTGGTAGACTGATCCTGTTGGGTTTGGACAGATGGTTGAACTGATACCTTGCTGTTGCATAGAATGTGTTATGTAAGAGCACAGTACCTATTTAAAGTACAATTTGGACCATTACTGTTATGAATTGAATAGACAGCTGTACATTTCGGTACGTTTATGCAACAGCCTACAAGATGTGGTCCTATCTCTCAGATGATGTGGATGTTGAATCTCCAATGCTGTGCCAGTGGAATACTTGGCAGAGACTCAGGCCTCATTCATTGATCCAACAGGATGACATCAGTAAATGTCACCAAACTTATACTCTAGCACACCATGAAAGCTTGTGATGCGTTAAATTGAAGAGTAGATTAAATACAGTGTCTTCAGAAAGTATTCAAAACCATTGACTTATTCCACATTAACTATGTTACAGCCTGAATTCAAAATGGATTAAAATAAAAAATCTCACCCATCTACACACAATACCCCATAATGACAAAGTGAAAACATGTTCTTAGAAATGTTAGCAAATTCATTGAAAATGAAATACAGATATATCTAATTTGCATAAGTATTCACACCCCTGAGTCAATACATGCTATACAACGGGTGGGTCCAATCCTAGATTCTGATTTGTTAAAACCGTATTCTAGCCGGTGTCTATTCCACAAGTTGCCACTTCCTAAATCTATGACATTGAAATGCCTATTTACTCTGTTCCATCTGACTGCGTAATCCACTGTCTCATCAGCTCAGCCAGGCAATTTATATATACTACATGGCCAAAAATAGGTGGACACCCCTTCAAATTAGTGGATTTGGCTATTTCAGCCACACCCGTTGCTGACAGTGACTTTCAACGTGGCACCGTCATAGGATGCCAACTTCCCAACAAGTCAGTTCGTCAAATTTCTGCCCTGCTAGAGCTGCCCCGGTCAACTGTAAGTGCTGTTATTGTGAAGTGTAAACATCTAGGAGCAACAACGGCTCAGCTGCGAAGTGGTAGGCCACACAAGCTCACAGAACAGGACCGTCAAATGCTGAAGCGCGTAGCGCGTAAAAATCGTCTGTCCTCAGTTGCAACACTCACTACCGAGTTCCAAAGTCACCATTGGCCTCATGGTGAAATCCCAGAGAGGTTTGCTTCCTCTATGGCAACTGAGTTAGAAAGGACACCTGTATCTTTGCAGTGACTGGGTGTATTGATACACCATCCAAAGTGTAATTAATAACTTCACCATGTTCAAAGGGATATTCAATGTCTGCTTTTTTTTTTTTACCCATATACCAATAGGTGCCCTCCTTTGCGAGGCATTGGAAAACCTCCCTGGTCTTTGTGGTTGAATCTGTGTTTGAAATTCACTGCTCGACTGAGGGACCTTAAAGATTTTTGTATCTGTGGGGTACAGAGATTGGGAAGTCATTCAAAAATCATGTTAAACACTATTATTGCACACACAGAGTGAGTCCATGCAACTTATTATGTGACTTGTTAAGCAAATGATTACTCCTGAACTTATTTAGGCTTGCCATAACAAAGGGGTTGAATACTTATTGACTCAAGACATTTCAGCGTTTCATTATTTATGAATTTGTAAAAATGAACATAATTCCACTTTGACATTAAGGGGTATTGTGTGTAGGCCAGTGACACAAAATCTCAATTCAATCCATTTTAAATTCAGGCTGTAACACAACAAAATGTGGAAAAAGTCAAGAAGTGTGAATACCTTCTGAAGGAACTGTACAGGATGTGTGGGATAAATCAATAGGATCTCTGTAATAAAACTAGATTTATTAAAAAAGGATCAGGACCCTTCAACCCAGTGGACAAATGTTAGAGTGCTGTCCGCTCCCTCAGCTTCCCGCCCCCCAACATTCCAAAACATAATTAAAAAAGTGTCTGGCAACTCAATGGGCAGTCAACCGTGTAGGTCTGCCTCAGGTAACAAATTAAGGTAAGCTGTGAACTCTGAAGATCACATAATTTAACTAATTGTCCATTTGCCCATTAATATTGCAAGGGGAAGTCAAAAGTCATCTTTGGCAAATTGGAATGCAAAACAGCCCCCCTCCCCCCCGGGCTTCTTTCAGTTGGGGGTTCCTCCTATAGTTTTGATATGTTTATTAACCTTTCTCCCATCTACAAATGGGAACGATGAACTCAGTCGACCTTTCATGAATTAGTTACCTTTACAGAGGCAACCATTCTAGGGCAAAATAAATACGCAAACAGTTAGAGAGGGTGGCAGCCACATTTGAAGGTCATGTGTGAATGTCAGACCAATCAAACGTTTATGAAGGTTTGTGGCGTCAATGTGATGGTAATGAAGGAATGTCAAATATAGGCTACCCGTCAACTTCAGAGTTCTACCTGCTTAGTACCCATCTCACACTGTTGTTTCAGTGGATAAAAGATAGGAAAGATTGATGTACTGCTGTCCTTCATGTTCCACTGCCTCGCTGATAATCCTGCCCATCAAAGACCTGCAGACGTGGGCCCAGTTTCCCGGCAGACGTGGACCCGGTTAGGCTTGCAGGTGTTTTAACAATGCATCTTTCCTACAACTGCCGAAGATGCAAAATGCGTTTCCCAAAACACCATGCAGACAGAACGGTCGCTAAGTGCGTCGTTGGAGCATGTGTCAATTCTGATAGGATCGAAAGAAGGGGAGCGCTGCTCTCGGATCAGCTTTCTCTATTAAAATCTTACACTAACATTGTAATTATTTCACAATACTGATGATGGATCACCTCCTAGAGAGATATTACCACCTACGGCTGCAAATATTGACGAGGCTTATTATAATGCTTACCCAATAAAAATGCACATTAGGCTGCACATCATGAAATATGTTGAGACAAATTACAGACAGTAGCCTACTAGTAGCAAAATAGAACTCAATTTATTGAACATGAAATGTATTTCAATATGATTGAAATAGGCCTATAGCCTACTGTATTTATATTTTAATGCAGTAATCTCGGTTTTCATTTGAAGCATTGTTTTATACGTCGCTTGTTTGTATCAATTGCAAAGACATTGGCAACTTTGTATTTGTAGTCAACTTTGTTCTGTAGTTATCAGCTGTCACAGAGATGGATAAACCATGTGATTCTATGTTTAGTGGAGATATTCTATGTATAAAGTGATGCGGAGGGCAAAAAAGCATCTAACGATGCACTTAGCTGTTCTACGAGTGGTCTGAGGCAGGCGTTAGATTAGTTTTCAAGTGCAACGTTACAGTTTTTCTCAATTGCTAAAACACTAAAACCCATTGGCTGAACAAAGTTCTCAGTTGCCTGGACTCATTTAGCTAATTATGCAGTCTGTTGTCAATACCTTAAACCATTTCACATGGTAAAACACAATTTGCAGATCTCACTTAGACTTTTCAGCAAAACTCTAAACACATTCTCATTCTCAAAACACATTCTGCACTCTAATGCACATGTCATCCATACTGGTAAACACAAGTGGCAACAATCAAATACAAATAGAGAACACATGTCATTGATTGAACACAACCACTAAAAATTGATTTAACCTGTTTCAAATGATGCGACACAACAAATATAAGCCAGTTCAGAGAGCAAACAGGTTGTTGAAGGTGGGAAGGAGAAAGTCTGAGAATGGATAGAAGAAACAATGTGAGAGGACGAGAACGAGTGCGTATGCGAGGTGGGAGACGAGGAGGAAGAGGAGGAGGAGGGCAAGAAAGAGGAAGAGGAGGACGAAGAGGAAGAGGAAGACAAAGAGTGGAAATATCTGATGAAATTCGAGCAACAGTCATAGACCATGTTCTTGTCCATGGACTGACAATGAGGGAAGCAGGACTTAGAGTGCAACCCAATTTGAGCCGATTTTCTGTGTCCACCATAGTAAGGACATTCAGAGAAGAGAACAGGTACAGTATACTACTGTATTTTTGTAATTGCACATTTACTGTAATACACTATATGCAGCTGTTTCAATAGACATTTGTAAAGTTAATCACTGTATGTATTGTACTGTATGAATATGTTTTGTAACTGCACAACTACTTTTTTGTAGAATTGCAAGGCTGCCACATGCAGGTGGAAGGACAGCTATATTCACTCGGGAGCAAGAGGCCGTTATAGTTGGCATGGTCCTTCAAGATAAATCAATACGACTCAGAGAAATCCAGGAACGAGTGATACAAGACAACACACACTTCCAGGGAATCGACAGTGTGAGCATTTCCACAATTGACCGTGTCCTCCATCGTAACAGGATGCAAATGAAACAAGTATACAGAGTACCTTTTGAGCGCATCTCACCAAGGGTGAAAGAACTGCGAGCTCAGTATGTGCAAGTAAGTGTACATTCAGAAACATTTACTGTAATCCAGATTGTCTACAGTACTAACACATACTATGTGAATTACATTACTCTTCAGTACATACAATGTATGTGAATCAGAAGTGCATACAGTAGGCCTAATTGTACTCTACAGTATAGCACTGTCTCTGTACGACTTACAAAATCCTACATACAGTATATTGTATTTCTACACAGACAATATTTGACTTTGAATCCTTGGACAGACCCCATGAGTTCATCTTTGTCGATGAAGCAGGCTTCAATCAAACAAAGAGGAGAAGGGGAGGCCAAAACACGATTGGACAGCGGGCCATTGTTGAAGTCTCTGGTCAACGAGGTGGCAATGTCACAATCTGTGCTGCTATCAGCAACCATGGTGTTCTACATCACCATGTTACACTCGGGCCATATAACACCCAACACCTTCTAAGATTTATTGCCAATCTAGATATTTTATTTGAGCAGCAGGTTCAAGAGCAGCAGGGTCAAGAGCTAAATGAGAATCCCATTCCCACCTATGTGATAGTGTGGGACAATGTCAGTTTCCACCGAGCTGCTCAGGTAAGGGAATGGTTTAACATCAATGGGCAGTTTATGAACTTGTACGTCCCTCCATACTCACCTTTCCTGAATCCGATTGAGGAGTTTTTCTCCTCTTGGAGATGGTCAGTGTATGATAGACAGCCCTACACCAGAGTAAATCTGCTGCAAGCCATGGATTTAGCCTGTGGTGATATAGGTGAGGAATCATGTCAGGGCTGGATACGGCACACAAGACGCTTCTTCCCCCGTTGCCTCAGGAGGGACAATATTGCTTGTGATGTCGACGAAGTGCTCTGGCCTGACCCAGCCCAAAGACAAGAACAAGCACATTGATCACATGTTTAGTCCTTAGATTTTTGTCCCTTTTAGTATTGTATACTGTAGTACAGTGCATTGTAGGCTGTATACTGTACAATGGACAAATTGTATGGCCCTGAACATTGTGCTTTCCATTTGTTAACAGTACTGACTGCTCAATAGATTTTGACTGGTTGCAGGTTCATATCAACAAAGAACAAGAATTACAGTATCACAGAGACAAAGTTTGTGAGATGCAGGGTACAGTACTGTAAAAATAGGGGTACAAGGAGGAGGAAGAACAAAAAACAAAATTGCAAAGAGCAAAGCAGAGTAGTAATTTCTGATCAATTTTGAGCTACTATGATAGAACATGTTTTCGTTCATCAAAAGACAATGACGGAAAAATATGAAATTTGTTTTGAGATAAAACATTTACTTCTCCCTATGTTTTGAACAATGTGTTTTCTATTTTTCGGTGTATTGTTTACTGACTGCTTGAGAGTGTATATCATTTTGATCACTTTGTTTATGATTTGAGAGCAGTGTTTGATTTTGAACACAGGTAAAACTGTGTTGAGGCGAATGTTTCATTTTGCGAGAGGAGTCAGAGGTTTTGTAAATAGTGCTTGAAGATGAGGTTTTGTGTTTAATGTTTTCAGGAAATGGAGCAAGGTTTCAGAAATTGTGTTTTAGCAATTGAGAAAAACTGTAAAAACGATGGTTTGGGGAAACAGCTCAGAGATTTAACGATGCTCCTACGAAGGTTCTAACGATGGCTCTGGAAAACAGCAGGAGACCAACGTGCTTTTCAAGAATAGTAAGAGCACAATTATTCTATTCTGCAGTTCCAGGACCATAACAACTTCTGAGAGAGAGCGAGAGAGAGAGAGAGAGAGAGAGAGAGAGAGAGAGAGAGAGAGAGAGAGAGAGAGAGAGAGAGAGAGAGAGAGAGAGAGAGAGAGAGAGAGAGAGAGCAATACCTACCAAAAAGCCTGCATGAACATAGTACTTGTTCTTATCATTTATCACAGGTCAACTGTTTCTCAATCATATCCTCCTCACAGTGGTTTGAAAGTTGCACCATGGGGATGGCTTAAATAATGCACCGGGAAACAAATTGACGCACCGAACCAAAGGTGATCCCCATCATTAATTTCCCCCTTTTAATTATCCTGTTATGTTCCAAATGAATAATAAAAATTCCAATATTGTCACTGTCACCCAAAACATCTCTGCAAGAATTGTAAGTCCTTTAAGGCAGTGGTTCCCAAACTGTCGGGTCGGCAGGGGGGCGAAGGGGTAACTTGTCAGAAATGTCCAGATTAACTACACTGAAAAAAGTGAATCATTGGATAAACTTGAATGAGTTACTTCAAGTGGTAACACGCAAATAAGTTTAGTTTTTTCAAGACAAATACATAGTTTGGATTGAAGTAAATTATTAGGTCAATGCTACTTGTATCATTTGATTACAATGAAGTCAATAATTTACCTCAGTGCAACCTAATTATTCTGTAACTCAACTTACATTTGCATATTTAAAAAACTTGATTATTTACTTTACCGAAAACGAAAATACTATTCCATTCCAACCAAAACAATCAACTTGGATGAAAGCAAATCCCTGCATTGGAGGAACCCATCTGTGTTACTTCAATTGGTAACATGTAATATAACCAATTTCCTGCTAAACAAAATATTAGGTTGGTTTACAATCAAATCAAATCAAATTAAATGTTATTTGCCACATGCGCCGAATACAACAGGTGTAGACATTACAGTGAAATGCTTACTTACAAGCCCTTAACCAACAATGCAGTTTTAAAGAAGAAAAAAAAAGTGTTAAGTAAAAAACATAGAGCCCAGATGCCTATCTACATGGACAGCTGAAACGATGGAGGCTGGAGACAGAACAGGATCCAGAAGGGGACCCATTGATGACGACCCTGTTCCGGAATTCTGTGGTAGAGGCCATGCCCCAGCCGGTGAGAAGCAGACTGGAGGACGTGATGGGACTAACCTCAAAGTCACACAAAGAATTCTGTGACCATGTAATCCATGCAGTGGAAAAATACAGAAAAGACTAACAGAGACTCACAGAACAGGGAAAAGACATTCAGAGAAAATTGACACAACTCCAGCTGGAAGAATTGACAAAGGAAGGAAATAAAATAAGTTCAAGCTCCAGTAACCTCCGGAGGGCCACAATTGCCCCCTATGCCACCAGTAGTGAATGTATATACCCAACGACCCCAGCAATGGGACAATAAACAACAAAGACCCCCACAGAATAATCAAAAGAGATGGCCAAGAAGCCTGCAGGGGCCTCCTGGAGTTTGTTGGGGATGCCAAAAGCCAGGACATGCCAGACACAACTGCCACACAAATCCGTGGCAGCCACGACAAGGAATTGGGAATCAGGGCAATTGGCATCAATCGGGTAACTGGCAACAAACCCAGAGACAGCCGCAGGGTCCTGTGAACCCATGGGGGGGGGGGGGGGGGGGGGGAGAAACCAAGGGTACTAGGGGTGCCCAGAGAATCTTACAGGGGAGTGTCAGTTTCCAGCACTACACACTCAAGCTGATCAGGAACCTATGCTGCAGGTTCAAATAGAAGACAGAGGCACACCCATGATGATAGACAATGGAGCCATTTACACTTGTGTAAGTCCAAATTATGTCTCTCACCTCCCCATGTCAGGCAAATATGCCAAAACTGTAGGATTCTCGGTACAAACGCATTTAATTCCAATGACAGCTCCAGTTCGGTTAACAGCTGACAACAATTCCACATCCCTCCCCATATTAGTATCAGAACACACCCCAGCCAACCTATTAGGAAGAGACACCTTGTGTAAAATGGGCATACAAATTCATTGTACTCCAGAAGGGGTGATCATAGATAAAGCAGGGTTAAACTTGCAAATGATGATGACCTAGCAAATGTGTACTGGCTAGGAGGCATTAAACAAGAAGTAGATAAAACAATGGAAAAATGTGGTAGGTTTATTAGAGCGCAGATACCTAAAGCAGAAAGAACAAAATCAGAATCATTGGGAAACAAGGGGTGGCTATGGAAGTAACAGACGTGGAAGGCTCAGACTTCATAGCAAGATGGCATAACATTCCTGGTGCTGCCCCCCATATTACCTTATTGGTATATAAAAATATATACCAATAAAGGAGCTGTAGCGAAAGATCTAGGACCCATGATGAAGCGAGCAAAAGCATACCCAGATGTCTCCATTAGACGCTGTAGTACAGTGAACCCGGCAGAAAGAATTCCGCTAGAATTGTAGGGTTTAGCACACAATTGTGTGGCAGAATCATTGACATTCACCCAGCTTAGACCAGACTTAGAGTCAACACCATTGCCCGATCTGGGAAATGGCTATATGGAGGACTATTTTGTAGATGTGTCTTGTTACAAAGACCACACTAGAAATCAGGCTGGATTTGCAGTAGTGGGAATTTAAAGAAGTAATGACAGAACATTGCCCACAGCCATGTTCAGCCTAACTGGCTGAACTTAAAGCACTTACTGCGGCCTGTATGCTGAGGAAAGGGAAGACAGTTAACATATACACTGATTCAGCCTATGCACAAGGTGTGTGTCACCTGTTTTGGGCAGTCTGGAAACAACGGGGGTTCAGGAAAAGTGATGGCACGCCTATACAACATCACAAGCAAATTGTGAAACTTATGACAGCACTAAACACCTGAGAGGGAAGAAGAGGAAACAGGAACAGAAGAAGAAGGAGAGGGGATGGAAACTCAAACAGAATCCCCACGCTCTGCTGAAGCCAGCCAAAATCAAAGGATGGGGGAAGGTGGCAGCAGGAATGCTGTTAATTAGTTACATGCTCTGGTTGATTCCTTCACTCAAGGGACAGACCTTCCAGACCCCCAAGACCTTGCAGACCTCCAAGACCTTCCAGACCTCCAGGACAACCCAGAACCCACAGACTTCTCCACGATTGACTTCTCTGCCTTTGACTGGATCCAGTAACGAACACTGGAGGCTGGAGCAGCTGGATAATTGTGGAATGGCTCTTGTAACCATAGCTGTAAAACTAGGAAAAGTTATATTAGACCTGCCTACTACAATTTGGTACTCAAAGGATAGCCTAACGGAGCCAGGACAAACAACCATTATGAATCAGGAGGAAGTGTTGCTGTCACACTCTGGCTCCAGGACTTGTGTATTTGAGCCAGGGTGTATGTTGTTTGTTGGGTTTTGGGTGTATTTTATGTTTGCAGGTCTGTCACGTTTATTTCTAGGTGAGGAGTTCTGTTGTGTCTATTTCTAGGTTGGTGTTGTGTTTCCTTGTTTGTATTCATTGACTCCCAATCGGAGGTAACGAGTGTCAGCTGTTCGGCTCGTTATCTCTGATTGGGAGCCATATTTAAGATGTAGGTTTTCTTGTGTTAGTTGTGGGTTATTGTTCCATGTTCCAGTGTCTCTGTTTATTGGACTTCACGCATCGTCTTTGTTTGTTTTGTTTTCGTGAGTACGCTAATTAATAAATCATGTTCACTCGCAACGCTGCGCTTTGGTCCGCTTCTTCATATGTAGACGATCGTGACAGAATAACCCACCAAAAGAGGACCAAGCAGCGTAACAAGCGGCAACAGGACCTACCTCCAACGGATTCATGGACATGGGAGGAGATACGGGCTGGAAAGGGTCCTTGGCCACAAATGGAGGAATATCACCGCCCTCGTGAAGAGCTGGAGGCGGCTGCAGCCGAGAGGAGGTGGTACGAGGAGGCAGCGCGGAGTCGAGGCTGGAAGCCCGTGGTTACTCCCCAAAAATTTTTTTGGGGGGGGCACATGGCTTGGGCGCCTGGGCAGCAGGAGGCTGCCACAGGTAGAGCTGGAGAGAAGGCATTCGGATTACGGGAGCCATTGGCGAGTGGAAAGGGGGAAGTTGTTGTGGCACGGCATGAGAGACTGAAGTGTGTTCCCAGTCTGGTCCGGTCCGTTCTTGATCCCCAGTTAAGGCCAGTGGTGGGTGTTCCCGGTACGGGCCGGTCTGTTCCTACTCCACGCACCAGGTCCACGATGTGCGTCGCCAGCCGGCCAGAGTCTGCCGTCTGTCCTAGGACGTCTGAACTGCCCGTCTGCCAAGCGCTGCATAAGCCGCCCGTCTGTACTGAGCCTGCAAAGCCGTCCGTCTGCCATGAGCCTGCAGAGCCGTCCGCCAGACAGAATCAGACACCTGCTATGGAATCAGCAGGAGCCGGCGCAGCCCATACTAGACTGGAAGCTCAGGTTCGGGACCAGAAAGAGCAGATCCTGCAGATGGGAGCCGCCCTGCTGGAGGTGATGACTGCTATCCGAGGCTGGGGTCCGCCTCCACCGCCAGCCTCCCAGCCAGCACCATCAGCCAGCCATGAGCAGCCAGATCTGTCAACCAGCCATGAGCAGCCAGACCCGTCGGCCAGCCAGGATCCGCCAGAGCCGGTCAGCCCGGATTCGCCAGAGCCGTCCCGCCAGGATCCGCCAGAGCCGTCCAGCCAGGATCAGCCAGAGCCGGCCAGCCAGGATCCGCCAGAGCCGGTCAGCCCGGATCCGCCAGAGCCGTCCCGCCAGGATCCGCCAGAGCCGTCCAGCCAGGATCCGCCAGAGCCGGCCAGCCAGGATCCGCCAGAGCCGGTCAGCCCGGATCCGCCAGAGCCGTCCCGCCAGGATCCGCCAGAGCCGTCCAGCCTGGATCCGCCAGAGCCGTCCAGCCTGGATCCGCCAGAGCCGTCCCGCCAGGATCCGCCAGAGTCGTCCAGCCTGGATCCGCCAGAGCCGTCCCGCCAGGATCCGCCAGAGTCGTCCCGCCAGGATCCGCCAGAGCCGTCCCGCCAGGATCCGCCAGAGCCAGCCAGCCAGGATCCGCCATCTAGTCAGGTACTGCCCCTTAGCCCGGTGCTGCCCCTTAGTCCTGTACTGCCCTTCAGCCCGGTGCTGCCCCTTAGTCCGGTGCTGCCCCTGAGTCCGGTGCCGCCCCTTAGCCCGGTGCTGACCCGTAGTCCGGTACTGCCTCTTAGCCCGGTACTGCCCTTTAGTCCGGTACTGCCCCGTAGTCCGGTGCTGCCCCTTGTCCCGGTGCTGCCCCTTATCCCGGTGCTGCCCCTTAGTCCGGTGCTGCCCCTTAGTCCGGTACTGTCCCGTAGTCAGGTGCCGCCCCTTAATCCAGTGGGGTTGAGTTGGGGGGTGGTCATGAGGAAGGGAGGACGGAAGCGGAGAGTGACTAAGGTGGGATGGGGACCACGACCAGAAGCAGAACCGCCACCGTGGACAGACGCCCACCCAGACCCTCCCCTAGACTGTATGCTGGTGCGCCCGGAGTTCGCACCTTTAGGGGGGGGTACTGTCACACTCTGGCTCCAGGACTTGTGTATTTGAGCCAGGGTGTATGTTGTTTGTTGGGTTTTGGGTGTATTTTATGTTTGCAGGTCTGTCACGTTTATTTCTAGGTGAGGAGTTCTGTTGTGTCTATTTCTAGGTTGGTGTTGTGTTTCCTTGTTTGTATTCATTGACTCCCAATCGGAGGTAACGAGTGTCAGCTGTTCGGCTCGTTATCTCTGATTGGGAGCCATATTTAAGATGTAGGTTTTCTTGTGTTAGTTGTGGGTTATTGTTCCATGTTCCAGTGTCTCTGTTTATTGGACTTCACGCATCGTCTTTGTTTGTTTTGTTTTCGTGAGTACGCTAATTAATAAATCATGTTCACTCGCAACGCTGCGCTTTGGTCCGCTTCTTCATATGTAGACGATCGTGACAGTTGCACAGAGGATTGCCCAGGATGAAGAGATGTCAGATAGAAGGGTATGCCACAATTAGGGTAAGGTGTCTGAAAGACTATTGTGTAAAAATAGAATACATACAGGGACCAACCCAAGGACCAAGCATACGAGGATAACCCATAGGTAGTGAGCCTACTAAAATAATGGACATAAAACAAGCAAAATGACTAATGGGAGGAGAAGGACCTACAGTTGAAGTCGGAAGTTTACATACACCTTAGTCAAATACATTTAAACTCAGTTTTTCACAATTCCTGACATTTAATCCTAGTAAAAATCCCCTGTCTTCGGTCAGTTAGGATCACCACTTTATTTTAAGAATGTGAAATGTCCGAATAATAGTAGAGAGAATGATTTATTTCAGCTTTTATTTTTTTCATCACATTCCCAGTGGGTCAGAAGTTTACATACACTCAATTAGTATTTGGTAGCATTGCCTTTAAATTGTTTAACTTGGGTCCAACGTTTCGGGTAGCCTTCCACAAGCTTCCCACAATAAGTTGGGTGAATTTTGGCCCATTCCTCCTGACAGAGCTGGTGTAACTGAGTCAGGTTTGTAGGCCTCCTTGCTCGCACACGCTTTTTCAGTTCTGCCCACAGATTTTCTATAGGATTGAGGTCAGGGCTTTGTGATGGCCACTCCAACACCTTGACTTTGTTGTCCTTAAGCCATTTTGCCACAACTTTGGAAGTATGCTTGGAGTCATTGTCCATTTGGAAGACTCATTTGCGACCAAGCTTTACCTTCCTGACTGATGTCTTGAGATGTTGCTTCAATATATCCACATAATTTTCTATCCTCATGATGCCATCTATTTTGTGAGGTGCACCAGTCCCTCCTGCAGCAAAGCACCCCCACAGCATGATGCTGCCACCCCTGTGCTTCACGGTTGGGATGGTGTTCTTTGGCTTGCAAGCAACCCCCCTTTTCCTCCAAACATAACGATGGTCATTATGGCCAAACAGTTCTATTTTTGTTTCATCAGACCAGAGGACATTTTTCCAAAAAGTACAATATTTTTCCCCATGTGCAGTTGCAAACCGTAGTCTGGCTTTTTTATGGCGGTTTTGGAGCAGTGGCTTCTTCCTTGCTGAGCGGCCTTTCAGGTTATGTCGATATAGGACTCGTTTTACTGTGGATATAGATACTTTTGTACCTGTTTCCTCCAGCATCTTCACAATGTCCTTTGCTGTTGTTCTGGGATTGATCTGCACTTCTCGCACCAAAGTACGTTCACCTCTAGGAGACAGAACGCATCTCCTTCCTGAGCGGTATGATGGCTGCATGGTCCCATGGTGTTTATACTTGCGTACTATTGTTTGTACAGATGAACGTGGTACCTTCAGGCATTTGGAAATTGCTCCCAAGGGTGAACCAGACTTGTGTAGGTCTACAATTTTTTTTCTGAGGTCTTGGCTGATTTCTTTTGATTTTCCCATGATGTCAAGCAAAGAGGCACTGAGTTTGAAGGTAGGCCTTGAAATACATCCACAGGTACACCTCCAAATGACATCGAATGATGTCAATTAGCCTATCAGAATCTTCTAATGCCATGACATAATTTTCTGGAATTTTCCAAGCTGTTTAAAGGCACAGTCAACTTAGTGTTTAAACTTCTGACCCACTAGAATTGTGATACAGTGAATTATAAGTGAAATAATCTGTCTGTAAACAATTGTTGGAAAAATGACTTGTGTCATGCACAAAGTAGATGTCCTAACCGACTTGCCAAAACTATAGATTGTTAACAAGAAATTTGTGGAGTGGTAGAAAAATGAGTTTTAATGACTCCAACCTAAGTGTATGTAAACTTCCGACTTCAACTGTATAGTCAGAACTAAAAGAGAAGAGCCTCCCACCAGTATTAGCACACCAGCAATGAAAAACACAGAGACAAGACAAAGACGAGAAACAGATAGGATTAGAATGTTCATTCCTGCACAAGCAAGAACCACAAAGGAAATACAGAAAGCATTCGTTATTAAAGAGCGAGGGTCAGATTTTAGACTGTGTTGGTTGGCCCATCACCGGTATAATGGGGAAGCCACATGGGACAACAGTAACTGTGATATCAAGATAACAAAAGGAGGAGACAGGTGGACCATAGACATAACAGCAACAGCCCAAGACCAAGATAAACAATATGATGTAGTAATTACGAGCACGAAATACCCAGAAGGCAATACTGAAGTAATTATTCCTTGGGCACTTAGAACTGAACCAAAGATAAGGACCACAACAGACGAGAAAGAAAGGGTATGGAGGGAGGCGTTGGGTAATGGCTGGTAAAAGTGTACGCAATATACTGCATCAAACCTGAAGAAGGAAAATTGTCTGGTATGCACTCCCTCTCCGCTGAAGGAATTGGTAGCTATGCCTAACCCCCACAGCTACCAGGAATGTGCTGACTTTAACCACAACTTCTGTCATCTAAAAGACTGGGAGAGACCGTACTGTGATAATTATCACATAGACTATAAGCATACATATGAGTGTTTTAATATACAGACATTTCTGACTGTAAATTATTTTTAAAGGAACTGTCTTTATCATGCCACCAATAGAGTCAGGCAAGATGACGGGAAACCAAGCAAACATGGGCATAGACAGGAAAGAGGCTAGACAAAGAAAGCATAGTGGCTCAAGGTCAAGGGTGGCTATTTGGATAAAGAGGGGGTTCTGATATGATATGAAAAGATGAAGCTGTATAAAAAGAGAGCTCCAAGTCTGGGACTGGCAGTTGCTCCGCGGACCAGCTCGGCTTGTTACTTTGTAATAAAGTCTATTCTAAACTCACAAGCTCCAGTGTCTGAGAGATATCTTTGAGAAGTATTTCCACGACAGTTACCAATGCCTTTCGTAACACATTACATCCACAACAAAGTTGTATACATCTCAAATGCCGCCAAATGGTCAATTATACAATTATCAAACACACCATCAACAACATAATGCTTATGAAATATGATTTCATGACTCAACCTACCGTGTATAACAGTGCTTTCTCATCAACCATTATGTACTGGGAAGAGCAAGAGGATTTGCAGGTGGAAAAGTTGCCGCTGAACGTTGTGTCATGAAGTCAGATGTCTGTGCAGACTACGCATTTGCACACATAAGAGAAAAAACTATTTCTATGCTTCTATTGAAACAGAAATATTAGATAGAGGGGAATGTACATTTATTTAGGTTGAGTGAATCCACAAGAAATAGGTTGAAACCACTAAAGTATAATGTTTAATAAAACTAATCCAAAGGAATACATACATTGAGGACACACTCATTTTCACTTTTTTCAGTGTACATTGTTTACATTGTTGTAATTTTTTTGTCACTCAAATATCACATGAATACATGTTAGACATGAAGAAATGTGTAGAATTGAAGGAAATAAGCTTTAAACGTGCAAAATTCTCTCCACCAACAAGAGGGGTGTGAACAGTTTGTGTCATGAACAATGCTTGTGCCCATAGAAAGAGATGTGGCACGTGCGTACAACATAAAATGCACAAGTAACAAGGGTTATACTTTCAATTTAGAGTGATGTTAAAAGTATTGCAGAGCAACAACAACTGTACTGACAACCTGTATGACTAGTGTATAGGATGACAGCGTGTACTTAGTATTGGCTTTTGAAGTGTCCTTTTTTTGAAGTGCAGTAGAGTGATGGGAAGGCATGAGTTGTACAGCAGTCATCCATCTTTTTGGGTGCCCTGCTTTCAAATCACTCTTGCCCCAAGGAAATACTGACATTCAAAGTGATGTATGGTCAGTAAATACTGTGGAGGTTTGATAGAGGAGAAACATTTATGGATTTAGATTCATAGAATTCACCGCCTAGCTGGTAAATAATTTATTTACTCTTTCCCCGTCAAGCTTGTGTAACTAGGCCAACATGTCTTACTACACAGTCAAACACCCTTTCATAGCACTGGAAATTAGACTATATCTTACTTGCCATATGAATTCATTCAAACGTATAGTTTTAAGTTTTGTTTGTGGTTTTGTTCTTTGAAGAACACAAAACTGCTACGAAATGATATATCCAACACTATGCATCAATGGAGTGTTCAAGTAAAGAATCATTCCATGTGCAGACCCTGAACAATCTCCAACAGCAGGCTGTGCAGTCGTATTGTCACAGGGAATTCAGGGACCCTTCTGTGTCTCTCTGGTTGTTAGTGTGGCGTTAAGCTTAGTGTATGCTTCCCAGTCGAAACAATTTGCGCATATATTATGACAAAACTTTGTGACGTTTTTGTTCAAGTTTTTTTTCGGCTGTTCGTGCACAAAAAATGTTTTTTTGGAGGCAAGTCAAAGTTCGGCAGCCGAAGTCTACACCCCTTCATCGGTGATTGGTCAACAGTACTACTCCTAGTAGGATTGGAAACTATGGACAGGATTCTTCAATGAAGTGTTTGTTGTCATTCATTGCGAGACGACTAGTTTATCTGCAAATTTTTTCAATGAAATACTGCACCAAACATCTTAGTTAAATGTAAAATTGCGCGACTAAGACCTCCTTGGCAAAAATGTCAAAATTAATTACAGATTTCTTGATTTATCTTAGATTAATTCATTTTGGGGAAGTGTTACTGGCTATGCTGCTACAGGAGTATGCTAGGCACAGACTTTCGTTTCGCCTAGTTCTGCTAGGAGCAAACCAAACCTATTATGCGGCTGCCTTTAGTCTTCCACAGCATGCAGAATCAGGGCTTGTTTCTCGCCATCAATTCACTTCAGAAAAATGCTCAAATTAGAAGTTATATGTTGCATTTAGTGATGCGTGGGTCAGCTTTTTGTTCACCCGCCCACAATTGCTAATAAGCCATCTGCAACCACTTGACTGTACTGGATGTGATAAAGTGGAAATATGAGGCCCTGCACCCGACCCTAACCCGCAAATATAGAAAATGCACTGTCAGAGATGGCGGAGCAATTATTTATATTTTAACAGATGTTTTTAGATAGACCTATGTTTTTGCTTATACTTTCAGACATTTTGGTAGGCTGTTTGTTAGTAAACTTGTCTATAATTAGATGCAACTTTTCTTCTGTCATTACTTGTTGCCCCATAATTAAGCAATAAGGCACAAGCGGGTGTGGTATATAGACAATATACCACGGCTAAGGGCTGTTCTTAGGCACTTAGTCGTGGTATATTGGCCATATACACAAACCCCGAGGTGCCTTATTACTATTATAAACTGGTTACCAAAGTAATTAGAGCAGAGATACGGTGTGATATACCACGGCTGTCAGCCAATCATCATTCAGGGCTTGAACCACCCAGTTTATAATACTAAATAAACCCTTCCTCAGAATAATGTCATAAATCGATAGAATGAATGCTTCAATCTAGTTGACATCGGTAAAGTTTATTTTCATCTCTGCTTCTCTCCCACAACAAAGTATTTTAGTGACCTGGGAGAAAATGCAATAAAAAGAAATAACGGGAAAGATTTCTCGTGCAAAATGTCCAAATTACATTGGTTTAAAGGAAATGTAAAGCTGTGAATACTACCCAACATGTTTCTAATACGATTTCAGTTCAGCTTGGGGCCCCGTGTAGCTCAGTTGGTAGAGCATGGCGCTTGCAACGCCAGGGTTGTGGGTTTGTTTCCCACGGGGGGCCAGTATGAAAATGTATGCACTAACTGTAAGTCGCTCTGGATAAGAGCATCTGCTAAATGACTAAAATGTAATGCACATTTTATGTGGTTGAAATACTATCAGCTTTTATGATGCTAATAAAGATAGCTCCTTTACAAACATTCATTCTTTTAAGATGCTGAAATAAATCAATCATATTTCTCCACTCCTGTTCCCCAGTCAAAATTGACATTTGGTGTATAATTTTACGGCAAGATATGCTTCATTCAGCAGGAGTAAATATATTAGGCTATGTGAACGTTTGTAGACCTACAGTCAGTTTCCAGATTTCAGTCTACTATTCCATTAATCCATCTGAACAGTAGCTTACAGTTCCCTTGACATGGCATTTTAAAGTCCCCTTTTGAGACTGTTGAATTTGTATAGTGCCTCATAATCATCACACATAACATAGCCGACATTGCTATCATCCTCTTTTACCACTTCACCAAATCTTTCCCAAACATTAGGCTACTGTTCTGGCCCTCCTTTCCATAGCCACAGGAAATAGGGGTGCTGAGGGTGCTGCAGCACCCCCTGATAAATTGAATATATATATATATATATATATATATATATATATATATATATATATATATATATATAACTTTCTCACTCCTGTATGAACAAAGACAAATAATCATCAGCAGAGGGGAGAAAAACACTCCTCAGCATCCATTTTGTTCATACGCAATAACGCCAAATAAAAAGAATGAAAGGAAAACCTTGATGTAGCCTATTTGAATTGCACAAGAATTGTACATTTATGGATTTTGAATGCATTGCTTTCTCTTTATTCAACGCTCCTGCCACCCACCCGCCCTTCATCCACACAATATTTCATGACCCACGGATATAACCACAGGGACTGCAGGTTATGAGGTAACCCGTGCATCACTAGTTACTATTACTCTTGATGCCACTGAGAGTGCTTCATTTCAGACACATGTGCCTGATGGTTTCAAAATGGTTCTCAATTGGGCTTCTCCTTTCATTTTCTCCCCTGTAACAGAGTAGGTAATGTGTCACTTTTCTTCTCTTGCTTTTCTGCAGACAAAAAGTGTTGCTCCTGCACAGGGAATTCTTTCCTTCCGTGACAGGAGAAACCTTAGCAGCTGTCAGACATCGTCGAGGAGGAAAATTTGAATATCTCAAATCTCCATGGATCACGGCGATGGGAAATTAATGAGATGGTGGCATCCTGTTGGAGTTATGACGACATGTTTTCTCACAGTTGGACTTTCAATGGTTCAAAGCCCTTCGCGTCATGCAGATCTTTTCCTATGATAATCAAATCATGTAATTTCTGCAATGACGGCTAACCATGGTGCATTGGAATGTGGTGATTGCTCAGAGGAGGCAGATGCAGAGCGATTACCAACACACGTGTACTCCCAAAAATATAATTTATTTGGAAATGAATCAGTATGGCTGAGACAGCTATTCTCACTTCATAAAAATCAAATGTGCCTTTTGGGGAGCATAAATATATAAATACACGATGTGTGTGTGTTCCATCTGACTGCGCAATCCACTGTCTCATCAGCCCAGCAAGGCAATTTATAAACTTGATCTCCACTATAAAAAGCATCTAGACATTATCTCACATTTCTTTTAGACTAATATTTAGTTCTCAACAGCAGAGATTTGTATAAACCTTTCTGTCTGTCTCTCTGACATTTGCAACATTGTTTTAATATTCAATTTCAATCTCAAGCTGTTTTTTGTTTGTTTGGTCATTTAGCAGACGCTCTTATCCAGAGCAATTAGGGTTAAGCGCCTTGCTTAAGGGCACATCGACAGATTTTTCACTTAGTCAGCTTGGGGATTAGAACCAGCAACCTTTTGGTTATTGGCACAACGCTCTTACCCACTAAGCTACCTGTTGGGATAAGACAGACAGGCAGGCAGCTTTTCTCAGCCAGTCGAAATCATGAATCAGCATCATCTTTGGGTGATTCTGCAACTACTGGCACTTCTATGTCCTCGGGGTAAATTTTTAAGATTTTATTTCAATTCTATATATTTTTTATTCTTTATGTGTTAACATTACAATCACCCAATACTATTTTAACACCTCTCTATCAAGTATTTTAGCTACTTTTCAGATGCATATATACCTCAATTTCACTGTTTTGCCTTTGTCCCTGACCCAGACTTTTGAGGTTCTACTATGTTTTCTATGAGAAAACATTAATAATTACACATTAAATAATGTTATCTACTAGAGAAAAAGTCAATTAAATAAAATCTATATCAATATTTATTGTGAGTATGCCCTTTATATAGTTTTTTACACAAAATATACCTGTCCTTTGGTAGTGGTGTCATTTCCACCACTGAGGACAAATTCCTCATTAGTAAAGTTTTTTCAAGAGAATGTTAACTTAGTTACCATGGAAACTTATTGTGACACTGAAGCACATGGCTGCAGCGGACAGTTGTTCCAGATGTGATGTCCAGAAGTTGAAGACAAATCTAGGTAAATATTGCTTGTGTAGAGAATCAGTCATTTCCAAACAGGCTATAATTTCTTTAATTTGTGGTATAATATTAAAAAATGTGTATATTTTATGTATTTAGTGTGAAACTATATGCTAGTTGTAATACTAGCCAAAGCATGCTAAACAGCCTGTAATTTTTCTCCAAAAACTGTGGAAGCATCATTTCCATCACAGTCATTTCCATCACAAACTTAACTGTGGTGGAAATGACAGAACGTGGTGGAAATGACAAAAATCCATTATGTTATTAGTTTTTAGTTGTTACTTTGTTTTA
The DNA here is from genome assembly GCF_964263955.1 of Coregonus lavaretus. NCBI lineage: Eukaryota > Metazoa > Chordata > Actinopteri > Salmoniformes > Salmonidae > Coregonus > Coregonus lavaretus. The sequence continues at coordinate 25,930,377 of NC_140016.1, read as the reverse complement.
CTTTAGGCTTATTTAATCATGTTTTAAATTAATTGAATCTAGAAAATGCTCCAAGGTGTGCACAAGTTGAAAACTAAGTAGTATTTTTCTTGGTTTTTAGAAGATGCCACACAAAACAGCACAGAGGTCACAGACATAGAAACAAAATAAAATATTATCCTATACGATACCAGGAACGTCTGCAAAAAGACAGGGCGAGATACTGGAAGAAAAAAGAGAAAGCAGAAGTGAAATCTATCTCTGAGCTTACAAAACGAGAACAAAGAAAGAGAAGGCAATGGAATTGCAACCAACGAATAGAAGACAGACTTTAACGAGAACAGTTGCAATGGAGACCTACCTATCAGGCAACACACCACCTCAGTCACCAGATGACTTGCAGCAAGAGGGCAACACACCTGCCCCTAACTTACCTGCCCCTGATGCACTCCCTGATACCCCTTCCTCATCGTCTGCAAGAGGAATGAGAAGTTTAATATTTGCTGGAAGGAAAAATGTTGCAAGAGGTCGCTCAAAAACATACAGAGATCTTTGCATGACAAAACTTGATACTGCTTTACGGAAAGCTGAGAAATACAAAAAAAGGTTTGATTGACTGATGAAGAAAATGGAGAGAGAAGATTCCTCAAAGACAAACACAAAACAGCAAATGAAGGGAACTCCGAAGAACTTGAGAAGGTTTTTTTGTTTCAAAATGCCATCACTGCAGAGTTAAAGTAAAGGTATCAAAACATGCGCAGTGCCAAGGACAAACAAGTGGCTTCAAAAATGCTCAGAGACAACATCCTGAGAAAGTATGGCCTGGTCAATGGCCTGGTCAATGATTTTCTGCAAAATCAATGAGGGCAAATGAAAACAGGCCAAGAAGTCTTCAATAGTCCAGGAAAAAGCAGTGTAACAGAATTAGCACAGCCACAGACGAGAAAATCACTAGATTATATGAACCTAATGACAACAGTAGAGCAACAACAGGGAAAAAGGACACCCTAACGAGGAACAAGAAGAAAAAGTAGAAGCGCTTCTTGAATGGCACAATTCAGAACCTTTAGCAGAAGTTTAAGAAGCAATACTAAGAATTTATTTTTCCTACTATGAATTCTGCAAAACATGTCCTTTTTGGGTTGTCAAGCCAACAGTCCAGGATAGGGACACATGCCTCTGCAAAACCCACGGCAACCTCCGGTTCATGGCGGACAAACTACAGTATCACAAAGTGATCAGCTGCAACAACATTTGAGAACCTTATTGAGTCTTTGTGCTGTGAGAACCTGAAGAAAGAGTGCATGTCCACTGAGTGCTCCTTTTGCCAAGCAAAAGAGCTTAAACATCTGTCTTTGATGCTGGTGAGCAGACATGGTGGTTTGAGTGGAAAAAAAAAGCTGAAGAGAGACAGAAGAAAAACAAAGAGTGAAATATGGAGAAGTTCACTGTACATTTGACAGTAAAAGGAAAGGTGTGTGACACATTGCAGATTCTACTGGAGGATTTCTCCAAAGGATTGAAAGAGAAGTTGGGGAAACGTGTACAACATTCGACACCAATAATCCAAACTGAGAGAATTAAAAGAGAATCTGCGAAAAGAGGAGATCATCGTGCATATTGACTTTGCAGAGAACTACAGTGGGGAGAACAAGTATTTGATACACTGCCGATTTTGCAGGTTTTCCTACTTACAAAGCATGTAGAGGTCTGTAATTTTTATCATAGGTACACTTCAACTGTGAGAGACGGAATCTAAAACAAATATCCAGAAAATCACATTGTATGATTTTTAAGTAATTCATTTGCATTTTATTGCATGACATAAGTATTTGATCACCTACCAACCAGTAAGAATTCCGGCTCTCACAGACCTGTTAGTTTTTCTTTAAGAAGCCCTCCTCTTCTCCACTCATTACCTGTATTAACTGCACCTGTTTGAACTCGTTACCTGTATAAAAGACACCTGTCCACACACTCAATCAAACAGACTCCAACCTCTCCACAATGGCCAATAACAGAGAGCTGTGTAAGGACATCAGGGATAAAATTGTAGACCTGCACAAGGCTGGGATGGGCTACAGGACAATAGGCAAGCAGCTTGGTGAGAAGGCAACTACTGTTGGCGCAATTATTAGAAAATGGAAGAAGTTCAAGATGACGGTCAATCACCCTCGGTCTGGGGCTCCATGCAAGATCTCACCTCGTGGGGCATCAATGATCATGAGGAAGGTGAGGGATCAGCCCAGAACTACACGGCAGGACCTGGTCAATGACCTGAAGAGAGCTGGGACCACAGTCTCAAAGAAAACCATTAGTAACACACTATGCCATCATGGATTAAAATCCTGCAGCGCACGCAAGGTCCCCCTGCTCAAGCCAGCGCATGTCCAGGCCCATCTGAAGTTTGCCAATGACCATCTGGATGATACAGAGGAGGAATGGGAGAAGGTCATGTGGTCTGATGAGACAAAAATAGAGCTTTTTGGTCTAAACTCCACTCGCCGTGTTTGGAGGGAGAAGAAGGATGAGTACAACCCCAAGAACACCATCCCAACCGTGAAGCATGGAGGTGGAAACATCATTCTTTGGGGATGCTTTTCTGCAAAGGGGACAGGACGACTGCACCGTATTGAGGGGAGGATGGATGGGGCCATGTATCGCGAGATCTTGGCCAACAACCTCCTTCCCTCAGTAAGAGCATTGAAGATGGGTCGTGGCTGGGTCTTCCAGCATGACAACGACCCGAAACACACAGCCAGGGCAACTAAGGAGTGGCTCCATAAGAAGCATCTCAAGGTCCTGGATTGGCCTAGCCAGTCTCCAGACCTGAACCCAATAGAAAATCTTTGGAGGGAGCTGAAAGTCCGTATTGCCCAGCGGCAGCCCCGAAACCTCAAGGATCTGGAGAAGGTCTGTATGGAGGAGTGGACCAAAATCCCTGTTGCAGTGTGTGCAAACCTGGTCAAGACCTACAGGAAACGTATGATCTCTGTAATTGCAAACAAAGGTTTCTATACCAAATATTAAGTTCTGCTTTTCTGATGTATCAAATACTTATGTCATGCAATAAAATGCAAATTAATTACTTAAAAATCATACAATGTGATTTTCTGGATTTTTGTGTACCTATGATAAAAATGACAGACCTCTACATGCTTTGTAAGTAGGAAAACCTGCAAAATCGGCAGTGTATCAAATACTTGTTCTCCCCACTGTACCTGTGTAAATACACCAGTGAAATCCAGGCAGTTCACTTTGGTGATTCTCACAAGCAGGTGAGCCTCCACACCTGTTTTGGATATACCACAAATTATACAGTTTCACTCTGCTCTCTGAGCTCTTCTATGCAGCATAACCCCTCTGCTATCTGGGCCCATCTCTCAAAAACACTGGCCTACTTCCTTAATCTCTGCCCATTGGCTATTTTTGGAATCTTATATTAATTAAATGTTTAACAATGGTTGTTGTTCAAAATGTTTGAAATAAAAAAAACATATATATATATATATACAGTATTCTTTTTTTTTATAGATGTCATTTCCACCACACTTTGTCATTTCCACCACACCCATATTTTTGAGGTAAATTAGTATACTATGTATAATTTACATTGATTGATTTGTTTTAGATAGGGAAATCACATTGTTGTTATCATAATCTCAAAAAAAGTTTGGGTGGATTTTTGTGTGTGATTTAAAAAAAGGATAAATAAATGTTTTCAGCTGTCACAAAGGCAAGTTTATACATCCAGGGGTCGTGTTGAATTATTAATATTAGGAAAACCTTAAAAATCACTTAAAATAATATTCAATACAAGTTAATGTACAAATATATAAATAAATTGTATGATATTTCATTTTTAATGACGTGATGGAAATGACATTTCCTGTCTGGGAAAAATGACAAAAATATATAAATTCCTGAATAGTACTATCCCAGGCATTATCAGATATTGTTTCTAGTCAAATCAAAGACAATTATAATGCTGGTAAAAGGGTGTTTCAATAAGTTTTCATTTCTGAAATCTTGCAGGGCCAAAGTGCCCGAAGTTGCAGAATCACCCTTTTATGGATGTATACAAAACACTAGCAATAGAAAACTGGTCAAACAAAACAAAGTGCAGCTAGTTTTGCAGTCTTTCCAGCTTCAGTTAAATGATTGTGTTAGCTGTGTTGTTGGCTACAGTAGCACCTCAACGAGAGAGCACATTTTCTATGCCAGGTGAAATCGCGCATCATTAGCTCTTTGTTATGGATGTATCCAAATAAATGTCACTAGAAAACAGCTTAAACAAATGCAAATGCAGCTACTTTGCTGTTATTCTGGCTACACTGTTTGACGTGAATGTAAGTTAGCCCGTAGTTAGCTAGCTAGCAAGCAAGGGATAAGAACATTGCCTGCCAGTATGGAAATAGAACATTTAGAACGAAAGACTGGGTCGCGTCCATAACTACAGAACAGCGATGGGGTTGCGTCTCTGGCAACCGAACCGATAGAACGAACGAGGTAGCAACACTAGATTTGTATCGAGACTATAAAATATATACAGTGGGGGAAAAAAGTATTTAGTCAGCCACCAATTGTGCAAGTTCTCCCACTTAAAAAGATGAGAGAGGCCTGTAATTTTCATCATAGGTACACGTCAACTATGACAGACAAAATGAGAAAAGAAATCCAGAATATCACATTATAGGATTTTTTATGAATTTATTTGCAAATTATGGTGGAAAATAAGTATTTGGTCACCTACAAACAAGCAAGATTTCTGGCTCTCACAGACCTGTAACTTCTTCTTTAAGAGGCTCCTCTGTCCTCCACTCGTTACCTGTATTAATGGAACCTGTTTGAACTTGTTATCAGTATAAAAGACACCTGTCCACAACCTCAAACAGTCACACTCCAAACTGTGTAGACCTGTACCAGGCTGGGAAGACTGAATCTGCAATAGGTAAGCAGCTTGGTTTGAAGAAATCAACTGTGGGAGCAATTATTAGGAAATGGAAGACATACAAGACCACTGATAATCTCCCTCGATCTGGGGCTCCACGCAAGATCTCACCCCGTGGGGTCTAAATGATCACAGGAACAGTGAGCAAAAATCCCAGAACCACACGGGGGGACCTAGTGAATGACCTGCAGAGAGCTGGGACCAAAGTAACAAAGCCTACCATCAGTAACACACTACGCCGCCAGGGACTCAAATCCTGCAGTGCCAGACGTGTCCCCCTGCTTAAGCCAGTACATGTCCAGGCCCGTCTGAAGTTTGCTAGAGTGCATTTGGATGATCCAGAAGAGGATTGGGAGAATGTCATATGGTCAGATGAAACCAAAATAGAACTTTTTGGTAAAAACTCAACTCGTCGTGTTTGGAGGACAAATAATGCTGAGTTGCATCCAAAGAACACCATACCTACTGTGAAGCATGGGGGTGGAAACATCATGCTTTGGGGCTGTTTTTCTGCAAAGGGACCAGGACGACTGATCCGTGTAAAGGAAAGAATGAATGGGGCCATGTATCGTGAGATTCTGAGTGAAAACCTCCTTCCATCAGCAAGGGCATTGAAGATGAAACGTGGCTGGGTCTTTCAGCATGACAATGATCCCAAACACACCGCCCGGGCAACGAAGGAGTGGCTTCGTAAGAAGCATTTCAAGATCCTGGAGTGGCCTAGCCAGTCTCCAGATCTCAACCCCATAGAAAATCTTTGGAGGGAGTTGAAAGTCCGTGTTGCCCAGCGACAGCCCCAAAACATCACTGCTCTAGAGGAGATCTGCATGGAGGAATGGGCCAAAATACCAGCAACAGTGTGTGAAAACCTTGTGAAGACTTACAGAAAACGTTTGACCTGTGTCATTGCCAACAAAGGGTATATAACAAAGTATTGAGAAACTTTTGTTATTGACCAAATACTTATTTTCCACCATAATTTGCAAATAAATTCATTAGAAATCCTACAATGTGATTTTCTGGATTTTTCTTTCTCATTTTGTCTGTCATAGCTGACGTGTACCTATGATGAAAATTACAGGCCTCTCTCATCTTTTTAAGTGGGAGAACTTGCACAATTGGTGGCTGACTAAATACTTTTTTTCCCCACTGTACACTGCTCAAAGAAATTAAGGGAACACTAAAATAACACATCCTAGATCTGAATGAATGAAATAATCTTATGAAATACTTTTTTCTTTACATAGTTGAATGTGCTGACAACAAAATCATAAAAAAATTATCAATGGAAATCAAATGTATCAACCCATGGAGGTCTGGATTTGGAGTCACCCTCAAAATTAAAGTGGAAAACCACACTACAGGCTGATCAAACTTTGATGTAATGTCCTTAAAACAAGTCAAAATGAGGCTCACTTGTGTGTGTGGCCTCCACGTGCCTGTATGACCTCCCTACAATGCCTGGGCATGCTCTTGATGAGGTGGCGGATGGTCTCCTGAGGGATCTCCTCCCAGACCTGGACTAAAGCATCCGCCAACTCCTGGACAGTCTGTGGTGCAACGTGGCGTTGGTGGATGGAGCGAGACATGATGTCCCAGATGTGCTCAATTGGATTCAGGTCTGGGGAACGGGTGGTCCATAGCATCAATGCCTTCCTCTTGTAGGAACTGCTGACACACTCCAGCCACATGAGGTCTAGCATTGTCTTGCATTAGGAGGAACCCAGGGCCAACCGCACCAGCATATGGTCTCACAAGGGGTCTGAGGATCTCATCTCGGTACCTAATGGCAGTCAGGCTACCTCTGGCGAGCACATGGAGGGCTGTGCGGCCCCCCAAAGAAATGCCACCCCACACCATTACTGACCCACCGCCAAACCGGTCATGCTGGAGGATGTTGCAGGCAGCAGAACGTTCTCCACGGCGTCTCCAGACTCTGTCATGTCTGTCACATGTGCTCAGTGTGAACCTGCTTTCATCTGTGAAGAGCACAGGGCGCCAGTGGCGGATTTGCCAATCTTGGTGTTCTCTGGCAAATGCCAAACGTCCTGCACGGTGTTGGGCTGTAAGCACAACCCCCACCTGTGGACGTCGGGCCCTCATACCACCCTCATGGAGTCTGTTTCTGACCGTTTGAGCAGACACATGCACATTTGTGGCCTGCTGGAGGTCATTTTGCAGGGCTCTGGCAGTGCTCCTCCTGCTCCTCCTTGCACAAAGGCGGAGGTAGCAGTCCTGCTGCTGGGTTGTTGCCCTCCTACGGCCTCCTCCACGTTTCCTGATGTACTGGCCTGTCTCCTGGTAGCGCCTCCATGCTCTGGACACTACGCTGACAGACACAGCAAACCTTCTTGCCACAGCTCGCATTGATGTGCCATCCTGGATGAGCTGCACTACCTGAGCCACTTGTGTGGGTTGTAGACTCCGTCTCATGCTACCACTAGAGTGAAAGCACCGCCAGCATTCAAAAGTGACCAAAACATCAGCCAGGAAGCATAGGAACTGAGAAGTGGTCTGTGGTCACCACCTGCAAAACCAGTCCTATATTGGGGGTGTCTTGCTAATTGCCTATAATTTCCACCTGTTGTCTATTCCATTTGCACAACAGCATGTGAAATTTATTGTCAATCAGTGTTGCTTCCTAAGTGGACAGTTTGATTTCACAGAAGTGTGATTGACTTGGAGTTACATTGTGTTGTTTAAGTGTTCCGTTTATTTTTTTGAGCAGTGTATATATCTTGTGGAAGGATGAAATAGTATGAATAAATTCATCAAAATAAAGTTTTTAATGAAAATGTGTAAATCATTATTTGAATATGTTGGTAACCCGTTGCATAAAAGTGATAATGCCCTCGAAGCCGGTGTTTGAAGGATATATTGGCACGGTTTGCTGACCCTCGACTTTGTCTCGGGCCTAACAACACCCGTGCCAATATATCCTCCAAACACCGGCTTTGAGGGCATTAAATAGAGCAGTACTGTAAAACCTGTTGAGGCCACCAAGTTATCACCAGAGATATGGTGCCTTTTCTGCAGAACATCTTGATAGCTTTCTATTTTTAAGTGGGATACATAGTAAATTGAGACCTTGTGACTACAGTGCATTCGGAAAGTACTCAGACCCCTTGACTTTTTACACATTTTGTTACGTTACAGCCTTTATTCTGAAATGGATTAACTCGTTTTTCCACCCTCATCAATCTACACACAATACCCCATAATGACAAAGAAAAACAGGTTTTTAGAAATGTTAGCAAATGTATTAAAAATAAAAAACTTAAATATCACATTTACATAAGTATTCAGACCCTTTACTCAGTACTTTGTTGAAGCACCTTTGGCAGCGATTACAGCCTCGAGTCTTCTTGGGTATGACGCTACAAGCTTGGTACACCTGTATTTGGGGAGTTTCTCCCATTCTTCTCTGCAGATCCTCTCAAGCTCTGTCAGGTTGGATGGGGAGTGTTGCTGCACAGTTATTTGCATGTCTCTCCAGAGATGTTAGATCGGGATCAAGTCCGGGCTCTAGCTGGGCCACTCAAGGCCATTCAGAGACTTGTCCCGAAGCCACTACTGCATTGTCTTGGCTGTGTGCTTAGGGTTGTTGTCCTGTTGGAAGGCAAAACTTTGCCCCAGTCTGAGGTCCTGAGCGCTCTGGAGCAGGTTTCCATCAAGGATCTCTCTGTACTTTGCTCCGTTCATCTTTCCCTCGATCCAGACTAGTCTCCCAGTCCCTGCCACTGAAAAACATCCCCACAGCATGATGCTGCCACCACGATGCTTCACCGTAAGGATGGTGCCATGTTTCCTCTAGACGTGACAGTTGGCATTCAGGCCAAATAGTTAAATCTTGGTTTCATCAGACCAGAGAATCTTGTTTCTCATGTTCTGAGAGTCCTTTTAGGTGCCTTTTGGCAAACTCCAAGCAAGCTATTATGTGTATTTTACTGAGGAGTGGCTTCTGTCTGGCCACTCTACCATAAAGGCCTGATTGGAGGAGTGCTGCAGAGATGGTTGTCCTTCTGGAAGGTTCTACCATCTCCACAGAGGAACTTAAGAGCTCTGTGAGAGTGACCATCGGGTTTTTGGTCACCTCCCTGACCAAGGCCCTTCTCCCCCGATTGCTCAGTTTGGCAGGGCGGCCAGCTCTAGGAAGAGTCTTGGTGGTTCCAAACTTCTTCCATTTAAGAATGATGGAGGCCACTGTGTTCTTGGGGACCTTCAGTGTTGCAGAAATGTTTTGGTACCCTTCCCCAGATCTGTGTCTCGACACAATCCTGTCTCAGAGCTCTAAGGACAATTCCTTCAACCTCATGGCTTGATTTTTGCTCTGACATGCACTGTCAACAGTGGGACCTTATATAGACAGATGTGTGCCTTTCCAAATCATGTCCAATGAATTGAATGTACCACAGGTGGACTCCAATCAAGTTGTAGAAACATCTCAAGGATGTTCAATGGAAACAGGATGCACCTGAGCTCAATTTCGAGTCTCATAGCAAGAGGTCTGAATACTTATGTAAATAAGGTATTTCTGTTTAAAAATTTTAATACATTTGCAAAAATGTCTAAAAACCTGTTTTTACTTTGTCATTATTGGGTATTGTGTGTAGATTGATGAGTAAAAAAACAATTTAATCAATTTTTTAATAAGACTGTAATGTAACACAATGTGGAAAAAGTCAAGGATTCTGAATAGTTTCCGAATGCACTGTACTAAGCTAACATATGGAAATTAAAGGTGGTCATTAAATTAATTAATTAGCCAGTTTATATTTATTTTTAGGACCCCTGTACTTTTTTATTAAAATTGAAATAATTTTTACATTCTGTGCCAGATAGAACTTTATGGCTGAACCTAGACTGACATTTCAGAGCTATAAGGTTCTATCGTAGATTGCACCTCCCTAAATAAACTGAAATTAGGCAAACTATTAGAATTTATGCAACCAGGAAATAGTGGAGCGATTTCTGCATAGTGCATCTTTAATGGATTATGATGAAAGAAGAATTCAGTACAAAACAGTTCTGGGATCTAGGATGTGAACTATGCTATGTGCAGATAGAACCTTATAGACCCAAGGTCTCGAAATTGAGGTATGATTTATTGAGTGTGATGGTGGCTTGTCCTGGCAGCTCGTTCATCCTTCAGCCCTGTTTTGGAGGTGATTCAGAGAGAGAGAGAGAGAGAGAGAGAGAGAGAGAGAGAGAGAGAGAGAGAGAGAGAGAGAGCGGTACCAGGAGGCTTGCATGTGTGCCTTCCACATAAATGTTTAAAGATCTGCTCACTCCACTGTCCCCCTGGGCGACTAGAGCGCTGTAGGCTGTCCTCCTCCATGGCTCTGGTGATCACACTCTCTAGTGTAAGGTTTTAAAGACAAAGTGCACTGGAAACCGAGGGTATTCAAATAGCATGTAAAAGTATTTTTACTTTGCTATGCATGCATCAGGTTTGCTATGCATCAGGTGATCTCAGACTCACACAGAAACAGGATTAGCTCCAATTCTAAGCCAGGAAAACTGCTGGTTCACAAGAATGTTACTTTACACTGTATCGGACATTAACTGTGTTACAACTGACAGTTGCTCTTGCAAATATTGTAATTGTCCTGAAAATACTTTGCAAACATTCCAAGTGAAGTCACAGTGCATTGAGAGAATTGGGGCTTAAGAAAGACAAACAAGGCATTCATTTTGAAACTGATTTACAGCCTTGTTTACAGTTGCCACTGTGCTGAGTGAGCCCCCTCTAAAATGGTATTTCCCATTTAATCAGTGTCTGATTAATAGCTTGATTTATTCATTAGTGTTAACATAAACAGTACTGTCGATACTGTAGCTTAAGATACACTGGGATTCATTCACACACCCTGCAGTGTTAATTACATATGAGTGTTTAACACTCGATTATAATGAAGATAATTATGGATGAGTTGAATATTTATAAAGGTTTATATGGGTTATCATGCAAATATACCAGGATTGTGAGAGCATCATAACTTCAGATTAGTTTACCAATCAAGCTTGATATGTACCTGTGATGAGACAAGTATGTAAGTAAATTACAGTCTGGTATTTTGTTCCTCTGAGCGTTCAACTTCATTATCAAACTATGAAGCTGCAATTAAATGTAACAGTATGTATGTGAAGAAATATATACAGTATGTCCCATGTGTTGTGATGGGTGGATGTGTTGTGTTTGTGAAACAAGAATCAATCAAAGCGGGCGCCGACATAATGAATCCCCCCCCCCCCATCTTTTGTGTACCATTCTCTCTGTTCAAAAAGGTATTTGCTCACCACATTACCTGAAGAAAAAGACTGTATCCCCTTAGCTATTATTGTGGTTTGATATTATTTTGTGCTGACGCTCAAAAAGAACAGGAAATGTGGAGTTTGGCAGTACTGTGGTAAATACAGAGAGCTTATCTCATCTGTTTATTTTCCAGGGGCCACAATGCACTCGTTTTCTGGAGGCGACAGGTGAAGACTGCTGAGACCACAGTAAACTATGAAATAATACCCAATGTCACACAGTAGCAGAGTAGTATGTTCGAATAACAAGACTGGAAACCTATGTTGAGTATTTGTGGGTATAGAGCTCATGAGAGCTATCATAATGCACTAGCCTCTGGCCTCTGTGAAAGGGGGTACATTATGGGAGTAGTGTCATAGTGTCTTCTGTGTACACTGCTACTATAGCTGGAACGTGTTGAGTGTTGGGCATACTTTCACGTATTCAGGAACATTGTACAGGGGAACTGCACGCACAATTGTACACGGTAAAGGCTAGTATATTCCCTGCTTTGGAAGGCAACCAAGTTTAACTCAGCCTACATTCTGTATCAATTCTTCATTTACACATTGGCATGTTGCATACTGTAGGCTAAATGGCACTACAACAAACTGAAACAAGCCTAGTACTGTATGTAAACTGGGGTCAGGTATTTCTTTAGTATAGATCCTAATTCTACCCAGGAATATTGGAGGATGTTATTCTATATGTTGTATGTTTGTCTCCCGAGTGGCCACTAGAGATCCTGGTTCGAATCCAGGCTCTGTCGTAGCCGGCCGAGACCGGGAGAGCCATGGGGCGGCGAACAATTGGCCTAGCGTCATCCAGGGTAGGGGAGGGTATGGCCGGCAGAGATGAAGCTCAGTTGGTAGAGCATGGTGTTTGCAACGCCAGGGTTGTGGGTTCGATTCCCACGGGGGGCCAGTATGAAAACACAAAACAATGTATGCACTCACTAACTGTAAATTGCTAAGATAAATGACTAAAATGTAAATGTATCACACATAAGGACCTCCTTTTTAACTAGTTAATTATTTTAATTAAAGTGTGTAGGTCTACTTTAAAACGGGATTTTGCATTGTTACCTAAAACATTATCAACCAAACCGTAGAGTATATGAAGTTCAACACAACGACAAATACACTAAGGTATATTAAGCGACCCTCTCCTTGTTATGTACGCTCTGTGGTTTATGTTAAATTATTCTAAGGACTGTAAAGTGCTGTCTTGTCTCAGTTTCTTCTTTATTTCCTTCCCAATTATATCTCCTCAATTCATGCCGCTAATTTCCACTGATTTGGTGTCACTTTCACAAGTGGAGCATGCCCGTCCCCTGTGCCCTCTTTACCCCAAGCTTGTCAACTCAGCTGTTTTATTTGAGTTCACTTTATAATTTGGTATTCTCGTGCTCTTTTTCTTGCTTTGATGCTTTTTTTTAAACCAATTTGGATGGTAAGAAATGGTATTGTTGTGGTGTCTGTTGAGAAAATCGCCTTTGTTTCGGGCAATGTATTACCAATGTAATATATGCTCTCTTTGACTCTCTACTCTACATAACAATACATGTATGCTATTTATGATATTTAGGTTATTTCCTCAAATAATGTGTTGATTCTATTAAAGTATAAGGAGCTGTATGCAGCTTAAAAATATGTACAGAATTAGCAAAACTATAAATAAGATCTACTCATTATATGCTTACAAAACAAACAGCATTGAAGAGATTGAAGATATCAGCATTCCTTATTGTAAGGCTTTAAATAGTCAATTTGAAGGCAATGTTCTCTGCAATAGCCCCGTCTTGCAACTAGAAACTATAGATGCGACATTACAAACTCGGTCTAACATTGGAAACTTCTGAAACAAAAGCCTGAATTTCAATTGCATAGCTACTCATTTACTTTGAATGGGCCACCGTTCACTTTGCATAAATCCAGTCTAGTCTCTTGGCTGTGGAACAAATGAGTGTCTTGCATTCAATCTTAGGCAATTAGGCTCCCAACAATAAGTAGGCCTAATTGGTATTCTGATTGGATAAAAATGCTTTGGTTTAGGCCTAGGTGGGTGGAAGTGGACGAGTAAGTGGATGGAGGGTTGGACTGAGTGGGCCAGATGTTTCATCAATCAATTGGATAATAAGTTATCAACGTCTTTTCTTTGTGGACTAGGATGCTCCTTACTTCGACTGCAGACCGCACTTGCATTTTTTTTTTCCCTACATGCTCCGAGCCTTAATAACCATTACTTAACGCTCTACTCCGTATCCGCTTTGGAGTGGAAATTCAGATGTCAGGTTCAGAGCATTACCCTCAGTTATCATATCTCCATAGATGGCTGGCAGTTCAATTTTGCAGCTCAGCGGAGCTTAATCCCAAGAACCGCTTTCTGAGAAGTAAAGAGGAGAGATTTACTCTGGTAGAATGGACTGCAATATTTAGTTGGTCTGTGTTTAAAGATAATAAAGCTTGTTGTAGAAATACACTCTGGATAGCTCAGTTGTGAACCCACATTTCAGATGGCATACTTACACCAGCAGCATACCACCCTGCATCCCACTGCTGGCTTGCCTCTGAAGCTAAGCAGGGTTGGTCCTGGTTGTGTCCTGGTTGGTCCCTGGATGGGAGACCAGATGCTGCTGGAAGTGGTGTTGGAGGGCCAGTAGGAGGTACTGTGTAGGGTGCCGTCTTTCGGATGGGATGTTAAACATCCTGGATCTCTGTGGTCACTAAAGATCCCATGGCACTTATCGTAAGAGTAGGAGTGTTAACCCCGGTGTCCTGGATAAATTCCCATCATGGCCACCTAATCATCCCCAGCTTCCAATTGGCTCATTCATCCTCCCTCCTCTCCCCTGTAACTATTTCCCAGGTTGTTGCTGTAAATGAGAATGTGTTCTCATTGAACTTACCTGGTAAAATAAGGGTTAAATATAAATAATAATTTTAAAAAACGATTTCGTCTTCATATGATTGTTAATGATAAATTGATGTTGTGAAAAAAATAAGACAGCTGAAGCATACAGGTTATGCATTGTAAGATACAACCAAGTAGATTGACAAAAAGGCTGAACTTTGAACTATATCAGCTGAATATCCATACAGGTAGCATTAAATGCATGTGACAGAGAGTATGTCTTCTGATACAATATTTAGAAATAACGATATATACTGTGTATTGATGCAGAGATCAGAAAAAGCACTGTCAAAGATTTGTAGAAGAATATGTTTATAATCCATCATTTGTAAGACCACTTCCTGTTTGCAACTCACATCTCCAAATGGAGACATGCAGCATTTATCATCTAGTGTACATAGTTTATTTAATGTGGATGATTCTTTATGCATGGCTCTAAATATAAATTGGGCCAGGCACGTCAGAGGGGTGACATAGTCCTGATAGTCCTGCCATCATCTTATGCCAGAGCCCAAAACTCTGAGGGGACACACTAACTAATTGAGGTCAGAAGATCTCTCAAACATGACTTTTTTTGTATCTTTCCCAGCCATTCGTTGCTCCTTTTAACACTATGAAATGGAGAAAGAACCTCCAGGGTTAAACTCTGAAACTAAATGCCATATAATTCCATAGACTCCTGTCACTGGTGGATGGTTCCCACACCTGTCCCTATTACGGCGAAGGTCTCTGGGCTACTTTATTCATTAACTGGGCCCATTATAGCTTCATCTGAACCGTCGCTGCTGCTCCAATCTCCTGTCAATTGAGTTGTCAATCTGGGCCTCCCCTGGCCACACTGATACCTATCTAGCTCCCACTGCTCAGAGTTGCGGGGGGAAAGAGTCCCCTGGACGTCTGATGACAGTTAAATGGATGTCTGATGGGTTTGAAATTAATCGTGCTCCCTCGAACCACCATTTACATGCAATCAATATGCAAAACAGAGGAGAATCTGTGCAGATGCACACTAAGCTTATCTGGTGTGCCCACTTGGAATACTTTGATAAGAGAACAAAGATGTTGATATTTGCAAGGACGACAAAAAATACTTTTTTTTTTTCTACAGAAATGTCAAGGGATCGACTAGGATTGGTCGACCAGTTGGTGACCACTGCAGTACACTGTAGGGGATCTCCTTGACGATGGAACACTAAACTGAATGTAGTTATTCCACAAATTATGATAATTACTGGAACTTTCCTTTGCTATTGACTTGTTTTTGAGTCTGTGGGGAAACCCGTGCCTTTAGAGTGGGGAGAATTCCAAGGGCAAACCTAAGCGATCAGGAGTGAAATCCTTTTCTATGGAGCAGAAGCCTGGGAGCCTAGGCACACGGCCATTCTGTGGGCTGGCTTCTGTAGTGCCCAGTGGAGAACAGTTAATTGACATTGATTTTGCATGTCTGCAGGACACCAATAGAGGCTCGGCTCCCCCATGGTTCTGAGTGGTGTTTGGAGAGTGGGGAGGCAGCTGGGTATGAAAAGGCAACGCCTGAGTATGAATGCTAATGGCATTGATTTATTTCCCAGTGTCCTGCAGCGAGACCTCGGGCTAATATTGCCAAGGAGTGGACAGAGACTCTGCTGTGTGCTAAACAGTACAGTTTGCTGAATAATGATGTGGAAAACCAGTCTTTATTTATCGACTTAACAGTGTGGATAGTCTCCATGGAAGTCCTCAGATCGGTACAAATCCGTTATTGTGAGGAGTTTACTGAATATTAATGATACTTTATTGATGGTTTTGTCAAGGCCAGCCGTGCGTCTCTGTTGTTGTTTACAGTTTTGATCCAAATGAGGAGCCATGTTGCACGTTAGCGACCTTTCGAGACGAGGGAAATCTCCTCATGATAGCTGGCAGAGCATACAGCCATGAAACATCTGTTGATGCAGATACTGCAGAGGGTTCTGTTTTCCCACCATTAAACGAAGGGCGTGTAGTTGGTGTGTCATCCGCTACTTTTTAACAAGCAAAAAATGTGTTCAATTAAATCTGATAGGTAAACAACTTGTGAAATGTCCACAGAAAGAATCAGATTTGAAATGCAATAATTGAAATTCTAAACCTCAACAGGGCAGAGTTATAGTTGTGTAGGACAAAGTTTGGTGTTAATCTTTTTATGTCTCTGTAAAATTAATTCATTCCAAAACATAAGAGGGTTGGGCATTGAAGCACAAAGATAATTACATTGGAAGATATGGATGGAATGGCACCTGCTCAAATGGAGAGCTTTTTGAGTGAGGTGATAAATGACAAAATAAAATTGCTAAGTAAATGTACGTACACCAAAGCCCTGCTGCTCTCTATACATATAACTCTGTATAAACAGAAAGCTAATGCCTGCAACCTTTAAATGTTCATTTTTCCATTACAGACTAAGCCCTGTCTAAGCTGGGGGAGTGGGGAGGGGGGAGGGGGGAGGGGGGATTCTACTAATCTAAATGGAATTGTTTTAAGGTCATACCAAGGATCATTTTGCTATTCGATGTTGAATTTTAAGACCCTTTGAAGTATAAAAAATATATACAGTACCAGTCAAAAGTTTGGACACACCTGCTCATTC
This sequence comes from Coregonus lavaretus, assembly GCF_964263955.1. Taxonomy (NCBI): domain Eukaryota; kingdom Metazoa; phylum Chordata; class Actinopteri; order Salmoniformes; family Salmonidae; genus Coregonus; species Coregonus lavaretus. The sequence continues at coordinate 25,913,634 of NC_140016.1, read as the reverse complement.
CAGGGTTTTTCTTAATTTTTACTATTTTCTACATTGTAGAATAATGAAGACGTCAAAACTATGAAATAACACATATGGAACCCTTGAATGAGTAGGTGTGTCCAAACTTTTGACTGGTACTGTATATAAAAAAGGATTTGAAAAGCCTTACTGCTATTATCCCATACAAATGCATTGAATAACAGATTCACTATATGGTATAACAGATAGTCCCCCCAAAAAATCTAAAGTAAGTTTGTTCTGAAGTGTCTGTCCTATATCTGAGAGATATAAGAAAGATCAGGAAACATTTGTTTGTTTTTTTACATGTATTTAAACCCTGATTTTTGGCACTAAACAGTTGCCATATACACTTCCATAAATGTTTTCAACTGGTACCGGGGACCTTCAGACGAGTCTTGTGTGGCCTGTGGGCGTCCTAGAGCGAAAGAGGGATCATATTAGTGTGTAGCCCAAACTGTTCGGACGCTACAGACAGAAGTTGCCAGATTGCTTGTGGGGGTCGTAGAGCAAAACGGAGAACACAATTGTGTTCGTGAGGGTCTAATTTTTCCATAGAGGGGTTAATAGTTTGTAGGCCAAACCGTTCGGACGTTACAGACGATTTTGTGAGAAGACCGATTTTCGGTATGTCTCATGGTCTGCCAAACACCGCTCTAGCGGATGCGGAAGTGCGACATCGGCGGATGCGGTGGATTGAGACGCATCCAATGCAAAAAAATAGATATCTCTAATTTAAACTGACAGATTTTTATGGGGATTTTTTTATTATGCTAATTAAATGTATGCGGGGCGCAGACGTCGTCTCTTGGGGGTTCATTAAGAATCAAACCAAATGCTGGTTGCATAAGATTAATTTTCCTTCCTGCCAGGTAAAATGCTAGAACATATCACATCATCGTAATCGATGAATTTAAATCCTGTGTCTGAGTCCTATGCTTTGGCATTTAAAATAATCCCCAAGATCATTTATTTCTATAACCTTTGCTAGGCATACTTCCATCATGTTTCTAGTGGATTCGTTTGATGTACAGATGTAGGATCTTAATTTGATCACTCTTTTGTTGCTGAAAGAAGGAAATGCAAACTTGTATTGTATTTGAGTTTTAAATGGCTTCCAACTTGACATTTTAGACTTGATTTACCCTAATGAAAAATGTATCAACACCTACAAAAATATCCATTAATTATTATAATCCACATTTCCTGTTGCTGCAGGATTATTTTCCTGCTGTAGAAAACTGGCTCAAATTACTATTCTACATCTGTACAAGGTTTCTGAAACCCATATCAGAGACCCTCTTATGGCAAACATACTTTGTTATGAGAGAAGCACCATTTGCATGGCATTGATTTCCCTATTCCACTCTCCCTGCAACATGATTGCCAGGTAAATCTTTTGGAAACAGGATCCAATCACCATTTGAACAACACAGTACATTCTGTTCACAGCCCTTTCGCTTTTATTGAATTGATGTCAATATTCTTGGAAAATGTAAAGATGTATAACAGCCATGTTGAGATGAAAACGAACATCAGTGATGGACAGAAACTGTTACAAGTGATACATTGTTGTGTGCAAATGTAATGTAGTTGCTTTACTCAAATAAGATGATAATAATTTCATATTGAGGTTTTGGAGGAATTCTCTACAGTCCTACAACATAAATATTGTATGTCTCATTCCCCTATAGCATAACTACTTTAATACCACTGTATTGCTTTTGAATTGTTTATGAGAATTATGATATACAGTGAACCATTAGAAACACAAGACAATGAACAATTATATGAAATCACTTTATTCTCAGAGTGTGCGGTGATTCCATTTTGGCAGGAATGTTACAGAGACTAAAAGATCAGCCTAAAATGGCATGCAGTGAGGCTGTCAGGTGGAGCATTTCAACACAGAAGACACAAACAATTATCTTAACAACCTTGCCTACATCACACACCATAAGCATGCATTCAATTGTCAACAAATAGAGAGAGAGAGAGAGAGAGAGAGAGAGAGAGAGAGAGAGAGAGAGAGAGAGAGAGAGAGAGAGAGAGAGAGAGAGAGAGAGAGAGAGAGAGAGAGAGAGAGAGAGAGAGAGAGAGAGAGAGAGAGAGAGAGAGAGAGAGAGAGAGAGAGAGAGAGAGAGAGAGAGAAGATTTTACAATACAGAAAATACAAAAGAAACAGATTTCTCAAAGAACAACCACCAGTGGACGTAAACAGGAATGATACAGACATAAAACTGCACCAGAATAAGCATCTTCTCAACACAGAGGAAACAGTCAAAGACAATGCAAAGATAGAAACGTCAGACAGTTACATTCAAGTCACAACAAAGGAATATCTTAAGTGGCATTTTTGTTAGGCAGTTTTTATCATATCGATGGTTAATTGAGGGTTGAAATGAAAGAATGGTTTAACTTGAAAAGCGAGAATGAGTGGATCAACAGTAATCCGCCCAGTCAAAGCTATTCGCTGCTCTGGCACCCCAATGGTGGAACAAGCTCCCCCATGACGCCAGGACAGCGGAGTCACTGACCACCTTCAGGAGACACTTGAAACCCTACCTCTTTAAGGAATACCTGGAATAGTATAAAAGTAATCCTTCTTCCCCCACCCCCCATAAAAATACAAATAAAGTGGTTTTCCCACTGGCTATCATAAGTTGAATGCACCAATTTGTAAGTCGCTCTGGATAAGAGCGTCTGCTAAATTATGTAAATGTAAATGTAAATGTGTAGATTAGGGTGCGTTTTACACAGGCAGCCCAATTCTGATATTATTTTCCACTAATTGGTCTTTTGACCAATCACATCAGATCTTTTCACTTCAGATCTTTTTTAGAGTTGATCTGATCGATTCAATTAGTGAAGAAAAAAAATAGAATTGGGCTGCCTGTGTAAACGCAGCCATAGAATCGCTAACACATTTTTATTAGACGTGTGACTTGTTTCTTCAAGCAGTGGTCAATAAGTGGCTATTGTTTTGCGCAATGTGAAGTAATTAGGTGATGATGACCGTTAGGCAATGATGCCATTTTGTAATTAAAAGGTGAGCGATTTCGGGATTGAATAATGTTCTACAATGTATTCCAAGAAGGAAATCTGGAACTTTGACAGAATTTCAGAATGTTAGTTGCTGGAAAACCTTGTTGGGATGGGCAGTTACAGTAGCTTTGTAATAATGGACAAGGGGCAAACCAGATGCTATCTATCCATTATCCTCTTAAATGAAAGATGCTATGTGCTTGGTTGCTAACAATGAAATATTACATTTTCAAACTACGTTGTCGTCATTACATGAACACTACAAAACATAATGAGTAAAAACTTTCAAAAGAAAATACCTGAGAATTTTAATAAACAAAACATAAGATAAAGAAATTGAAAATATGAACTTAGTGAGACAGTCTATCACTAACAAATAAAATAAAATTGTATTTGTCACATGCGCCGAGTGTAGACCATACAGTGTAGACCATGCAGTGAAATGCTTACTTACAAGCCCTTAACCAACAATGCTGTTTTAAGAAAACTAAGTGTTAAGTAAAAAATATATAAGTAAAAAAATGTATAATGAAAAGAAATAACAAATAATGAAAGAGCAGCAGTAAAATAACAGTAGCGAGGCTATATACAGGGGGTACCGGTACAGAGTCAATGTGCGACTTTTCTTTGGTTTTTAATAGAAGAAAAACATATCAATGAGGAATTGAATGCTGTCGATGCATGCATGTGCCAATGACTAATAAAGATAAGTGGTATAATTTTATAATATCAACAAGTATTGGTCGTTAATCAGCTACGTTTTACCACATTGATAAATTAGAGGCTGAAGGCAGTTCACAAGTACATAAAAATCACAGGAAGTTCAATAAATGTGCTCTATAAATGACCTCAATGTTGTGTCTTTCATATGTCTAGCTACAAACATTGTAGGCAATTGGCAGGAAGGTTTGAGAGCGTACTATGTAGCTAGGTTTTACATCATGCAGATTTTTCTTCTCTATTTCACAGCTACTACAGGCCTCAGAATCACACTTGGCAGGTTTCTAAAGGCTGATCTTGAATCTAACTAGCATCAACACTGGGCCGATATAAACAGTGGCAGTTTCACAAAACTGCTTGATACTTGTCTAGTACACTCAACATCCATTGGTTTGCGAGCAAATTACAATGGCACTGAAAGCAAATGGTATCTCTGATTGTGCATCATTGACAAATGCTAGCTAGCTAGCTAGCTTGTTCACTGCCAAATAAAGGCTTAACAATCTATCTGTTAGCGAGCAATCTATAAGTTAGCTAGCTGCTATAGCGCATTTTGTCTTCCTCTTTGATTACATGTTGGACTTGTTTTCTGTACATGGCAGGCTAGATAGCTATTGACATTTACTTGGTCATGTGTTGAATCTGTATCTACCTCAACACCAAAAAAAAAATCCCCACAGTTACAGAAGAGCATCAAAGCCATTCTGTACATACTAGCGACAAAATTGTCATATTTGATGTCCAAAACCCTATGAAGCCAGTGCAGGCCCTATGGAATGTCTGAAATATTTGGAATGTTTGAAAGCGACAGTCTTCACTACAGCTTAATTCATTTTAAATTAAGAAATTGAAGTAAAAGGATGAAAGAACTTTCAACATTTAGAGTTCTGTGGTACAACTGAATGACAGAAACGTCTGGGGAAATGTACATATTGACCTCTGGGAGAAAATTGACAACATATACAAGAACTTATCAGAGGACAACAGTTTCCTATGGTGTATACATGCCTCTCAAGTTATTAGCAAAAACTATTTTGTCGTGCATTCTCTGTAAAGTTTAGAACACAAATTCACGGTATGGTATCCCACTGAGAGACAATGACCCGCACTGGTTCAAATGATCAATGCGATCAAACACCCTACATTAATTAAACAAATCCTCCACCTCTTACCCCGCTTGGCAAAATTAAACACTTCGGACTGAAGTCATATGCTTTGCCGTACTAGTCAGACAACATTGTATCTGTACACTAACACACAACATGTATTGAGCTCAACACATAACATTGAAGATTGTCTGTTTTTGCTGATTCGGAATTGCACTCCCTTTAGTTAACCAACGGACACAGGACAACTTCATTTTGAACAATATATTGCACCATTGTCACTGTCTGTTCACATAAAGTGTGTTCACAACATAGTTGTTGTTGAGAAAACTACAAGTACATCTAATAAATCTATATGTACAGAAATGGAAATTAGAGTAGTAAACGTATTAATCTCTACGTCCAATTGTATTTGCTGGATTTGATTTTCACAAGTCCTACTGTTTATGAGCCAAGCAGATAAAGTTAGCAACAAGACATACAACTATGGGTTTATATTAAGAACAGGTATGTCAGGAATTGTATCATTGTTGTTTGTTGAGCATTTTTATCGAGGACATCTATCATCTCAAGGAAGAACAGTAAGAATGTTTATGTATAGCCTACTGTACATAGTAGTGTCATTGAAACAACATTGAAAACCAGAGTTATTGCCTTAAATATTAATGTATTTCACTTAATCAAACCAAATGTAATGGAATTTGTACTTCACAAAATATATCAACTGCATGCTTGAAAAACATTTGTTGTTGAATGAATGATCCATTTTCTTTATGGTTTACAACATTGTTACAATTACCAGTATAATTTTCAACATTAAAACTTATGAATGTTTTGGGACAGAGAACAGTATATGGATGAATTCTCAATGAAGAAACAATAAAAACACACACACATATATATATATATATATATATATATATATATATATATATATATATATTGAACTAGGCCTTTCTTACTCCTGTATGAACAAAGACAAATAATCATCAGCAGAGGGGAGTTTCTTCATTGAGAATTCATCCATATACTGTTCTCTGTCCCAAAACATTCATATATATATATATATATATATATATATATATATATATATATATATATATATATATATATATATATATATATATATATATTATTTATATATACACTACATGTATATATCAATATTATCAAGAACAAAACAGCAAAATTCAATCAAATATTGATATGATTTGGAGAATATCTTAAATGTTTAAATTATGGCTTATACTCTTTATATATTTTCTGGTACTCACATATATTTATTTTAATCCAGAGGCTATTATTTACAAACAAAAAGGGTGGATTATGGTTTATCAGATCACATTCTAAGGCCTGGACACCTTGAAAACCTGGCATCAAATTTGTCTTTAAATTAAGGTATTGGATTTATGCAGATGTACATAGGTTCATACATCAGGTCATGGTATCACCAATCAGTGGTCTTCCTTCCAAACAAGACAATGTAACACATGGATAGATCAGATCATTTAAGTTAAGGAAACATATTATGGCGCATTGATCAAATCCAGGGCTCTTAGAATGGGGATGTATGGGTGAAGTTGGTTGGGGTGGTGGTCTTGGTTATGTATGTTGGAAGGTTAACAATCTAATACCGCCAACACAGTTACTTTTTATTGAACATATCCATAAATGGGCCAGGGAGGAATTTCATGACCGTGTCCATGATACTTTCCTCTTCCTCCTCCTCATCACCACAGCCGGCTGGGACGGCCTTCTTGGGGCGGGTAAGACTCCCCTCTGCTGCCTGATCCAAAGCAGCCTGGGCTTCGGCTTCCTTCTCCTCCTTCTTCTTGATGCCGTACTGGAACAGCAAACAAACAACGGTGGCAATTTTAGTCAACAAATATAAACTTCATCACACATGCACTTTAGTCATTTCTATCAAATTTGGGGCCCTCTTCAGTCTCAATAAAGTTTTGTGCACCTCACTGTGACAACATAATACTCATAACAATACAAAGATGGTAGATTTTATGATAGAGAATTACAGGGAAGGTCCATTCTGCCTTTTCTCCTCGCAATAGCCTTCCCTGGATTACACATAATGTAGAGCTACTTGGCATTGAGGCGTCTGGCACCTAACCTTGCCTCCTTCATCAATTTGCATAGTAATACAAAGACCTTATGCCCCGCTCCTTTCAAAGAATAGAATAATAAAGAATAAAAGACAACAAATCTTACTGGTTGTGTATGTACCCATTATCGTTAGAAAATATCTCGACATTCTCTTGTCTTTGATCAAGCAGTGTAAAACACATTATGGAAAGTGGAAATAAGTTCCTCTTGCAGGACAGTAAATAATAATCAATCACTCAACCAACTGTTACAGGAGGGGGTCGCAGTTCCAGAGCGATCCACTAGGTGTCATCCTCCGACAACCTTATGCACCTCCTCACTCACAGTCTGGACTAATCATGATCCTATTGGTGTCACTTGTGTCTACCTGTTCACCTGTGTATTTATGCCCTCACTTCCCTGTGTTCCCTTGCTCAGTTTTCTCAGCTAGTTTCACTATTCCAAGCAGTACTCATCAGTGTCTGATCGTGGGACGTATGGACAGGTACGTGAGAAGTGTTCTCCCTGTTTAGTTATTATTTCAGTCACAGTTAGTATTTCGTATTTTGGCTGGCAGCCTGCTTTTTTGAGTCTTATTTGCTCCGCCTTTCTTTTTCGTGTAAAGTCCGTTATTTTGTATCCTGGCTTCGGGACCATCAGTAAAGATCCTTGTTTCGCCATCTCTGCCTACTGCCTACTGTCTATCCTGCACCGCACCTGGGTCACACCAACCCTTACAATTAACCAATCAATCACCGTGATATACAACAAGAGAGCCCATTATACTGCACAGTATGATCAAAACAGGAGTGCTTTCTCTGAGATCAGACAGGTTAGCCTCCCACTAAGCGAGCGAGGATTTGGCCTCTATAGTAGACTTCTGGCTGGGAGAGCTCCTGGTGAGTTACTGCCGGACGCTGAGGAGGGAAGTAGGGCCACAGCGAGGGCCGACAGACTGCCTAACCGATGGACCATCCTAGGCCACGGATGCGGAAAATGAGTTGAACTCTCCTGTGACTCTCCTTTGCGACTCTCCCAAGCATATATTCATGTGATTCTCGGCCAGTAAATATCTTAAAGGAGGATTGATCTCTTCGTTTTCAGCCACAGAGAGGATATGGTTTGTGAACACGGACTCAAAGAAAGGGGGAAGGCGGGGAGTGCTCTCAGTACTGTCTAAGGCGTATAGAAATGCTAATGCTAATGATCATGTTTTTCCTCATTTTGTCATGATAACGTGAATCAAAAGTGTGTAAGACATGCATTAAAATGCATCAGACTGATCATATTTTATGTTCCAATATGAATTAGCTCAGTTTTCATGATTCTTTCGTTAGGCCTCCTAGAAAAAGCATTCTCTCATCTTTGAGGCTTGAACAATGAAATAAGCTCACTCACTTGATTTTCAGAGACAATTCCTCACTGCTTTACACAATACACAAAAGAGGCAGCGTAAGCTTGCCAGAAGTTACTGGAGGAGGCGAGGCTTTTTGCTGATGCCAATAGTAGTTGTGCATGTTGGAGAAGATCAACAGAGATGTTGGTGCATTTCACTCTTGTTGTGGAGCGGAACATGGAGATGCAGTCTTAATCCTGGTGTAAATGAGGCCCGCTTTTGGCCCCTCTCTTTGCACAACATAATCTCTTTGCATAGCAATTGATTGGCATCAAATAGGAAGTTGTTTATCTCACAGTGGGTGATGATTCCACACATTACTCCACGCTTACTAACAGTAATATTTACAGATTCCATACAGCGAGGAACCCTTTAAGTTTGGTTTAAAGACTGATCATACCTATTATGTTGAAGTTAAGGTAATTTCCTCAGAAAACCAAGTCTGTAAACATTCTGGTTTAAAGGCCCAATGCCATCTCACTGATTTAGCTCCATTGTGTTGGACTCTTATTCCTGCCCTCTCTTATTCATGGTCAAACAAAAAGCTGTTTCAGTGAAGACGGTCAAGTTCAATCAGTCTCCACAGTCTTCGGTTTCCAACGCTTGCTGAAGCTGTAGTGTCATTTCTGTCTCTTTCCACCAGACCAAAACAAGGGCCCTCAGGATTCTCCAACACTAAAGTAATTTCTCTGAGTTTATCAAGTCAAGCTTCTCCTACCAGGTTCAAAAGACACCGCTACTGAACCAAGCTACCATATTCGCAACATTGGATGACAGCGAGAAGTAATGATGAAATAGGAATATGACAAGCATAGTGCATTGTTTGTTTATGTACAGACAGACAGAAAGACAGAAAGACAGTCCGACACACACATTAACACACACACAGCGGCTTTACATATTATGATAATGCATGCATGAGTTTTGCATCGGGAGGCAATCACATGTGAGCATGAACCGTGCAACGGGGTTGAAGATATTTGCATAAGATTCATCATTCAACATGACATTTTTACCTTATCCCTGATGCCCTGTCGGACGTTTTCTCTCTCAGATTCCATTTTTGCATATTTTGCCTTCCTCTCCTCCTCCTGTTGCCGAAGTGCCTCTTGTCTTTCCTCCTCCTTTTTCTCCGCATCAGGATCCTTCTCAGCCTCTTCCCCACCCAGCATTTTCCCCATGTCTTTGGTGGCTCCTTTAGAGGTGAATGAAAGGGGGGAAGAAATGTCAGTCATGAGTCTGTTATGAGGGAACCCACAGTACAGTATTGAACAACAGAGGAAACAAGAGGTGACCAGCCTGAACGTGAACCTTTTGATGGGCTTTGTGTTGGTTGCTTTGGCCATGGCTATCTCTGTCAGAGTCTGAGTCACGCACAAATGTTCCAACTGGACAGTGGGTCAAGACTTGAGAACAAAGGGATTTTTTATGGCTTGGAGTTCTATGGTAGGATTTGGAGATGGCTGATTATAAGAAGATACAGTAATAAAACACATCCTCCCATTGCTCTCAACCCCTGGCTGGGTTTGTTAGATATGATAGAAAAAAGACAATAGAGCAGATGCATGTCTTATTCAATGACAACTGAATTTCATTACCGGGAAATAGCCCTTGGGTGATTCATTGGCTCACTTTTATTCAGTGAAAAGAGGCTGGACAGAGTTGCCAAAAACCAATTGAATAGGCCTTCCCTCAGAGATGAATTGCTTATACAAACTCTGCATTGACCAAGCAAATGGACATTTACATATGTCGACATATTGGGGAGGAAAAGAGAACATGATGACAATAACTTGTTCAGAAATTATGGGACACAGGCAGATGGTAATTATAAATGGAGAAGAGGGGAGTTAATTAACATCTAATGGTTTATTCTATGCAGAGATTTGGCTGAAGTATTTCTTAGTAGTGGCAGGCAAAGTCATATAGATCACATCTGGGATGTGAGTATGTTTTCCCAACTTTAAAAAAAGTTGTCAAGCGGTGTGCTTAGCCTGCAAAACTGAGCATTATGAGAAAATATCCCATTAGGACAATTGCATCCCTTACACAGTGAAATTAAATAAAACCACTTTGCTCCCTTTTCAATGGCTCTGAGAAGGATGCTTGTGTATTTTCCTAAAATCAAGACAACATCATACTTCAGCTAAATACCTCCATGAATAATAGATAAGAGAATGTCTACATAACTTTAAAAGTTGTAAAAACCCAATCCTACACTTAGAGGGAGATTAAGCCCTGTAGAGTCAGACTGCTGAGGGCTGCTCCAATATGCATTCCCTTCACAATGAGGTCTGACACGGAGCATGTCGATGCATGAGACATTGTGTATTCAGTCCGGGAAGCTTCACCTCCTCTCCCCCAACAGCTGGATGCACGCCAGTCCTCTCTATCCCTCTCTCTCCCAGCTGCCCATGGATACTCAGAAGCCCTGACACACCACACTGCTCAGGCCCGACTCACTGGACATTTATTTGAATGAGGACTGGGCCAACCTGATGGCGGATGGAGATGCGGTGGAGATGGTTCCACCACAGCCCATCCTTTACGAGCCTTTCCCCATCCAAAAGGCTTACTCCTTCAGCATTAGTCCCTCTGTCTTGATCCAATCTGTGCAAAGTTCTAACAAGCCAGGCTGCTCCCAGCTCTCCAGAGGAGGAAGCTGAACAGACAACCATCTGGTCTGAATACAAAGCTGAATTCTGTGAAATAGACAAAACGATTTACCTTTCTACAAAACCCATATAATTTAATTAATTCACAGCTGTACAGAATGGTTACTTTGGGAGAACTGATGACAGGCAAGGCTGTGATAAGCTCTATTGAAGAGCAGACTCATTGCAGTGCTTCAACAAAGATGATTCTACAAAGGACAAAATTAATTGGAGCATCAAGGGGACTAATTATTTTACTCTAATATTTTCACTCATGGTCAGAATAAGCAAAAGTCTAAACAATTTATTGAATGTCTCAACAAGGTAGGAGCAACTGTCAGTAATTTCCCTCTAGCGTGTGTGGAACCACAGTCATTTGAGTGAACACACTCCATGGTTGCCAGTAGCATAGGGAGATGTTTCCAACTCGCACAAACAGTATTTTCTACTGACTGAGCTGCCTGTCTGCCTCAAAATAAATATGCATGCCAACGTTTCACACAGCAACAAGAAGAGGGGAGCAAATGGCACAGTGTGTGTGTGTGCATGTGCGTCTGTGTGCGCGTGTGTACACAGTAGGTGTCTTTTGTGTGTGTGGGTGTTTAGAGGTGGCTCCGTGTGGGTGTTACCGGCAGAGAACAAAATGTACCACTCTTGACAGTATGTGTGTGATTCTCTCTCTCTCTCTCTGTGTGTGTGTGTGTGTGTGTGTGTGTGTGTGTGTGTGTGTGTGTGTGTGTGTGTGTGTGTGTGTGTAAGAAGGTCACTGTGCCCTGTTGAAGGACTGTGAGGGGGCCCCTGTAGCCCCTGCAGAGCCCAGACTCGTGGCGTTAGCGGGGAACAGAGTTTCTTCTCCTCCATCTGTCATCTATCACACTTGTCCCAGGGCCGCTGCCCACCCTCCCCTTCACCATTAACCTCCCAGGACAGACACCCCCTTGAATTGGCTCTGAAAGATTGAGCCTATTTTAATTGTGATAGGACAACAGCATGGTGGGATGGGGTGTGGAGTCAAGACTAAAAATTGGTGATACATAGGGCTGTGGCGATCATGAAATTTCGTCAGCTGGTGATAGTCAAGCAAATAACTGTCAGTCTCACGGTAATTGACCGTTAATGAACATAAACACATTTAGCATCTCCTGGCTTCCACACATAGCCTACTAGCCACTGATGCTGACCTTTGGAACATCTACATTTAAAAAAGTCTAATAAATCCATGTAATATAGCCTACACCTTCACAATAACATGTTTAGACATGTCTAAAGAAGCATGATATGTAGAAAATGTAGTCTATTTCAGAAGAACAGAATAGCATACTCTGAGTTGTCCTTATGTTAGGCCCTGATCTGGCTATGCCAAATGGCTGTGGGCTACACTAGTTCATTTAGCAGACAAGATTTGCTTAGAATTCCGTGGCATTATTTTATAGTATGAAGAATACAATTGAACAAAGCTGAATAAAATAGAAAGGATATTTTCTCCAAACGATTTGAGGGAGTGCGCACATGCGGCTATTCTGTGTTGAGCGGTTAACAAAGAAATAGGTATTCCTATATGCTTAGTTTATTAACGTAACTTTAGTTCTTCTACAAACATTGGGCTATATGTTTTGATTTTTTATACATTGTAAGGCTGCATGATGTGACTCTAATGATATTTGAAAAAAGTTGCTTGAAAGGCATGAGCTCTGCTTTGTTTTTTTGCGCAGGCTGTACACACTACATCAGTCACTCATTCACAATTTGATAATGCCTAGAATTTCATGGTGATATCCCCCTTGTGTGAACGTAATGCTCCCTAAAAAAATCCATGCCGTTAGCGGCAGTTGTGCCCTTCTCCCTGAGTGCTCCATCACGTGATCAGGTCTTTCTCACAGGCTACATTTACATTTTAGTCATTTAGCAGACGCTCTTATCCAGAGCGACTTACAGTTAGTGAGTGCATACATTTTTCATACCGGCCCCCCCGTGGGAAATGAACCCACAACCCTGGCATGCACAACCCTGGCCATGCTCTACCAACTGAGCCAACTACACTACAAGTGAAGACAGACACATCGGGGACACAACTGCGCGCGTCCTTATCCAATTCTGAGGTGCATATTGAAGATATTGGAAGAACTGTCCACATTTACTTTTCGTCAGCCAACAAGATGAGCAGGCCTAACGAACAGCAAAAGCACTAGCCTATGTTAACCTACTATCCCCCATAGAACAAAGGTCGACCTATTCTATTCTGTGCGAGAAGTAAATATTCCAAACATAGTCTGGGACAGTTGTGGGATGCGATAGATCCCAAATTAATACAACCACTAGCATCAAAAAACCATTTTTACGCAATGTGGCTGATGCAACAGATCAGAACGTTTAGCTTATAATGTTGATAAACTATTAGGCTATTTCTTCACATTATAAGCGCAGCAATGTGCACATGATAGTAGGCTATAAGCGTGAATGTTCCATTAGTGGAGAACACCATTCTCAAAAGTGACTGCAAATGCAATTATGCATGTAATGCTTTTATTATAAAGGTGCATTTTTATGGTGAAAATTACCTTCCCCAAACTTGAAACTCACGCGCTGCTTATGCATGCCAGTTAGGCTCTACACCCCTTGTAAAGCGGATTAATGTGCTTAATTTTAAGAAGTTATTTGGCCACTTTAGTTGTGATACAAACCTTATTAAAACATATAGGCCTTTGGGCTAGGCTACCTGAGGTGTGCGACTATGATTAAAAAAACTCGCAAAAAAAGGCATTGTTTCTTATGCTGGGCATCATTCACAAGTTATAATATGTAATTCACAAGTGATAGGCTAATATTGTCACCCATCACCCTATTCTTGATTTAATCTTGTCTTTACATATACAAATAATATATGTGTGAAATTCGTTTTGATTTAGAATGGACCACTGTATCGAAACAGGGGCAGCGGGAAAAAATACATGTCATCTATGCACTTAAATAGCGAATGAATTACACTTTTCCCTGTGGTTTATTTTCATGCCAGACAGGTAGAGTATACTCCTGTTGTAAATATAAGCAATGTGCTTAATATTAGGAAAGTTGAGAAATAAATATAGAAGGCCTAGCCCATAGAAAGCTGATCCTCCTCTTTTTAGTAGAGGCCATCACTCTGTTTTCTCGCGCAATTGCATAGCCTATTGAAATGTTGTGCAACATGAGCTCATGGGCTCTCACTAATTGTTTGATTAGATTTTCGAATACATTTTCATTGATGTCAGAGTAATTAGACGAACAATAGAGTGCTGAGTACCAGGCAGTTAGCAAGTTTGGTAGGCTACTAATGACCATCAGCAGCATCTGAGCTTGGAGAAGCCTAATTACTGTGACTAAGCGGCCACGTGGAATTTGACTGCCTTCATGACTCGTGACCGCCGGTGTAGCGGAAATATGGTCACCGCAACAGCTCTAGTGATACGCACATTCAACATTTTCACAGGTGGTAATAGGCGATTTAGCAATGTATCAGAACAATAGGAATCATACAGAGAGTCTTGCTACTTGCAGAATGTGGTTCTCTTCAACAGGACATCATATTTTGGGTGCAGCAATACTTTGGGTGCGGTTCCATCAAACTACCTCTTAAGCAGGGTCAAGTGGTAGGATATTGTAAGAGCAACTGCCTTTGCAGTGCTAGACACATAGCAGACACCAACCTAAAGCACACACCAGTTTGTTGCCAAGAAATAGCTTCTTTATTTTATTATTATTATTTTTTTTTAAACACACCGACCACTGGGAGAGGTAGATCAATTTTCCATTTTAGATTTTCTAAAGCAATCTATTGCTCCTCCCCAGCCAGCCTCCCCACACATCCCCCATTTCCCACCCGGTGATATAGCTCCCAAAACCATAACAGCGTGCAAGGTATAACTGATGGTCTTTTCTGGAATTATATATCTATCGTGGTGGGTGAAAGGGGGAAAAACGACCATATTAAAGGGGCCCAATGGCTGAGGGATTTGGCGTGCAGACAGGTCGGTAATGAGACTGGGGTTTTTATGTGTTGGCGAGTGGGATTGGTTGGAATAGGGAGGGGGAGGTACAGTGGAGCCACAGCCACCATATCTAAGGTAAATCTCCCGGGGAAGATGGGAAACAGAGACAGAAGGTTCATCATTGCTGCGTTTTATCACCCATTCTCCGCCACAGACTCTCACCATGGAGATGAGCTAGCAAGACCCAACGCATGTATCACCATGCGGTTCGCACCAACAACCCAACGCCCTATTTATCTACAGATGATGTTGGTAACCACAACCAAGATCCACATTTGTATTAAGGAGGAATTCACCCACTGTAGGGGACTATACAGTGAGGGAAAAAAGTATTTGATCCCCTGCTGATTTTGTATGTTTGCCCACTGACAAAGAAATGATCAGTCTATAATTTTAATGGTAGGTTTATTTGAACAGTGAGAGACAGAATAACAACAACAAAAATCCAGAAAAACGCATGTCAAAAATGTTATAAATTGATTTGCATTTTAATGAGGGAAATAAGTATTTGACCCCCTCTCAATCAGAAAGATTTCTGGCTCCCAGGTGTCTTTTATACAGGTAACGAGCTGAGATTAGGAGCACACTCTTAAAGGGAGTGCTCCTAATCTCAGCTTGTTACCTGTATAATAGACACCCGTCCACAGAAGCAATCAATCAATCCACCATGGCCAAGACCAAAGAGCTCTCCAAGGATGTCAGGGACAAGATTGTAGACCTACACAAGGCTGGAATGGGCTACAAGACCATCACCAAGCAGCTTGGTGAGAAGGTGACAACAGTTGGAGCGATTATTCGCAAATGGAAGAAACACAAAAGACTGTCAATCTCCATCGGCCTGGGGCTCCATGCAAGATCTCACCTCGTGGAGTTGCAATGATCATGAGAACAGTGAGGAATCAGCCCAGAACTACACAGCAGTCAATGATCTCAAGGCAGCTGGGACCATAGTCACCAAGAAAATAATTGGTAACACACTACGCCGTGAAGGACTGAAATCCTGCAGCGCCCGCAAGGTCCCCCTGCTCAAGCACATATACAGGGCCGTCTGAAGTTTGCCAATGAACATCTGAATGATTCAGAGGAGAACTGGGTGAAAGTGTTGTGGTCAGATGAGACCAAAATCGAGCTCTTTGGCATCAACTCAACTCGCCGTGTTTGGAGGAGGAGGAATGCTGCCTATGACCCCAAGAACACCATCCCCACCGTCAAACATGGAGGTGGAAACATTATGCTTTGGGGGTGTTTTTCTGCTAAGGGGACAGGACAACTTCACCACATCAAAGGGACGATGGACGGGGCCATGCACCGTCAAATCTTGGGTGAGAACCTCCTTCCCTCAGCCAGGGCATTGAAAATGGGTTGTGAATGGGTATTCCAGTATGACAATGACACAAAACACACGGCCAAGGCAACAAAGGAGTGGCTCAAGAAGAAGCACATTAAGGTCCTGCAGTGGCCTAGCCAGTCTCCAGACCTTAATCCCATAGAAAATATGTGGAGGGAGCTGAAGGTTCGAGTTGCCAAACGTCAGGCTCAAAACCTTAATGAGTTGGAGAAGATCTGCAAAGGGGAGTGGGACAAAATCCCTCCTGAGGTGTGTGCAAACCTGGTGGCCAACTACAAGAAACATCTGACCTCTGTGATTGCCAAAAAGGGTTTTGCCACAAAGTACTAAGTCATGTTTTGCAGAGGGGTCAAATACTTATTTCCCTCATTAAAATGCAAATAAATTCATAACATTTTTGACATGCGTTTTTCTGGATTTTGTTGTTGTTATTCTGTCTCTCACTGTTCAAATAAACCTACCATTAAAATTATAGACTGAACATGTCTTTGTCAGTGGGCAAACGTACAACATCAGCAGGGGATCAAATACTTTTTTCCCTCACTGTATGTAGTATTGTCGAAGGGAGCACAGAGACAGAATCATAAGCTTCACAATGATGATGTCTGCACAAAGTCATTTGAACAGCTGTATTCCCTTTTTGCCACAATCATAGGACGAGTAGGCGTATCACTATCTGCCTTTAAATAGAGTTTAGGGCTGATGGATTTTCTCTGCTTCCTCAGATAAGCACTGTCTTTAGTGGAGCGTGCTGTAACAGCCATGGGCAACCTGGGGTGGTTCACTTGGTTGCCTGCCAGAGATCATAGAAGGCCATTGCAGGCCTTCATAAGTGATCACGCTCACTGGGTAAAGAGTCACGGACGGCAGCGAAGCGGAGAACACCAACCCACTGATACTGAGGATACCGAGGAGTGAAGAGGACCCACTTCACAGGATATGAGATAAAAACCTCTGCCATGCTGAGTAAATGCTGGGTAAACGTTAAAGGCTGTGACTTTTACAAGCTTTCTGCTTAACAAGACCCTTCAGTTCTTAGGAGATGCAGGAAGATGAGATGGTTTGGCCAAGCTGAATGAGACACAGTGTGACAGACTGGAACTATGCAGCTGAAGGGCACTACTATACCCTTTAGCCACAAGATTTCTAAACTCAAATGGGGCATAAAGTATCCCTCTATGGAGAACAGCAGTATAGTGCAGAGTAGAGTGTTCAGTAACTAAATGTATTACTATCTATTATTGGTGTGTATTAACATAGTTTTCTCCTGTGTATTCAGTCTAAAGAGAAATCTAGCTCTTTAGTCCATTGCACCAGGGTTGTTAAAGGGCCCAGCTCTATATGTAGTTGACTACTCAAGACTACTCTATGTGCTCCTCCTGACCCAGAGAAAGCAAACACAGCGCTTAACTGCCGTTTGCCATACCTGAGCTGAATCTAGCAAATGGCATTAATCCTAGCCCTTGCACCCCAGCAAAAATGGCATCCCCCGAGGTTGAATTGTTGCGCCGCTGCTTTTTGCGTCCTTAAATCCCTAGGCTTTGATACTGAGCTGTTCTCCACCTGTTCTCCACCACTCTCAGCATCCTCTGCGTGCCTCTATCTTTTTTTAAACTAGCTCAACCTGAACTTATGTAGAAGAATGGATAGAAAGGTTCTGAATAAGTTGCCGACATTGTTTTGAGGACTGATCCCCCTACATTGGAGGAAGTCAATTAAGTGTAACTTTCATTAGATCAAGCTCTACATTAGCATATTGTGTGCAACTCCATCTGCCCCAAATTCGGAGTCGAACTGTCAATTAAAACATCTATTCAGATGGGTTCATCTGGATGTAGCTAGTTACGGACACCCACATCCAACAATTTATGCGTTAGCTGATTCCCAGGATCATGCAGCTAACTTACCAATTATTCAGGACCTATTATAAATTGCTTGACCAAGTGTTGTTGTGTGGTCCTATTACCTTGTTTTGCCAGGTGTGATTGTTAAAAGCAATTAGGTTGATGCCACTCCAGTAATATTTTACACAACTCATACTTTCTAAGGTTCCATATAATTGCACCTGAAACATGATTTGATTAGATTGGAATGTAAGGCAAAGAGAAATAGTCTTTCAAATAAAAATTGCGGGTAATCAAATCCATACAAACTAAATGACAAGATAAAGTAGGGTGATAGAATAGAGATATAGATTCACCGCTGTGTCTAGGACTATAACCTCATAACACTCCTTGGCAGAACTTGCACCTCACCAGCACATATGCTGTTACCTCACACCTCAGAAATACATGTAGACACCTCCCAACAAGTACCTGTGAAATAAGCACCTGTGAAACACATTTCACAACTCTACATGTTATGTGATTAACAACTCCACATGTACATTAGTGTCATTCTCTCAATTGTCACATTACTTTGATTAACTAGGATAAAGGTTTTATGTCCCCTGTAGCTCAGTTGGTAGAGCATGGCGCTTGCAATGCCAGGTTTGTGGGTTCGTTTCCCACGGGGGGCCAGTATGAAAATGTATGCACTCAATAACTGTAAGTCGCTCTGGATAAGAGCGTCTGCTAAATGACTAAAATGTAAATGTTTCATACTCAAAATAGCTTTCTATCTACCTATTTGAGCTGTTATTCTTTATATTTGGCTGCCCTCCCTTGGAGATAGGCTTTTTTTTTAAATGTTTTTTTCTATGTGAGTGGAGACAGTGGCGTTGCTCCCAGTCCAGCTCTGCATTAAATCTATTTGTACAACCATTTAATTGCTTCAACAACTGATGCAGGCTACCCCATTCACACTGAGGACAATTGCAAATGCCTCTGAAGTAGCTTTCCTCTCTCAGTATTTTCAAAGCCATCGCAAAACAACTTAGGTGGATGGTTCCAGCTCTACGTTAATACCATTCTTCTCTGTTTGAAAGGAAGTCACATGTGAAGCTGAAACGTGAGCAAGATATACAGTGGTACATAGCACTGCAATTCATAATCCAACCATAAATCCAAAATGGTGTCAGGTAAGAAGTAAAATTAGTCCTATAATCTAAAGCCTAGATTAGCATAAATTGTCCTCTCAGTTGTGATCACTAGCTTGCATCTAGAAACTGTTTGTTAGGAACTAGGTTAGTGTCAACCTTTTACTGCAGTGGGCTAAATCAGGGTCACAGTGTTTCTTGGTAGTCTTAAACAAATCTACTTTGAAACAAAAGTATACACCTCACACACATGGTTATGGGCTTAAAAAGAAGAAGACAACTGTACCATGTCAGATATAGAGTTGAAAAGTATTCCATTTTGAGCTTGAGTTTGTATCACAGAAGACTGAAATATAGCAAACCCGTTTGACATAAACATGAAATTATGAAAAATATTAATAACATTCCAGCCATCAGGCCACTAGAGGGCGATTTGGTCATTTCACTGCAGGAAAGGGCTGCAGGGGTCAGATTTTAAAACATAAGGAAATTGTGAGTGAGGTAATTGATATCTATTTGGGTCTCTATTTCACGTTAGGTTGAATTTCACTTAATGAGAAGCTCCTGTGTGTAAAGGTGGAGATGCGAGACCAATGTAGGCCTACATGTGGTCCTATGTAGCTCAATTGGTAGAGCATGGCGCTTGTAACGCCAGGGTAGTGGGTTCGATCCCCGGGACCACCCATACGTAAAAATGTATGCACACATGACTGTAAGTCGCTTTGGATAAAAGCGTCTGCTAAATGGCATATTATGACTGTATTATTATTTTTAAATGAGTTCTGGCCTCCAAAGCTGCCATCACCTTGGGCCTTACCCTAAGTTCTCTGCTGCATTAGGATGGCTCTCTACGACTGGGATTTACAGTATTTTCACTATAATTCATGCACATTGAATCCTAAGCCTTAAGGCTCCAGTCCCTTCCTGGTGGCTTTGCCTTCAGCTCCCGTCTCACTGCCTGGCTTCATGCTAATGTCAGATGGTATGATTCAATCCTCGCCTCTTATCCCTGTGCTTCCATGACTGTGGAAGACTCGCTCCGTGAATTAGTCCAGTGAATCCATAGCTCCCTTCTGTGCATAATCACGTCTCCTCATCCTCTACTCAACTCCTGAGAAACACTCTGATTTCTAAGATAACTAACACCATTATTCAAACATGAGATCACTTTACCCTCACCGTCATCCATGGGCTGAATTTGTATGGCTTTGGCTAAGCGTGTGATATATGAAAATCCAATTCATGCCAATCCCTTTCACAGCATGTCGCCTATTTGTGAGCACTGAACTCGGAAGGTTGTTGCATCTATGCATTCCGAGCATGTGCCACTTGAATCCACACAGTTTGATTATATTGGTTTTCTTCATTTGATGTGCTCTTTTCTTAGGCTCTTGAGTTTATGTAGCACATGGGGATGTGTGAAACTAACTCCTCAGCCTGAAGTGTCCCACTTGCACCAGCGAATAGTTAGCTTTTCGCGTGGTGCAGACTGGTAAGACGCTTCTGGAGGGCGGTCATGTGTGCTAGCAAGGCAGAAGTCCAGAGTTCGCACCAGGTATGTGTCAAATTGAGAGGAAGTGGTGGTCGCTAAGCAAGCAGCGTGACGTCTTTTACATTTACAGTCAGTCATATAGAACATATCAGCTATGTTTAATGTCCACTTGGGTATACTGATAAAACTAACCCTAAATTCACCTCCGGTGTCTTCCTGCGTGCTTTGTCTTAACCACTAATGCTTGCTGATGCAAATGACAAATAATGACTTGAAAAAGGAAATGCCTTTTCGAGGACAGTCATCTAGCAGCATCTGATTGGTATGGAGATCAAAACCATAAAGCCATTTGCGATGTATGGAATATTTCAAATGGTAACATTTGTTACAAGTTCATGTGTTCTGAAAGCACAATGACAGTTAGTAATATAACTGAATGTATTAATTTGGCTTAGCCCTTAAATTATTACCGTCCTTCCTGTTCTCCTAATTTTCTCCTGCAAAGCCAACAAACCGGATTGTAATGATGAAACACTGTAATATAAAACCTCTTCTCTCTCACAAGGGTTGATGGCCCATTGAATTATTGCTGCTGATTTCAACCTCTTTACATTAATGTCATGTGAAATATTTCTGAAATATGCAAGTCAAAATGCCTGATAAAAATGCCAGATAACAGTGTTATTCACCAGACCGTCAAAACTCCGGAGGATACTAGTGGTTTTTTTCAAAGGGGCCTGAAAAAATAGAGAGAATTATGAATACCAACCATCATGCATTTATCTCAGGTCAGTGTCAGTATAACCTGTTCTCTGCCATACTTTAAAGCAAGAGCTGATGTTTGAGTGCCATCAGGCATTTCCTATGCACGCACAGCAGTGACCAGACAGACTGTGTCTCGCTGGAAGCGAGCAAGTGAGCTGAGAATTGAGGTCACCGTCGGCTTCTGTAACAGTTTTCCGTAACTGGGAGGACTTCTTGCTCTAAATATCAAGCACGAGCTGGTAAAGGGGATTGGCTGAGGAGGAGACCGGAGAGAGGAAGCAGAGCGGAGCTGGATGCTCTGACTTCAACACGCTGACTCATCCTCAGCCACTGACCTTCACCTTCCGACCAACACCAGGTGCAGCATAAGAATCATCAATCAGCGTATCAATCTCCATGATTTTCCAGCTCCCAAAGCCCTTTGGCTATTAATGGTTTCTTATAGGAGCATAGGAGACAATCAAGGCTGGGGCAGTTTGAATGCTGCATGTATAAATAGCCACAGTACAAAGAGATGGTTCTATTATTGAAGCTTGTAGTTAGATTACAGTGTGGGAAATTAGTCAGAACATGGACCATGATGAAGAATGCTAGTGGTTATACAGCATATTACAGAGAGAGATAATCCATGCCAAATGGATGGGTGCCATTTCAGATGGGCACTCAAGGCATTCATTTGAAGTCCTAGGTTGCACCAGATTGCATGGTAACTCTCCCCGACATGATATGCACTAAAATGAAAACTAAATGTGAGAGGATTGACAGTAGTGGAATACTTTCTACAGAGATGCGGGTTGCTCATTTTCTATCATGGTTGCATCCATTATTTATTGCCAGGAAGGAACACAGAATTTCAACTTAGGTTTCTGTCCCTGTTTTGTACCGTACTATACCTCACCTTGTTCTGGTAAGGCTAATAAAACCAAAGTCCTCAGTATTTTACACTAAATTTGGGTAACAACGGTCCGTAAACCATCTATAAGGGATTTATAAATTGTGTTCACCATTATTAATCATTACTCCCACATTAATAAACCATTTACTAATCATTAGTAAAGTCTTTTTGCAGTCCCTAATCTAAAGTGAGTGCTATTTTAACTTTATAAATGTTTTGAGTGACAAGTGTAATTTCTCACAAAAAGATGGGCATGCCATTGGTAGACATTCCATTCTTTTAACTGGTAAAAGAACAAGCACACAACACAGGATGTTAAAGGAACTATATATACATGAGTGAATAACTAGCTTACTAACATTTACAAATGTGGGAGTAATGATTAATAAATGGTGAGCAAATGGTTTTTAAATGCCTTATAAATGCATTTTAAATGGTTTATTATGGACCCTTAAAATAAAGTGTTCCCTAAATTTGCTCTCAGAAAGCAAATAGCAAATCCTTGACATGAGAAAGTGGGAGCATACGGCAAAATACTAGAGAAGATGACAAATATCTCCTTGTCCGCTTGTAGACCATTAGAAGGGATCGCTTAGTCCTCCTCGAGGACTGGCCTCAGGGCTGGAGTGAGCATCAGGTGTGCAGTCACTCACACGCAGTGTGCTCATCATCAAAGCTCTCCACCCCGGTCAACTCCCTCCCGCTTCATGCCAGCGATCACTCAGGAATTCTGATGAGTTTGATGGCCTCATCGGGCCTCCTCGAAGGCGGCGGTGGCAGCGGCGTCTGTGACTCAGTGAGTCATGATACGGGAGAGACGTGGCACCCGCCGCCCTGAGTGTTCATAGCCCGACATTGCCCCGGTCCATTATATGAATCATTACTTTAATGCATCTGACAGGAGTTGCTCGCTCGGAAAATTAACCTTTTATCCTTTTGGAGGTAATGGCAGTTCGTGGCAGTTCGTGTTGACCCTTGGAGTTTTTTTGTGCCTGGTCTAAAGTAGGGGAGTGTGAACTGGAATGTTGTGGCTTTTATCTGGTGTCAAAGCTGCTTAGGTGATAAAACGGCAAGATGAACACCAGAAGGGCTATCTGACCCCAGGCTGTAGAGACAAGACTCCTCCTCCAACCGGCTGGTGCTGTGTACCCAGACAGATCATGGATGAGTTAATCTATTAGCCTACAGGACAGTACATTCATGTTGTTTCTTTTACCCTATGCTATAAATTTACTGGTTCAATCCATGATTAAGGACGCAAAGGTTATTGGGTTATTGGGTAACCTGGAATCTGCTGCATTTTTGTGATATGCTACAATTATTTTCGACTTAAGTAGGCTATAGTTTAATCATTTTCCACTTCCTTCAACACATAACACTCCAGGTGTTCTTTTTTTCCCCTCATCACTGAATATACCTTCCTCGCCTCACATCCTCTCTGTTTGCAACCCAATTGAAGCCTTAAGTAATTAGCAGCTTTAAGATTAGCATGCCATCACCGCTGCATTCCAAATTAGTCCTGTTCTCACCAGGAAACCTGCCTATCACTTCCATTCATGAATGTCTCTGAGCATGAAGCACAACAGAGAACCTGGGCCAGCTTGACCAAGATAAACCACACAACTACGGAATGTAGAGCACATTACTAGCTTGCCATAGTTTTCTTCTTATAAAATATGTATTGTTCTATTCATGATTTATCTTGTGGTATACTCTTTCATTCTAATGACTCTACTTAATCATGTACATTCTCCTGTTGTTTTAGCATTTTTTATCAAAGTTTTTTCCTGTATTGTTTTGTATTTTTCATTTTGAAGTTCATGGCTGCTTTTGAAGGATTCATCTTGTCTTGCTGTGACTATAATTGCATAATTTATCATTTTGAGAACTCAACAAATATATTGACCATGACTTGGATGTTTAAGGAAAGCCATTACCTCAACAGTATGATGGAGTAAGTGGAAAAACAAGAAAATATTATAAATTACACAACGTTTTATTAATGGGACGTCCAATACTGGCTTGATTGAAAACTGCTCATAGTTGTACTTGACTTTGATATTTTGACACACTCGCCTTGAGCCAACTGTTAATGAATCATTCATTTCCCAACACCTTTCACCTAGGTAGCTTGTGTAGTAAGCTAGTGCTAAACCCACACACCAGGCGCTAATGTTAAAATAATGAAGGAGCTAAGAGGTGAGCAAGATAGCTTCAGACATTTTGTGAGAACCATTAATCTTTCTCGAACAGACATTCTTCATTTGGGGCCCTATTTGGAGTCATTACATTGTTATGTCTGCATTAGTAGTTAATGGATAACCTTAATGGAACCTTGTGAATCTAGCTGATCCTGTATTGCACGCGTTGTAATTGGCTTGACTTCAGTGAGAATCCCTATAAACTATAATTACTGTTCTTGAAAATGTAATCTATGTACTGTAGCACTTCAAATATGTCACTTCAATTGCTTCTTAGTCTATGGAGTCATGGTAATAGTCAGAAAATCTATATTGCAATTTGACTTGGCTCTCCATTTATGTGCTACACCATAATGATGGGATACATCATTTTTCCTCTAGCCATTGCTCGACCACTTTCAGAGTATAAAAGGCATAAACTGTACCCAATAAAGTTAGACCTGCTTTGTCTTTTCATCTTTCAGGCTGTGCATAGGGGCTGCGGGCTGCACATCCAGAAGACCAGAACCCTAACCCAAATTCATTAATACTTTATCTCATCCATAAACCACAAAGGCCTTTTATTCAGCTCATTTGGCCTTTAGGGCCAAGGCTCTTTGTACTGGGTATGGATTGGAGAGATACCACGGTGCTATTGTCCTCCAGGACAAAGCCTGGCATTGATTCCCTCTCCTGTAAATTCTCTCTCCAGATGAACCCTGTGTCCCAGTACAAAAGCCAAAGACGTTCCATTCTCAAAGACATAGGGCCCTAAAGCTGATATTGATTTGATCATTTCATCCCACCAGGGATTCAATGTATGAGTGTAACATTCAGCCAGGTCACGCTAACAATAAACATTATTGTCTGTCAGGTGAGAATGCTGAGGCAATCAGGTTGTGCATTGCCCTGTGTTGGAGTCTAGGAGATGACCATGTCAACAAGTTGGGGCTGCAATTTCAATCCAGTTGATGAAGTGATCTGATTTGCTATTTTTGTCTCCAGTCTTTGCTAAAACAGATCTAATTTTGGACAGTGTTCCGTGACTCATTGCCAGGATGTAAGTGGCCAATTTCATCCACTTGTGTCACTGACACAATTAACCATCCCCAAATTGAAGCAAGTGTTGCATTTGCCTTCCAATTCACATCCGCTTACTAATTATTGTTTAATTGTGTCCAATGGCAATTATTTTACAGATGTAGGATCTTAATTTGTGCCAGTTTGCTACAGCAGGAAAATAATCCTGAAGAAACAGGAAATGTGAATTAATATGTGGATTATAATTCATGGACATTTTTGTCAGAGTTGATCTTTTTTTTTCGTTAGGGTAAATCAAGTCTGAAATTTCAAAGCTGAAATTACAAACATTAGAAGCTTTTTAAAACTCAAATACAATACAAGTTTGCATTTCCTCAGCAACAAAAGAGTGATCAAATTAAGATCCTACATCTGTATGGTTTTGAAGAGTATCTCCCTTTATACATTATCATCCTGCAGGGTTTCCTAGTCAACCTATTTGTTTTTCACGAGCTATACAGTGAGTGTTAAGCTGAGAACATTGTCTTCAAAAGCATCTAATTTTCTTTGGCCTCAAGCTAGTACATCAAAAGATGACACTGTAGAGCCCTTTCCCTTCATTTGTATTGGAGAGGGATTTGCTGAACTATTTTCAGAAGGGAATTCAACAACAACAGCAGCAAATAACCTGTGAGCCTTGAAAATGAACCAATGTGTGTAACAACCCACTGGGCACACCACGTCATTTCAATGTGGAGAATTGGGTAATATTTGGTAGATACATTGATCAATGAGATTCCAACCAATTTTCACCCACTCAAAAAGACAGCCAAAAGTTTGTTGAATTCCCAATGTGTTATCACTATGCTTTCAACCATCTAAAAGCACAACCAAATTCCAATGGAAAATCAATGTTTGATTTTTAGTTTAGTTGTCACCTAAATGTGTTATCACTGCACTTTCAACCATTTAAAAGCACAACAAAGTTAAAAAGGGAATACAATGTAAGATATTTGGTTTATTAATACAACAACTTCAAGTGTTATCACTGTGCTTCATCTAATAGCACAACCAAATGACCTGGATTGTAGTTGAGATTACATGAAAGTACATGGTGCAAGTGATCAATGCCGTTTGAGATTTTCAAAATGGATTAAATACTTGTTTTTTCTCACCCATCTACACACTATACCCCATAACGGCAAAGTAAAAATATGTTTTCAGAAATGTTTGCAAATGTATTAGAAATGAAATAAATAAATATCTCATTTGCATACTGTAAGTATTCACATCCCTGAATCAATACTTTGTAGAAGCATCTTTGGCAGCGATTACGGCTGTGAGTCTTTCTGGGTACGTCTCTAAGAGCTTTCCACACCTGGATTGTGCAACAAATTGGTTGTTGATCATTGCTAGACAACCATTTTCAGGTCTTGCCATGGATTTTCAAGTAGATTTAAGTCAAAACTGTAATTGGACACTCAGGAACATTCACTGTCTTCTTGATAAGCATCTCCATTGTAGATTTGACCTTGTGTTTTAGGTTATTGTCCTGCTGAAAGGTGAATTAATCTCCCAGTGTCTGGTGAAAAGAAGACTGTGCTTAGCTCTATTCTGTTTCTTTTTTATCCTGAAAAACTCCCCAGTCCTTAACGATTACAAGCATACCCATAACATGATGCCGCCAACACTATGCTTGAAAATATGGAGAGTGGTACTCAGCAATGTGTTGTATTGGATTTGCCCCAAACATAACACTTTGTATTCAGGACATTTTTTTGCAGTATTACTTTAGTGCCTTGTTGCAAACAGAATGCATGTTTTGGAATATTTGTATTCCGTACAGGCTTCATTCTTTTCACTCTGTCAATTAGGTCAGTATCGTGGAGTACCTACAATGTTGTTGAACTATCCTCAGTTTTCTCCTATCACAGCCATTAAACTGTAACTGTTTTAAAGTCACCATTGGCCTCATGATGAAATCCTTGAGCAGTTTCCTTCTTCTCCGGAAACTGAGTTAGAAAGGACGCCTGTATCTTTATAGTGACCAATAGGTAACCTTCTTTGCAAGGAATTGGAAAACCTCCCTGGTCTTTGTGGTTGATCTGTGTTTGAGTGGGACCTTACAGATAATTGTATGTGTGGGGTACAGAGATGAGGTAGTCATTCATGTTAAACACTATTATTGCACACAAAGTGAGTCCATGCAACTTATTATAACTTGTTAAGCACATCTTCACTCCTGAACTTATTTAGGCTTGCCATAATAAAGGGGTTGAATACTTATTGACTCAAGACATTTCAGCTTTTCATTTTTAATTAATTTGTAAACATTTCTAAAAAATATAATTCCACTTTGACATTATGGGGTATTGTGTGTAGGCCACTGACACAAAAACTTCATTTAATCAATTTTAAATTGAGGCTGTAACACAACAAAATATGGAATAAAGTCAAGGGGTGTGAATACTAGGTCTGTGCCACTGGTTTAATCCTGTTCTTTTATTTATTTAACTTTTTCTGTTTTTTTGGTTGAGATGGAGATGTGAATCCAACATATCATTTGTTAACTTGTTCAAGAAGTTAATTGGCTATTTACCGTATTGCAAAAGTGATATTGAATTGTGTTTGGTTGTCAATGCAACCAAATATCAACATTTGAAGGAGATGTTTTTCCTGCTTGGATAGCTTCATCCGTGCCACTGAATCTGGCTTTAATTCCAGTTTGTCTACAAATTAATAATTGATATGTCGGATTCACGTCTCCATTTCAACCAGAAATCTAAATTTAACCATAGGACTGAATCAAATCAAACTGTAAATGCAGTTTAAATATAGTTTGATTTGATTTAATCCTATTCTTTAACTTAGATTTTTGGTTGAGATGGAAATGTGAATCCAACATACTAATTGTTAACTTGAAGATTCAATTTGAAATCAACAAAGCTTGAAACCCTAGTGTCATGGATCCCCCCGGTACTGCTGCTCATTCCGTTCACCAGTTCCGGAGGTCTACGTCACCGGCTTTCTAGGCGCCACTGACATGGATCATTACCACCAATCCCGGAGTGTCTTGTCTCATTACGCACACCTGGTTCCCATTCCCCCTGAGTAGTATGTGTATATATGTGCCCTCTGTTCCCCATTGTCCTTGTCGATTATTGTCCCATGTCCGTTGGTCTCGTGAGTAACGTGTATTGTGCTCTTGTTGTTTACGGGTCTCGTCCCATTAATTGTGTAGACGTTACACCTCGCTCTTTGTTTGGGTTACATCCCTTTTTTATATATATACAGTTGAAGTCGGAAGTTTACATACACTTAAGTTGGAGTCATTAAAACTCATTTTTCAACCACTCCACACATTTCTTGTTAACAAACTATAGTTTTGGCAAGTCGGTTAGGACATCTACTTTGTGCATGACACAAGTAATTTTTCCAACAATTGTTTACAGACAGATTATTTCACTGTATCACAATTCCAGTGGGTCAGAAGTTTACATACACTAAGTTGACTGTGCCTTTAAACAGCTTGGAAAATTCCAGAAAATTATGTAATGGCTTTAGAAGCTTCTGATAGGCTAATTGACATCATTTGAGTCAATTGGAGTTGTACCTGTGGATGTATTTCAAGGCCTACCTTCAAACCCAGTGCCTCTTTGCTTGACATCATGGGAAAATCAAAATAAATCAGCCAAGACCTCAGACAAAAAATTGTAGACCTACACAAGTCTGGTTCATCCTTGGGAGCAATTTCCAAACGCCTGAAGGTACCACGTTCATCTGTACAAACAATAGTACGCAAGTATAAACACAATGGTACCACGCAGCCGTCATACCGCTTAGGAAGGACATTCTGTCTCCTAGAGATGAACGTACTTTGGTGTGAAAAGTGCAAATAAATCCCAGAACAACAGCAAAGGACCTTGTGAAGATGCTGGAGGAAACAGGTACAAAATTATCTATATCCACAGTAAAACGAGTCCTATATCGACATAACCTGAAAGGCCGCTCAGCAAGGAAGAAGCCACTGCTCCAAAACCGCTATAAAGAAGCCAGACTACGGTTTGCAACTAAACATGGGGACAAAGATCGTACTTTTTGGAGAAATGTCCTCTGGTCTGATGAAACAAAAATAGAACTGTTTGGCCATAATGACCATCGTTACGTTTCGAGGAAAAAGGGGGTTGCTTGCAAGCCAAAGAATATCATCCCAACCGTGAAGCACGTGGGTGGCAGCATCATGCTATGGGGGGGCTTTCTGCAGGAGGGACTGGTGCACTTCACAAAATAGATGGCATCATGAGGAAGGAAAATTATGTGGATATATTGAAGCAACATCTAAAAACATCAGTCAGGAAGTTAAAGCTTGGTCGCAAATGGGTCTTCCGAATGGAGAATGACCCCAAGCATACTTCCAAAGTTGTGGCAAAATGGCTTAAGCACAACAAAGTCAAGTTATTGGAGTGGCCATCACAAAGCCCTGACCTCAATCCTATAGAAAATGTGTGGGCAGAACTGAAAAAGCATGTGCGAGCAAGGAGGCCTACAAACCTGACTCAGTTACACCAGCTCTGTCAGGAGGAATGGGCCAAAATTCACCCAACTTATTGTGGGAAGCTTGTGGAAGGCTACCCGAAACGTTTGACCCAAGTTAAACTATTTAAAGGCAATGCTACCAAATACTAATTGAGTGTATGTAAACTTCTGACCCACTGGGAATGTGATGAAATAAATAAAAGCTGAAATAAATCATTCTCTCTCCTATTATTCTGACATTTCACATTCTTAAAATAAAGTGGTGATCCGAACTGACCTAAGACAGGGAATTTATACTAGGATGAAATGTCAGGAATTGTGAAAAACTGAGTTTAAATATATTTGGCTAAGGTGTATGTAAACTTCCGACTTCAACTGTACGTGTTTGTGTTGGGTGGAGTAATAACACCCCTAATACGTATTCCTGCAACTGTCTTCTAATCATTATACAATGTGACAGAATAATCAACTCAAAAAAATGGAGACAACGGGAAAGGCCGAGCTGATGACCATCGTAGAGACAGTCCAGCATCACGAGGACTGTCTCTCCAGATTCGGCAGTGCTATGGACAGCGTGCTGGCAACCATCCTGCGGTTGGAGGGGAAAGTGCAGTCCCTCCAGTCTCCAGTACCGGTTCCGGCACCAGCCCCAACATGATCACTACCTGCCTCCATCCCATCTGAGCCGGTCCGCAGAATACCCCTGTCCCTGCCAGAGCGCTTTGATGGCGCACCAGCGAGATGCAAGGGATTCCTTCTGTAATGCGACCTGTGCCTTGCTTGCTATGCCGAGGCTGTCTCTTGGAGAGACAGGGTTGCCACAGTCATCTCGGCACTGACCGGAAGGGCCCTGGACTGGGGTGCCGCGTTCTGGGAAACGGGCGGACCCGAGGTCGAGTCCTACGAGCGCTTCACCCTCCTCTTCCACTCGGTGTTTGATCATCCTGTGGAGGGCCGAGAGGGTGAGCGTTTACTCCAACTATGCCAGGGATCTAGGACTGACTCGGAGTTCGCCCTGGAGTTCCGGACCATCGTGGCCTCCAACGGATGGAACGAGTCGGCTCTGGTCACCGTTTTCCGCAGCGGACTGCAGGAGGAGGTACAGATGGAGTTAGCCTGTCGTGATGACAACCTGTCACTCGACCAGCTTATCAGCATGGCGATCCAGTTGGACAACCTCATGCGGTCCCGACGAAGACCTGCGTGGAATCCGGAGCCCATGGCTACACTTGCTCCGTGGCCAGAGCCGATGGAGGTGGGCTCTGCACATTTGCCCAAGGAAGAGCGTAAGAGGAATCTGGGTTGGTCGCAGGAGTGTCAGGGGAGGTGTCTCGCGGTGTCTGTCAACACCACTACGGTGGAAAGTCCAGACCACGCCACTCAAGTGGATTTACCGGAGGAATACCAGGATCTGGAATGGGTTTTCTCTAAGACCCAGGCTACACGCCTGTCTCCTCTTCGCCCCTGGGACTGTGCCATTGACCTGCTGTCTGACGCAGTCCTCCCGAGAGGACATGTCTATCCCCGCTCCTACACGGAGACCGAGGCCATGGAGAGCCTCCAGCAGGGTTTTATCCGCCCCTCTACTTCACCAGCCTCCTCAAGCTTCTTTTTGTTAAGAAGAAAGATGGGGGACTGCACCCCTGCATTGATTATCAAACACTGAACAAAGCCACCGTTAAGTTCAGCTATCCTTTACCCCTCATCCCAACCATCATCGAACAAATGCACGGGGCGCAGTACTTCACGAAACTGGACCTGAGGAGAGCCTACAATCTGGCACGTATTCGTGCAGGCGACGAATGGAAACGGCCTTTCCACGACCACGGGGCATTACGAGTATCTCGTAATGCCCTTTGGCCTGTCTAATGCTCCTTCAGTCTTCCAGGCCTTTATTAACTAAGTGTTTCGGGACATGCTGGGACGAGGTGTAGTGTTTTATAGAGACAACATTCTGGTTTATTCTGATGACCGAGCCCAGCATGTCTCGTTAGTCAGGTCTGTGCTGGGAAGACTGTTGGAGCATAATCTCTATGTTAAACAAGATAAATGTTTGTTTTTCCAGCGGTCCATGTCCTTTTTGGGCTACCTCATATCCACGGAGGGAGAGGAGATGGAGGAGCAACGCGTCAGCGCAGTCCGGTCATGGCCCATCCCCAACTCTGTGAAAGCAGTCCAGCGATTCCTGGGGTTCGCCAACTATTTCCGGAGGTTCATCCGGGGCTTCAGCACGGTGGTTGCGCCTCTTACCTCCCTGCTGAAAGGAGGTCCCCAGCGGCTTCGTTGGACGGTGGAGGCAGAGAGGGCGTTCGAGATGCTGAAGGTACGCTTCACCACTGCTCCCGTGCTGGCACATCCCGACCCCTCACTCCCCTTCATCGTCGAGGTGGATGCCTCCGAAGTAGGAGTCGGGGCAGTGCTGTCTCAGCGCACCGGAACCCCTCCTAAACAGCGGCCCAGCGCCTTCTACTCCAAGCAGCTGAGCCCCGCCCAGAGGAACTACGACGTAGGGGACCGGGAACTCTTGGCGGTCAGGAAGGCTCTGAAGGCGTGGAGGCCGCAGTTTAAGAGGGGTACCGGTGTGCTGGGACAGCACTGCCCTGACGGCATCCACCTCAACGATGAAGCAGAGTGAGTATCATCACGCCAGTGGTGTGGGACGTGGGCGCCGACATACGGCAGGCCCTGCGTACAGAACCCACACCTACACAGTGCCCGGAGAACTGCGCCTACGTGCCCACAGGTGTGCGGGACCGCCTCCTTTCCTGGGCGCACACGGCGCCTGTGTCGGGTCATTCTGGGATAGGCTGTACCATCGCCTGCCTGACTGAGAAGTACAGGTGGCCCACCTTGGCTAGGGACGTCCGGGTTTATGTATCTTTCTGCTCCATCTGTGCCCAGTCTAAGACACCCAGACACCTCCCATATGGAAAGCTCCTTCCCCCTGCCGGTTCCACAACGACCCTGGACTCACCTCTCGGTGGACTTTGTCACTGACCTTCCCCCCTCCCAGGGGAACACCACCGTTCTGGGGGTCACGGTCAGTCTCACCTCCGGGTAATGTCCTCAAGCTAATGGGCTGGTGGAGAGGGTCAATCAGGAAGTGGGCCTGGTTCCTGAGGTGTTACTGTCAGGACCGGCCGGGGGAGTGGGCAGATGTTCTACCTTGGGCTGAGTACGCGCAAAATTCCATCCACCACTCCTCAACTAACCTCACTCCTTTCCAGTGCGTGTTAGGGTATCAGCCGTCCCTGGCACCTTGGCATCCGAGCCAGATCGAGGCCCCTGCAGTGGACGAGTGGTTTTGGCGCGCTGAGGAGATCTGGAACGCTGGGCACACTCGTCTACAGCGGGCCGTGCATTGGCACAAGGAGCAGGCCGACCTCCACCACAGTGAGGTGCCTGTTTTCTCTCCAGGCGACTGGGTCTGGCTCTCCACCCGGAACCTGCCCCTGCGCTTGCCCTGCCGGAAGCTGAGCCCGCGGTTTGTGGGGCTGTTTAAAGTCCTGAAGAGGGTTAAAGAGGTAACGTACCGTTTGCAACTCCCTGTTGATTACCGCATTAACCCGACTTTCCATGGATCTCTCCTCAGGCCAGTGGTGCCTGGTCCCCTCGCTGAGGCTGGACCCAGTGACGCCCTGCCTCCTCCTCTGGACATCGAGGGAGGTCCGGCGTACTCTGTCCGTGAAGTCCTGGATTCGAGGCGTCGGGCGGGGCATCTCCAGTACCTCATCGACTGGGAGGGGTACGGCCCAGAGGAGTGTGTTGGGTTCCTGCAGTGGACATCCTGGACACTTCGCTGACCAGGGATTTTCACCATCGGCACCCTGACCGACCTGCACCGCGTTCCTGTGGTCGTCCCCGAGGCCGGTGTCGTCCCGCTGCTGGTGCAGCGCATCGGGGGGGGGGGGGGGGGGGGGGTTACTGTCACGAATCCCCCCAGTACTGCTGCTCATTCCGTTCACCAGTTCCGGAGGTCAATGTCACCGGCTTTCTAGGCGTCACTGACATAGATCATTACCACTAATCCCGGACTGTCTTGTCTCATTACGCACACCTGGTTCCCATTCCCCCTGATTAGTATGTGCCCTCTGTTCCCCATTGTCCTTGTCGATTATTATCCCAAATCCGTTGGTCTTGTGAGTACTGTGTATAGTGCTCTTGTTGTTTACGTGTCTCGTCCTGTGTATTGTTTGGGTTACATCCTTTTTGTATATATATACGTGTTTGTGTTGGGTGGAGTAATAAAAGCCCTAATACGTATTCCTGAGCCTTTCTTCTAATCATTATACAACGTGACGCCTAGGCCTATATGTATTGTCTATTTTTAGTTGAATCCTGGGCTGAATTTAAACAACAGCTGTTGATGACTTATCAAATGCTATATAGGCCTAAATAGCATCATTGATGATATATGACTTATAAAGTATGGTTACATTTAATTTGCTCTGTTGAACCTACCCTTTGGAATGACTTCAATAACAACAGTGAATATATTAAGTGCAGATTTCTCAACAATCATTCTCACGATAGCACATTAGTTATAGTCAGTGGCAAATATCAAAGCTAAACAGTGCAGTGTTTGGTTAAAACCCTGGATGGGAGACCAAAGGGATAGCTGTAGATAGATCAACTCTCCAGGAGGTGCTGCCCAGACAATTTTTGTTGTTGTTGTATACATTGAAAATCTGACGTTGTTTCAAAGGTACAAATTCTCCAGATTTTATACCAGATTTGTCTATGTTGAAAATTGGTTACCATGATGACATAATCCTGTGTTAGAAATGTTACCCTCAAAACAACCATTGATTACTTTTTTTTCAAATCCAATGTATTTTCCACATAGATTCCACGTCACAATACGATGACAAACGTTGAAACAACGTTGATTTAACCAGTTTGTGCCCAATGGGAAGTGAGGAAAAAGTAGTAAGCGCACCTTGACCTCTCCAGCCTCCAGTAATGGCTAGACCTGTTTTTCTTAGACGCCTGGCATTGCTTTCAGCCAGAGAGCTTTAGAGAATCCATCAATCTTCAGCAGGTCAGCAGAGGTCCCTACACTTGCCCACGGCAAGTCTTTTCTTACTCGCCCACATTTCTGGAGAGTACACCTTAATAATGCTATCCGGTATATAATGGTACTTGTTAAAAGCCACAAATGCAGCTTGAAGACATTCAACTCAAAGATGTAGCACCGTTATTCATCTCGGAATATTGGTGGAGAGATAGTTGGTGGACAGATACTGTAGTAGTGATGGCCAAATAGTAGTAAGTTGTACACAACAATAAAGAAGTATATTTCTAAATTGGACGCCTAGGATAAACATCCTTTGTGTTATCGCGCAATGCGGGCCACACAACAGCACCCACATCCATCCCTGGAAAAAATAACATTACAATGCAGTCCATACAAAAATGGCCACCTCCATCCTTGGAGCGTAGCAATCCAGCTCTCTCGGAACACTATCATCAACGTTGCCACAAGCAATTTCTTATCCTATCCAACTATTAGTTCCAGCGCTGAAATGCTATAAAAACACAGTCTCAAAGGTAATCCCTTTCAAATTTGAGCTCAACTCCAAACAAATGCCTGTGAATGAATCTGTCATTCACACACACGGCCTATGGTGATTATAGGTGGAATGGCATTTTGATAAATACCACCCAGAGTAAATAACGGGCTCTCTCCCCCTCTTTGAGAGTCTATGATTTCAGAGAACAGATTTGTTGAAGGGGCTGAGGCATGGAAGGCAGAAGGGCTCATTTTCATATTTTCATCACATTCCGTTAAAGAAACACAGTAGGGCCTCCAAATTGTTTATCATGCATGATAGGAACTGGCTGGTACATAAACAGGTTGCGGATGCATCTGTCACGCCCAATCCAACGGCACATCTCTTAAGCGACGGGAGGAGTTAGTTATGGAAACGGGCGAGTTTTGACTCGAGAGACAGCACCTAATCTGCTCAGATTTCTACTACGAGACGGATTAATCATACCTGTGACTGAGCCCTGGAGGGATGAATGCTAAAGTCAGCATATCCCCCAAAACAAAATCCAATTTCCTCAATGATCCCCACTCCCTATACACCTAACTCCTAAAGTCATTTGAAACTGACCCTCCCATTCACTACAGTTGATGGCCAACTGAGCCATCCTCCATCCACAATGAAAATGCTATCCGGTAATTCTTTCCCATCTCAACCCAATTGTCCTTTTTCAGGAGCAAGGAAGGAGAGGAATCTCCCTTGGACAGATGGCGCGTGACGCAGCCTCCGACATTATCAGCAGAGACCAGGGTATTGCTATGGCCACTCTGGCCTCCACCGGCGGAACCCAGCCCAGTCCACATGTCCCTCTCCCCAAGCCTTCAAAGCTACGGGGCCAAAGAGCTGCTCAGCACACAAATGACCAGCCAGGCACATTGCTTGCACATTGCTGGAAGTAGAATGCACACATGGCACCATATGGAGATACATGTAGAATGCACAATATAATGACTCCTGAGCAGAGCAATTGGTGGATTTAATTGTACAGGCTTTGGTAATTGGTGGATTAATTGGCTGATAGACTCATTGACCTTCATCTGAACCTTGGGTTCTCCACTGAATAAATGATTTGAGGGAAATCCTGATCAAAACTCTCCATCACAAATCTTGATTTCAGTGATTTTACTTGGTTACAGCAAATACATTAAGGTAATACCCTGTATGCTAGACTGTAACACCACAATTTCAGTTGCCAATTTCACTTGGTCATCCTTTTGTGAGGGTGAAAATGCAAGCTGTGGGTGGGATGTTATGACTTAGGATTCACAAAAGTGTTCTGCTTGACCTTGCATCTTGCACATATTCACCCCCTAACCCACTCTCTTTATCTGTCCCTCCTTCTCTCACTCTCAGATACACACACACACACACACACACACACACACACACACACACACACACACACACACACAAGGAATGGCCACCAGACACCAGAAGTGTACATGATAAATGGCCTAGCACACCAAACAGGGCCAGGCTGTTTAATAGACCTTCAAGTGAGTCTGGGTTGACATAATTGATGAGCCTATATGTTTGAGTTAGATACAGGAAAGGAGCAGGGAGGAAGGTAAGGGGAAAGTGAATGCATGGAGAGACCTGAATACCTTGGAACCTTAAGGGAACCACGTCTCACATTTACTTCATCGATGGCTTAAGCCTGGCATAAGGAGATAGGAATTTTCTGCCAAGATCACATTCGAAAGAGGTGGCCATTTTGGAAGGTGGTCAAGGAGGCACAGCAAGGATAACCGATGCTCTGGCCAAAGGACGTTAGCACACTGCCAGCCAGTAACGCACTAGTCTCTATGGGTGGTGCAGGGTAGCATACTGTATGGAGATCCAAGCTGAAAATGTGAGGTTATCTAACGGCCAACGTCACAGGCCTATTTTTGACGGCAGTGGTTCCTTTATATAATCAGACCAGATATTAGCTTTTGAAGCCTCTTGAATGAACTTTTCACTTTTCGCTCAACTGTGAAACTTCAATATTAGGAACAGAAGCGAGGCCCAACATGTATTGTGGGTGTCTATTTTTGTGGAATACATTTTGCTCAATTAGGTCAAACAATTTACATCGCCAAGAGGATAAACGGAACTTCAATGCTATGTGACAACAAATAACATTTTTGTCAGAGATAAAATGAAGATGAATTGTTCCAATAAATAAATAATGATAAGATTAGTAACAAAAAAAGACAGTTCTATTATTTTCAACGATAGTGCTCTGCTGTAAACGAATGGTACAATTATATTCACTCCCCTTCGTTGACTCTGAACTTTGCACTTCAAAACATTGAAAGCATCCCCAAAAATGACCATAATATTATGAAGTACTATCTTGGCACCCTACTGCCTTGAGGGGCAATGTTAGGCAGTTGTTGATGATGATAATGTGAACTTCATGAAATGTCAAGCAGATTCAAATGAGACAAAAACACTAAGGCTTCGACGAAATAACTGGCAAATTGGTTCCCAAAACCAAAAAGATGTAACTGTATGAGATCAGGACTAACAGTTGATAACAGTGAATCCATACCTACCCCTGTTGAAAACTGTTGTAGCTGTGTGAAAAAGGTTTGTATGTTTTTCTCACTGAAACAGATTCAAAACTGAAGTGTGAGCTTTTTGTGTTAAATTGCCGTAAATGCAAAAAGATGGTAGACAAAGCATTACTGTGTAATATAGGTGCAAATATCCAGGCCAAACAAATGTGTCACTCCCTCACGGCACTCTCAGACGCAACAGAGGAGTGTAAGACCATCTGTGACGTGCATATGAGCCAGAGTAATGTGTGTATGTGTATCTGGTACTTGTTTGTGTATGTTCAATTTTTTCTGTGCATGTGAATAATGGCATTGTTATAGTGCATCTGTCGGTTTGCTGTGTGTGTTTGTGTGTGTGTCTCTGTGTTTCTCTGTGTCTCTGTGTCTCTACACTCTGCTATTTAGAACCTACAGTAAAAGGGTTATTCCACTGTCCCAATAGGAGAACACTTTGAAGAAGCCTTTTTGGTTCCAGGTAGAACCCTTTCCACAGAGGGTTCTTGATGGAACCCAAAAGGGTTCTAGCTGGAACCAAAAAGGGTTCTACCTGGAACCAAAAAGGGTTCTCCTATGGGGACAACTGAAGAACCCTTTTGGAACCCTTTTTTCTAAGTGTGTTTCTATGTCTATGTCAGTCTCTCTCTATTGTGTGTGTGAGCGCACGCACCCATACGTGTCTGCTGTGGCAGTTGTTTTCTCTCTGCACCAGGGCCCCAGGATGGCACGAGGGGACATTTTAAATTTTAGTCATTTAGCAGACCCTCTTATCCAGAGCAACTTACAGTTAGTGAGTGCATACATTTTCATACTGTCCCCCCGTGGGAAACGAACCCACAACCCTGGCGTTGCAAGCGCCATGCTCTACCAACCGAGCTACAGGGGACCACAGCACAATCCCAATCGTAATTGCTACTATTAGGAGCCAGGAGCCAAGAGGCAAGAAGGGCCGGCACTGCCAATTGGGCTGGCCAGGAGGAGAATGTACAGCTGCTGACCCCTAAAGAAGGCTCCATGCTTGACATAGCCTGTCTGAACCTCCACCCAATACATCTGCCTCAGCCATTTGTGTGCAGGGTGTGAGTGAGTGAGTGAGCGAGTAAGTGAGTGAGTGAGTGTGCGAGAGGAAGTAAGACTGTGAGCCAAAAATAAATTATATTCAAAGCAAATTAAACAAATTATCCATTTCCATTTCACACGCTATCTCCCTTTCATTTCAGCAACTATTTTCTCCTGATGGTGCTGTCACAGGAGGTTGGTGGCACCTTAATTGGGGAGGACGGGCTCGTGGTAATGGCTGGAGCGGAATCGGTGGAATGGTATCAAATACATCAAACACATGGTTTCCATGTGTTTGAGGCCATTCCATTTGCGCCATTCCAGCCATTATTATGCGCTGTCCTCCCCTCAGCAGCCTCCACTGTATCACTCCTTATAGAGAGCTGACGCGTTACATCAGTAAGCCTCCTGTTGACAGAAGCGGATGCACATTAAAAGGGACACATTCATTATTAATGGATGATGTCACCGTTTCCTGAGGCACCTGCTTGTAAGTGCCCAATAAAAGCGTTTCCTAAATCCATTATCTCCCCGTAACCCAACCTCTGCATCTTATCTCTCCATTGAACCCACAGCAGGCGGATCCCCTCCTGGCTGGCTTGTCATGTACGCTGTATTGATTCTGTCACCCCACTGTGATACTGTCGCTCACTTCCTGGTTACAGACAAACAGTCTCATTAAATAGTAAAAAATTGAGCCGGCTCAGCATACACTATTAGCCGTTTCTAGGTCAGCACATAAATCAATAAGCGGCATCGCTTATGCGGCGCACACACAATCGACTCCCTGGAGTCACAGGTAGACTGTTTTGGTTCCCACTCCCTGCTAAAAGAAAAGGAAAAGAACCCATTTGGAAACAGAATTAGCTGCGCGGAAGCTAAGGAAGCAGTTTTGTTATTGTACTGTAGTTATGGTAAGAAACCCTTATTTGACTTCACGGTCGGCTGAGCGTGGGTTAGGATTATTGTAATAATGATAATGGTGGTGATGATTGTGCTAACTGCAATTATAATAATGCCACAGTTATTGTGTTCCTGCATTATCTAATTAATGCATAACTTCCTCATCTTATTGACGTAGATGTATAATCCAGGGTTAATTCACTAACTAATCCAAACAACCAGATTTTCACACCATGAATCCAGATTAGGAGCTTTGATTGACAGCGGTCCGCAGTGCACCCCTCTTGGGGATTTACCTCCAGTGGTCATTGGTCAATCTCCCTCTCTCCCACTACAGCTGAGAAAAGCCCTCAGGTGGAAGGAATCTGTCATTATTATTACATGAGCAAAGGACACATACAGTGAGTTTAACGGAACATGCCAAGGACAGACCTCACAGGATTGATGAGGGCAGATGCCAATGCATCAATCATTTAGAGATTGCTGTGTTTTTCTCCCACCAGGTACATCGTATACCACACTATTGTAGCTATAGCTTTATAGTATACCACACTATCCCTTAGAGCCTAGATAGCATTGAATCCCATAAGGGCAGATGTCTATACAATAAGTCAATTGCGTTTTGATCGCCTTCCTCCTTTTCTAGCAAGACAATACTATGGGTGCTAGGCTACTATAGCTGTCTTGCGCTGTGTCCCTTAGCCTTCTAGTGAAGGATGGCAGTCACTGGAGCCCATTCGTGCAGCTCACAAGGACGTGCCCCATGTCAGCCTCATTAGCAGAGTGGGCCAGGACTGGGCTGTTTCCACATGGCTGCACCCAGAGACCCAGAAATGGAAGGGAAGAGAGGAGAGGGAGGAGGTGGGGGAGGATAGGGGGAAGGGGGCTGCTTGGGGTGTGGTTGATGTTGTGGCTGATGTTGGAAAGGAGGAGGTTTACCGCATGTGGGCCCTCATATATATTTTGGGTGGTGGTGTGTGTGTGTGTGTGTGTGTGTGTGTGTGTGTGTGTGTGTGTGTGTGTGTGTGTGTGTGTGTGTGTGTGTGTGTGTGTGTGTAGTTGAGTTTCTTAAAGTGTACAAATGGCATGCTTGTGAATATCTAGCTCTGTGTGTATGATACATTTAGCATGTTTTCAAGTGTCCCTGTTGTGTGAGTACACTCCACACTCCCCAGTAGATTCCAGCTGGTGCTACAGACAGTGGAGGGCAGGAGGTCACTCTCACGTCCCACTGATTACTCCAAGATTGGGGCCCTTTGCGTCCTCCCCTCCCCCTCTAGGTGACCTTGTCCACTAAATATTTTACCCAGCCCAGGGCTCACCTCGCCATCATGTCAGCTCAGTCCCAGCGTTATTTCCTACAGTAATACTGATCAATGTCTACTTCGGAGGCCTGATGATATAAAAGCCTGTTTAAAGCTCAGTATGTCTGTATTATCTGCCCCGAGCGTAGAAGCTACAGAGGGATGATGGGGAGAATGTTGATTCCTTTTTACAAGCATATTTTGGTAACGTTCAACGGCCCCTTTATAATACACAGTGTATTTGTTAGACTGTACAGCAATGAGCACTGTGGACCCCACAAAGCATTGTTCCTCTGTCTGTAGCACATTATGTACTGTAGTTGTAAACATGTGGCGTTTCAGCAGCAGAATAGAGTAATTTGAACATCCTGTACGCCACATCATCAGTATGACCTTGCTGCTCATTTTGAACAAAGGCTGAAAATCTCACCGCTATTTATTTGATTTATTTTTATTTGATTTATTAGGATCCCCATGGCGACAACTAGTCTTACTGGGGTATGACATATAACGAAAAAGATATTGCAGACAAAAGACTACAATTTACATACATTTAAAAACATGGACATGTTGTGTCTTCTGAATAATCAGGTAGACACAATACAAGGCTATTAAGTGGGGGAAACAAGACTAACTTCATCGACCAAAAGGCAATCTTTTTCCTCACTCATTTCCAATATATATAGGAAATAAATAATGAAGAAGATGTCTCTAAATGGTAGGACCTTGGCAGCACCGCTCAATTTCCTCAAGTGTGAAATCCCTTTGCACACAGTTCAGTGGATTCTACTTTACTTGATCGATGTAGCTGTGTACTGGACCAAGGGCCCCAACAAGCTGCCTTCACACTAAGAAAAGAGGGTTCCACAAGGCTTCTTTGGGAAGTGTGGTGGAACCATAATGACTCAAAGAACCCTTTGAGCTCTTCAATGGTTCTTTGCAGTTCACAACAGGGTTCTTTGCTCTTTTAGCGGCAGCTCATTCGAATATTTTGGGGTGTGGTTTGCTCACAGCTTTTTGTGCAACCGTGAGTGAGTGTCATTTCAGTTTATCTAATCTGTTGTGTTATGCCATTACATGTTATATATGACTATGTCCAGTGATGGTGTCTTGTGAAAGAATGGTTGA
Source organism: Coregonus lavaretus (assembly GCF_964263955.1). NCBI lineage: Eukaryota > Metazoa > Chordata > Actinopteri > Salmoniformes > Salmonidae > Coregonus > Coregonus lavaretus. The sequence continues at coordinate 25,870,895 of NC_140016.1, read as the reverse complement.
CTAAATCAGTGGTTCTCAATTCTCTCCTCAGGGACCCCCAGCTGTTCCAGAGGTAGCTCACTTGATTCAACTTGTCAATTAACACAATGATAACACCAATGGAATTTTAACAATATAATATGGCTTACAGAATAAAAAATTCTGTATGGTTCTTCAAAAGAATCTACAAAGGTGACATCAAATCTATTTTTATTTGTCACATTCTTCGTAGACAACAGGTGTAGACTACCAGTGAAATGCTTACTTACGGGTCCTTTTATATATAAAAAATAGAAATATTGACACAGTGAATAACAAATAAAAATAACGATTAAAAATAACATGGCTATAAGGCTATACACATACACAATCCATGTCTCAATTGTCTCAAGGCTGAAACATATTTTTAACCTGTCTCCTCCCCTTCATCTACACTGATTGAAGTGGTGACATCAATTGAGGTGACATCAATAAGGGATCATAGCTTTCTTTGACCTGGATTCTCCTGGTCAGTCTATGTAATGGAAAGAGCAGGTGTTCCTAAAGTGTTGTACACTCAGCATATAGAGAGTAGAACCTTTGAGATTGAGAAAGGTTCTTTATAGAACTATTCTCCATAAAGATTCTAGAATAACCATATAAAGGGTTCTACATAGCCCCAAAAAGGGTTGTAACCATAGCAGAAGCCCGATGCAGTCTTGTTATGTTTAAAATCTTCACTGTACATCTAATAAATCACTGTGTGTGTGTGTGTGTGTTTATTTCATAAAATATATGATTGATAATTTTTATAATTTATTTCCCTGAGCCTCTTTTTGCCATTGAAATGCTCAGTTTGGGTGTGTTGATACAAATGTCAATATATTTAGCCCTTATTGGCAGATAGGATCATCTAGACTCTAGAGCCTACCCCACTTACCCCTTCAAAGTAAGAGGATAGGTATACAAATAAAAGATGACTGGTCATTGGTCAGAATAATCAGATTGTGATGTTATGCTGTGGGCCAAAAACTCCATTCCACCTTAACAGGCTGAAATTCCAGGCATTTACATTTTTTGTTTTTTAGCTCTTACACTAAAAGCACATTATCATACGAGTGTTATTTCGGTTTTGAATGCACTGCCCCTTTAATGGTTATTTATAGAACCTTAGAAAAGGGTTATTTATAGCACCACACAGTTTCCATTTAGAATCTTATGAGCATGGTTCTTTATAGAACCTTCAAAAAAAGGGATCCGCTATGGTTATAAGCCAAATAACCCTTATTTGGCACTATAAAGAACCATTTGTTTTTAGTGTGTTATCTGTTTAATGAAACAAATCCAATCCCTCCTTTGAGCCCCCTGCTCCCCCTACTCAGCCAGGGTTGGATCTCCCGCATATCCATCATTGCAACTCAGAACACACGGCTGTCAAAAACGGCTGATGACACGAATAACGGGGATGCAAATGGCAAGTCACGTTTTTGGGACAAGGGTGTGTGTGTGTGTGGGGGGGGGGGGATTACTGTATTACAGTCTATCTCTAGGTTTAGCACCTCTCCATACAAGACACTTACTTCACCATCCACTAGATTGATTTGCATATTGATGATACAGTTGGATCAATTTGTTACATTCATTTAAAAAATGCATTACTCTATATGTTAATCCCGACATCAGGCCACCTCAGGTCAAGCAATTATCAAAAGAAAATCATGCACTAATGAAATTGTTGAAGATTGAATTTGCGTGTAGAAAATGTGTAGTCAGCATGTCAAGATGAGGAGCAGTATAGCAAAAAGTCAAGATGTACTGCACTGCACAGTAATTATGATCAGCAACAATCAGTTATACTGCCAAGCTGGTGTTTTGTAATGGTGCCCATTGGAAGGTTACAGGTAGGCTACCACTGTATTCGTTTATTGGAAAGACAATGTTCAACCCCTACGCTGCAGATCACCTTCATGGTAGAGTAAATAGCTCTTTAAGGGATCGGGCTTTGTAACATGTGCAATGCGTCTCTTCAGATACTGAAATGAACAAAATTGCCAAGAGTGTGCAACAAAGGCACTAACTGTTGGAGTGGTGGTGCGGAATTGCGCATCACCAAAACAGTGTTTATTCAAAATTCTATGATCGATTTGACATAATCTATCAATAAACATCCAAACATTATAAATATTAAAATGATGCATGCTGAAATTTCACCAAGAAACATATGTCTCCTTCAATGATCAACTGGCATAGCTATTATTCCAAGTGTACTTTCCCAGATTATACACATGATAAAGGTAACAGTATCACGTGCTAGCTGTTTATCTCCAAAAACCCATTAACCAATATGAACAAAGTTGTTTCAGTCGCCTTAACGGACCCCGTCATGACCCATAGTCTGACACGCATGATCTCACTCGGACGCTCCCCTATCTCCCCCATAGACAAGAGCCATAGACTGACTGTATGGTGTCAACAGGCAGTAGTAGCATAAGGTACATTTACCTCCCAACGCTTGCTTCATAACAAAATCCATGATAATGGCTTTTAATTCCTGCCTTCTTTATCCTCACGATTTCCGGCAGGGTAAATTGTCCTTTGTTGCCAGATCTAAAGGAAAAAAAGGAAAACGGTCAGTGTTAAGTTTGCCACTGAAACTTGTAACTTGTCTTAACCGAAACCCTTTACTCTGAGGAAACTTTGAAAAACATTATTCAGCCATATTTCCGTAATAATCCATTGATATCAGTAATTGAATATGAAGGACACCAAGGGTCAGTAAATATAGGCTATCAGACTTCGTGCCTAAACACAGAGGCACGCACAATCATGCATGTACCGTTTGTCACGAGCACAAAATGACAATATGGTCACACTTGTCCTACACACTTACTATGTTTTTTTTTGTTGCCTAAAACATCAAATGTGATCATGTCTGGTTAGGGATAATGAGAATTATGAAGCAACGTGTGTTCTTATTGGTAAGCTACTCAAAGTCTAAAATGTTTCACCGACACTTAAAAACACGTTTACAACTATTTTTTAGAGGTCTCCAAATTTCCCGGGAGTAGCACAGAGGTGAAGGATGATGACCAAAATACACAATAATCCTGCGCATAATTATTCGGTTATGAAACTATATACCTGCCACTGGTACTATATATGAAAACTTCAACCACAGATAATGTATATTTTTACGATTCCAAATGTTTCTCAACGCATCTACAACCAACCGATCAATGTTCGTACCGTTCCTATAACCTAAGGTGTTCTTTCATGCACAATAAACATGCCTTTTTTATTGTATGTAGCCTATTGCAAGAATAGCATATGCATTTCGATTATCCGTCAATTTCAACATATAACCGATGAATAAAGGCGTTGCATTTGTGAACGCACCATGGAAATGATCGTGGTGATACAGAACCACTTCCCTGTTAATCAAATGCAGGTTTCAGCACCATTGCTAGTGGAGAGCCCCGTTCTCATCCTACAACATAGTAAACCCGGCGGCAGGGTTTTCTTCTGTGCTCATAATTACCTGTCCGCCGATTGGAATCTTTCAAACACGACAATAAGACTCTCGGAAATGAAGTTATCTTGCAATGGCAGACTATTATATTAAGTTCACACGCCTGGCATCTCCGGTTTGCTTGCGAAAAGGGACGTCCTTGCTCCTTCTTGCACACTGGCTATGTGAGTGTGTTTATGAGGGGAACTGCAGCTGCCTTGCCTGCCGCTGATGAAGGAACTCACTGAATCAATCACATGGAGAGCTCCCTTCTGAAACGTCCCACGTTCTGACCGAAAGAGAGCGATTATTATTGACGCAATCCAGCGAGTCTTTGTGCAACCCTCCCCTTTCGGTTTAATAATGTCTTCTTGAGTAGTTTACCGGAATATAGCCGGCAACCCATCCTCAGCCCACAACCATGAATAGGCTACCAAGTGGACGCTTTTATGACCACCTACAGTGTCTTGCGAAAGTATTCACCCCCTTTGGCATTTTTCCTATTTTGTTGCCTTACAACCTGGAATTAAAATGGATTTATTGGAGGTTTGTATTATTTGATTTACACAACATGCCTACCTCTTTGAACATGCAAAATATTTTTTATTGTGAAACAAACAAGAAATAAGAAGAAAAAAAACAGAAAACTTGAGCGGGCATAACTATTATGACTTTTGAAGGTAATTGGTTACACCAGATCTTATTTAGGGGCTTCATAGCAAAGAGGGTGAATTACATATGCACGCACCACTTTTCCGTTATAATTCTTTTTGAAATTTTTGAAACAAGTTATTTTTTTCATTCCACTTCACCAATTTGGACTATTTTGTGTATGTCCATTACACAGGTTGTAATGCAACAAAATAGGAAATACGCCAAGGGGGATGAGTACCTTTGCAAGGCACGGTATATACCTGCCTTGCTGCCTTTATACCATTTCTGACCTACATTCTATTTTCCCTGGCATATGTTTTTGTGTTGAATTAATCATTTTAAAGGTGACATCCATATATGTTTTATATATACGGTGACATCCATCTAGGGTAGCCTTTCATTAGGCTACACATAGACATAGCATTTTGCTTCAGTGCTGGTTGTGAAAGCAAAGGACAACATGTAGGCCTACTTATCCATTGTCAGGTGCAGGGACGGCTTGTTCAATAGGGCGATATGGGCGACGCACTGCCAAACGGGAAAAGGAAGGGATTTTTTTTCTAATCAATTATAAAAAAAAAAAAAAAAAAAAAAAGTATATATATTTTTTTATAAATTTATAAAAAATTATATCACGGCAACAGCAGTTATCAGTGTTCACGTCTGATCTGCCAGCCACTAAATGTCAAATCAGGCTAAAGTCGTGCTTCAAATGGCCCCGCCTGTTTTTGGGCGATTTCAGTCAGGTTGAAAATCGCCCAGAAGTCTCTCATAGCCTGTCATGTAAAATCTATTTTTTTCACATTTCAAAGCTTTCAATACATTCTCTATGGGTGTCTGTGTGCATGCACTTACGCGCTTTCGTCATACGTGACGTAACGTTGAACGTAACTAAGACAATGGCGGCTATCAGCGTCTATGTTGCGACCTGCAGTGTGGCGTTATTTTATGTTTTTAATTTGTAGACTTAGTTTACAAACATTCTGCAAACATTCTGCTTTGGACTGATCTTCGGTTTTGGACTGATCTTGTTGATCGTGTACATACCCGCTACGAACGGACTAAATAATGAAAACGCTGCAGGCAGCTGTAATCCCAATACAGCTGGGAGACTTGACTGGATGACAGAGTCCCGGACAGAGAGGTGGAGCCGGTCACCTTCACCCTGGTCAGAGCGACCGCGATCCTGGTAAGAGAGCGACTCTGTACCCCGACATTGAACTGCTTTCTGTGTCATTGAACCTTACTATTGTTGATAAAACAAGTTTACTGGAGAACGGAGAAAAAGTAGAGACTTTTGGACAAGGTGGATAATTGTATAATATAAGGCAGTTTATTCAGAGGTAAAGATATCTGCAATCGCGTTCACGGACCCGTTCGTCAAACTCTTAGGGAGCTATAAATCAAGCCCCATTACTTACCATATCAGATAAGAGAAATTGCTGCAGCTACATATATTTTACATCCTGGCCCTACATAGTTCACTATTTGCATCACTTACCAAAATATTACATGTGGTCATATATGCTTGGAAAGTGGAGATGCCATAGAACGTCAAAAAAGTAAACATTGCTGGAGACACATTGCCGTTTTGGAGAAGACATCGCGTTTGCTAGCGAAGAGATTTGTTGTGGCAAATGAACTTGGGCTGGGAATTGCCAGGAACCTCACGATAAGATATATGCATCAGCATTGCGAGTCTCATGATTCTATACGTATTGCGATTCGATACTGTGATTTTATTGCGCACCATATGTCTGTTGCAGAGGGATCAGAAAGCCATGAGAACGAGTTTTGATCAGTCATGGAAATAAAAGTGCTGAAAACAAATTGGCTCCCAATGTGAAAAGATTGAGAACAAGCTATGAAGGAACAATAATGGTGTTTTGGTGCAGGTACAGCCAACTAGCGCTAAAATATTGCGATATTGTCAATACAGTATATCGTAAAGTATCACTATGTAACTCGATTTCTTTCACCCCAATCCCTCAAATTAACGGTAAATAACTGAATTGTTTGCCCCACATTTAGCTAAGATGATTAGCTAGCCAGCTAAAATGTTTTATTTAGTTAGCAGTCGCATCTACAATAGTTTACTGTCAATAACATGTCTCCAAAAATGACGTGGTGTCTCCAATTGTGTTGACATTTTACAATTGCAATGCGCATCCATGAGTATCCACTTTCTGTAGCTCAGCTGGTAGAGCATGGTGCTTGTAACGCCAAGGTAGTGGGTTCGATTCCCGGGACCACCCATACACAAAAATGTATGCACGCATGACTGTAAGTCGCTTTGGATAAAAGCGTCTGCTAAATGGCATATTATTATTATTATTATTATTATTATCTGAAGAGAGCCCCGAAACATTGTGTGCAGACATTTTATGCAATAAATGAAGTAGGTTCAATCTAGTAGTTCTGATCTTCTGATTGGTCCTGATGAGTTGGGCGAGGTCCCCTCCAGGCTACTGTCACTGTTGCATTGGCTCTGAGTCAGGTTCTCTGTCTTCAAATGTTCAGCCTAAGAGAGGGGATTTTTGTGTGTGTGTGTGTGTGTGTGTGTTTAACAGTGATGATGTGTGTGTGTGTGTGTTTGTGTGTGTGTGTGTCCTCAGAGCAAGAACTCGTGAGTTGGAAGAACTGAGAGGCCTATGGCGTGGGTGTTGTCCTTGGCCACCTGCTGACAAGGCTGACAAGATAGGACCCTTTTGTCCATTGTTATTGGATAGGAACAGAACTTATAACCAGCTCCTGACCTAAATAGATCTTAGCACAACATTTTACTCAACATATCATATTCCATATTCACTATAACAAATATATTTACTACGACATTAGCAAGAACCGCCACATCCTCAGCCGGCTAATCCAGTGTGTGAAGTTTTGCGGAGTGTTTGAGTTAGCTTTGCGAGGCAAAGATGAAACTGAGGGCTCCACCAACCCTGGTAAGCCAACACTTTTGAGATCAGTCAATAAATGCTTCTGGTATTGACTTATATGCTGCCCCTGTCTTCATGTTGTTGCTGGACATATCTTTTTTTAAATGTGTGTAGGTCACCTAAATCATCAGAAAAATTGCCCCTCCTGAGAATTTTTTCAGGAGCCGCCACTGGTCAGGTGTTTCTTGAGTACCTCTGTTTATCACATCATTGACACATTAGACTTAACCAGATTAAACAGGTTTCACATTACATTCACCCATCATTGGTAATCAGTTGGTCTAGTTCAAACCTTAGTTGTACCTCTTTCATCCAACATTACATTGGCAATGTACAGTATTAATACTGTAGCAACATCAGGTATGTGTGTGTGTGTCCATATTTTCAACATGACAATTATGTAATTTACTGCAATTGAAAATGAATGGCAGAATATTGGTCACCATTAGAGAATAAGATGATAGAATTAGTAGCAAATTCAGCTGATCATCGTTGCCTGTTAAACGTTGTCTGATAGATTAGAGAGTGGAATTCTATGTGAGCTCATTTGGAGGCTTGCAATATTTTCTTGGTCTTGTTAGATTCACATTGACCTAACCTTTCCTCCAATTCGATTAGAGATGGGTAGGGTTGGGTCATCCCACATTCAATGTAAAGCTCTCCCAGTTTAAAAACACAGGTACACGTCTTGAGTTGCGGCTATGCAGACACATAAGTACACAGTAGACTCTATAGTCTTTAAAAGTACATCATTCATAGGAGAGAACACACAGTAACATGCCGCCAGCTTGTTCACAGACAAATCAACAAGGGGCCATGACTATAAAGTACCCTGGTGCTGCAGTACTCTCCCAAGACTGGTTTCACAGCCACCTGTTTGTGTGTGCATGGCAACCCGAGTGATGAAACTAAAGCCCTGTAATAGCCGGGATTACAGATCAACGTGGGTGTCAGATTCCTATGAAATTCGAAACCTGACATTTGGAGATATTTCTTTCTCCACCCACTGAGTGCTGAATGGGCACTGCGGTATCATCCGTTGCTTTTAGTGAGCCCTCGCCCACATGGAAAACATGGGCCCACAGAGTAATGCACAAAGCAAACAGATTAATTGATGGGCTTTGTTAGTGCTGTATCATCTTGATCATTGTTATCATCGTTGTTGTACTTATTAGCATCAGGGTGCCTTGGATTTACTGTACAGTACTGTACTAAGGGTAATTTCCTTGCCTTGCGTTAGCCCATTGAAACTTTGGCTTTTAATAACAAACAAACCAATCATGGTCAAATGCTGTGTGATTGGAATTGCTAACTATGTACAGTGGGGAAAAAAAGTATTTAGTCAGCCACCAATTGTGCAAGTTCTCCCACTGAAAAGGATGAGAGAGGCCTGTAATTTTCATCATAGGTACACGTCAACTATGACAGACAAAATGAGGAAAAAAAATCCAGAAAATCACATTGTAGGATTTTTTATGAATTTATTTGCAAATTATGGTGGAAAATAAGTATTTGGTCAATAACAAAAGTTTCTCAATACTTTGTTATATACCCTTTGTTGGCAATGACACAGGTCAAACGTTTTCTGTAAGTCTTCACAAGGTTTTCACACACTGTTGCTGGTATTTTGGCCCATTCCTCCATGCAGATCTCCTGTAGAGCATTGATGTTTTGGGGCTGTCGCTGGGCAACACGGACTTTCAACTCCCTCCAAAGATTTTCTATGGGGTTGAGATCAGGAGACTGGCTAGGCCACTGCAGGACCTTGAAATGCTTCTTACGAAGCCACTCCTTCGTTTCCCTGGCGGTGTGTTTGGGATCATTGTCATGCAGAAAGACCCAGCCACATTTCATCTTCAATGCCCTTGCTGATGGAAGGAGGTTTTCACTCAAAATCTCACGATACATGGCCCCATTCATTCTTTCCTTTACACGGATCAGTCGTCCTGGTCCCTTTGCAGAAAAACAGCCCCAAAGCATGATGTTTCCACCCCCATGCTTCACAGTAGGTATGGTGTTCTTTGGATGCAACTCAGCATTCTTTGTCCTCCAAACACGACGAGTTGAGTTTTTACCAAAAAGTTCTATTTTGGTTTCATCTGACCATATGACATTCTCCGTATCCTCTTCTGGATCATCCAAATGCACTCTAGCAAACTTCAGACGGGCCTGGACATGTACTGGCTTAAGCAGGGGGACACGTCTGGCACTGCAGGATTTGAGTCCCTGGCGGCGCAGTGTGTTACTGATGGTAGGCTTTGTTACTTTGGTCCCAGCTCTCTGCAGGTCATTCACTAGGTCCCCCCGTGTGTTTCTGGGATTTTTGCTCACCGTTCTTGTGATCATTTTGACCCCACAGGGTGAGATCTTGCGTGGAGCCCCAGATTGAGGGAGATTATCAGTGGTCTTGTATGTCTTCCATTTCCTAATAATTGCTCCCACAGTTGATTTCTTCAAACCAAGCTGCTTACCTATTGCAGATTCAGTCTTCCCAGCCTGGTGCAGGTCTACAATTTTGTTTCTGGTGTCCTTTGACAGCTCTTTGGTCTTGGCCATAGTGCAGTTTGGAGTGTGACTGTATGAGGTTGTGGACAGGTGTCTTTCATACTGATAACAAGTTCAAACAGGTGCCATTAATACAGGTAACGAGTGGAGGACAGAGGAGTCTCTTAAAGAAGAAGTTACAGGTCTGTGAGAGCCAGAAATCTTGCTTGTTTGTAGGTGACCAAATACTTATTTTCCACCATAATTTGCAAATAAATTCATAAAAAATCCTACAATGTGATTTTCTGGAGAAAAAAAATCTCAATTTGTCTGTCATAGTTGACGTGTACCTATGATGAAAATTACAGACCTCCCTCATCTTTTTAAGTGGGAGAACTTGCACAATTGGTGGCTGACTAAATACATTTTTTCCCCACTGTAAATCTACCACAATAAGCTGTAATGTCATCATTTGTACTGTAGTTCACAAGGTAAACATCATTAAGGATCTACAGAATTTAAGGCCTCCTTTAATGTACAATTGAAGTTTGTCTATGTGCATTTTTTTTTTTTTAGGGGCCTCCAGTATTCCACTGTAGTAGATTGACACGTTTCCTAAATTATGTAGATAATTTTTTATACTCCTTTTTTATCTTTCTCACTGACTTCATTTTGAGCATCACAATAACAATGAGGTTGGGATTGAACAGGCTTGCCAAAACCAGGTAATTAGACTTACCCTGAAATTCCCCACAGAGGTTTTTCCCAAACATCACAACTTAAAAAGCGGAGATAAAACTCAAATTAACTCAAACAGCATTATTGCTTTGTATTGACTGAAATAGGTTATAGCTCCACAGCCATAAGCACTAACACATTAGATTAAAATTATTACAATTAACCAGTGCTATTAGTTGCATTTGTATTGTTCACACTTTGAAGTCACCTTCGAACAGGTTATTAGGTATTCAAAGTCAATTTATTCCAACTCAAAGAAGAAGCTGCTAACGAATATAATTGAAGGTTTCCAACCAATCCAGAGGTCAACTGAGGTCAGTCCTAGACCATCATGCATCCCTTTCAATCTCTCATCACAAGTAGATATTGATTCCGATTAATTGATTTTGGCATTCATTAAAATATTGCTTTGCGATTTAAATTGGCTCAATTCTATGATTGACGTGATTTCCCTGACTTTTTTCATTGAACACACATAATTATGCACCAGTAGGCAATATCGACTAGTGAAATTCCCAATTGTAAGCCAAATCCCAAGGTGTTCTTGCTTCTTAAAAACGTACACTACCGTTCAAAAGTTTGGGGTCACTTAGAAATGTCCTTATTTTCAAAAGAAAATCACTTTTTTTGTCCATTAAAATAACATCAAATTGATCAGAAATACAGTGTAGACAATGTTAATGTTGTAAATGGCTATTGTAGCTGGAAACGGCTGATTTTTAATGGAATATCTACATAGGCGTACAGAGGCCCATTATCAGCAACCATCAGTCCTGTGGTCCAATGGCACGTTGTGTTTGCTAATCCAAGTTTATCATTTTAAAAGGCAAATTGATCATTAGAAAACCCTTTTGCAATTATGTTAGCACAGCTGAAAACTGTTGTGCTGATTAAAGAAGCAATAAAACTGGCCTTCTTGAGACTAGTTGAGAATCTGGAGCATCAGCAATTGTGGGTTCGATTACAGAATCAAAATGGCCAGAAACAAAGAACTTTCTTCTGAAACTCGTCAGTCTATTCTTGTTCTGAGAAATGAAGGCCATTCCATGCGAGAAATTACCAATAAACTGAAGATCTCGTACACCGCTGTGTGCTACTCCCTTCACAGAACAGCGCAAACTGGCTCTAACCAGAATAGAAAGAGGAGTGGGAGGCCCCGGTGCACAACTGAGAAAGAGGACAAATACATTTGAGTGTCTAGTTTGAGAAACAGATGCCTCACAGGTCCTCAACTGGCAGCTTCATTAAATAGTACCCGCAAAACACCAGTCTCAACGTCAACAGTGAAGAGGCGACTCCGGGATGCTGACCTTCTAGGCAGAGTTGCAAAGAAAAAGCCATATCTCAGACTGGCCAATAAAAAGAAAAGATTAAGATGGGCAAAAGAACACAGACACTTGACAGAGGAAGATTGGAAAAAAGTGTTATGGACAGATTAATCGAAGTTTGAGGTGTTCGGATCACAAAGAAGAACTTTGTGAGATGCAGACCAAATAAAAGATGCTGGAGGAGTGCTTGATGCCATCTGTCAAGCATGGTGGGGGCAATGCGATGGTGTTGGGGTGCTTTGGTGGTGATAAAGTGGGAGATTTGTACAGGGTAAAAGGGATCTTGAAGACGGAAGGCTATCACTCCATTTTGCAACGCCATGCCATACCCTGTGGACGGCGCTTGATTGGAGCCAATTTCCTCCTACAACAGGACAATGACCCAAAGCACAGCTCCAAACTATGCAATAACTATTTAGGGAAGAAGCAGTCAGCTGGTATTCTGTCTATAATGGAGTGGCCAGCACAGTCACTGTATTTCAACCCTAATGAGCTGTTGTGGGAGCAGCTTGACCGTATGGTACGTAAGAAGTGCCCATCAAGCCAATCCAACTTGTGGGAGGTGCTTCAGGAAGCATGGGGTGAAATCTCTTCAGATTACCACAACAAATTGACAACTAGAATGCCAAAGGTCTGAAAGGCTGTAATTGCTGCAAATGGAGGATTATTTGACGAAAGCAAAGTTTGAAGGACACAATTATTATTTCAATTAAAAATCATTATTTCTAACCTTGTCAATGACTACATTTCATATTCATTTTTGCTATATTTCCTATTCAAACTAATTTCATGTATGTTTTCATGGAAAACAAGGACATTTCTAAGTTACCCCAAACTTTTGAACGGTAGTGTAGGTTGCCATGTTTTTGCTTTCTAGACATTCAGCTGTCCAGATTTGCGATCATCATCTTGTTTACCTGGTAACCCTGTTCAAAGAGCACTTCCAATCTACAATTATATATAAAATTGGTTTAACACAGTACTAAGGGAAATACGACTCCCACACACGGTTGCAATGTTTGGACCTGGTAAAACGACTTCAGGTTCCTTAAGGCGTCAGCATCCTTCAGTTCGGCTAGGCAAACCGAACGAGTGTGCTCGCGTACTCCCTTAAAAGACACGATTTACTATGGAGTTGAGCAATGACTAGTGTAGATGGACTGGAGCTCCGACATCACATAAAATGAAGTTTTTATCAAAACTTAATTTTATTCCAGCACCCAAAGGATAGCATGCAATTACACATGACCGTTTTTGATAAAAACTTAATTTTATGTGACTGTTGGAATGAGGCTCACCTCTTCTGTCTACTCCCTGCTCTCCTGTTACCTCTGGGAAGGATAGGGATGTTTGCTTGCAGGTTGCTGACCCATGACTGGGAGGATGGTGGTGGGTAAATAACCAGGAAGTTGGTATCCATCATCCTGTCATCAAATGCCTAATCTCCAACCAATGGAGGCCATTATAGCGGGCATATTACATTCTGGTATTTGGGTTTCCTCCTAATGGAAACCCTCCTAATGGAAACCCTATGCTTCTATCCCTGGGGTTCCTCGTTGAGCACGCCTTGGATCTGAAATGACTGGATACGGGTAAGAAATATGGTGGACAGGTGATGCTGTAACCATACAGTATTGTTTACACCCATCCATTCATTTCAGATCCATAAGGAGTAGAAAACAATACTAATAATACTAATAAATATAATAGTGTAATATAATAAATAATAGTTTTGTGGGTAAGAATAAGGAAATCAATTAGGGTGCAATGAGTAAATGTCAATCTCAGTCAAGTTATATAATATCAACCTGATACTTTAATGTGGATGATTACTGAATAGTAATCCCTAATGTTTCAGTCCCTTTGGTGCTGTTGCATGTTATTGGAGTTGGACTTGGCTTTATCAATATGCATTATTGAGGTTGCACTATTAAATGAATGATACCTTGCAGCATCTTGCGTGGGAGATGTGGGGGTCTTGATTTAATAAGGGAAAGTGTGCTAATAGGTCGTAATATGACACCCAAATGACTCTTTGAAATATGTCGGTATTGTCTTGGAATCGTTAGCATGTGAGTTGATTACATAATATACCTTAAAGGACATGGTTTGCATTTCCATTCATTTTCTATGATGCAACTGAACAGGGGACAATACATATTGTAATGCTAAATCCAACTAGCTGCCTTCCGGTCAGCAGCTAGCTAGCACATTTGTGACTAACAAGTACTCTTCAAATAATTAGGAGTCATTAAGCCTGCATTGACCCTGTTTTGTACTAACTCTCTTGCAATGACTCTACGCACACACAATGGACTCTACCCACACATACTTACACCCCAACACACACACACACACACACTACATACGCCCACACACCCATAACATGCACACACAATACTGACGCCACACAAACTCACACACACATACAGTGGGGAAAAAAAGTTTTTAGTCAGCCACCAATTGTGCAAGTTCTCCCACTTAAAAAGATGAGAGAGGCCTGTAATTTTCATAATAGGTACACGTCAACTATGACAGACAAAATGAGAAAAAAAATTCCAGAAAATGACATTGTAGGATTTTTAATGAATTTATTTGCAAATTATGGTGGAAAAAAAGTATTTGGTCAATAACAAAAGTTTCTCAATACTTTGTTATATACCCTTTGTTGGCAATGACACAGGTCAAACGTTTTCTGTAAGTCTTCACAAGGTTTTCACACACTGTTGCTGGTATTTTGGCCCATTCCTCCATGCAGATCTCCTCTAGAGCAGTGATGTTTTGGGGCTGTCGCTGGGCAACACGGACTTTCAACTCCCTCCAAAGATTTTCTATGGGGTTGAGATCTGGAGACTGGCTAGGCCACTCCAGGACCTTGAAATGTTTCTTACGAAGCAACTCCTTCGTTGCCTGGGCGGTGTGTTTGGGATCATTGTCATGCTGAAAGACCCAGCCACGTTTCATCTTCAATGCCCTTGCTGATGGAAGGAGGTTTTCACTCAAAATCTCACGATACATGGCCCCATTCATTCTTTCCTTTACACGGATCAGTCGTCCTGGTCCCTTTGCAGAAAAACAGCCCCAAAGCATGATGTTTCCACCCCCATGCTTCACAGTAGGTATGGTGTTCTTTGGATGCAACTCAGCATTCTTTGTCCTCCAAACACGACGAGTTGAGTTTTTACCAAAAAGTTATATTTTGGTTTCATCTGACCATATGACATTCTCCCAATCCTCTTCTGGATCATCCAAATGCACTCTAGCAAACTTCAGACGGGCCTGGACATGTACTGGCTTAAGCAGGGGGACACGTCTGACACTGCAGGATTTGAGTCCCTGGCGGCGTAGTGTGTTACTGATGGTAGGCTTTGTTACTTTGGTCCCAGCTCTCTGCAGGTCATTCACTAGGTCCCCCCGTATGGTTCTGGGATTTTTGCTCACCGTTCTTGTGATCATTTTGACCCCACGGGGTGAGATCCCAGATCGAGGGAGATTATCAGTGGTCTTGTATGTCTTCCATTTCCTAATAATTGCTCCCACAGTTGATTTCTTCAAACCAAGCTGCTTACCTATTGCAGATTCCCAGCCTGGTGCAGGTCTACAATTTTGTTTCTGGTGTCCTTTGACAGCTCTTTGGTCTTGGCCATAGTGGAGTTTGGAGTGTGACTGTTTGAGGTTGTGGACAGTCTTTTATACTGATAACAAGTTCAAACAGGTGCCATTAATACAGGTAACGAGTGGAGGACAGAGGAGCCTCTTAAAGAAGAAGTTACAGGTCTGTGAGAGCCAGAAATCTTGCTTGTTTGTAGGTGACCAAATACTTATTTTCCACCATAATTTGCAAATAAATTCATTAAAAATCCTACAATGTGATTTTCTGGATTTTTTTTCCTCATTTTGTCTGTCATAGTTGACGTGTACCTATGATGAAAATTACAGGCCTCTCTCATCTTTTTAAGTGGGAGAACTTGCACAATTGGTGGCTGACTAAATACTTTTTTCCCCCACTGTACATACATACACACACTTTCACAATCACCACAAACGCTGCTGCTACTGTCTATTATCTATTATCTATTGCCTAGTCACTTTACCCCTACTACATGTACAGTACATAGCTACCTCAATTATCTCGTACCACTGCACATCTACTCAGTACTGGTACTCCCTGTACTGTATATACTATAGCCATGTTATTTTTTACTCCCTGTATATAGCCATGTTATTTTCTACTCCCTGTATATAGCCACATTATTTTTACTCACCATTTTTATTCGTTATTCAGTGTCACTATTTTTATTTTGTATTTTATTTTGTATCTTATCATTAACTTTGTGCGTGCACACGCACGCACGCACGCATGCACACACACACACACACACACACACACACACACACACACACACACACACACACACACACACACACACACACACACAGTGAATCACTACATGCCTTTTATTTTAACACCATTGCTGTCATGATTAGTCCACTGCTGAATCATTTCTGATATGCCTCTGATGGAGCACATTATGCTAAGTGATATGTGTCAGACCACATAACACATTCACATACAATATACTGCACCAAAACATAACTTTAAAAAATATATATTTGATGTGTTTTTATACCAGCCTCAATAACCCATTAAAACAAAACAAAAATGTTGGGTCAAGTGTATTAATTTGACATTTAATTGAGGAACTATTTACAGCATATACATATTGGCAAGAACCTCTTCTGGGAGCTGGGGGTGGAGAGCTCCGAGGTGCTGATGCTACTGGTGCCTTTCCTCTTGTTCAGAACCCTGGATGGAAACATCCCAGGGGCTGGTGCCTTCCTCCTCCCTCTCCAGGCCACCTTGTAGGGCCGGAAGTGACAGCACACTGAAAACACATGCTGTTTGGTCATAATCTGAAACTGTCCACATCCCCAGCACCTCCTCTCCCGTGGAGGAGGAGAAAGAGGAGAATAAACTAATGCACTCCCAGCCCTTCTTTTCGACCAAGGTAAAGTCATTATTTTACACCCTCATTTGGCCCACCAGGTGTAGATCCTCAGGCTGGTAGGGGATCTGCAGAAAGGTCTGAGGCCAGGGACTGCTCAGGTTCTCGGTCTTTGATGGAGATCCACCAACACTCTTCCCTTGGAAACCATAGTGTTTTTTTATTGTGTTTTTTTATCAAATGTTTTTAAAGCCTCTTTGAAATTGTTTTTTAGTTGATATAGCTAGCGCTTTTAATTCCAATCAATTATATGTTGTTGGCTAACTATATGGGACAAGTCCCAGGTAAAATGGAGGCTCATCAATATAACCGTTGGTAACTCCCATGTTCCTATCAAACGGCGCCCGAAGATCCGATTTCAGGACCTTGCAGAGCTCAGCGCAAGAAAAGCCCTGCCCACGACTCCAGCACCAGCACTGGTGGAGAGCGCCACTCCAAATGAGCAGCGCCCAGCACACCAGCCGTTTCTACACACCTGTGTGAGCTTGCTGGTGTGTGGGTAAAACATTAAATTTTTTATGGTGAAGGGGGAGGGGCCAGTAACTTTTGCAACCAAAATATTTTACTGTGCCAGGTCGCACACAGACTAAATGGTCACAATAAAGTATATTTGGCAACACAAGCTCCAAAGAAAACGCCATCCCTCATCGTAACTGCAGCAACAGGGATGTGACATGCCTGGCGATTTAAATTATGGTCTGTGGGGCCGTCTGTAGATTATGAACTGTATTGCCATTTTAAATAAGGCATATTTTGACATCTATTAGCTGTCAGTCAAACTGTGCAAAAGTGAAACCGAAATTTACCTCTACGGTTAAGGTTAGGTATTAATTCAAAATTGTTCAGTTAATGGTTAAGGTTTGGGATACGGTTAACCATTTACAGTGGGGAAAAAAAGTATTTAGTCAGCCACCAATTGTGCAAGTTCTCCCACTTAAAAAGATGAGAGAGGCCTGTAATTTTCATCATAGGTACATGTCAACTATGACAGACAAATTGAGAAAAATAATTCCAGAAAATCACATTGTAGGATTTTTAATGAATTTATTTGCAAATTATGGTGGAAAATAAGTATTTGGTCACCTACAAACAAGCAAGATTTCTGGCTCTCACAGACCTGTAACTTCTTCTTTAAGAGGCTCCTCTGTCCTCCACTCGTTACCTGTATTAATGGCACCTGTTTTAACTTGTTATCAGTATAAAAGACACCTGTCCACAACCTCAAACAGTCACACTCCAAACTGCACTATGGCCAAGACCAAAGAGCTGTCAAAGGACACCAGAAACAAAATTGTAGACCTGCACCAGGCTGGGAAGACTGAATCTGCAATAGGTAAGCAGCTTGGTTTGAAGAAATCAACTGTGGGAGCAATTATTAGGAAATGGAAGACATACAAGACCACTGATAATCTCCCTCGATCTGGGGCTCCACGCAAGATCTCACCCCGTGGGGTCAAAATGATCACAAGAACGGTGAGCAAAAATCCCAGAACCACACGGGGGGACCTAGTGAATGACCTGCAGAGAGCTGGGACCAAAGTAACAAAGCCTACCATCAGTAACACACTACGCCGCCAGGGACTCAAATCCTGCAGTGCCAGATGTGTTCCCCTGCTTAAGCCAGTACATGTCCAGGCCCGTCTGAAGTTTGCTAGAGTGCATTTGGATGATCCAGAAGAGGATTGGGAGAATGTCATATGGTCAGATGAAACCAAAATAGAACTTTTTGGTAAAAACTCAACTCGTCGTGTTTGGAGGACAAAGAATGCTGAGTTGCATCCAAAGAACACCATACCTGAAGCATGGGGGTGGAAACATCATGCTTTGGGGCTGTTTTTCTGCAAAGGGACCAGGACGACTGATCTGTGTAAAGGAAAGAATGAATGGGGCCATGTATCGTGAGATTTTGAGTGAAAACCTCCTTCCATCAGCAAGGGCATTGAACATGAAACGTGGCTGGGTCATTCAGCATGACAATGATCCCAAACACACCACCCGGGCAACGAAGGAGTGGCTTCGTAAGAAGCATTTCAAGGTCCTGGAGTGACCTAGCCAGTCTCCAGATCTCAACCCCATAGAAAATCTTTGGAGGGAGTTGAAAGTCCGTGTTGCCCAGCGACAACCCCAAAACATCACTGCTCTAGAGGAAATCTGCATGGAGGAATGGGCCAAAATACCAGCAACAGTGTGTGAAAACCTTGTGAAGACTTATAGAAAACGTTTGACCTGTGTCATTGCCAACAAAGGGTATATAACAAAGTATTGAGAAACTTTTGTTATTGACCAAATACTTATTGTCCACCATAATTTGCAAATAAAATCATTAAGAATCCTACAATGTGATTTTCTGGATATTTTTTTCTCATTTTGTCTGTCATAGTTGACGTGTACCTATGATGAAAATTACAGGCCTCTCTCATCTTTTTAAGTGGGAGAACTTGCACAATTGGTGGCTGACTAAATACTTTTTTCCCCCACTGTAGGTATTAATTCGGCGGGGTTAAGGTAAGGGTTAAGGTTTGGGGTAGGGTTAAAACAGAAAAATTAAAAAATTAAAACAATTGAATCCACGATCCTCTGAGTCATAGCTTGCGGTGTAAGCCCATCCTCAACCCCATTTCTAGTGCCCTAACTCGTCGCGAGCCTACTAGATGTTAATAGGCGCTCGCGTGGATGGTAGGAATTGCTATGGAAATAAAATGTCCCCAGAGGCCATAATTTCACCATTTCAAATAGTTAATACACTACAGTTTGGCCTGATATTTGGAAACCTTATTCTGTGACAGTTAACTCCATTATAATTGAGATCTGAGGTAACTATGTGGTTAAACAGTGTTCAAGGGTAAAACTGTGGACTATCAGATAGCTCCCACACACACCATTGTACAGCAATAGCTCAGGATCTCCCTGCCTCCCCAAACACCATCTCTTAGCTCCTGCTCCCATTCACAACTCCTCTGTCCCTCCTGGGGCTCCTCTCATTATTTCTGGGTCACACCGCAAAACATGGAGGCTCAGAGTCATTCTTTCCCCTAAACCTTGCAACAACCAATTTCCCCCCCTCATTCATAGAGTCATTATAGGATTTTATGATCCTCTGTGTCAGCAGATATGATTACGCAGACATTGGGGAGACTTCCTCCATTATCGTATTTTTTATTTGGTCATGCACCAGAGGTCTTAATGATGGGGAAAGGAAATAGCATGGGTAGTAATGTGAAATAATTATCTGGGAGAAACAGGTTGTTAAAATGAACTGCAAATGTATTTTCGCTGCATGTGGGCTGTGTTAAACACACCTGTGATTCCATGACAGTATGTTCTAACAATAAAGGGAGACATTTTGTCTTAACAAATTATTTCTAGGTCCTTTTAATCCCCCTGGCGACTAGAATTATCCCTGTATGTGCCAGCTAAGGGATTCTGTGTTGTGGTATCCTCATAAATTGCAAATGCATTTAGGAAGATATTTCTGACAACCTGATGCATTTACAACAGAAAAACATTTACAGCATGATAAAACCTTAACTGAATTAATCTCTATAAGCTACGCTATACTGTATATACAAAAGTATGTGCACACCCCTTCAAATTAGTGGATTAGCTATTTCAGCCACACCCGTTGCTGACAGGTGTATAAAATCGAGCACACAGCCATCCAATCTCCATAGACAAACATTGGCAGTAGAATGGCCTTACTAAAGAGTTCAGTGACTTTCAACATGGCACCGTCATAGGATGCCACCTTTCCAACAAGTCAGTTCATAAAATTTCTGCCCTGCTACAGCTGACCCAGTCAACTGTAAGTGCTGTTATTCTGAAGTGGAAACGTCTATGAGCAACAACGGCTCAGCCGCGAAGTGGTAGGCCACACAAGCTTACAGAATGGGACCGGCGAGTGCTGAAGCGCGTAGTGCATAGAAATCATCTGTCCTAGGTTGCAACGCTCACTACCAAGTTCCAAACTGCCTCTGGAAGCAACGTCAGCACAATAACTGTTCGTCGGGAGCTTCATGAAATGGGTTTCCATGGCCGAGCAGCCGCACACAAGCCTAAGATCACCATGCGCAATGCCAAGCATTGGCTGGAGTGGTGTAAAGCTCGCCGCCATTGGACTCTGGAGCAGTGGAAATGCGTTTTCTGGAGTGATGAATCACGCTTCACCATCTGGCAGTCCGATGGATGAATCTGAGTTTGGCGGATGCCAGGAGAACGCTTCCTGCCCCAATGCATAGTGCCAACTTTAAGTTTGGTGGAGGATGAATAATGGTCTGGGGCTGTTATTCATGGTTCAGGTTAGGCCCCTTAATTCCAGTGAAGGGACATTTTAATGCTACTGCATACAATGACATTCTAGGCGATTCTGTGCTTCCTACTTTGTGGCAACAGTTTGGGGAAGGCCCTTTCCTGTTTCAGCATGACAATGCCCCCGTGCACAAAGCAAGGTCCATACAGAAATGGTTTGTCGAGACTGATGTGGAACAACTTGACTGGCCTGCACAGAGCCATGACCTCAACCCCATCGAACACATTTAGGATGAATTGGAACGCCTACTGCGAGCCAGGCCTAATTGCCCAACGTCAGTGCCCGACCTCACTAATGCTCTTGTGGCTGAATGGAAGCAAGTCCCCGCAGCAATGTTCCAACATCTAGTGGAAAGCCTTCACAGACGAGTGGAGGCTGTTATAGCAGCAAATGGGGGACCATCTCCATATTTACCTCTTAAGGATCGGACCCTTTTTTTCAATTTTCGCCTAAAATGACATACCCAAATCTAACTGCCTGTAGCTCAGGACCTGAAGCAAGGATATGCATATTCTTGATACCATTTGAAAGGAAACACTTTGAATTTTGTGGAAATGGGAAATTAATGTAGGAGAATATAACACATTAGATCTGGTAAAAGATAATACTATGATGGGTGATTTGAAGGAGTCAGGCGCAGGAGGGCAAATCACAGAATAAAAGGTTTATTCCGAAACACGGTAGTACGCAGCAATGCGTCAAACACTTAAGTGCGGCAAAACAGGCGCACTGAAAAACAACGAAGCACACGCGTGAAAATAACACGGCGATACAAAATAACAAAGAGCTCCATCGAGCTAATCGAACCTCCACAATAAACAATCACACACAAAGACAAGGGGGCAGAGGGAACACTTATACACAGACTAATGAGGGGATAAGAACCAGGTGTGTGTAATTGACAAGACAAGACAAATGGAATGATGATATATGGAGCGGCAGTGGCTAGTAAGCCGGTGACGACGAACGCCGAAGCCTGCCCAAACAAGGAGGGGAGGCAGCCTCGGCGGAAGTCGTGACAGACGAGCAGGTGTCATGTAGTGTATATCAGCAAATTGAAGTGTCACTTTCCTATACCAAATGCTGGCCCATAGAATAGTTTTCTGTGTCTGTGTCTTTTCATAGCATAGTCATGTTTCATACAAAACTCAGTTTGCTCTATTTTGGTTACCTTGGTCACCTGCAAGGTGATACAAATAAATCATTGATCACAGATGGCTAGCATTCTTTTCCATTGTTTTATGATACAAGGACAAATTCACAGGACCACGTTCCTTCTCGGTTCAAATTGTTTTCTTTTTAACCGAATATCAGTAAACTGAAAACTTGGGGGAATTTGATAAACAACCCATTTATTTCTGGAGTGTTCACAAAGCATGGGGGACTGAATGGCTAATGTTTATTAGAAGTGTAAGTAGTGTGTAATTGTTTCCTTGTCTCAAGGAGAAAGAGAGTGGTGCTGAGTCTAATGTTTCTCAATGGGCCCCATTGTTTCTCCCTGACAACTCATTAATACAGCAGAATATCATCTCCAGACAATGCGTTCCCCCTAGTGTTCAGTCAGGGATTGAGAGAGCTGTATTGTATGGTGGATGACATAGCCTGTCCGCTCATCACTGAAAGTTGTTCCCATGACTGTTGCAAATATTATGTAAGTACATGGTTATTACATAATCGTGTAACTTTAGGTACCGATTCTTATTTACTATGATACGTTTGCACTTTGAACACACACTAGATTGGCAAACAAACAAAAAATAATTGTGCAACAACTTTTAAAGGTATAGTTGCTTCACATAGCAAGCCTTCCATAGGGTCACTGTGGGTTGAGATGCTAATCTAGCTCCATGGTAGCGCTGTCTCATGGCTGATGGGACTTTTGTCTCTGTTATTCATGCATCAGGAATGAACGTTGTGCACTTGAGAGAGAGGAAGAGCTAAAATGACACAGCTTGATGCCTGATTATTTAAGTGGTTGATATACAACCCTTTACTTTGTCTAGTCCATTTATGTTGTCTAGTTAGAGACTAGATGGAGCACCTCAATTAAAATGATTAGGCAATCAGAAATGGGATCAGTGCTCATGGGATTTTAAGGTATTTTTAAATCTACTGATTGTACGAGCCAGTCTAAGGCACTCATAGTCCCCTGTAGCTCAGTTGGTAGAGCATGGCGCTTGCAACGCCAGGGTTGTGGGTTCGTTTCCCACGGGGGGCCAGTATGAAAAATGTATGCACTCACTAACTGTAAGTCGCTCTGGATAAGAGCTTCTGCTAAATGACTAAAATGTAAAAATGTCATAGCAATCTTGGATTAATATCTCCTGCAGCAACAGCTGAGCATTCAAATTCAGGATCCTTAGGAAAGAAACCTATAAAGCATGGTGCTTGCAACGCCAGGGTTGTGTGTTCGATTCCCACCGGGGACCAGTATGAAAAGTATGAAAAATGTTTGCACTCACTACTGTAAATCGCTCTGGATAATGCTAAATGACAAAAATGTAAATAACAATTCAATGTGAGCAGTTTTGAATCAAGGTAATTGTGATGTCTTTCTGGGAATACTGGCAAACGACAGCATAGCAATGTAAATAACATGAATAAACATACACTACCAGTCACTACTCATTCAAGGGTTTTTCTTTATTTTTACTATTTTTTACTTTGTAAAATAATAGTGAAGACATCAGTGTAGTAAACAAAAAAGTGTTAAACAAATCAAAATATTTTTTATATTTGAGATTCTTCAAATAGCCACCCTTTGCCTTGATGACAGCTTTGCACACTCTTGGCATTCTCTCAACCAGCTTCATTAGATAGTCACCTGGAATGCATTTCAATTAACAGGTCTGCCTTCTTAAAAGTTAATGTGTTTGAGCCAAACAGTTGTGTTGTGACAAGGTATGGGGGGGTATACAGAAGATGGCCCTATTTGGTAAAAGACCAAGTCAATATTATGGCAAGAACAGCTCAAATGAGCAAAGAGAAACGACAGTCCATCATTACTTTAAGACATGAAGGTCAGTCAATACGGAAAATTTCAAGAACTTTGAAAGTTTCATCAAGAGCAGTCACAAAAACCATCAAGCGCTATGATGAAACTGGCTCTCATGAGGACCACCACAGGAATGGAAGACACCGGTGGAAATGTGTCCTTTGGTCTGGAGTCCAAATTGGAGATATTTGGTGCCGACCGCCGTGGCTTTGTGAGACGCGGTGTGGGTGAACGGATTATCTCTGCATGTGTATTTCCCACCGTAAAGCATGGAGGAGGAGGAAGCGTTATGGTGTGGGGATGCTTTGCTGGTGACACTGTCTGTGATGTACAGTGATGGAAAAAAGTATTTGATCCCCTGCTGATTTTGTACGTTTGCCCACTGACAAAGACATGATCAGTCTATAATTTTAATGGTAGGTTCATTTGAACAGTGAGAGTCAGAATAACAACAATACAATCCAGAAAAACGCATGTCAAAAATGTTATAAATTGCATTTTAATGAGGGAAATAAGTATTTGACCCCTCTGCAAAACATGACTTAGTACTTGGTGGCAAAACCCTTGTTGGCAATCACAGAGGTCAGACGTTTCTTGTAGTCGGCCAACAGGTTTGCACACATCTCAGGAGGGATTTTGTCCCACTCTTCTTTGCAGATCTTCTCCAAGTCGTTAAGGTTTTGAGCCTGATGTTTGGCAACTCGAACCTTCAGCTCCCTCCACAGATTTTTTATGGGATTAAGGTCTGGAGACTGGCTAGGCCACTCCAGGACCTTAATGTGCTTCTTCTTGAGCCACTCCTTTGTTGCCTTGGCCATGTGTTTTGGGTCATTGTCATGCTGGAATACCCATCCACAACCCATTTTCAATGCCCTGGCTGAGGGAAGGAGGTTCTCACCCAAGATTTGACAGTACATGGCCCCGTCCATCGTCCCTTTGATGTGGTGAAGTTGTCCTGTCCCTTTGCAGAAAAACACCCCCAAAGCATAATGTTTCCACCTCCATGTTTGACGGTGGGGATCGTGTTCTTGGGGTCATAGGCAGCATTCCTCCTCCTCCAAACACGGCGAGTTGAGTTGATGCCAAAGAGCTCGATTTTGGTCTCATCTGACCACAACACTTTCACCCAGTTCTCCTCTGAATCATTTAGATGTTCATTGGCAAACTTCAGACGGCCCTGTATATGTGCTTTCTTGAGCAGGGGGACCTTGCAGGCGCTGCAGGATTTCAGTCCTTCACAGCGTAGTGTGTTACCAATTGTTTTCTTGGTGACTATGGTCCCAGCTGCATTGAGATCATTGACAAGATCCTCCCATGTAGTTCTGGGCTGATTCCTCACCATTCTCATGATCATTGCAACTCCACGAGGTGAGATCTTGCATGGAGCCCCAGGCCGATGGAGATTGACAGTTATTTTGTGTTTCCTCCATTTGCAAATAATCGCACCAACTGTTGTCACCTTCTCACCAAGCTGCTTGGCGATGGTCTTGTAGCCCATTCCAGCCTTGTGTAGGTCTACAATCTTGTCCCTGACATCCTTGGAGAGCTCTTTGGTATTGGCCATGGTGGAGAGTTTGGAATCTGATTGATTGATTGCTTCTGTGGACAGGTGTCTTTTATACAGGTAACAAGATTACGAGCACTCCCTTTAAGAGTGTGCTCCTAATCTCAGCTCATTACCTGTATAAAAGACACCTGGGAGCCAGAAATCTTTCTGATTGAGAGGGGTCAAATACTTATTTCCCTAATTAAAATGCAAATCAATTTATAACATTTTTGACATGCGCTTTTCTGGATTTTTTTGTTGTTATTCTGTCTCTCACTGTTCAAATAAACCTACCATTAAAATTATAGACTGATCATTTCTTTGTCAGTGGGCAAACGTACAAAATCAGCAGGGGATCAAATACTTTTGTCCCTCACTGTATTTAGAATTCAAGGCACACTTAACCAGCATGGCTACCACAGCATTCTGCAGCAATACGCCATCCCATCTGGTTTGGGCTTAGTGGGACTATCATTTGTTTTTCAACAGGACAATGACCCAACACACCTCCAAGCTGTGTAAGCGCTATTTTACCAAGAAGGAGAGTGATGGAGTGCTGCATTAGATGACCTGTTCTCCAAAATCCCCCGACCTCAACCCAATTGAGATGGTTTGGGATGAGTCGGACGGCAGAGTGAAGGAAAAGCAGCCAACAAGTACTCAGCATATGTGGGAACTCCTTCAAGACTGTTGGAAAAGCATTCCAGGTGAAGCTGGTTGAGAGAATGCCAAGAGTGTGCAAAGCTGTCATCAAGGCAAAGGGTGGCTATTTGACGAATCTCAAATATAACATATATTTTGATTTGTTTAACACTGTTTTGGTTACTACATGATTCCATATGTGTTATTTTATAGTTTTGATGTCTTCACTATTATTCTACAATGTAAAAAATAGTAAAAATAAAGAAAAACCCTGGAATGAGTAGGTGTGTCCAAAGTTTTGACTGGTATTGTATATAATAACCGTGACATTAGAAGTAGAAAAGCATGTTGTTACCGAGGACAGTTCAGCAGTTTACCATGCACATAGCTCACTTCAGACCCCAGGCTAACCTACATTAAAGTAATCAATCTGAAATAGATGCATTTAAAAAATAAAAATAAAAGTTAATATTTAAATGACTCATAAGGCCAATTGTAAAACTTGGATGGGCCACAACCCACAGGCGAGGGAATAAAGGGTTGCTTTGGTGTCTGACCAGCTGTCTCACTTACCTGCTAACGCGTGCCTCTGTTAATCAAATAAACATACGGTACAGCCGTGTCCCAATACTCTCAAACCACTTCCTTTTCTTGATGACTGCTGATATTTCAAAGGAATACATAGCTTTCTGCCATATTGCTGTTGTGGAAATTCTTACACAGGGACACTCGAAGTCAATCTTAAATGAATCATTGTTTATTGTCAGCGCACTGGAGATGTTCCAACAAACTTGATGCACCATAGTGAATGTCTGTCAGGAGCTCTAACGGAGCAGTCCCATTTAGTTCCCTTATATACTGGTTACAGACACGTTACATTGGCATAGTTCATAGGGTTGGTTCCGGCATGTGTCTGGCACAATCTCCTTATCTTAACTTAAAGAACACATTCTGGGCGTTCTGTCAAATAGTCTAAATAAGGAGGTCATGACGGCCCCCCATCATATCTCTACCATGCACAGGCAGGAACCAAGGATTGTTTATAACACCAAAGTCAAGATGCACAAAGTAACATTTATTTTAGCACTTGTGTGATAATAAATCATTACATTTTAAGGTAAGCATTGTTTAACTTCTATATCATATTTCTATTGAAGTAAGGGAAATCAACACATAAAACCAGATACTTCATCATTTCAAGCCCTTCATTCTATGTTGTACAATTAGTATGGTAACTATTGTCATGACTCTCCCTGGGTGAGGATCAAAGGCCTCACATCAGCTTGGCAAATGGTCGACAACAACCAGACCTTCTTACCCACAGGGGGGGCTGTGCCGGTCTTGACACCTTAATACTGCCATCAATTAGAGAGGAGGAGAATCTATCTCTGGCATTCTAGTATGTGAGAGGAATGCCTTTGTTTCAGAGACTTTTTGCCACCCAAAAACTTCAATATCCAACAATGAACATTGGGACAATATATTTCAACATCCAAACGTTGGGAATGATAAGAAATGGAATATGGAAAATTAATGTCTATTTTGTGATGTCATTACAAATGGTACAAAGGCGTTATAACAAAAACATTGTGACTTGAAGAGCTTTTACACTGTGTATATCAGGCTTACATCATTTACCTTGTGTAGAAAATATCAAGGAGGAAGACAATGTTTTCGTGAAGATAGGAATGTGATTTTAGCTTTCTAACAAAATCATAGTGATGATAATACGTTTGCCTCGTAACTAGCCACGCCCGAGGGAGCTCAGAGAGCGTGTCAGTGTGACGGAAATGCCCCTCTTTACCAGAGTGCATAAAAGATTGAGATAATAATTATCAGATCAGACTAGTCGGACCTCAAGCTGCAGCTTTTGTCCATATTGGTCCCGACCCTGAAAATCAACAAAGTTGCCTCCACTAACAATCAATGTTATGACTGAGTAGATGTTCTAAGTACTGTATCTAAGAAGGTGAATTTAAGTGGGAACATCCTGTTACTCTCTTCAAGCCATAGTCTACTACACTGCTCTCATCACCCCACAGGGGATCATCGACACGGCTGATTAGCCGTCCTCAGAAGACCACTTCCAGAACGAGTGAAAGTAAACAGACAACTAAGACGAAAGACATTGTGACCGCTTGTGGACAATCTGAGCCTTACATCTAAAAGGCCATCCAAAAGAGAAGGCCCAATCGACCCCTTCCCACGAAGGCCTGGGTCCAACAGAGATACACGACGAAGACCTCCAACAAATAAATACATGCATTGCTTTTCTTCCCAAACGGGCGGCAGTTCGGGGCAAAGTATTAGGATTACTGTGAGCATAAGTCCATGTGTATCCAAGTGTTATCTCGCTCTCTCGCTCTAACTCGCCATCTTTTGTAACAAGTGTCATATTGTGTTAGTCCACTAGGGACATGTTTTCATTGTATTACGTTTCTAATCCCTACCTATACCGTGTACATGTTTGTATCTTGTGTTATCATTTTTAATTAGTAAATAAATAATTAAATCAATTTGTGTGGTACGGAATGATCAGCAAGACCCGGGTTTGTGTAGACTTAAAGAGCCTACGACTTTCAGAATGAGACTGATATGAGGTAAATGATTAATAAATGACTGTTAAATGATAAGAGATATCTAGATATCTTTAGAGTTAATTCGGGAAACAGTAACTCGTTAAACAACCTTTCCCATGGTGCCCCAAATTCCTAATGAGTAAATGTTTTTTTTGTTGTTGTCTTTTTTTTGTCTTTTTTTTGTTTTTTAGGGGGTAGATCAGCTTTAATATTGCAGATAGATTGTAACTTCCATCAATGTAATTGTCTGCATCACTTCCAATCCCCCATTTTTTTCTCACAAATATATATATATATATATATATATATACATACATACAGCTCTGGGAAAAATTAAGAGACCACTGCACATTTCTCTTAAATCAGCATCTCTACATGTATGACAGCCATTCCATTCCAGTGTATGTTGAATTCCAACACAGGCACACCTTATTCTACTGAATTAGGTACTGATTAGTTGATCACCTGAACCAAATCTTATTTAACGAGGAAAAGTATAAAAACCACTGCTGTGGTCATCACCATCCTCTTGCAATAGCTGGATGGCAAAAACAGTGCTAATAGTACCTTAAAAGTAATATTAATCAAAAAATAACTATTGACCATGCCAAAAGAGTTGAAAAGGAAAGTTTTGAGTGAGGTAAAGAAGGGTTCAATTCTGGCTTTACTGGCAGAGGGATACAGTGAGCGTCAGGTTGCTTCCGTCCTTAAAATGTCAAAGACGGCGGTTCATAAGAACAAGGTCAAGCAGCAGACATTGGGGACAACAAAGCTACAGACCGGCAGAGGGCGAAAACAACTCTCTACTGACCGGGATGACCGCCAACTCATTCGAATGTCACTCAACAACCGTAGGATGAACTCAAGTGACCTACAAAAATAATGGCAAACGGCAGCTGGGGTGAAGTGCATGGCGAGGACGGTTCGAAACAAGCTCCTAGGGGCAGGGCTGAAGTCCTTCATCAATGAGAAGCAAAGAAGAGCCAGGCTGAGGTTTGCAAAAGACCATAAGGATTGGACCGTAGAGGACTGGATTAAGGTCATTTTCTCTGATGAGTCCAATTTTCAGCTTTGCCCAACACCTGGTCGTCTAATGGTTAGACGGAGACCTGGAGAGGCCGACAAGCCACAGTGTCTCGCACCCACTGTGAAATTTGGTGGAGGATTGGTGATGATCTGGGGGTGCTTCAGCAAGGCTGGAATCGGGCAGATTTGTCTTTGTGAAGGACACATGAATCAAGCCACGTACCAGGTTGTCATGGAAGAAAACATGCTTCCTTTTGGTCCTCTGTAGCTCAGCTGGTAGAGCACGGCGCTTGTAACGCCAAGGTAGTGGGTTCGATCCCCGGGACCACCCATACACAAAAATGTATGCACGCATGACTGTAAGTCGCTTTGGATAAAAGCGTCTGCTAAATGGCATATTATTATATTATTTTTTGCTCTGACATTGTTCTCCAACTCTGAGGATTGGTTTTTCCAGCAGGACAATGCGCCATGCCACACAGCCAGGTCAATCAAGGGGTGGATGGAGGACCACCAGATCAAAACCCTGTCATGGCCAGCCCAATCTCCAGACCTGAACCCCATTGAAAACTTCTGGAATGTGATCAAGAGGAAGATGGATGGTCACAAGCCATCAAACAAAGCCGAGCTGCTTGAATTTTTGCGCCAGGAGTGGCTTGAAGTCACCCAACATCAATGTGAAAGACTGGTGGAGAGCATGCCAAGACGCATGAAAGCTGTGATTGAAAATCAGGGTTATTCCACCAAATATTGATTTCTGAACTCTTCCTAATTTAAAACATTACTATTGTGTTGTTAAAAAATGAACATTAACTTATTTTATTTGCATTATTCGAGGTCTGACAACACTGCATCTTTTTTGTTATTTTGACCAGTTGTCATTTTCTACAAATAAATGCTGTAAATGACCCAAACCTATAAATAGTAAAACCAGAGAAACTTATATTTTAGCAGTGGTCTCTTAATTTTTTCCAGAGCTGTATATATACACATACATACACATACATACAGTTGAAGTCGGAAGTTTACATACACTTAGGTTGGAGTCATTAAAACTCGTTTTTCAACCACTCCACAAATTTCTTGTTAACAAACTATAGTTTTGGCAAGACGGTTAGGACATCTACTTTGTGCATGACACAAGTAATTTTTCCAACAATTGTTTACAGACAGATTATTTCACTTATAATTCACTGTATTAAAATTCCAGTGGTTCAGAAGTTTACATACACTAAGTTGACTGTGCCTTTAAACAGCTTGGAAAATGATGTCATGGCTTTAGAAGCTTCTGATAGGCTAATTGACATCATTTGAGGCAATTGGAGGTGTACCTGTGGATGTATTTCAAGGCCTACCTTCAAACTCAGTGCCTCTTTGCTTGACATCATGGGAAAATCAAAAGAAATCAGCCAAGACCACAGAAAAAGATTGTAGACATCCACAAGTCTGGTTCATCCTTGGGAGCAATTTCCAAACGCTTGAAGGTAGCACGTTCATCTGTACAAACAATAGTACGCAAGTATAAACACCATGGGACCAAGCAGCCGTCATACCGCTCATGAAGGAGACACATTCTGTCTCCTAGAGATGAACGTACTTTTGTGTGAAAAGTGCAAATCAATCCCAGAACAACAGCAAAGGACTTTGTGAAGATGCTGGAGGAAACAGGTACAAAAGTATCTAAATCCACAGTAAAACGAGTCCTATATCAACATAAGCTGAAAGGCCACTCAGCAAGGAAGAAACCACTGCTCCAAAACTGCTATAAAGAAGCCAGACTACGGTTTGCAACTGCACATGGAGTCAAAGATCGTACTTTTTGGAGAAATGTCCTCTGGTCTGATGAAACAAAAATAGAACTGTTTGGCCATAATGACCATCGTTATGTTTGGAGGAAAAAGGGGGTTGCTTGCAAGCCGAAGAACACCATCCCAACCGTGAAGCACGTGGGTGGCAGCATCATGCTGTGGGGGTGCTTTGCTGCAGGAGGGACTGGTGCACTTAAAAAAATAGATGGCATCATGAGGAAGGAAAATGATGTGGATATATTGAAGCAACATCTAAAAACATCAATCAGGAAGTTAAAGCTTGGTCGCAAATGGGTCTTCCAAATGGAGAATGACCCCAAGCATACTATCAAAGTTGTGGCAAAATGGCTTAAGCACAACAAAATCAAGTTATTGGAGTGGCCATCACAAAGCCCTGAACTCAATCCTATAGAAAATGTGTGGGCAGAACTGAAAAAGCGTGTGCGAGCAAGGAGGCCTACAAACCTGACTCAGTTACACGAGCTCTGTCAGGAGGAATGGGCCAAAATTCACCCAACCTATTGTGGGAAGCTTGTGGAAGGCTACCCAAAACGTTTGACCCAAGTTAAACTATTTAAAGGCAATGCTACCAAATACTAATTGAGTGTATGTAAACTTCTGACCCACCGGGAATGTGATGAAAGAAATAAAAGCTGAAATAAATAATTCTCTCTACTATTATTCTGACATTTCACATTCTTAAAATAAAGTAGTGATACTAACTGACCAAAGACAGGGAATGTTTACTAGGATTAAATGTCAGGAATTGTGAAAAACTGAGTTTAATAAAAAAATCAGGGGATCAAAAAATGTTTTCCCTCACTGTACATACATACATACAGTGAGGGAAAAAAGTATTTGATCCCCTGCTGATTTTGTACGTTTGCCCACTGACAAAGACATGATCAGTCTATAATTTTAATGGTAGGTATATTTGAACAGTGAGAGACAGAATAACAACAAAAGAATCCAGAAAAACTCATGTAAAAAATGTTATGAATTGATTTACATTCTAATAAGGGAAATAAGTATTTGACCCCTTGTTGGCAATCACAGAGGTCAGACGTTTCTTGTAGTTGGCCACCAGGTTTGCACACATCTCAGGAGGGATTTTGTCCCACTCCTCTTTGCAGATCTTCTCCAAGTCATTAAGGTTTTGAGGCTGATGTTTGGCAACTCGAACCTTCAGCTCCCTCCACAGATTGGCTAGGCCACTCCAGGACCTTAATGTGCTTTTTCTTGAGCCACTCCTTTGTTGCCTTGGCTGTGTGTTTTGGTCATTATCATGCTGGAATACCCATCCACGACCCATTTTCAATGCCCTGGCTGTACCCAAGATTTGACAGTACATGGCGCCGTCCGTCGTCCCTTTGATGGGGTGAAGTTGTCCAGTCCCCTTAGCAGAAAAACACCCCCTTAGCATAATGTTTCCACCTCCATGTTTGACGGTGGGGATGGTGTTCTTGGGGTCATAGGCAGCATTCCTCCTCCTCCAAACATGGCGAGTTGAGTTGATGCCAAAGAGCTCATTTTAGTCTCATCTGACCACAACACTTTCACCCAGTTCTCCTCTGAATCATTCAGATGTTCATTGGCAAACTTCAGACGGCCCTGTATATGTGCTTTCATGAGCAGGGTGACCTTGCAGGTGCTGCAGGATTTCAGTCCTTCACAGCGTAGTGTGTTACCAATTGTTTCTTGGTGACTATGGTCCCAGCTGCCTTGAGATCATCGACAAGATCCTCCCGTGTAGTTCTGGGCTGATTCCTCACCGTTCTTACGATTATTGCAACTCCACGAGGTGAGATCTTGCATGGAGTCCCAGGCTGAGGGAGATTGACAGTTATTTTGTGTTTCTTCCATTTGCGAA
The DNA here is from genome assembly GCF_964263955.1 of Coregonus lavaretus. Taxonomy (NCBI): domain Eukaryota; kingdom Metazoa; phylum Chordata; class Actinopteri; order Salmoniformes; family Salmonidae; genus Coregonus; species Coregonus lavaretus. The sequence goes on along the minus strand of NC_140016.1, from coordinate 25,837,508 downwards.
TAATCTCACCAACTGTTGTCACCTTCTCACCAAGCTGCTTGGCGATGGTCTTGTAGCCCATTCCAGCCTTGTGTAGGTCTACAATCTTGTCCCTGACATCCTTGGAGAGCTCTTTGGTCTTGGCCATGGTGGAGAGTTTGGAATCTAATTGATTGATTGCTTTTGTGGACAGGTGTCTTTTATACAGGTAACAAACTGAGATTAGGAGCTCCTAATCTCAGCTCGTTACCTGTATAAAAGACACCTGGGAGCCAGAAATCTTTCTGATTGAGAGGGGGTCAAATACTTATTTCCCTCATTATAATGCAAATCAATTTATAACATTTTTGAAATGCGTTTTTCTGGATTTTTTTGTTGTTATTCTTTCTCTCACTGTTCAAATAAACCTACCGTTAAAATTATAGACTGATCATTTCTTTGTCAGTGGGCAAACGTACAAAATCAGCAGGGGATCAAATACTTATTTCCCTCACTGTATACATACCCTTTAAAAATATATATTTCCCTTTATTACTTTCCAACCCCACCACCCCTTTCCTAATTGGAGTAAACTAGTGAACCACAATGCTTAGGCCTCTACTTCCAGTTAATACATACTATATACATTTTATGGACACAGTCAATTTTACAATAATTATATTTTGTTTGTTTTTACTCCTGAACTTCTGCTACCCTCAACCTCTCTGATAATTTTCATGATGTCCATCCGGTTTTCTTCTATATGCCATATCTTTCTAACTGTGCTCTTTCACAAAAGCGCTCAACCTATAACCTACAGTGGGGAGAACAAGTATTTGATACACTGCCGATTTTGCAGGTTTTCCTACTTACAAAGCATGTAGAGGTCTGTAATTGTTATCATAGGTACACTTCAACTGTGAGAGACGGAATCTAAAACAAAAATCCAGAAAATCACATTGTATGATTTTTAAGTAATTAATTTGCATTTTATTGCATGACATAAGTATTTGATACATCAGAAAAGCAGAACTTAATATTTGGTACAGAAACCTTTGTTTGCAATTACAGAGCTCATACGTTTCCTGTAGGTCTTGACCAGGTTTGCACACACTGCAGCAGGGATTTTGGCCAACTCCTCCATACAGACCTTCTCCAGATCCTTTAGGTTTCGGGGCTGTCGATGGGCAATACGGACTTTCAGCTCCCTACAAAGATTTTCTATTGGGTTCAGGTCTGGAGACTGGCTAGGCCACTCCAGGACCTTGAGATGCTTCTTATGGAGCCACTCCTTAGTTGCCCTGGCTGTGTGTTTCGGGTCGTTGTCATGCTGGAAGACCCAGCCACGACCCATCTTCAATGATCTTACTGAGGGAAGGAGGTTGTTGGCCAAGATCTCGCGATACATGGCCCCATCCATCCTCCCCTCAATACGGTGCAGTCGTCCTGTCCCCTTTGCAGAAAAGCATCCCCAAAGAATGATGTTTCCACCTCCATGCTTCACGGTTGGGATGGTGTTCTTGGGGTTGTACTCATCCTTCTTCTTCCTCCAATCACGGCGAGTGGAGTTTAGACCAAAAAGCTTTATTTATGTCTCATCAGACCACATGACCTTCTCCCATTCCTCCTCTGGATCATCCAGATGGTCATTGGCAAACTTCAGACGGGCCTGGACATGCGCTGGCTTGAGCAGGGGGACCTTGCGTGCGCTGTAGGATTTTAATCCATGACGGCGTAATGTGTTACTAATGGTTTTCTTTGAGACTGTGGTCCCAGCTCTCTTCAGGTCATTGACCAGGTCCTGCCGTGTAGTTCTGGGCTGATCCCTCACCTTCCTCATGATCATTGATGCCCCACGAGGTGAGATCTTGCATGGAGCCCCAGACCGAGGGTGATTGACCGTCATCTTGAACTTCTTCCATTTTCTAATAATTGTGCCAACAGTTGTTGCCTTCTCACCAAGCTGCTTGCCTATTGTCCTGTAGCCCATCCCAGCCTTGTGCAGGTCTACAATTTTATCCCAGATGTCCTTACACAGCTCTCTGGTCTTGGCCATTGTGGAGAGGTAGGAGTATGTTTGATTGAGTGTGTGGACAGGTGTTTTTTATACAGGTAACGAGTTCAAACAGGTGCAGTTAATACAGGTAATGAGTGGAGAACAGGAGGGCTTCTTAAAGAAAAACTAACAGGTCTGTGAGAGCCGGAATTCTTACTGGTTGGTAGGTGATCAAATACTTATGTCATGCAATAAAATGCAAATTAATTACTTAAAAATCATACAATGTGATTTTCTGGATTTTTTATATTCCTTCTCTCACAGTTGAAGTGTACCTATGATAAAAATTACAGACCTCTACATGCTTTGTAAGTAGGAAAATCTGCAAAATCGGCAGTGTATCAAATACTTGTTCTCCCCACTGTATATAGTTATTATGGACACAGTATGCTTACATTAATAGTTATCTTGTTGTTATTAGTTGCTGTTAGTTGTTATCAGTCCCATCCTTCAACTCCATTCAACACCACCCATCTATCTCTTAACACCATCCATATTGGATTTCTATTTGCCATATATTTTTCAACTGTACTGTGATGTTTTACAAACGTTCTGAACCTTTCTATTATCATTGTTTCTACAGATTGTAAATTGAAAAAAACATTTTTGCTAAAAGTGTTATTATATTATTGATCGATTGACTATGACTTTTCAGATCACCGAGTAATGCTATCTGCAGGGTTAGCTCCAGGTAAATATTGCAATCCTTTAGCCATTCCTGGACCTGTGTCCAAAAACAAGCTACAAATGGACAGTACAAAACAAATGATCTATTGATTCAGTCTCTTCGCAGCAAAATCTGCAGAGCTGGAAAGATTGTATCCCCCATATAAATAACATTCTATTGGTAGCAAGAATTTTATATAATAATTGAAATTGAAAAATTATAAGTTTTGAATCTGGCGTCATTTTGCGTATCAGTTCATAAACACTATGCCATGGGATCGGTACGTCAAAAATCTCTTCCCAACTATTTTGCAATCTATATGGGACAGCTGTCAATACTTTGGTCCTTAAATGAAACTGGTATACTTTTTTATTTATCACAGTTTTCTTTAACCAATTATGTTCTTTAATGCAAGGCCGACAGACAAGTTCCTTACTTTTTCCCCCTTCCACTTTCCTCTTCCATTTTTGCGGTAATGCTGCAATTATTTGGTTGTAATTTTGGGTAGAGCAGACATTTCCATATGTTTTTGTTAGCTGCATGTGCGACATAACTCCACCAGTCCTACCTATGATATCATTTACGAAGATTATACCTTTTTTAAACATTTTGTAAAAAAAATTGTTTTTTATCAATTAGCATATTTGTGTTTAACCACAATATTTGTTGCATTATTTGTTCTGTCGTTTCTGGAGGATTCAATTGAAATTGCAACCAACTTTCTATGGCTTGTTTTAGAAATAGTGATATTTGGGAGATGATTTCCTTTTCAAATAACTGAAAGTGAGAGGTTGTAATCTGAATAAAGGGAAAAGGCCATTCTTGAACATAGGGTGAGACAATCGTACTAATTTGCTAGAGAACCAGTTCAGATTTAAGTATAACTTTTGTATGACTGAAGCTTTAAGTGATAGGCCTAATGCTTTAATATTTAATAATTTCTGTCCTCCGAATTCATATTCATTAAATAAATAGGCCCGTTTAATTTTGTCTGGCTTGCCATTCCAAATAAAATGGAATATTTTTTTCTCATATAATTTAAAAACTGTTCACTAGGCGTAGGCAAGACCATAAGCAAATAGGTAAACTGGGATAATACTAAAGAGTTAATCAGGGTGATTTTTCCACAAATTGACAGGTATTTATCTTTCCATGGTAGCAAGATCTTATCTATTTTTGCTAACTTTCTATTAAAATGTATTGGAGTAAGATCATTTATTTCATTTGGGATATGTATTCCGAGTATATCCAAATCACCATCAGACCATTTTATTGGTAAACTACATGCTAATGTAAATTTTTTATTTTTTTGTGATCCAATACGTAATATAGTACATTTATCATAATTTGGTTGTAATCCAGAGAGGTTAGAAAATGTATCTAGATCCTCTATGAGGCTGTGGAGGGATTCAAGTTGTGGATTTAAAAGAAAACATGAATCATCAATGACACATTTGTTTTTAAGCCCTGGCTTTCTAATCCCTTGATATTATTGTTGGATCTGATTTTAATAGCTAACATCTCGATGGCCATGATAAATAGATATGCCGATAGTGGACAACCTTGTTTCACTCCACTTGACAGTTTAAAACTTTCTGAGAAATAGCCATTATTTACTATTTTACACCTAGGGTTAATATACATGATTTTAACCCATTTTATAAGAGATTCTCCTAAATTGAAATGCTCCAGGCATTTATATATATAAACCCCAGTCGTACTTTATGCATCACAACACTGAAGTGTAAGGGGACTCCAATTTTTTTAATTGACTGGATCTTTATATTTTCCACTTGTATCCTGTTTCAGTAATATTGAAATCAGACCTTCTTCTTGAGTGTCTGATCATCTACCATTTACATAGGAGTGGTTAAAACATGCTAATAACGGTCCTCTGAGTATATCTAAAAAGGTTTGGTATACCTCGACTGGTATGCCATCCAACCCTGAAGTTTTCCCGGACTTAAAGTCTTTAAATGCATCCAGAAGTTCCTCCTCTGTAATTTCACCTTCACATGAGTCTTTCTGTATGGCTGTTAATTTTACATTATCAATAGAAAAAAAATCTCTACAATTAGCTTCAGTTAGAGGAGATGGAGGCGACTGAAACGAAAACATATGCTTAAAGTACTTTGTTTCCTCCTTCAAAATATAAGTTGGTGAATCATGGGTGACTCCGTCATTTGTAACCAGTTTCGGTAAATTATTTTTGGTAGCATTCCTATGTTGAAGATAAAAAAATAATTTGGTGTCACGATCGTCGGGAACAGAGGACCAATGCGCAGCGTTATTTGCGAACATATTTATTAGTGATTTACTGAACAACAACAACAAAACGATAACGTGATGTCCTTGGATCAAACACAACCTACTTGGAACAAGATCCCACAACCACTGTGGGAAAACAGCCTGTCTAAATGTGGTTCCCAATCAGAGACAACCAGCAACAGCTGACACTCGTTGCCTCTGATTGAGAACCACACTGGCCAACATAGAAATACTTAACCTAGAATGTAAAACACATGAAAACTCACACCCTGGCTCAACATACTGGAGTCCCCAGAGCCAGGGCGTGACAGTACCCCCCCCAAAGGCGCGGACTCCGACCGCGCCAACCAAACACCACAGGGGAGGGACCGGGTGGGCACTCCGCCTTGGCGGCGGATCCGGCTCCGGGCATGATCCCCACTCCCTCTCTAACCCCCCAAAGTACCCCTGGTCCGGTCTGGCCCTGCTGGCCGGAGCTGGACTGAACACTGGTGGAGCGGATTGCTCTAGCTCCGGCGTGGAGCAGCTGACCGGTACCGGACCAGGCACCGGTGGAACAGGCACGGGCTGTGCCGGACTGACGACGCACACCATTGGCTTGGTGTGGGGAGCAGGAACAGGCCGAGCCGGGCTGGCGACGTGCACCATAGGCTTGGTGCGGGGAGCAGGAGCGGGCCGGACCGGGCTGACGAAGCGCACCACTGACTTGGTGCGGAGAACAGGAATGGACCGGGCCGGGCTGGCGACGCGCACCATAGGCTTGGTGCGGGGAGCAGGAACAGGCCGGACCGGGCTGGCGACGCGCACCATAGGCTTGGTGCGGGAAGCAGGAACAGGCCAGGCCGGGCTGGCGACGCGCAACATAGGCTTGGTGCGGGGAGCAGGAACAGGCCGGGCCGGGCTGACGACACGCACCACAGGCTCGATGCGAGGAACAGCAACAGGCCGGACCGTACTGGGGACACACACCACTGGCCCTACGCAGGGATCAGGAACGGGCCGGACCGGAGTGGTAACACACCCCAGTACCTCTCGCCGTGCCTCTACACTTTCCCTCTCCTCTGTGACCAGTGGCCCCCTTAACCTGGCGGCCTCCTCTGCAAACCCGCTGGACCGCTCCATTGCGGCCTCCTGCTGCCCCGTCGTCCACGGCGTGAGCCCCCCCCCTAAAAATGTTTTGGGTGTCTCTCCTCCCCGTGGACCAAGCCTCCCTATCTCTCGCCAGACTCTTCCTCCACTGCTCCAAAGTCCAACCACTCTGCTCTTCATTTGGCTTGACCCAGTCGAGACTCTTCCTCCACTGCTCCCAAGTCCACCCTCTCTGCTCTTCACTAGGCTTGACCCAGTCGAGGTTGCCACGGAGATCCGCTAGCGATTCCCCTGGCGATGGCTCCTGGACACGCTGCTTGGTTCAGTTTTGGTGGGATCTTCTGTCACGATCGTCGGGAACAGAGGACCAATGCACAGCGTTATTTGCGAACATATTTATTAGTGATTTACCGAACAACAACAACAAAACGATAACGTGACGTCCTTGGATCAAACACAACCTACTTGGAACAAGATCCCACAACCACTGTGGGAAAACAGCCTGTCTAAATGTGGTTCCCAATCAGAGACAACCAGCAACAGCTGACACTCGTTGCCTCTGATTGAGAACCACACTGGCCAACATAGAAATACTTAACCTAGAATGTAAAACACATGAAAACTCACACCCTGGCTCAACATACTGGAGTCCCCAGAGCCAGGGCGTGACATTTGGTGCATTTTTCCCCATATTCCATCCAGTTTGCTTTATTTTTATAATATATTACACTTGATCTTTCTTTAATAAGTTTCTCCATTTCTTTTAGTTTTTCCTCTAATTTATTCTGAGCCTCTATGTTACAGTTTTTATTGCTATCTATCTGTTCTTTTAGACCTTCTATTTCCTTTGTTAGTATGGACTCTTTTGACCTAAATTGCTTTTGTTTTCGAGATGAGTACTGAGTTGCATAGCCTCTAAAGGCACATTTAAAGGTGTCCCATACAATAAGGGGATTTGCTGTACCTATGTTATGTCGGAAAAAAGCAGTTATAAAATCCTCTGTCCTAGTTAAAAACAAGTTATCATCCAATAGGCTTTGATTAAATTTCCAATATCCTCGCCCACGTGGAAATTCAGTAAGAGTAATGTATATGCCAATTATATGATGGTCCGACCGCATTCTGTCCCCTATCAACACTTTTCAAACTTTTGGTGCCAACGGGAATGACATAAGAAAGAAGTCAAGACGACTAGCTTGATTGAGTCTCCGCCATGTAGACAGTTGAAGTTGGAAGTTTACATACACCTTAGCCAAATACATTTAAACTCAGTTTTTCCACAATTCCTGATATTTAATCCTAGTAAAAATTCCCTGTCTTAGGTCAGTTAGGATCACCACTTTATTTTAAGAATGTGAAATGTCAGAATAATAGTAGAGAGAATGATTTATTTCAGCTTTTATTTCTTTCATCACATTCCTAGTGGGTCAGAAGTTTACATACACTCAATTAGTATTTGGTAGCATTGCCTTTAAATAGTTTAACTTTGGTCAAATGTTTCGGGTAGCCTTCCACAAGCTTCCCACAATAAGTTGGGTGAGTTTCGGCCCATTCCTCCTGACAGAGCTGGTGTAACTGAGTCAGGTTTGTAGGCCTCCTTGCTCGCACACGCTTTTTCAGTTCTGCCCACACATTTTCTATAGGATTGAGGTCAGGGCTTTGTGATGGCCACTCCAATACCTTGACTTTGTTGTCCTTAATCCATTTTGCCAAAACATTGGAAGTATGCTTGCGGTCATTGTCCTTTTGGAAGACCCATTTGCGACCAAGCTTTAACTTCCTGAATGATGTCTTGAGATGTTGCTTCAATATATCCACATAATTTTCCTTCCTTATGATGCCATCTATTTTTTGAAGTGCACCAGTCCCTCCTGCAGCAAAGCACCCCCACAGCATGATGCTGCCACCCACGTGCTTCACGGTTGGGATGGTGTCCTTCGACTTGCAAGGAACCCCCTTTTTCCTCCAAACATAACGATGGTCATTATGGCCAAACAGTTCTATTTTTGTTTCATCAGACCACAGGACGTTTCTCCAAAAAGTACGATCTTTGTCCCCATGTGCAGTTGCAAACCGTAGTCTGTTTTTTTTATGGCAGTTTTGGAGCAGTGGTTTCTTCCTTGCTGAGCGGCCTTTCAGGTTATGTCGATATAGGACTCGTTTTACTGTGGATATAGATACTTTGTACCTGTTTCCTCCAGCATCTTCACAAGGTCCTTTGCTGTTGTTCTGGGATTTATTTGCACTTTTCGCACCAAAGTACGTTCATCTCTAGGAGACAGAACGCGTCTCCTTCCTGAGCGGTATGACGGCTGCGTGGTCCCATGGTGTTTATACTTGCGTACTATTGTTTGTACATATGAACGTGGTACCTTCAGGCATTTGGAAATTGCTCCCAAGGATGAACCAGACTTGTGGAGGTCTACAATTTTTTTTCTGAGGTCTTGGCTGATTTCTTTTGATTTTCCCATGATATCAAGCAAAGAAGCACTTAGTTTGAAGGTAGGCCTTGAAATACATCCACAGGTACACCTCCAATTGACTCAAATGATGTCAATTGGCCTATCAGAATCTTCTAAAGCCATGACATGATTTTACTGAATTTTCCAAGCTGATTAAAGGCACAGTCAACTTAGTATATGTAAACTTCTGACCCACTGGAATTGTGATACAGTGAATTGTAAGTGAAATAATCTGTCTGTAAACAATTGTTGTAAAAATTACTTGTGTAATGCACAAAGTAGATGTCCTAACCGACTTGCCAAAACTATAGTTTGTTAACAAGAAATTTGTGGAGTGGTTCAAAAACGGGATTTAATCACTCCAATCTAAGTGTATGTAAACTTCCGACTTCAACTGTATCTCACTAGATCAGGATATTTAAGCCTCCATATATCTACTAGTTCTAATGTATCCATGACATTCACGATTTCCTTAAGAGCATGAGGGTTATTGTTTGTAGTGTGATTTCCTTTACGGTCCATTGAGCTATTTAAAACGGTATTATAATCTCCCACCATAATAATAGAGTATTGAATTGCTTTCAGGGTTGATCATTTATTATATATTTACATTTTTACATGTTAGTCATTTAGCGGCGTTTAGCGGAGTGAGTGCATACATTTTCATACTGGCCCCCCGTGGGAAACGAACCCACAACTGCCCCCCCCCCCATTCATTTTTCCACGCAACTTCATCTAGAATTATTGAATGAGATTCCTGTAAACAATAGATATTATATTCCTTCTCTTTGAGCCATGTAAATATTGTTCTTCTTTTGTTATTTTTATAACTATTGTTACAATTATAACTGGCTATACTTATTTCACTATATACCATAATGAGATACAAGTTTCAAATCTATTTATCATTATATATGTTTGTAAATTTACCAATAAAAAATACCATAGTTATTGAGTGTCCATATAGCTGTACCATGATATTTGCATTGCTACTATGTAACCCACCAATTGTTCTCCACTAATTTCCCCGCTAAAGCCCCTTCCCATCCCAAGTTGGGCCGTCATCCCAGTGATCGGCATACCACCCCCGTCCATCCGGATCCCTAGGGCCCCGAGAGGCCAGGACACACAGTGCCACCCACAAAACAGAAGCAGGTCACTCGCCAAAAGCATTTCCAATGATCTCACCTCAATATATATATATATATATATATATATATAGCTATTGAAAAATATGTATCTATTCAAATATCTTGCATATCTTATTTTCCATCATTATCAATTAATATGCGTAATAATGTCGGCAGTTCATGCGTAGGATTTTAACCTATAACCCGGATTGCCATTGTATTACATTACATTTTTGACAAGCAATTATTATTTTAGCAAACAATTATTGTGGTTCATCCTATATTCTTCCTAACATCCTTGCAACAAGCATAAATCATCTGTATCAGTCGAGGAGTCACGTTTTCTCTTGGAGATTGATTCTCCTCGTTTATCTTCCGTCATGTTTGGGTGTTGCGTATTGTTGTAATATTGGTAGATACATTTATCTAGCCTTATAATTTGTTTTGTGTTATTATCCAGATTGAATGTTAGAAGGAGTCAGGCGCAGAAGGGTAAATCACAGAATACAGAGTTTATTCCGTCGTACACAGTTGCGCTGGATAGCGACAACAAAATACAGTCACAGGGGAACAATCTACCCCGGCAATACAAGGTACGAGTAGCTCCACCGAGCTACACTCAACTCACATAAAACAATCACCCACAAGGACAAGGGGGCAGAGGGAACACTTATACACAGACTAATGAGGGGATATGAACCAGGTGTGTGTAATTGACAAGACAAGACAAATGGAATGATGATATATGGAGCGGCAGTGGCTAGTAAGCCGGTGACGACGAACGCCGAAGCCTGCCCAAACAAGGAGGGGAGGCAGCCTCAGCGGAAGTCGTGACACTATCATCATAATAAAGGTTAATTATTCTCTTAATGGGAGTGAATTTATCAAAAATACACACACACACAGCATGTTAAATAACACAATTTGGCAACTTCCAAACAGGGATTCCAACCAAGTTGCAGGCGTCCACTCTGGTTCCACCATTGTTCCACCATTGGGGTGCCAGAGCAGCGAACAGTTTTGACTGGGCTGAGCGGGAACTGTGCTTCCGCAGAGGTAGGGGGACCAGCAGGCCAGAGGTGGAAGAATGCAATGCCCTTGTTTGGGTGTAGGGACTGATCAGAGCCTGAAGGTAAGGAGGTGCCGTTCCCCTCACAGCTCCGTAGGCAAGCACCATGGTCTTGTAGCAGATGCGAGCTTCAACTGGAAGCCAGTGGAGTGTGCGGAGGAGCGGGGTGACATGAGAGAACTTGGGAAGGTTGAACACCAGACGGGCTGCAGCGTTCTGGATGAGTTGTAGGGGTTTAATGGCACAGGCAGGGAGCCCAGCCAACAGCGAGTTGCAGTAATCCAGACGGGAGATGACAAGTGCCTGGATTAGGACCTGTGCCGCTTCCTGTGTAAGGTAGGGTCGTACTCTGCAAATGTTGTAGAGCATGAACCTACAGGATCGGGTCACCGCTTTGATGTTAGTGGAGAATGACAGGGTGTTGTCCAGGGTCACGCCAAGGTTCTTTGCACTCTGGGAGGAGGACACAATGTTGTTGTCAACCGTGATGGCGAGATCATGGAGCGGGCAGTCCTTCCCCGGGAGGAAGAGCAGCTCTGTCTTGCCGAGGTTCAGCTTGAGGTGGTGATCCAACATCCACACTGATATGTCTGCCAGACAGAACAGCGCCGGAGAAGATGGCTGCAGTTTTACAGCCCTCTAACCAATTGTACTATTATGTGTGTTTTTCCGCGTTATTTGTAATTTATTTTGTACATAATGTTTCTGCCATCGTCTCTTATAACCAAAAAGAGCTTCTGGATATCAGGACAGCGATTACTCACCTCGTTTTGGACGAAGATTTTTTCTTCAACGAGGCGGCCGCGAAGGATATCATACAGACACCCGACAAGGCCCAAATCCCCGTCATTCGCGTGAGGAAGAGACGGAGATATCGCGGACGCAGATCGGGGTGCCTTGTAAGGATCCGACGGCGAGCGAGTAAACTGCCTCTTCCATCAATCCTATTAGCCAACGTTCAATCTTTTGAAAATAAAATGGACGATTTAAGATTACGGTTATCCTACCAACGGGACATTAAAAACTGTAATATCTTATGTTTCACGGAGTCGTGGCTGAACGACAACAATGATAACATTCAGCTAGCAGGCTATACGCTACATCGGCAGGACAGAACGGCTGACTCCGGTAAGACAAGGGGAGGCGGTCTGTGTATATTTGTAAACAACAGCTGGTGCACAAAATCAAATACTAAGGGAGTCTCGAGGTTTTGCTCGCCTGAGGTAGAGTATCTTATGATAAGCTGTAGACCACACTATTTACCAAGAGAGTTTTCATCTATATTTTTCATAGCTGTCTATTTACCACCACAAACCAATGCTGGCATTAAGATTGCACTGAATGAGTTGTACAAGGCCATTAATCAACAGGAAAACGCTCATCCAGATGCAGCGCTCCTAGTGGCCGGGGACTTTAATGCAGGGAAACTTAAATCCGTTCTACCTAATTTCTACCAGCATGTTAAATGTGCAACCAGAGGGAAAAAAACTCTAGACCACCTTTACTCCACACACAGAGACGCATACAAAGCTCTCCCTCGCCCTCCATTTGGCAAATCTGACCATAACTCTATCCTCCTGATTCCTGCTTATAAGCAAAAACTAAAGCAGGAAGCACCAGTGACTCGGTTAATAAAAAAGTGGTCAGATGACGCAGATGCTAAGCTACAGGACTGTTTTGCTAGCACAGACTGGAACATGTTCCGGGATTCTTCAGACAGCATTGAGGAGTACACCACATCAGTCACTGGCTTCATCAATAAGTGCATCGATGATGTCGTCCCCACAGTGACCGTACGTACATACCCCAACCAGAAGCCATGGATTACAGGAAACATCCGCACTGAGCTAAAGGGTAGAGCTGCCGCTTTCAAGGAACGGGACTCTAACCCGGACGCTTATAAGAAATCCCGCTATGACCTCCGACGAACCATCAAACAGGCAAAGAGTCAATACAGGTCTAAGATTGAATCATACTACACTGGCTCTGACGCTCGTCGGATGTGGCAGGGCTTGAAAACTATTACAGACTACAAAGGGAAGCACAGCCGCGAGCTGCCCAGTGACACAAGCCTACCAGACGAGCTAAACCACTTCTATGCTCGCTTCGAGGCAAGCAACACTGAAGCATGCATGAGAGCACCAGCTGTTCCGGATGACTATGTGATCACGCTCTCCGTAGCCGATGTGAGTAAGACTTTTAAGCAGGTCAACATTCACAAGGCCGCAGGGCCAGACGGATTACCAGGACGTGTACTCCGAGCATGTGCTGACCAACTGGCAAGTGTCTTCACTGACATTTTCAACATGTCCCTGATTGAGTCTGTAATACCAACATGTTTCAAGCAGACCACCATAGTCCCCGTGCCCAAGGACTCTAAGATAACCTGCCTAAATGACTACCGACCCGTAGCACTGACGTCTGTAGCCATGAAGTGCTTTGAAAGACTGGTCATGGCTCACATCAACAGCATTATCCCAGAAACCCTAGACCCACTCCAATTTGCATACCGCCCCAACAGATCCACAGATGATGCAATCTCTATCGCACTCCACACTGCCCTTTCCCACCTGGACAAGAGGAACACCTACGTGAGAATGCTATTCATTGACTACAGCTCAGCATTCAACACCATAGTGCCCTCTAAGCTCATCACTAAGCTAAGGATCCTGGGACTAAACACCTCCCTCTGCAACTGGATCCTGGACTTCCTGACGGGCCGCCCCCAGGTGGTAAGGGTAGGTAACAACACATCTGCCACACTGATCCTCAACACGGGGGCCCCTCAGGGGTGCGTGCTCAGTCCCCTCCTGTACTCTCTGTTCACCCATGACTGCATGGCCAGGCACGACTCCAACACCATCATTAAGTTTGCCGACGACACAACAGTGGTAGGCCTGATCACCGACAACGATGAGACAGCCTATAGGGAGGAGGTCAGAGATCTGGCCGTGTGGTGCCAGGACAACAACCTCTCCCTCAACGTGACCAAGACAAAGGAGATGATTGTGGACTACAGGAAAAAAAAGAGGACTGAGCACGCCCCCATTCTCATCGACGGGGCTGTAGTGGAACAGGTTGAGAGCTTCAAGTTCCTTGGTGTCCACATCACCAACGAACTATCATGGTCCAAACACACCAAGACAGTCGTGAAGAGGGCACGACAAAGCCTATTCCCCCTCAGGAGACTAAAAAGATTTGGCATGGGTCCTCAGATCCTCAAAAAATTCTACAGCTGCACCATCGAGAGCATCCTGACTGGTTGCATCACCGCCTGGTATGGCAACTTCTTGGCCTCCGACCGCAAGGCACTACAGAGGGTAGTGCATACGGCCCAGTACATCACTGGGGCAAAGCTTCCTGCCATCCAGGACCTCTATACCAGGCGGTGTCAGAGGAAGGCCCTCAAAATTGTCAAAGACTCCAGCCACCCTAGTCATAGACTGTTCTCTCTGCTACCGCACGGCAAGCGGTACCGGAGTGCCAAGTCTAGGTCCAAAATACTTCTCAACAGCTTCTACCCCCAAGCCATAAGACTCCTGAACAGCTAATCATGGCTACCCGGACTATTTGCACTGCCCCCCCACCCCATCCTTTTTACGCTGCTGCTACTCTGTTAAGTATTTATGCATAGTCACTTTAACTCTACCCACATGTACATATTACCTCAATTACCTCAACTAGCCGGTGCCCCCGCACATTGACTCTGCAACGGTACCCCCCTGTATATATAGCCTCCCTACTGTCACTTTATTTTACTTCTGCTCTTTTTTTCTCAACACTTTTTTTGTTGTTGTTTTATTCTTACTTTTTTGTTTAAAATAAATGCACTGTTGGTTAAGGGCTGTAAGTAAGCATTTCACTGTAATGTCTGCACCTGTTGTATTCGGCGCATGTGACCAATAAAATTTCATTTGATTTGATTTGATTTGACATGCAGAGATGCGATTCGCCACCTGGTTATCAGAAGGGGAAAGGAGAAGATTAATTTTGTGTCGTCTTCATAGCAATGATAGGAGAGACCATGTGAGGATATGACAGAGCCAAGTGACTTGGTGTATAGAGAGAATAGGAGAGGGCCTAGAACTGAGCCCTGGGGGACACCAGTGGTGAGAGCACGTGGTGCAGAGACAGATTCTCGCCACGCCACCTGGTAGGAGCGACCTGTCAGGTAGGACGCAATCCAAGAGTGAGCCGCGCCGGAGATGCCCAACTCTGATGGTTCACAGTATCAAAGGCAGCAGATAGGTCTAGAAGGATGAGAGCAGAGGAGAGAGAGTTAGCTTTAGCAGTGTAGAGAGCCTCCGTGACACAGAGAAGAGCAGTCTCAGTTGAATGACCAGTCTTAAAACCTGACTGGTTTGGATCAAGAAGGACATTCTGAGAGAGATAGCAGGAGAGTTGGCTATAGACGGCACGCTCAAGAGTTTTGGAGAGAAAAGAAAGAAGGGATACTGGTCTGTAGTTGTTGACATCGGAGGGATCGAGTGTAGGTTTTTTGAGGAGGGGTGCAACTCTCGCTTTCTTGAAGATGGAAGGAACATAGCCAGCGGTCAAGGATGAGTTGATGAGCGAGGTGAGGTAAGGGAGAAGGTCTCTGGAAATGGTCTGGAGAAGAGAGGAGGGGATAGGGTCAAGCGGGCAGGTTGTTGTTAGGGGCATAGCTCTGTCTCGAGAAGCCTCGCCTTTCCAAATCATAATTATAACCATTGATAAATTATCCACCCCAAATTTAGAATGACAGTCCTTAGTGCTTCACGTTGGTTCTATCACTTTAATTTAAGACCCTCAACTTAGCACACACCAATACTGGCAGAATGTACATTTACATTGACATACAGTATATTCCAGCTTATTTTTCTAGCATTAACTTTTCTCATCACGGCGCCCTTTTGTGGTACTGACACATTGGTATCTCAATGCATTGTTATTCTAAATTACTATACATTTTGCAATGTGCAGACCTCCACAATCAACCTGATACCCCAAATAAACAATTTTGGATAAGCCTAATTCAATTACGGGCACGGTTGGCCACCCCCTTCCCTCCCAGCACTCATCCTTCTGGCGTTTCTTCATGTTCTTCTTCAGATAGTGTTTCAGTTCGTCCTCCCAATGGCACATGTTCAAAGTGGATGGCCCTTGATAATGTCTCTCACCTGAGCCGCCACTGTCCTTTACAGCCCATTATGTATTTTCCATTTTCCTACCAGTAAACCAGCAAGTTTGGACAGGATCTCTCTCCATGCTCACTCCACGTGGACTCATGTCGCACTCCTGAGAGAAAAGGCATGAGACAAAAGGCAGTTGATAGCTTCGACTGGATGCTGTGTACAGGTTGCTGGCTCGGACTCAGGTCTCACGGTAGAAGTGGTGAAGGACCATATTGAACGCCATTGTCGCCATTGCTTCAGCCAGTTAGGGGGGGCTGAGGTTCACACTGTTCTTGGTCAAATTATCCCTTCCATGCATCTACATACCATCTGTGGTCACCTTCGCCATAACCTCGAGAGAGGACAGACCAGAACAACAGTTTAGTTTAGGGCATTTCTGGTTCAGGAAATCCAAACAAGTTATTTACTGTATAACAAATTATTACTACTACCTGATTCAGGAAATCCAGACAAACTATTTACTGTATGACAAATTATTACTACTACCAATATTCTTAATACAGATTTCTAAAACAAATGTCAAAGAAAATAACAACACACAGTTGAAACCAATTTCTTTCTCCCAAATTGGCTTATACTCCCCTTTCATCTTGGCTATCTCACCGCAGAGTGAGGGTCAGGGATTTAGAGGGCTAATCCTTAGGGAGAAATCCTGACCATCCAGCAGACCCAATCTGGTGAGATTTGTTATTGAAGCAAGACAAAAACAAAGAAAAGAAAAGAAAACAACAGCAATACACATGTATCACTCGAGGTGGGGAAAACTTCAATCCATTTGGAGTAACTGTCATCCATTACCAACATATTTTTCCTTTTACTGGCAGGCATGTGAAGAAAACAATTTGCATATTTACCAAAGGCCCAGGGGACCGGTAATTCCCCCTTTGGACACATGACTCACATCGTGATTCATGCATCAAAAAAAAAAAACAACACTGCCTGTTAAATCAAAAATAAACAAATTAGAATAACAAATCAAATTAGAATTACAACTCTTCATAACTCCATAAGGAAATAATTGTATCCCATAAGGTAATGGTAAAATAGACTAGAGACAGGTGTCCTTCATTCAGGGGCAGCACTCTCTCTCTGTCCTTCTCGTGGTCCGAATCACACATAGGACTATTGATAAATTAGAAACTTCTTCTAATTATTCATGTTTACATAGCCCATTTAAATCTCACCCAATGTCTCCAGTCTTTCTAGTGAGTGTGATCAGGCCTCACCAGGTAGTCAGAACAGAGGTCAGAGGTCATTCAACCCCATTAAGTGAGTGTTTGTTTCTCTGTACCTCAGACATTATTTAAAGATATTTCAAAAAAAAATTGCATCAGGTTTACATTGGCAGGAACCAAGGATTGTTTATGACACCAAAGACAATATGGCACAAAGTAACATTTCCTTCACATTGCTTTACAGTTCTCTACAGATCAGTGGTCAGTCATAACAACAAATAATCAAGTAAAGGAGTCTATATGACTATAGAGACACAGAATATGACCTAAATTAACTGGGTGTAAGGGAAGCTAGTAAACTTGAGTGAGAGTTCAGGAAAATAAGGCCATGGGCCTTCACTGACAAGGAATGCAGTTTATTCCCAATGCAGGTGCACTGAGAATAAAATATGGTGGAGTAAATTAGGTTAGTGCCAGGCCAGCTCCAACGCTGCAGTGGAACATTAATTAGCATCCCTGGATAGGTGTAAAATGTTAATAGTTTGACTGATCACATTTTCACGGAGCACAAGAGGTGAGGCTCGCGCTCAGCGGTAGGCTCATTCAACCTGCATGAACCACATGGAAAGCACAAACTCAAAAGCAAGCTGCATGAAGCATATAGGCGAGGTAGATGCTAGCAGTTTCAAACTCGAAAGCAAACTGAATAAAGCTAGCAACAACCAATCCTTATCAAAAGAATCCTGTATTACATACAAAACTACAAAACTACTGAAAATGAATGCAGCAATCTTACATCTATAGTTATATACACAATGACATGTACACAAAATGTAATATGCCAAAATGAAATAGCAAAATGGCAATCTGTTGTCAAAAAGACACAAGGCACCACAAAGGCCTTGGAGAGCAGAAAAACAGCCAGAACCAGAGGGATATTGTGAGAAAAATAAAGAACAGTGTCCTTTGAAACTCATTAAGGGCCTTCAGGTCGCAGAGGCCATCATCAAATACTCCATATTTGATATTTGATTTGGGAAGAAGGGAGAGATCGTCCTATGTTCTCTAATGAGAGGAGAAGGGGCATGGAGCCCCGGAGATATGGTCCCTGTCTGCCACTTCGTCTTGGTGACATTTTGTACCCGCTCACGGTCAAGCTCCAGAGAAAGGAAGGACAAGGTTAAGGACATGCACTGTGCAGAGAATCTGGCAGGGCTACGGTGCAAACCACAGTGACTGGACTAATGAGAGATAATCATTTCCTGTCTTTGTCACGCCCTGACTCTGGGGACTCCTATTTGTTGAGTCAGGGTGTGATTTTCTATGTTGTGATTGTCTATGTTGTATATTCTAGTATGTGTATTTCTATGTTGGCCGGTGTGGTTCCCAATCAGAGGCAGCTGTCGCTCGGTGTCTCAGATTGGGGACCATACTTAGGCAGCCTATTGGCACTAGTGGGTTGTGGGATCTTGTTCTGTATAAGGTTTGTTGTGTTACCTTAGGACTTCACGTGTCGTTAGTTTATTGTTTTGTCGTGTGTTTATTCATGTAAATAAACATGTTTGCATATCACGCTGCGCCTTGGTCTGACCCGTTCATCAATGAGCGTGACAGAAGATCCCACCAAACGAGGACCAAGCAGCGTGCCCAGGCGGAGCGAAGGGCCATGTCACAGGTGGGCAAGTTGTGGTCATGGGAAGAGATATTTGCAGGGAAAGGACCATGGGCTAAGGTAGATGCCCAGGCAGGAGAGGAGCAACGGCAACACGGAGGAGGCCGGTCAAGGAGGAAGCCCGAGAGGCAGCCCCAATATATTTTTTTGGGGGGGCACACGGGGTGGTTGGTGGAGCCTAGGGTTAGAGCAGAGCCAACTCCCCGTACTCACGCGAGAAGGCGTATGACTGGGCAAGCTCCGGCTGACGTCTGGGTCTGGACTGGAGCCGCTGACCGGAGCTGGACCGGGCACCGGTGGAGTAGACTGCTCAGGCTCCGGACTGGAGCCGCTGACCGGATCTGGACTAGACCCCGGTGGAGTGGACTGCTCTGGCTCCGGAGTGGAGCAGCTGACCGGAGCTGGATCAGGCACCGGTGGAGCGGACTGCTCTGGCTCCGGACTGGAGCAGCTTACCGGAGCTGGATCAGGCACTGGTGGAGCGGACTGCTCTGGCTCCGGACTGGAGCAGCTGTGGGTCACGGTACCGGTGGGTCACGGCACCGGTGGAAAAGGCACAGGCCGTGCCGGACTGGACACACTCACCACTGGCTTGGTGCGAGGGGCAGGAACAGGCCGGGCCGGGCTGGCGACGCGCACCACTGGCTTGGTGCGAGGGACAGGAACAGGCCGGACCGGGCTGGCGACGCGCACCACTGGCTTGGTGCAAGGGGCAGGAACAGGCTGGACCGGGCTGGCGACGCGCACCACTGGCTTGGTGCGAGGGGATGGAACAGGCCGGACCGGACTGGCGACGCGCACCACTGGCTTGGTGCGAGGGGCAGGAACAGGCCGGGCCGGGCTGGCGACGCGCACCACTGGCTTGGTGCGAGGGACAGGAACAGGCCGGACCGGGCTGGCGACGCGCACCACTGGCTTAGTGCGAGGAGCAGGAACAGGCCGGGCCGGGCTGGCGACGCGCACCACTAGCTTGGTGCGAGGGGCAGGAACAGGCCGGACCGGGCTGGCGACGCGCACCACTGGCTTGGTGCGAGGAGCAGGAACAGGACGGGCCGGACTGGCGACGCGCACCACTGGCTTGGTGCGAGGGGCAGGAACGGGTCGGTCCGTACTGGGAACACGCACCACTGGCTTAGTGCGGGAAGCAGGAACGGGCCGGACCGGACTGGCGACACGCACCACTGGCTTGGTGCGAGGGGCAGGAACGGGTCGGGCCGTACTGGGAACGCGCACCACTGGCTTAGTGCGGGAAGCAGGAACGGGCCGGACCGGACTGGCGACACGCACCACTTGCTTGGTGCGAGGAGCGGGACTGGGTTCCTTTATTAACCCCCGCTCCTTCTGCTGCCTAACCAGCTCCTCTCGCCGTGCCTCTACACTGTCCTTCTCCCTTATAGCCTCCTGTAGCGCCTCCCTCTGACCGAATAACTCCTGCTCCCTCTGAACCAATAGCCCCCGTAACATGGTGGCCTCCTCTCCTAACCTGCAGACCCGCCCTTTAACGGCCTCCTGCTGCCTCGTCGTCCACACCGTGTGCCCCCCCCAAAAAAATTCTTGGGGTTGCCTCTCGGGTCTCCGTCGTCGGCACTGTTGGCGCCGTTTCTCCTCTCCTACCTGGGCATCCTCCTTCATCGCCTTCCGGTAACGGACGGCCTCCTCCTCCGTAATTCTCCCCCAACCGAGGAGGACATCTACTAATGTAACCTCCTGTTGAATTCCCGGTGTTTGCTCCTGAACACGCTGCTTGGTCCTCGTTTGGTGGGATCTTCTGTCACGCTCGCTTACAGACGGGTCAGACCAAGGCGCAGCGTGATATGCAAACATGTTTATTTAACGAATAAACACAACAACAAAACAAAAAACCAACGATACGTGACGTCCTAAGGTACACACAACAAACCTCACACGGAACAAGATCCCACAACTCAATAGTGCCCATAGGCTGCCTAAGTATGGTCCCCAATCAGAGACAACGAGCGACAGCTGCCTCTGATTGGGAACCACACCGGCCAACATAGAAATACACATACTAGAAAACCAACATAGAAATACACAACATAGAACATACACACCCTGACTCAACATATACGAGTCCCCTGAGTCAGGGCGTGACAATATAGCCTCGTTATTGTTATCTTATTGTGTTACTTTTTATTTTTATTACATTTTTTACTTTAGTTTATTTGGTAAATATTTTCTTAACTCTTTCTTGAACTGCATTGTTGGTTAAGGGCTTGTAAGTAAGCATTTCGCAGTAAGGTCTACACCTGTTGTATTCGGCGCATGTGACAAATAAAATTGGATTTGATTTGAAATTGCTTACATGCTGTAGATTTCGACACATTCATTAGCTGGTATTCATGCGCTTGTAATATTAATCAAAAAAATACCATAGAAATAGCCCCAAGCACTCATTAATATTAAAATATTTCCATTAAATACATTTTTGTATAAAAAAAGAGAACAGAGGTCAGCCTTTTCTCAAGCATGTATCCAATGACCTATCCATCTTATGAGGCCTGGCCTTTGTTTGGTGCCATTGCTCTCCTTGCAGATGCCCTTTAGTCCAGGTCCTGTGGTGATTCTCTCCTCTGGATGGTCTCATACACGAAGTGCAAATGCCCTCTCCGAAGAGCTGTGTACATGTCATCATTCTCATCTGGGTCCGCATAGATATGTTCTATGTTTTCATGGTTGGAGGAGCTGTCTATGAAAGCGTCATCATTATTAACAGTTTGGGTGTTAGTTCTAGTATTATATCCTCCCGCGTTTCTCCTTTTCAGTGTGCTGTAAATAAATACCAGAAGAGCTCCAACAGTCAGAAAAACCACTAGCCCCAGAACAATAGTTAAGATCGGCACTGGTCCTTTAGTGACGGTGAGTGTAGCTTCCAGAGAGCGTAACTCCTGGCCAACCAGTGCACAGGAGTAGCTGCCTGCATCCTCACTGCTGACGATGTTAAGTATCATGTAGCCTTCATCTTGATTTGGGTTGAGAATACGTTGTCCGTCTTTGTACCAAATGAAGCCCCCGTAGCTTTGCAGAAGACCGCAATGGGTATGGCACCTGATCCACACAAAGTCTCCCTCTTCCACGACGGCAGGATATACATGCACATGTAGGTCTGTGACAGACAGAGATACTGCGGATGAATTAAAGTACGTCCCCTTTGCCTTTTTAAACAGGAACCTGTACTTGGCTGAGTCACTCTTCCTCAAATCTTTGATTCTCAGGGTGCAGTCTCTACCATTTCCACGATACTCCACACGACCCTCATACTCCGGGTACCGACTCAGATCTTCAGGCTCCATTTTGAGATCTGTATTATTCACCCAAAGTGTCTCTGTGATATTGAGACTTCTGGGGTATGTGTAAGTGCAAGGTAGGTCTACATACGACCCAGCGAATCCACAGATTGTATTGGGGGTGTAACTCACGTTCCAGCAGTTTCCCAGGAGACACACTGCAGGAGCACGGAGATCCTCATAGCCCTTTATAGCACAGGAGTAGCTGCCTGCATGCTTCCTACTGACTGAGGTGAGGTAAACTCTGCTGGTTTTGGTGCATTTAGCCATTTTACCGTTCTTGTACCAGATGTAGGTGGGGTTATCACTCAGAGTGCAGGTGGTGCTACAGATCAGTGTCACATTCTTTCCCTTTTTCACTAAAGCAGGACTCATGCGCATCTGCAGGTTTTGTGACAATCAAATTGATTCTACGTGCGCTATTCATCCATCCGTAGGGCTCTGCCTTAAATCTAAAGTGATAGTCACCCTTGTCACTCTTTCGCAGGTTTCTTATTTCAATAAAAGATCTGTCAAACACCAAACGACCTTCATATTCTGGGTCTGTGACGAGATCCTCAGGAATAGTCTTGCCCCTCCATTTCCACTTCTGGTTCACTTTAAACCAGTAGAGGTTTGTGTATCCATGTTTGCTATTTGGTGGATACAGGCATCTTAGTTTCGCAGTTGCTCCCTGTAATGCACAGACTCTCAACCCTGTGCTTTTTAAACTCACCTCGTTCACAGCCAGAAGACCTGGTATGAAGAGAAACAGTCCAGCAAGCATACTTCCTGTCAGTGTCAAGGGCATCTCTGGAGTTACCTGAAGTGAAGAGATAATAACATCATATACACTACCAGTCAAAAGTTTGGACACACCTACTCATTCAAGGGTTTTTCTTTATTTTTACTATTTTTTTACATTGTAAAATAATAGTGAAGCCAACAAAACTATGAAATAACACATATGGAATCATGTAATAACCAAAAAAGTATTAAACAAATCAAAATATATTTTATATTTGAGATTCTTCAAATAGCAACCCTTAGCCTTGATGACACCGTTGCACACTCTTGGCATTCTCTCAACCAGCTTCATGAGATAGTCACCTGGAATGCATTTCAATTAACAGGTGTGCCTTCTTAAAAGTTAATTTGTGGAATTTCTTTCCTTCTTAATGCGTTTGAGCCAATCAGTTGTGTTGTGACAAGGTATACAGAAGATAGCCCTATTTGGTAAAAGACCAAGTCCATATTATGTCAAGAACAGCTCAAATAAGCAAAGAGAAACAACAGTTCATCATTACTTTAAGATATGAAGGTCAGTCAATACGGAACATTTCAAAAACGTTGAAAGTTTCTTCAAGTGCAGTCGCAAAAACCATCAAGCGCTATGATGAAACTGGCTCTCATGAGGACTGCCACAGGAATGGAAGACCCAGAGTTACCTCTGCTGCAGAGGATAAGTTCATTAGAGTTACCAGCCTCAGAAATTGCAGCCCAAATAAATACTTCACAGATTTCAAGTAACAGACACATCTCAACATCAACTGTTCAGAGGAGACTGTGTGAATCAGGCCTTATTGGTCGAATTGCTGCAAAGAAACCACTACTAAAGGACACCAATAAGAAGAAGAGGCTTGCTTGGGCCAAGAAACACGAGTAATGGACATTACACCGATGGAAATTTGTCCTTTGGTCTGGAGTCTTTGTGAGACGCGGTGTGGGTGAACGGATGATCTCTGCATGTGTCTTTCCAAGCGTAAAGCATGGAGGAGGAGGTGTTATGGTGTGGGGGTGCTTTGCTGGTGACACTGTCTGTGATTTATTTAGAATTCAAGGCACACTCAACCAGCATGTCTACCACAGCATTCTGCAGCGATACGCCATCCCATCTGGTTTGTGCTTAGTGGAACCATCATTTGTTTTTCAACAGGACAATGACCCAACACACCTCCAGGCTGTGTAAGCGCCGGAGAAGACGGAGAAGATGGCTGCCGTTTTACAGCCCTCTAACCAATTGTACTATTATGTGTGTTTTTCCGCGTTATTTGTAATTTATTTTGTACATAATGTTTCTGCCATCGTCTCTTATAACCAAAGAGAGCTTCTGGATATCAGGACAGCGATTACTCACCTCGCATTGGACGAAGATTTTTTCTTCAACGAGGCGTTCGCGAAGGATATCCTACAGACACCCGACAAGGCCCAGATCCCCGTCATTCGCGTGAGGAAGAGACGGAGATATCGCGGACGCAGATCCGGGTGCCTTGTAAGGATCCGACGGCGAGCGAGTAAACTGCCTCTCCCATCAATCCTATTAGCCAACGTTCAATCTTTTGAGAATAAAATTGACGATTTAAGATTACGGTTATCCTACCAACGGGACATTAAAAACTGTAATATCTTATGTTTCACGGAGTCGTGGCTGAACGACAACAATGATAACATTCAGCTAGCAGGCTATACGCTACATCGACAGGACAGAACGGCAGACTCTGGTAAGACAAGGGGTGGCGGTCTCTGTATATTTGTAAACAACAGCTGGTGCACAAAATCAAATACTAAGGGAGTCTCGAGGTGAGACAGCCTATAGGGAGACAGCCTATAGGGAGGAGGTCAGAGATCTGGCCGTGTGGTGCCAGGACAACAACCTCTCCCTCAACGTGACCAAGACAAAGGAGATGATTGTGGACTACAGGAAAAAAAAGAGGACTGAGCACGCCCCCATTCTCATCGACGGGGCTGTAGTGGAACAGGTTGAGAGCTTCAAGTTCCTTGGTGTCCACATCACCAACGAACTATCATGGTCCAAACACACCAAGACAGTCGTGAAGAGGGCACGACAAAGCCTATTCCCCCTCAGGAGACTAAAAAGATTTGGCATGGGTCCTCAGATCCTCAAAAAATTCTACAGCTGCACCATCGAGAGCATCCTGACTGGTTGCATCACCGCCTGGTATGGCAACTGCTTGGCCTCTGACCGCAAGGCACTACAGAGGGTAGTGCGTACGGCCCAGTACATCACTGGGGCAAAGCTCCCTGCCATCCAGGACCTCTATACCAGGCGGTGTCAGAGGAAGGCCCTCAAAATTGTCAAAGACTCCAGCCACCCTAGTCATAGACTGTTCTCTCTGCTACCGCACGGCAAGCGGTACCGGAGTGCCAAGTCTAGGTCCAAAAGACTTCTCAACAGCTTCTACCCCCAAGCCATAAGACTCCTGAACAGCTAATCATGGCTACCCAGACTATTTGCACTGCCCCCCCACCCCATCCTTTTTACGCTGCTGCTACTCTGTTAAGTATTTATGCATAGTCACTTTAACTCTACCCACATGTACATATTACCTCAACTACCTCAACTAGCCGGTGCCCCCGCACATTGACTCTGCAACGGTACCCCCCTGTATATATAGCCTCCCTACTGTCACTTTATTTTACTGTATATATAGCCTCCCTACTGTCACTTTATTTTACTTCTGCTCTTTTTTTCTCAACACTTTTTTTGTTGTTGTTTTATTCTTACTTTTTTTGTTTAAAATAAATGCACTGTTGGTTAATGGCTGTAAGTAAGCATTTCACTGTAATGTCTGCACCTGTTGTATTCGGCGCATGTGACCAATAAAATTTGATTTGATTTGATTTGATTTGAAGGGCTATTTTACCAAGAAGGAGAGTGATGGAGTGCTGCATCAGATGACCTGGTCTCCACAATCCCCCGACCTCCACCCAATTGAGATGGTTTGAGATGAGTCGGACTGCAGAGTAAAGGAAAAGCAGCCAACAGTGCTCAGCATATGTGGGAACTCCTTCAAGACTGTTGGAAAAGCATTCCAGGTGAAGCTGGTTGAGAGAATGCCAAGAGTGTGCAAAGATGTCATTTTTTTTACATTTACATTTTACGTCATTTAGCAGACGCTCTTATCCAGAGCGACTTACAGTTAGTGCATACATTATTATTATTTATTTTTTTCATACTGGCCCCCCGTGGGAATCGAACCCACAACCCTGGCGTTGCAAACGCCATGCTCTACCAACTGAGCTACCTCCCTGCCGGCCATTCCCTCCCCTACCCTGGACGACGCTGGGCCAATTGTGCGCCGCCCCATTGGTCTCCCGGTTGCGGCCGGCTACAGCAGAGCCTGGATTCGAACCAGGATCTCTAGTGGCACAGCTAGCACTGCGATGCAGTGCCTTAGACCACTGCGCCACTCGTCATCAAGGCAAAGGGTGGCTATTTGAAGAATATCAAATATAACATATATTTTGATTTGTTTAATACTTTTTTGCTTACTACATGATTCCATATGTGTTATTTCATAGTGTTGATGTCTTCACTATTATTCTACAATGTAGGAAATAGTTAAAATAAAGAAAAACCCTAGAATGAGTAGTTGTGTCCAAACTTTTGACTGGTACTGTATATATACACTGAGTGTACAAAACATTAAGGACACCTTCCTAATATTGCGTTGCCGCCACAAAGTTTGAAGCACAGAATCATATAGAATGTCATTGTATGCTGTAGCATTAAGATTTCCCTTCACTGTAACTAAGGGGCCTAGCCCAAACCATGAAAAACAGCCCCAGATCATTATTCCTCCTCCACCAAACTTTACAGTTGGCAGTATGCATTCGGGCAGGTAGCGTTCTCCTGGCATCCGCAAATCCCAGATTAATCCGTCGGACTGCCAGATGGTGAAGCGTGATTCATTACTCCAGAGAACGCGTTTCCACTGCTCCAGAGTCCAATGGTGGCGAGCTTTACACCACTCCAGCTGACGCTTTGCATTGCGCATGGTGATTTTAGGCTTGTGTGCGGCTGCTCGGCCATGGAAACCCATTTTATGAAGCTCCCAAAGAACAGTTATTGTGCTGACGTTGCTTCAAGAGGCAGTTTGGAACTCGGTAGTGAGTGTTGCAGCCGAGGACAGACGATTTTTACGTACTACGCGCTTCAGCACTCGGCGGTCCCATTCTGTGAGTTTGTATGGGCCTGCCACTTCGCGTCTGAGCCGTTGTTGGTGCTAGACGTTTCCACTTCACAATAACAGCACTTACAGTTGACCAGGGAAGCTCTAGCAGGGCAGAAATGTAATGAACTGACTTGTTGGAAAGGTGGCATCCTATGACAGTGCCACGTTGAAAGTAACTGAGCTCTTCAGTAAGGCCATTCTACTACCAATGTTTGTCTATGGAAATTGCATGGCGTGTGTTCGATTTTATACACCTGTCAGTAATGTGTGAAGATGAAATAGCCGAATCCACTAATTTGAAGGGGTGTCCACATACTTATACAGTGAGGGAAAAAAGTATTTGATCCCCTGCTGATTTTGTACGTTTGTCCATTGACAAAGAAATGATCAGTCTATAATTTTAATGGTAGGTTTATTTGAACTGTGAGATACAGAATAACAACAAAAAAATCCAGAAAAGCGCATGTCAAAATTGTTATAAATTGATTTGCATTTTAATGAGGGAAATAAGTATTTGACCCCCTCTCAATCAGAAAGATTTCTGGCTCCCAGGTGTCTTTTATACAGGTAACGAGCTGAGATTAGGAGCACAATCTTAAAGGGAGTGCTCCTAATCTCAGCTTGTTACCTGTATAAAAGACACCTGTCCACAGAAGCAATCAATCAATCAGATTCCAAACTCTCCACCATGGCCAAGACCAAAGAGCTCTCCAAGGATGTCAGGGACAAGATTGTAGACCTACACAAGGCTGGAATGGGCTACAAGACCATCGCCAAGCAGCTTGGTGAGAAGGTGACAACAGTTGGTGCGATTATTCGCAAATGGAAGAAACACAAAATAACTGTCAATCTTCCTCGGCCTGGGGCTCCATGCAAGATCTCACTCATGGACTTACAATGATCATGAGAATGGTGAGGAATCAGCCCAGAACTTGGCTGAGGATCTTGTCAATGATCTCAAGGCAGCTGGGACCATAGTCACCAAGAAAACAATTGGTAACACACTACGCCGTGAAGGACTGAAATCCTGCAGCGCCCGCAAGGTCCCCCTGCTCAAGAAAGCACATATACAGGGCCGTCTGTGGTTTGCCAATGAACGTCTGAATGATTCAGAGGAGAACTGGGTGAAAGTGTTGTGGTCAGATGAGACCAAAATCGAGCTCTTTGGCATCAACTCAACTCGCCGTGTTTGGAGGAGGAGGAATGCTGCCTATGACCCGAAGAACACCATCCCCACCGTCAAACATGGAGGTGGAAACATTATGCTTTGGGGTGTTTTTCTGCTAAGGGGACAGGACAACTTCACCGCATCAAAGGGACGATGGACGGGGCCATGTACCGTCAAATATTGGGTGAGAACCTCCTTCCCTCAGCCAGGGCATTGAAAATGGGTCGTGGATGGGTATTCCAGCATGACAATGACCCAAAACACACAGCCAAGGCAACAAAGGAGTGACTCAAGAAGAAGCACATTAAGGTCCTGGAGTGGCCTAGCCAGTCTCCAGACCTTAATCCCATAGAAAATCTGTGGAGGGAACTGAAGGTTCGAGTTGCCAAACATCAGCCTCAAAACCTTAATGACTTGGAGAAGATCTGCAAAGAGGAGTGGGACAAAATCCCTCCTGAGATGTGTGCAAACCTGGTGGCCAACTACAAGAAGCGTCTGACCTCTGTGATTGCCAGCAAGGGTTTTGCCACCAAGTACTAAGTCATGTTTTGCAGAGGGGTCAAATACTTATTTCCCTCATTAAAATGCAAATCAATTTATAACATTTTTGACATGCGTTTTTCTGGATTTTTTTTTGTTATTTTGTCTCTCACTGTTCAAATAAACCTACCATTAAAATTATAGACTGATCATGTCTTTGTCAGTGGGCAAACGTACAAAATCAGCAGGGGATCAAATACTTTTTTCCCTCACTGTATATACATATATACTGTGGGGAGAACAAGTATTTGATACACTGCCGATTTTGCAGGTTTTCCTACTTACAAAGCATGTATAGGTCTGTAATTGTTATCATAGGTACACTTCAACTGTGAGAGACGGAATATAAAACAAAAATCCAGAAAATCACATTGTATGATTTTTAAGTAATTAATTAGCATTTTATTGCATGACATAAGTATTTGATCACTTACCAACCAGTAAGAATTCCGGCTCTCACAGACCTGTTAGTTTTTCTTTAAGAAGCCCTTCTGTTCTCCACTCATTACCTGTATTAACTGCACCGGTTTGAACTCGTTACCTGTATAAAAGACACCTGTCCACACACTCAATCAAACAGACTCCAACCTCTCCACAATGTTCAAGACCAGAGAGCTGTGTAAGGACATCAGGGATAAAATTGTAGACCTGCACAAGGCTGGGATGGGCTACAGGACAATAGGCAAGCAGCTTGGTGAGAAGGCAACAACTGTTGGCACAATTATTAGAAAATGGAAGAAGTTCAAGATGACGGTCAATCACCCTCGGTCTTGGGCTCGATGCAAGATCTCACCTCGTGGGGCATCAATGATCATGAGGAAGGTGAGGGATCAGCCCAGAACTACACGGCAGGACCCGGTCAATGACCTGAAGAGAGCTGGGACCACAGTCTCAAAGAAAACCATTAGTAACACACTACGCCGTCATGGATTTAAAATCCTGCAGCGCACGCAAGGTCCACCTGCTCAAGCCAGCGCATGTCTAGGCCTGTCTGAAGTTTGCCAATGACCATCTGGATGATCCAGAGGAGGAATGGGAGAAGGTCATGTGGTCTGATGAGACAAAAATATAGCTTTTTGGTCTAAACTTCACTCGCCGTGTTTGGAGGAAGAAGAATGACAAGTACAACCCCAAGAACACCATCCCAACCGTGAAGCATGGAGGTGGAAACATCATTCTTTGGGGATGCTTTTCTGCAAAGGGGACAGGACGACTGCACCGTATTGAGGGGAGGATGGATGGGGCCATGTATCGCGAGATCTTGGCCAACAACCTCCTTCCCTCAGTAAGAGCATTGAAGATGGGTCGTGGCTGGGTCTTCCAGCATGACAACGACCCGAAACACACAGCCAGGGCAACTAAGGAGTGGTTCTGTAAGAAGCATCTCAAGGTCCTGGAGTGGCCTAGCCAGTCTCCAGACCTGAACCCAATAGAAAATCTTTGGAGGGAGCTGAAAGTCCGTATTGCCCAGCGACAGCACCGAAACCTGAAGGATCTGGAGAAGGTCTGTATGGAGGAGTGGGCCAAAATCCCTGCTGCAGTGTGTGCAAACCTGGTCAAGACCTACAGGAAACGTATGATCTCTGTAATTGCAAACAAAGGTTTATGTACCAAATATTAAGTTCTGCTTTTCTGATGTATCAAATACTTATGTCATGCAATAAAATGCAAATTAATTACTTAAAAATCATACAATGTGATTTTCTGGATTTTTGTTTTCTCACAGTTGAAGTGTACCTATGATAACAATTACAGACCTCTACATGCTTTTTAAGTAGGAAAACCTGCAAATTCGGCAGTGTATCAAATACTTGTTCTCCCCACTGTATACACTGAGTATACCAAACGCCTTCCTAATATGTCGAAAGCGTTCCACAGGGATGCTGGCCCATGTTGACTCCAATGCTTCCCACAGTTGTGTCAAGTTGGCTGGATGTCCTTTGGTTGGTGGACCATTCTTGATACACACGGGAAACTGATTAATGTGAAAAACCCAGCAGCGTTGCAGTTATTGACACAAACCGGTGCGCCTGGCACCTACTACCATACTCCATTCAAAGGCACTTAAATATTTGTAACTTCTTTGACTTGTCCCCTCCCCTTCATCTACACTGAATGAAGTGGATTTAACAAGTGACCTCAATAAGGGATCATAGCTTTCACCTGGATTCACCTGGTCAGTCTATGTCATGGAAAGAGCATGTGTCCTTAATGTTTTGTACAGTCAGTGTATAAATAAAATCAAATAAAATTGTATTGGTCGTGTACACATATTTTGCAGATGTTATCGCAGGTGCAGCGAAATGCTTATGTTTCTAGCTCCAACAGTGCAGTAAAGTAACCTCTTCCTAATTGACTTATATATTATAAATGAAGTATTTGATTTAGATTTTAGCACAAAACTTTTGCCTCATGTTGCCTCATTATTCGTTCAAACCCAAGGTGCTAGAGTATAGAGTCCAAAAACAACTTTGACATCCATGTCCAAATACATTCCTAGAAGTAGTCAATTGAGAAATGCTATTAGTGAAATAAATATCACAGAAGATACTTACCCCGTGAAAAGGTGGTCTGCTAGTACCTGCAAACTTACTGAACGAAATGTAACGATGTGTATTAGTAAAGGGAGGCAGGACATATGTTGCTGATACACATCTCACATCCTTCCCTAATTGAGACATAGCACGTTGTAGTGTAGTAACTACATAACGCAAATAACAATATACCAACTTTATGTGTAAGTAAATATGGGATGCCTGACACTGTCATAATATATCTGAAACATTTCATATCACTTCTGTTACAGCTCTATGTTTGTATGTGAGGATACACCATCAACCTCTCCATTAGTTGCGTAAATGATTTCCCCCCTTTTAGCCCCTGAACATATTTCACACTGTCATCTCAGTTAAGTTTGTCATGTATATTTCACAATCAGGAAGAGGTTACTTGGAACTAACAAGGAAATAACAAAGATGAGTGATAACAATTGACTTCATACAGATTACACAACTTGACTTTGACCAATAATGCTCCACCAACATAGATAAGACAAATGTTGTACTACAGACTAGTTAAGGGTCTGCCTGCTGATTTTATACCAATACAATGATTTGACAGTATTTTAGGCAGCAGCCTCATCCAGCATCCTTGACAAATAAAGTGATACAATATTGAGAGCATTTCAAACATGATATGCAAGCTGTGATGGGGGGAAAACAAGTGATAAAGGATCAGGCGTTGGAATGGTAATATGAACAAAAGCCCAACACGAATACCATGCATCTGCTCAATAGTAATAAGGAGACCCTTTTGATTGTGCCAAACAAAACAATGTTTTTGCGAGAAAGCCTCTCCATCAGTCTTCTATTCCCAGGGGTAGAAGTTTATGCTCAGATGAATATACATCATATTACTTGAGACAAGGAGATGAGAAACACCAGCGGTCATGTATAGGAAAATGATGGCCTGGAAAGATGGGGACCAGAGGACAGGTTCGAAATGGTTCCCTCTTAGGCAATTACTTCTTTGCAGATTGCATCGCATGCCTATCATACAGTGCCTTGCAAAAGTATTCATCCCCCTTGGCGTTTTTCCTATTTTGTTGCATTACAACCTATAATTTAAATGGATTTTTATTTGGATTTCATGTAATGGACATACACAAAATAGTCAAAATTTGTGAAGTGAAATGAAAAAAATAATTAGTTTTAAAAAATTCAAAAAAATTGATAACGGAAAATTGGTGCGTGCATATGTATTCACCCCCTTTGCTATGAAGACCCTAAATAAGATCTGGTGCAACCAATTACCTTCAGAAGTCACATAATTAGTTAAATAAAGTCCACCTGTGTGCAATCTAAGTGTCACATGATCTGTCACATGATCTCAGTATATACAGTGAGGGAAAAAAGTATTTGATCCCCTACTGATTTTGTACATTTGCCCACTGACAAAGACATGATCAGTCTATAATTGTAATGGTAGGTTTATTTGAACAGTGAGAGACAGAATAACAACAACAAATTCCAGAAAAACGCATGTCAAAAATGTTATAAATTGATTTGCATTTTAATGAGGGAAATAAGTATTTGACCCCTCTGCAAAACATCACTTAGTACTTGGTGGCAAAACCCTTGTTGGCAATCACAGAGGTCAGACGTTTCTTGTAGTTGGCCACCAGGTTTGCACATATCTCAGAAGAGATTTTGTCCCACTCCTCTTTGCAGATCTTCTCCAAGTCATTAAGGTTTCGAGGCTGACGTTTGGCAACTCAAACCTTCAGCTCCCTCCACAGATTTTCTAGGCCACTCCAGGACCTTAATGTGCTTCTTCTTGAGCCACTCCTTTGCTGCCTTGGCCGTGTGTTTTTGGTCATTGTCATGCTGGAATTTCCATCCACGACCCATTTTCAATGCCCTGGCTGAGGGAAGGAGGTTCTCACCCAAGATTTGACGGTACATGGCCCGGTCCATCGTCCCTTTAATGCGGTGAAGATGTCCTGTCCCCTTAGCAGAAAAACACCCCCAAAGCATAATGTTTCCACCTCCATGTTTGACGGTGGGGATGGTGTTCTTGGGATCATAGGCAGCATTCCTCCTCCTCCAAACACGGCGAGTTGAGTTGATGCCAAAGAGCTCCATTTTGGTCTCATCTGACCACAACACTTTCACCCAGTTCTCCTCTGAATCATTCAGATGTTCATTGGCAAACTTCAGACGGCCCTGTATATGTGCTTTCTTGAGCAGGGGGACCTTGCAGGCGCTGCAGGATTTCAGTCCTTCACAGCGTAGTGTGTTACCAATTGTTTTCTTGGTGACTATGGTCCCAGCTGCATTGAGATCATTGACAAGATCCTCCCGTGTAGTTCTGGGCTGATTCCTCACCGTTCTCATGATCATTGCAACTCCACGAGGTGAGATCTTGCATGGAGCCCCAGGCCGATGGAGATTGACAGTTATTTTGTGTTTCCTCCATTTGCGAATAATCGCACCAACTGTTGTCACCTTCTCACCAAGCTGCTTGGCGATGGTCTTGTAGCCCATTCCAGCCTTGTGTAGGTCTACAATCTTGTCCCTGACATCCTTGGAGAGCTCTTTGGTCTTGGCCATGGTGGAGAGTTTGGAATCTGATTGATTAATTGCTTCTGTAGACAGGTGTCTTTTATACAGGTAACAAACTGAGATTAGGAGCACTCCCTTTAAGAGTGTGCTCCTAATCTCAGCTCGTTACCTGTATAAAAGACACCTGGGAGCCAGAAATCTTTCTGATTGAGAGGGGGTCAAATACTTATTTCCCTCATTAAAATGCAAATCAATTTATAACATTTTTGACATGCGTTTTTCTGGATTTTTTTGTTGTTATTCTGTCTCTCACTGTTCAAATAAACCTACCATTAAAATTATAGACTGATAATTTCTTTGTCAGTGGGCAAACGTACAAAATCAGCAGGGGATCAAATACTTTTTTCCCTCACGGTATACACCTCTTCTGAAAGGCCCCAGAGTCTGCAACACCACTAAGCAAGGGGCACCATGAAGACCAAGGAGCTCTCCAAACAGGTCAGGGACAAAGTTGTGGAGAAGTACAGATCAGGGTTGGGTTATAAAAAAAATATCAGAAACTTTTAACATCCCACGGAGCACCATTAAATCCATTATAAAAAAATTGAAAGAATATGGCACCACAACAAACCTGTCAAGAGAGGGCCGCCCACCAAAACTCACGGACCAGGCAAGGAGGGCATTAATCAGAGAGGCAACAAAGAGACCAAAGATAACCCTGAAGGAGCTGCAAAGCTCCACAGCGGAGATTGGAGTATCTGTCCATAGGACCACTTTAAGCCGTACATTCCACAGAGCTGGGCTTTACGGAAGAGGGGCCAGAAAAAAGCCATTGCTTAAAGAAAAAAATAAGCAAACACGTTTGCCAAAAGGCATGTGGGAGACACCCCAAACATATGGAAGAAGGTACTCTGGTCAGATGAGACTCAAATTGAGCTTTTTGGCCATCAATGAAAACGCTATGTCTGGCGCAAACCCAACACCTCTTATCACCCCGAGAACACCATCCCCACAGTGAAGCATGGTGGTGGCAGCATCATGCTTTGGGGATGTTTTTCATTGGCAGGGACTGGGAAACTGGTCAGAATTGAACGAATGATGGATGCCGCTAAATACAGGGAAATTCTTGAGGGAAACCTGTTTCAGTCTTCCAGAGATTTGAGACTGGGACGGAGGTTCACCTTCCAGCAGGACAATGACCCTAAGCATACTGCTAAAGCAACACTCAAGTGGTTTAAACATTTAAATGTCTTGGAATGGCCTACTCAAAGCCCAGACCTCAATCCAATTGAAAATCTGTGTTATGATTAAAGATTGCTGTACACCAGCGGAACCCATCCAAATTGAAGGAGCTGGAGAAGTTTTGCCTTGAAGAATGGACAAAGATCCCAGTGGCTAGATGTGCCAAGCTTATAGAGACATACCCCAAGAGACTTGCAGTTGTAATTGCTGCAAAAGGTGGCTCTACAAAGTATTGACTTTGGGGGAGGGGGGGGGGGGGGGGGGAGAATAGTTATGCACGCTCAAGTTCTGTTTTTTTGTCTTATTTGTTTCACAATAAAAAATATTTTGCATCTTCAAAGTGGAAGGCATGTTGTGTAAATCAAATGATACAAACCCCCAAAAAATCAATTTTAATTCCAGGTTGTAAGGCAACAAAATAGGAAAAATGCCAAGGGGGGTGAATACTTTCGCAAGGCACTGTATGTGATGGAAAGCTGGTGACCATGTTATGTTTGTATAGATGGTATTTCAATTGCTGGACAGATCCAGCCACTTTGTGGGCGGTTCATTCCCCAGCTGGAGCGAAAACCACAACAATAAAGAATATGAATCCATTTGTTTGGTAGTCCCATCTCTCTGCAAGCGAATACTTGATACAATGATACAATGATACACAATTCTAGGTTGCACATTTTCTAAGTTGTACCAGATAGGTACAGAATGTCAATGTAATCACAAACTCTTTGTTTGCTTGTGAGTTATTGATTTAAAATATAGGCCAATATAACTTGCTTGCTTCATTTATGTTTACTTAATTTATTTAACCTTTATTTAACTAGGCAAGTCAGTTAAGAACAAATTCTTATTTACAATGACGGCCTACACCGGCCAAACCCGGACGACGCTGGGCCAATTGTGCGCCGCCCTATGGGACTCCCAATCACGGCCGGTTGTGATACAGCCTGGAATCGAACCAGGGGGTCTGTAGTGACGCCTCAAGCACTGAGATGCAGTGCCTTAGACCGCTGCGCCACTCGGGAGCATTATTGTATGCATTGGTTAAAGCTCAGTGTTCAATTCCAATCTCCCTACCATCATTTTTAAGCCAATATGACACCAATGTCGATGAAAATTCAGAAATCAACTTGATTGAAGGTACACAACACGCTCCGCGCCTCTCGTCATGAGCCATTTGGCCGTTACCAAGAACCACATACCGCACACACATGCATACTGATGCCAAACACACACACACACACACACACACACACACACACACACACACACACACACACACACTTTCACCACATTTGCTGATGCTAGTCACTTTATCCCTACCTATATGTACAGTGCATAGATACCTCAATTACCTCGTACCCCTGCACATCAACTCGGTACTGGTACTCCCTGTATATAGCCATGTTATGTTTACTAGATATTTTGATTTGTTATTTACTGTGTCACTATTTCTATTTTTTTATTTGATTTGTCTTCAACTCTGCATTGTTGGAAAAGGACCTGTAAGTAAGCATTTCACTGTTAGTCTACACCGGTTGTCTACAAAGCATGTTACAAATAAAATTGGATTTGATTTTGA
This sequence comes from Coregonus lavaretus, assembly GCF_964263955.1. Taxonomy (NCBI): domain Eukaryota; kingdom Metazoa; phylum Chordata; class Actinopteri; order Salmoniformes; family Salmonidae; genus Coregonus; species Coregonus lavaretus. The sequence continues at coordinate 25,800,936 of NC_140016.1, read as the reverse complement.
TCTCCCACATTCTTCCACAAAGCACAGCTAGCTAGCTAAGTAAAGTTCATAGTCAACACCAAACTTTGGGGAAACTGCCATGCTGCTAATGTATAATACATGCAAAGGGCATTGCTCATCTAACATTAACGTTACTCCATACACTAGTCAACCTGGCTTGCTTAGCAATGTAGCTAGCTAACGTTACAGTCCTTACTTTATGCATTGATTCAGTACACTCCCTCCTCTGTCTATGCAATTTTCTACTTGTCATTATAATCAACATTTTCACTGTATTCCCAAAAACCTGAAGTCGCCATCCAAGTAAAAAGATGCCAGGGGGGTACGGGTGCACCCAGGTTAAACAACACTAACATCATTGCTTGCTTGTGCGACCTTTGCGCAGTCAAAATAAAATTCCATAGTTGCTAACTTGATTAGGTATGTGACTGTTTTCAACACATCAACTGTTTTAGACTCTTTTTTAACGAAGGAAGGGAAGTAAATGTTCAATCAGCACTAAGTGAATGAACAACAACAAAAGCTTCCTGTCATCACCAGACTGTCCATTTAAATAGAGTGTCAAGATAATGTGTCCATGACAGGGTTCGTAGCATAAGCGTTAATGTCACCATGGGATCAGAAGGTCCTGAGTTCACCTCTCTGAGGAGACATTTTGACCATTCTCTTTCGTGTATAGTTTTGAAACCCCCCTCCCAGTCCCGAAACACACACACCGGCCCGCACACGCACAGTGTGTGCTTTTATTCAATTATTAGGTGCTCTTGTTGAGTGGCAATGGACAGGGACTGTGGTGTGTGTACACCCCCCCCCCCCCCCCCCCTCCCCAGCATAGCTTCTCTGATGCCTTATGTGGAATATTGCAAGTGCAGTTGTCTTTGGATCACTTTCATATGATCTTTTCCCAAAGAAAACTGTGAATTTGGTGCATAACAAACTAATTTATATGCATTGTTATGGTAAGGACCTTTTGGGTAGTAGCAGCTTCAAGCCTTTTATTCTCAGTGTTGCAGATGATGAATGAAATGCGATGCCTCTTTCTTTGCCCAATCATTCCTAATGTGCACATATGGTTTTGTAGATGGATTATAATAGGTTGTGGGAACAAAATGGGAATCCTTGTGTGCATGGCAATAGAGAAATGTGCATAACGCCTTCTTGTAGCTAAATTAGTCTTCTAAATTGCGTCTGTGTATTGTGAAACAGATGGGACACGTACGCCTTGGAATTAGCATAACAAATTCCCCATCAGAACCTCTGGCACAAACAAATTTCAGGAAAGCAGAGTCAAACATGCAGAAGATAAGCCGAGCACACAGAATATAATATAGGAGTTTAGTAGCTTTCAAGGGTTGTTCGTTGCAATATTTCTGGGGTTTCATGTACATTGAGTAAACAAAACATTAAGAACACCTGCTCTTTCCATGACATAGACTGACCAGGTGAATCCAGGTTAAAGACATGATACCTTATTAATGTAACTTGTTAAATCCACTTCAATCAGTGTAGATGAAGGGGAGGAGACAGGTTAAAGAAGGATCTTTAAGCCTTGAGACAATTAAGACATGGATTGTGTATGTGTGCCATTCAGAAGGTGAATTCAGAAGACAAAAAATGTACGTGCATTTGAACGGGGTATGGTAGTAGGTGTCAGGCACACCGGTTTGTGTCAAGAACTGCAACACTGCTTGGTTTTTCACACTCAACAGTTTCCCGTGTGTATCAAGAATGGTCCACCACCCAAAGGACATCCAGCCAACTTGACACAACTGTGGGAAGCATTGGAGTCAACATGGACCAGCATCCTTGTGGAATGCTTTTGACACCTTGTAGAGTCCATTCCCCAATGAATTGAGGCTGTTCTGAGGGCAAAAGGGGAAGATGTTCCAAATGTTTGGTATACTCAGTGTATAATAAAATCTGCAGCAAGAATTCAGTGATACAGTGTATTTCAGTTTTGGTTTAGACCAGGAATGTCTGGCATACGAGCCCTTTTCATAAAGTCATGCAGAAAACAGCAGAATAATTTAATATATCAGTGGTGACCCGTCATTCAGGGCAGGTGGGGCAGAGCCAGTAGAAACCACATTTGTTTAAGCAAGTCAGACATATCAGCAGTTTTTTTTTAAAGGTAGTAAATGAGGCTGAATGAACTGTTTCACTGCCAGACAAGGTTCCGCTGATAGCCAGGTGCAGCAGTGGTAAGGATTCCCTCCACGGTGCTGAAAAGAAAGCTCTGCTGTTGGGACAGCTTTATGTAGGCCCTAACAGTTTGTGGGCACTGTTTGTCACTGTTTAGTGCAAATAATGTCTTGTTTAGTGTTGTGTTGTGTAGTGGCTTTGCTGGCATGCATTAAAAATATATATATGTGTTTGCCCCACCAGGTAGCTTAGTGGGTAAGAGCGTTGTGCCAGTAACCGAAAGGTCGCTGGTTCTAATCCCCGAGCCGACTAGGTGAAAAATCTGTCGATGTGCCCTTAAGCAAGGCACTTAACCCTAATTGCTCCTGTAAGTCGCTCTGGATAAGAGCGTCTGCTAAATGACTAAAATGTAAATGTAAATGTAAGATTTACATGCTAAAAATCGCCACTGTAATATATTAATATAGCCTATGAGTAATGTAGCCTATGAGTAATGTAGCCTATTACTCATATATATGTAAAGCACAGGCTTTCATGGAAAGAAAGGGGTGGTAGGCGAGGAATGAAACAAGATGAGATGAGCAATATAAATATCGATTTCATACTTTTATTTTTATTGATTCTTAGTAAGTTCGCCTAAGTTCATTTCTCAAGTTCACCTTTTGGTTTCAAATGGCTTTGTCAAAAACAAAATGTATTAATAGTTGTTATAAGAGTCAAGAGGACACTTCAAGAATCAATCTGCTATAAGAGCCAAATCAACTGTGGCTCTATCCGTAATGCAAAATCAAGCTGAAATGTTCCTGAAATGTGTATTTCTTTCCCCCTATTTCCCTAGCCATCCTGGGTACCAACAGACCTTTTTCCCTGGCAGTGAATCCCTTTGATCTGAGTGCCTTACTTTTCTGCTTCCCCTCCTTCCAAGTGTTGCCAGGTCCAGGTCATCCAACTTGCCAATATTGTTCTCCTCTCCAGAGCCTTTGTAAACAACACAGAAGTCTTGGGAGTACAGTGAGAAGTAACTGTGAAGTGAATACAATGCTCTTGTTTAGCCATGACCCCCACTTATTTCATCATTAGCCTTCCCTGGTTCCAGCCTCCAGACCCGCAAAGGGGTCAATTATCTATTAGGGGCAGACTCGCCTTGGATATGATCTGGTAATTTAGGTGTATTTGTGATCAGGCAGGCTTAAGTGCTAATTACACAGAAAATCTAGCGTCCTCTGTTATTCACCACCTCCTGTCTTCCAGTCAATGCTGTGGTAGACACACAATAGAAGGTAATTTTGTTACTTGATAACAAAATGATATATAACAAAATGATAACGATAGCTCAGTCTGTTACGACATGCTGCTTGCAACACCAGGCTTGTGGATATATACAGTATACTGAATATGGTAACTGTAAATTGCGTTGGACAGAAGAAATCTCATAAATGGCCATATGGATGACTAAAATGTAAATGTAAATGTATAACCTGCACTAGTTCATGAAATGACTCCATAACATCCCAGATGGCACCTTTACACAACAATCTGTGATATGTTTCCTGTGTTAATGCACAACTACTTATGGTTATGTTCACAGTTAATATCAAGAAAAGTGAACCTGAATTTACAGCCTGGCCTCAGAGGCATAAAAATATACTTTACGTACTGTATTTCTGAGCACCTCCAAGACGTATGATACCTACTAATGGTCTAATTACATGAGACATGAAAGGAAAGTAGGGAGGATGGGTGGAAGTAATCCGCAACGGTCTAGCAAACCAAAGGTTGCATGTTCGAGTCGAGTCGAGTCGGGGACAACTGTAGCATTTCATCTAACCCTTCACCTAGCCCTTATTCTAAACTTAACCCAATTCACCTAACCTTTGTTGTCTTAGTTCTCCTAACCTTTGTCATTAGTTACCCTAACCACCAACATAAATTCCCTCCGTAATTCTCCTTTGTTGTTGCAGTGCAACAAGCAACCTGGTCTCAGGTAAAGACGTGCAACACTATACGTCCTCCAAGATGAAAAATTCTTACTTCATCCCATTCGTATGCTATTGTAAGACCGGGTAAGACGTATGATACTATATGTCCTCTAATTCGTATGATATTGTAAGACCGCTATTCCAATCATAATGTAACATATCACACTAAATGGAGTGTCACAGATTTACATACAGAATAATACGAATTGCCCTGAGCTATCGTCCTATAGATTGTCAATCCCAACCAACCCTAATCAAGCTCACCTGTTGGAGTGAAAACCTAGAAGACGGTTGCTCTCCAGGAACATGTTTGCAAATCCCTGGTCTAACTAATGCTGAGTGACAGTGTGAATGGCATAGTAACTGTGTAATTGTTGTTTTATATGTTTTATAATAACATTAAATTGTTTATAAACAAAAGTTTAGCTAGATGTAATTGTTGCCACGACAGAGGCTGGGAGTACCCATCGTTGGCCTTGACCTAGATGTTCTCCCCTCAGTATCCACTCCAGGGTGATCCGATAAGAGACCAGTCTGTATTGTCTACAGAGACAGAACATAAATACATGACAATGTTATATACAACAATCAAGAAAATAAATAAGCCTAGGCCTATATAACATAAAATATAACAGGCTCAGGGATCATTAAGCATAATCATTTATAAGTCGTATTGATGATGGCACAATACATTTACATTTAGGTAATTTAGCAGACACTCTTATCCAGTGCGACTAACAGGAGCAGTTAGGATTAAGTGCCTTGCTCATGCGCACATAGACAGATTGTTCACCTTGTCGGCTCGGGGATTCGAACCAGCAACCTTTCGGTTACTGGCCCAAAATATTACCGAAAGGCTACCTGCTGCAATGCTATTGATGGCTTTCTTGGTCTTCTATACTTGAAGACTGTATAGCCAACTCATTGTTCAAAGGGTGTTAGTGGTCATAGTGTGAGGCTGTTTTTCTTCCTCGTGTGTGGGTTTACAGGCTAGTTAGGAGATTATTGGTATAAAAGCTAGACTGGCAATTGCAAGCAACATGTTCTTCTCTACTACCACTATTGACTTTATACTTACACTGTTTGGTAACATCAATTATTGTTTATGTAGACCCAGATTGTGAAGTCCGCGTCCCATACATTCTATTTCTATGGCACACATCCACTCTTTCTAGACACTGTTTACCTAGCCAGCATGTCATCATTGTCAGACAAACTTGAAGGGGACTACAGTAGAACAGTTGCATTATGGGATGTACGCAGGATACTGGAAAATACAGTTGGAAGGCTGTCATTAGGTAGGCTATTTATTTTATCTTAGAGAGGTATATAAATATCCTGTGAGTAATATTAGCTTCAGATCGCTTCCCATTTGGACCGTCAGTTGTGGCACTTGTTTCCAGTTGATCCTGGGCATTCTGAAGAAAGTCTCCAACACACCAGGATTGATGAAATCAGAGTGTTTAGTTACACACACGCCATCTTCTGCTGCATTGTCTGTCTGATGTTCTACCTCCTCCATAATCGGAATAAGCTGGTCTCATTCTCGACAGACGAGACATTTGTATTTATCATGGATCCCCATTAGCTGCTGCCAAGGCAGCAGCTACTCTTCCTGGGGTCCAGCAAAATTAAGGCAGTTATACATTTTTTAAAACATTACAATACATTCACAACAGATTTCACAACATATTAAGTGTGTGCCCTCAGGCCCCTACTCTGCTACCACAAATCTATCACACAAAATCCACGTGTACGTGTGTGTATAGTGCGTATGTTATCGTGTGTTTTTATGCATGTGTCTGTGCCTATGTTTGTGTTGCTTCACAGTCCCCACTGTTCCATAATGTTTATTTTTATCTGTTTTTTAAATCTAATTTGACTGCTTGCATGAGTTACTTGATGTGGAATAGACTTCCATGTAGTCATGGCTCTATGTAGTACTGTGCGCCTCCCATAGTCTGTTCTGGACATGGGGACAGTGAAGAGACCTCTGGTGGCATGTCTTGTGGGGTATGCATGGGTGTCCGAGCTGTGTGCCAGTAGTTCAAACAGACAGCTCGGTGCATTCAACATGTCAATACCTCTCACAAATACAAGTAGTGATGAAGTCAATCTCTCCTCCACTTTGAGCCAGGAGAGATTGACATGCATATTATTAATGTTAGCTCTCTGTGTACATCCAAGGGCCAGCTGTGCTGCCCTGTTCTGAGCCAATTGCAATTTTCCTAAGTCCCTCTTTGTGGAACCTGACCACACGACTGAACAGTAGTCCAGGTGCGACAAAATAAGGCCTGTAGGACCTGCCTTGTTGATAGTGCTGTTAAGAATGCAGAGCAGCGCTTATTATGGACAGGCTTCTCCCCATTCTAGCTACTGTTGTATCAATATGTTTTGACCATGACAGTTTACAATCCAGGGTTACTCCAAGCAGATTAGTCTCCTCAACTTGTTCAATTACCACATTATTCATTATAAGTTTTAGTTGAGGTTTAGGGTTTAGTGAATGATTTGTCCCAAATACAATGCTTTTAGTTTTTGAAATATTTAGGACTAACTTATTCATTGCCACCCATTCTGAAACTAACTGCAGCTTTTTGTAAGTGTTGCAGTCATTTCAGTCGCTGTGATAGCTGACGTGTATATTGTTGAGTCATCCACATACATAAACACACTGGCTTTATTCAAAGCCAGTGGCATGTTGTTAGTAAAGATTTAAAAAAGTAAGTGGCCTAGACAGCTGCCCTGGGGAATTCCTGATTCTACCTGGATTATGTTGGAGAGGCTTCCATTAAAGAACAACCTCTTATGTTAGACAGGTAACTCTTTGTCCACAATATAGCAGGGGGTGTAAAGCCATAACACATAAGTTTATCCAGCAACAGACTATGATCGATAATGTCAAAAGCCACACTGAAGTCTAACAAAACAGCCCCCACATTCACTGTCTGTTGGTCGAGGTAGACATCTCTGTTCTGGGAAGAGCCTGTGTTTCCTCGACATCTGCTCGCTCCTTTCTCTCTCTAGCTCTTTTCTCTCGGTCAGCCCGCAAATGGAATAATTCAGCCTCAGTATACTCCGGCTCAAACCGATATGGCACAGCAGTACCATTCTGAAAATAAGGCAGGTCTCCAATTTCCTCTTTGTTCTCGATCTGACATTCTTTACTCTAATTAAATTTGAAGAGGGCAGCAAATACTGTGAGGGAGTGAGAACAGAAAATGATTGTTTACATCCTTCAACCACGCCCACCTCGGAAGTCCCGGGTCCCAACTCGCGGCGCGGATTAATCTACTTCCTGGATTTCAATACGAAAATAACAACATTTGTAAAAATGTGCCTACTGAAATAGGTTAGCTGAAAAATTGTGCAAAGAAAGTCATTACAAGGACGATTAAAGTAATGGGAGGCCAGGGCGGTGTGTTTGGGAGGTATTTATAATGGACTTTGACGTTGCATGGGGTTTCTATAGGGAAGGCAGGGGTAGAATCAGCTTATTACCTACATTTAAATACTCAAGCAAAACTGCCTGTGGGGTACTGAGGGGTACTGACAAACCAACAGGCAAGTGTTATAAAGGGCCCAGAAGTGTTTTTGGGTGAACTTCCCCTTTAACTAACCATTTGTTTTATTTAAAGATACCAAACATAACATATCATACTAATTTGAGGGTCCAGGATTTACCTTTACTATGTTACGTCTAGTCTATGAGACCAGGCTGCCTCCCCATACGTTTGAAATATTGATGACCTTACTGTTACTTAATTCTTGACATAAATATGGGCATTTTAATTCATTCCTTTGGATAGAATAAATGTATCCCATTGTTTCGACATAAAGCAGTCCCTCCAGGATTCCGCGATTCTGTGATCACAAATGTTTATGCAATATCAACAATTTCCCTCATATTATGCAAGGGATTGCAAATTTGACCAATTACCGCACTATTTCCTCATAAAACAGTCAAACCATTGCAACATTATTGGATAAAACTACTGCAGTACAAAAGGAGGGCTCGCAATTTCAAACAATCTATGCACATTTCCCGCATAATATGGTTAAATCAAAACACGTCAACAAACTTTTTCCCTCATCAGCGCATTTTGCGACAAATTGGACAAAATAATCGCATATATAAATGTCAGAATTGCCACAGCAAAATCAAGCATTTTTGTCCACAAATATCACAAAAAATAATGAATTGTATTTACAATCTCTTGGGTCGAATTGAATTTAGTGTATTAGTAGAGACATATAACACCCAGTGTGGTTTGAACTGCATTTAGCACAGAACAACCTCTAGAAATTGAGGCAATGTCGGGAAGAAACACATTACACCAAACAAAGGGAATAAACATGAAAGCTCTCCTCTGCCTCTCCCATTTGTGCAGTTTAAAGCCCAACTATTACTAAAGTCGGCAACATAAGAGGAAACTGTACGAGGCGTCTGCTGTTCCTCCTGTCTCTGCAACGCTTAAAGCCTGTGCTTCCACACTGTGTGTGTGTGTGTGTCTCTGTGTGTGTGAGCAGCATTATAATACGGACTACAAGCTATAAGGACTTTTAAGATTTATGTGTGGGAGGCTGAAGCTCTCTATGGCGGTTATGTGGCGAGGTGAACAAAGCCGTCAGGTTTTCATGTCTGCTGTGTTACGGGTGTGTTGGATCTCAATCTTTTCCAGCTGAAGAAATAGGGCAATAAAAATGGACTCATAAATCAAATTCAGTGGGAATGTTTTACGTTTCTGGGGGTGGTTTTTGGCATGTCTAGGAGATTCAATGTCTTGTTTTTATTTTTATTTCTCAACAGGAGTGATCTTCTAATAGGATTTGTTTGGAATAATCTCATCTACCATATAAAAGGCAACAGGGTAAAACAAGATGGTCATCCTAGGAAAGGAGCTGCAGTTGCATCTACATCACATAATGCAAAAATACTTGGATTTCAATTCATTCTCCTGTCCAGTCTCTATGCCATTTTATTCTGTAGCTCCGTGGCTTGATGACTCATTGCGAGCTCATTGGGAGCTCACAGAACAGGGCTCCGGGCAGCCGAGCAGAAATTGAGGAAAACTAGACTCCCTGCGGACCTGGCATCTTTTCACTCCCTCCTCTCTACATTTTCTTCATCTGTTTCTGCTGCTAAAGCCACTTTCTACCACTCTAAATTCCAAGCATCTGCCTCTAACCCTAGGAAACTCTTTGCCACCTTCTCCTCCCTGCTGAATCCCCCCCCCCCCCCTCCCTCTCTGTGGATGACTTCGTCAACCATTTTGAAAAGAAGGTTGACGACATCCGATCCTTGTTTGTTAAGTCAAATGACACTGCTGGTCCTGCTCACACTCCCCTACCCTATGCTTTGACTTCTTTCTCCCCTCTCTCTCCAGATAAAATCTTGCGACTTGTGACGGCCGGCCGCCCAACAACCTGCCCGCTTGAACCTATCCCCTCCTCTCTTCTCCAGACCACCTCCGGTGACCTTCTCCCTTACCTCACCTCGCTCATCAACTCATCCTTGACCGCTGGCTATGTCCCTTCCGTCTTCAAGAGAGCGAGAGTTGCACCCCTTCTCAAAAAACCAACACTCGATCCCTCTGATGTCAACAACTACAGACCAGTATCCCTTCTTTCTTTTCTCTCCAATACTCTTGAGCGTGCCGTCTTTAGCCAACTCTCTTGCTAACTCTCTCAGAATGACCTTCTTGATCCAAACCAGTCAGGTTTCAAGACTGCTCATTCAACTGAGACTGCTCTTCTCTGTGTCACGGAGGCTCTCCGCACTGCTAAAGCTAACTCTCTCTCCTCTGCTCTTGTCCTTCTAGACCTGTCTGCTGCCTTTGATACTGTGAACCATCAGATCCTCCTCTCCACCCTCTCCGAGCTGGGCATCTTCGGCGCGGCTCACTCTTGGATTGCTCCTACCAAGTGGCGTGGCGAGAAGCTGTCTCCGCACCACGTGCTCTCACCACTGGTGTCCCCCAGGGCTCAGTTCTAGGCCCTCTCCTATTCTCGCTATACACCAAGTCACTTGGCTCTGTCATATCCTCACATGGCCTCTCCTATCATTGCTACGCAGACGACACACAACTAATCTTCTCCTTTCCCCCTTCTGATAACCAGGTGGCGAATCGCATCTCTGCATGTCTGGCAGACATATCAGTGTGGATGACAGATCACCACCTCAAGCTGAACCTTGGCAAGACGGAGCTGCTCTTCCTCCCGGGGAAGGACTGCCCGTTCCATGATCTCGCCATCACGGTTGACAACTCCGTTGTGTCCTCCTCCCAGAGTGCGAAGAGCCTTGGCGTGACCCTCGACAACACCCTGCCGTTCTCCGCTAACATCAAAGCGGTGACCCGATCCTGTAGGTTCATGCTCTACAACATTCGGAGAGTACGACCCTGCCTTACACAGGAAGCGGCACATGTCCTAATCCAGGCACTTGTCATCTCCCGTCTGGATTACTGCAACTCGCTGTTGGCTGGGCTCCCTGCCTGTGCCATTAAACCCCTACAACTCATCCAGAATGCCGCAGCCCGTCTGGTGTTCAACCTTCCCAAGTTCTCTCACGTCACCCCGCTCCTCCGCACACTCCACTGGCTTCCAGTTGAAGCTCGCATCTGCTACAAGACCATGGTGCTTGCCTACGGAGCTGTGAGGGGAACGGCACCTCCGTACCTTCAGGCTCTGATCAGTCCCTACACCCAAACGAGGGCATTGCGTTCATCCACCTCTGGCCTGCTGGCCCCCCTACCTCTGCGGAAGCACAGTTCCCGCTCAGCCCAGTCAAAACTGTTCGCTGCTCTGGCACCCCAATGGTGGAACAAGCTCCCTCACGACGCCAGGACAGCGGAGTCACTCACCACCTTCCGGAGACACTTGAAACCCCACCTCTTTAAGGAATACCTGGGATAGGATAAAGTAATCCTTCTACCCCCCCCCCCCCCCCCCCCGACCCCCCCCCCCCCCCCAAAAAAAAAAAAACATATAAAAAAACAAACATTGTAAAGTGGTTATCCCACCGGCTATAAGGTGAATGCACCAATTTGTAAGTCGCTCTGGATAAGAGCGTCTGCTAAATGACGTAAATGTAAATGTATATTTTGTAGCCTTTTTCTCAGATGTTAGAGGCACTCTGCACTGGTGTGAGGAAACATGTCCAAAACGCCAAACAGACAATATAGTGTTTTGATTTGAACCTGGCTTGGATAATGAAGATACCGTAGCTTTGGGCATTGACAAACGTGCAAATGATCCCTCTGATAACATACAGCTGCTGCTCTTTCTCTCTGCCTCAGTGTTAGCCTCTCTTTCAGATGAACAGTGGCCATCATAACAACTGAACATTGTTCACCTGCTGTAAAGGGCTAAACTCAGTTTGGGCTCCAAATCATTTTTGGGGTTATAGTTTTTCTCTCGACTTCAAACTAATAAACTTGATATCATCAGCTACCCCTAGATTTTGATAGTTTTGTTTCACCCTTGATTTTCTTCCAGGTCTTAAAGATCTCCTTGTGACTTTCTTTCAGGCCTTTATTAAACATTATCAAGCCAAGCGCATATCTTCATTGATCGGGCCTCCTGATTACATGTTGTAAAAATAATAATAAAAAGGCCTTGGAGCGAGAGCACATTACGACTCACTATTTTGATTTACTGCAGTAAACAGCACTGAAGCAATTGCACTAGGTCAAGAGGCTCTATCAATTGCCTTCTCCTTTTCCAGGGATGGGTATGATTTATAATTGAATTATGTAAAATGCTTGACACTTCTGAGTGGGGGTAGGTACCATGTGTCAAATGTTAACAGTGTTTACCTCTCTAGAGCCATGCCAAGCTACTGTGTATTAATCAAAACTAGAGGCAGATGCAAGTATGCAATCCATTTAAAAGCAACTGCCTGAGGAGAAACCACGAGGGGAAGCATATTTAAATATTTTCCTGCATTTCATTGAGGTATGCTACCATGGGCGGGTAATCTCATAGGCCTATATGACAAATCAGATTGAAATTAAAGTTTGTACAGTACATACCCCTCTTGGAGACATTTTCTTTTGGTCTTGGAGTGCATTAAGTTGGCCTATTGTAAAGCACAGCCATTTCTGTGGTGTCAAGAGGTGAAGAAGGACTATCAAATGCTGTATCCTTTTTGAGACATGGGTAAGATTTATAATCAAATTATGTGAATGTTTGACACATTTGAAGCGGGAGACACCATACGTCAAAGGTTAACATACTTTCCCTCTCTCTACAGACGGGATCAGGAACTAGGTGTAAATCAATGTAAGAGGCAGATGCAATATGCAATCCATTTCATAGTAACTGCATGGGGAACATGATAAAGCAAAGCATTTTGAAATGCATTTCTATATACTGTATTTAATTAGGGAGGATTCCGACATCGTAAGAGAGGACTGATGTTTTGATTAACAGTCTGATAAAATAATAAATGTCATACACCTTCATAATACAAACACATTTCATTCATCCTCTGCTATAGGTACAACTGTAACATCTTCCAGCTTTGTACACTGAATAGTCAGCTGAGAACTAACTAACTATTATGACATTGTTGGCATAGAGCCTAAAAAACTGTCAGATGGCCTCGAGGACAATCAGTTAAGTCCTTCCCACTTTTACGGATGATTTTACAGTCTCTGATAGTCTAACACTATCCAAGTGCACTATCCAATTAAATAATTAATGTGTTTATACAGTGTTGTGTTGCCAACAGTCTCGTCGATGGATCAATGGATTCCAATACACTAATTCTGACAGAATGCTAGCAAAAAACCCTGGAAGCTTTGAGTGGTTTATTTTATAAGCTCTAAAGGCCAATGACTCACTGTTTTTAGTCCTGAAACCCTAGGATGCATATGCCTAGTCAGAATTACCCGGCCTAAGGTTTTTCTTTGCTGCATTGATCCCCCAAAAAAATGTCTGCATCTAATATTCCAGGAATTCCTTAAATAATGTGTCTTTAATGTTCCAACATCATAGTTTTTGCATCACTACCCCAAGTTTTCATATGTGGGTCAAATATGACCCATATGTATTTCCTATGGAATCTGAGGTTTCCAATTCCGATGACACAGACTAAGTGCCTGTTGGTCAAGTTGGAGTTGTGGATGCACCTGGTAGTCCAGCTGTCCTACAGATGGGGAGGACTCTGAGGAGGAGGAGAGTGAAAACCAGTCAAATAGACTGAGTAAAAAGGGGTCTTACTGGAGTGAACAGAGAGTGGAGAGAGGTCAACAAAGAGGAACTAAAGGCCTTTATTGGTTTAACCCTCCTCGCCAGTGTGGAGAAAAGCTTGGATGTCTCCACATAGGAGCTTTTTTTGGATCCACTGCGGAATCCTATGTATAAGGCCACCATGTCAGTCGGATGATATGAGGATATCCATCGCTACCTGATGCTTGATGACAAGAGGACCAGAGTGTTCAGAGAGGCAGCCTTCCGGTATGTGTGGGACCTTTTCCCAGCAACTGCGTCATAGTGGATGAGCAGCTTGTGCCGTTCCGGTGCAGAAGCAGGTTCACACAGTACATGCCCAGCAAGCCTGCAAAATATGGCATAAAGATCTTCTGGGTGTGTGACGCAAGATGGCATAGTCTACACAGGCAGACAGCCAGGAGAGGAGGTTCAGAAGAACCTTGGAGAGAGCGTTGTCCGAAAGTTGTGCAGTGGAATGAGACAAACAGGTGAAGTATGCTCTCTAAGTATTATTGCAATACCTCGCTCAGCCTTTTTTATATTTTCTAGTGTGTATTTTAGATTGATATTGATAAATAAAACACAGATATTACATTATCGGGGCATCATGTTTACTATGCATTCTATGGTTAAAAGGTTTCTATAATAACCTCTAGCCTATAAACCAAATGTGGTGCATATCACATGTCCACTCACGGTATGTTTTCCCAATGTGTGAAACATAATGGAGAGATACAGTATTCACAGGCAGTGGTGTGGTATGGTAAATGCACTATTTCTAATGGCTGCACACATAGCCGCCTGCAAGGAGCCATACATTAAATCTGCTTACGCGCATGGATTAGAATTTACCTAACTGTAGGGAAACTGTCTGGAAGCAGAGTGAAAGTGATTAGTGAGTCTGTGTTGGAGTTATTCGTTATCAGAGTTGTCACCGAACATGTGTGTGTTGTTTTGGGTGTGAAATGACATCCATTCCAAATCATTCACATTCATGTTGTACTGTATGTGACCAGTGTAGCAGCTCATCTTCTAGGAATCTTCTGCAGGACGGGACACTCGTATTTCTGTTTCTTCAAATCAAGCCTGAAACAAAAAGGGGAACCTTTTACGATTTAAGCGTCTTTTTGCATGCTTAGTGCCCTTCGAAGTTGCAATGCATCGGTTTAGATTTACCTTAGTGATTCGGAAGACAACCAGATTTTTTTCTGCCATGAGAACACCTGATAAAACTCTTTAAAAAAACTTGCTCCCATATCTGATGTCTAGGACAGTCGAGCCCAGATAAGCATTATCACAAACAACACCGTAGGCCTCAAGCAAGTTCTGAATAAATTCTATGCCCTCTCTAGTGCCTTTTCAGCAAGCCCGACTTCCTTTCACCCTCTACCTCTCTCCACGGTTGCAGTTGCAAGCATAATTCAAAACACTTTCTAAGACTTTTGTATGGTTGTGTATTCAGCTTGGTGTAGACTTTGGTACACAATTCAAGTTAGAGAAAGACATATGACAAGGGGCATTGGGAAAAATCCTAAAGTGTTGCACACAGTGCAATGGCAAACTGCAGTAATCCCAAAACTAATTTGGGAATTATTGTCATGTCCTGTCGATGAAAAATGCTATAGTTACTTTGGGCACTGCGTTTGTGCAATTAGAAGTAGAAAATGTTGCCCAAGTTGTCAATAAAGGCTCACATCATAAGCTAGTTCTAGTATTTTCTTTTGGAACATTCAGAAATGTTGTATTGAGGCGCAATTGGCAGTAAGAAAATCTTCCATTCTGTCTTTTGATCCAGTTTTGTCTGTACATGCTGACTGAAAGCCTACGGTTAGGCCTCAGGAGGTGGTCTCCTCTCGCTGCACAACTCCACAGACATGGCCCTCAACATCACTCCTCTTGAACACTCAAGAAGTTTCAACTCTGCCAACCGCTTCTCTCTAGCTTGTCCTTGACTTGGGGAGGTAAAAAGAAGGAAGGGTACGGGCTGAGAGAGGGACGAGGTGATGGCTGGAGCACATTGTTCCTGCTGCCAGCAGCCAGCCCCAAAGGACACGGGCAACAAACAAACCTCGACAGAATGGCAGCCATGCAATTAAGGGGCTAGTTTTGGTGCGATAATCTCTCAGCCTGATTTAAAGTATCAGCACCGAAGAAAGCTGTCCCCTGTGTTTGTGATGAGTTGGCTTAATTACAGCTTGGGGAAAGTATGTTTACGGAGGAACGTTTTTAGGACTTGTTTTGGTTGCCCCATTGTAACAAAGTAATGCGGCCATTATGTGGTGATTCATCAACGATGGCTGAAGAATATGTTTGCTTAGAAATCCAAATCCTTCAATACACATAATACATTAAATATATAAAAAGTATTTAGAAGCTCCAAACAATTATGCAAAAGCTAAGTAATATCAAGTTTGCTCGCTTCAAATTTAACAACTCCATCCATTTTCATTTCTGCTAACTCAAGAAATTCAAGTGCATACACTGTTTATACAGTTCATCCATTGTGGGTCCTGTGCCAGATCGCTTCTGGGTGTCACTTCACAGATTCAGCTCAGAGTGGTTTATGTTATGTCTAGAGTGGATGCTGGGCCCCTCAATAATGCAGAGCTTTATCGGAACCAGAACTAAGCTTCTGACAGCTGCATTTGGAGGCTTTTTAATATAGCTCCTCCTCATGAGAGAGAGAGGGAGAAGGAAAGAGAGAGACAGTGAGAGGTGGGGGCTCCTTGCTTAAATCTGTGGCTCACAGCACTCCAAGAAGTGAAAGTTATTTCACAAATTTTTGCCAAAACAAGCTGTGGGAGAAGATTTCTGCTTCTTTAAATGTCACAAAATGCTGTTCCTAGCGATGTTTTGGGGTCAACTAAATAAATTGATTATTCAAGATTAATTATTCACAGTGTATAGGTTTACAAACCCAGTCAACCAATTCTCCACATATCATCAATTTCAGCAGTTCCTCAAATTCACCAAAATCATATAATATACATATGATCTCCAAATATTTCATTCTTCTTTAATTTAAAAATAGTGACAAACAAACAACTGTAACTTTTCTCTAATACTTTCTAAAGCAGGGGTGTCAAACTCATTTTGCCCCGCGGGCCACATTCGGTCTTCTCTGAAGTCGGGAGGTGTATATTTCCTCGCCTTTACATTTTGTAAAATATAGTCATCTATCCATCGCTTTAGCAATTTCCGATGCTCCCTGACTGGCTTGCTTTCGTTTCGATGACGGTTAGCAAGCTGGACAGAGTGAAAATACTATAGCTGTAGGTTCATTATAATTTCTACATTGAAAAAACTAAAACCAAATTGAAACAATATTGATTAAGATAACACCCCCCCACCCAAAAAAAAAAAGTTTGTTTTTTAAAATACTCAAACCACCCGCGGTTCGGATTGAATGGGCTGTATGTTTGACACCCCTGTTCCAAAGGATCCACATTGGAATTTAAATAGGCTTAAAGCACACACCTAATTAAGCCAATCATTCAAAAGGTCATCTAATGTGAATTAGTGTTGCTCATATGCCAGCCTTTAACCATCTCCGCAGGATCCCTTGTTGGCAAGAAAAACACCTGTGGTTTCCTGTCATAAAAGATTGTTTCACACTAATTGGCTCAAGTGATCTTGTATTGTTAGTTGATATTATTGGATAGGTGCAATGAGCACAACCTATTGGATGGGGTAACACTTAGCAGACATGAGAGAAGACAATGAGCCAATCACATGCAGTATACTAGACTATGATGGGGCATTTAGTAAGATGCATCTTTATAAATAGTCATTTCCAGTCCTTCAAATTTTATTCAGGATTTGAAGAACAAAATGATACGAGCCAAATGACACAGAATGTATTGCCATTTCATACACCCAAGAAACTATCTGCATACATATTAATTCATTCTTTACATTTAGGAAATATATACAGTAATACTTATCAGGATTTTTGGAGGACTTGAAATTAGACACAATTCATCAGAAAATGAATGCGAGTAATAATGGATGATCCTACAACTGATCTTAAAAATCTATTTTATATGTGAAATCAAAGCACTTTCTTCATGTCCTTTCAAATGTGAGGTCCTGCCTACAAGGGAATTTCTTCCCCAGAACATCTCCATCACATTTCACTTTCATCTATCTCCAAGAGAAAGGGAATATGTTCTTTGTTGAGAAGGATAATTCATTTTCAAGTTCTCCCAGTGCTTTGAAATTCTCCTCTAATAAGACATGATCATATTTGCCCTAATCATGTAAGTAAAGCGTACTCATGCAAGTTGTGTAACATTGACAGTTACTTGGATCTGAGTTTGGATCTGTGTGTTGTCAATGCCAGTCCAAACTTTCAATTTCAAATGTTGATTTTGAACAAACTGCCTGATTGGAGCCCTCATGTAAGGATAATTAAAGATGATCAGGATTGGACAATAAATAAGCATCAAGTAAACCAGTGGTCACCAACTGGTCGATCGTGATCGACTGGTTGATCGTCTAGGCATTCCTAGACGATCTACAAAAATGTCTGTGGAAATCCAACGACAAAGCCTTGCAGTCCTGTTTTTTTTTTTATTCATCTTGCGATGTTAGCGGTAGGTGTACTTGATTCAGCTGCCCTGCGTGCCGGGTAGCCAAAGTGCTCCCGTTTTGAACCATTTGATTTGTCTTAAGGCAGTGGTTCTCAAACCTCTCCTAGGGGACCCGCAGACGTTTCACAATTTAGTTGTAGCTCTGAACTAGCTCACCTGAGTCACCTATTCAAGGGCTTGATGATTTGTTGGCATGTTGAATCAGGTGTGCTAGCTCTGAAATAGATACAATACATACAGTGGGGAAAAAAGTATTTAGTCAGCCACCAATTGTGCAAGTTCTCCCACTTAAAAAGATGAGAGAGGCCTGTAATTTTCATCATAGGTACACGTCAACTATGAAAGACAAAATGATAATTTTTTTTCCAGAAAATCACATTGTAGGATTTTTAATGAATTTATTTGCAAATTATTGGGGAAAATAAGTATTTGGTCAATAACAAAAGTTTCTCAATACTTTGTTATATACTCTTTGTTGGCAATGACACAGGTCAAACGTTTTCTGTAAGTCTTCACAAGGTTTTCACACACTGTTGCTGGTATTTTGGCCCATTCCTCCATGCAGATCTCCTCTAGAGCAGTGATGTTTTGGGGCTGTCGCTGGGCAACATGGACTTTCAACTCCCTCCAAAGATTTTCTATGGGGTTGAGATCTGGAGACTGGCTAGGCCACTCCAGGACCTTGAAATGCTTCTTACGAAGCCACTCCTTCGTTGCCCGGGCGGTGTGTTTGGGATCATTGTCATGCTGAAAGACCCAGCCACGTTTCATCTTCAATGCCCTTGCTGATGGAAGGAGGTTTTCACTCAAAATCTCATGATACATGGCCCCATTCATTCTTTCCTTTACACGGATCAGTCGTCCTGGTCCCTTTGCAGAAAAACAGCCCCAAAGCATGATGTTTCCACCCCCATGCTTCACAGTAGGTATGGTGTTCTTTGGATGCAACTCAGCATTCTTTGTCCTCCAAACACGACGAGTTGAGTTTTTACCAAAAAGTTATATTTTGGTTTCATCTGACCATATGACATTCTCCCAATCCTCTTCTGGATCATCCAAATGCACTCTAGCAAACTTCAGACGGGCCTGGACATGTACTGGCTTAAGCAGGGGGACACGTCTGGCACTGCAGGATTTGAGTCCCTGGCGGCGTAGTGTGTTACTGATGGTAGGCTTTGTTACTTTGGTCCCAGCTCTCTGCAGGTCATTCACTAGGTCCCCCCGTGTGGTTCTGGGATTTTTGCTCACCGTTCTTGTGATCATTTTGACCCCACGGGGTGAGATCTTGCGTGGAGCCCCAGATCGAGGGAGATTATCAGTGGTCTTGTATGTCTTCCATTTCCTAATAATTGCTCCCACAGTTGATTTCTTCAAACCAAGCTGCTTACCTATTGCAGATTCAGTCTTCCCAGCCTGGTGCAGGTCTACAATTTTGTTTCTGGTGTCCTTTGACAGCTCTTTGGTCTTGGCCATAGTGGAGTTTGGAGTGTGACTGTTTGAGGTTGTGGACAGGTGTCTTTTATACTGATAACAAGTTCAAACAGGTGCCATTAATACAGGTAACGAGTGGAGGACAGAGGAGCCTCTTAAAGAAGAAGTTACAGGTCTGTGAGAGCCAGAAATCTTGCTTGTTTGTAGGTGACCAAATACTTATTTTCCACCATAATTTGCAAATAAATTCGGAAAAAATCCTACAATGTGATTTTCTGGAGAAAAAAATTCTCAATTTGTCTGTCATAGTTGACGTGTACCTATGATGAAAATTACAGGCCTCTCTCATCTTTTTAAGTGGGAGAACTTGCACAATTGGTGGCTGACTAAATACTTTTTTTCCCCACTGTAGAACTGCTGGGGGTTCCCCGAGGAGAGGTTTGAGAATCACTGTCTTCAGGTACAAACTCCACCTACCTGGCGTGCCTGGAGAGCTAAATCAACAGTTTGCCAATAGGATTGCTCAAATCACGATTCCTCCAGCTTCCACGACCCCACCCACAGCCAAGTTGACACTAGCCCATGTGAGATTTCATAACTTTTAAAACCATGACCAGAGAGAGACTTTCAAAGAATACAGCAAAGAGATGCTGTTTTTATGAGTGAGTTTATGTTAAAGTTTTTATTCAGCGCTTTTACAAACCCTTAAATGCGCTTCTCTCTACTTCCACTCGCGCTATAACCAGCACTCCAGCTGCAATGAATGAGTTGCTAAGTGTATTGATAGGCTTGCATTGTTATTATTAGCGGCTCGTCGTGTCTATGTTAATAGAGGAATATTTCACTTTCTCTGGTCATAGAAAAAACAACATGAATTTGTGCATGAGGCAGAAATAATGCAGTGTGACTTGAGGTGGAAGACGGTGTCCCCTCCTTCTGGTCTGTCTCACTGGAGGAAAGGAGAGCGCAGGGACCGTGAGAGGTGGACCCTCTGCTGCTCACCCCATCTCTCCGTGGAGACTGACCATAAGATGCATGCAGTCCAGTAAAATAAAAAAGCAAATTATTTAAAATGTATGCTCAGCTGTGCCTCAAGTAATACAACTGATCTATTTTGTTATCATAGCTCGAGTTTTGAAATATAATATGGTCTGAGAAGAACAACATTGACAGGCCTTTGCATAGCCAATATGCTGTGATAATGTATTAGGCCAACTGCACAAACATCATTCCTACAGAACTGTTTTTATTAGGTTAATGTTGCAAAGGCTTACATTTTTTAAGTCATGTTAAATAATCTGAGCGGTAGATCTCGCCTTACATTTTGACTGCAAAAGTGGTCTTTACTCAAAAAATGTTGGTGACCACTGAACTGTTTATTGTGCAACAACTGCACTTTTTACCCAATTTAACAGAGTACTTGAAATAGCTTGTAAAAAATGATCCTCATATAGCGCCCAATTAACATAGGACTCTCACGTTAACAAGCCAGCTTCTAAATAACATGATCTTCCAGTCACAGAATATTGGTAGGATATTTGCAAATTGTTGTACATTTGTTAGGTATCTAGAGCATTACTAGAAATTGCTATCAGCTTATCACCAATGCCATCAAATGATAATCATTTTAACCTTGTTTAACATGTTAGTAATTCTTGAAGACTTCATGCTGGAGAAGCCAATTGTTCAGATGGATGCCTCAACTTAAAAGGTACTACATGTAACAATTCAACAACGAACCGTCTCCTGTTTTTAAATTGACTAGGGCCAGCAAATCCCTTGTTGTCAAATTTACTGTTCCGTTATTGAATTGACAACAAGATATTTGCTGGCCCCAGTCAATTTGACAACAAGAGCCGGTCTGTCTTTAGTTGACCAATAAGAAGGCTGCAACATTAGAATGCAATTTTGTGTGGGCCAAATCAAATTTGGGGGGAAAGATAGTGAAACACTATCATTCCACTATTACTGTAGATATTGTATATTAAGGACATTCAGGACTGAAATTACAATGCAAACATATTACATATAGCTCCTCTAATCTGCAATATGAGTGTCTGCTAAATGACGTAAATGTAAAAATGTACATGGTGGTGTTAGCTGCTGAGGACTCCTGTGGATTTAGAAAGGTCTGTAGCTTCAGGACCCTCGCACTCCACACGCATCCCTCAGGCCCACACTATTGTGATGATAAGAGGAAACCTGCATGTGATAGATGTTTTTTCTATCTAGAAGAAAGACCAAAAAAATCAGAAAAGAGAAGCTACTGTAAGCACCAAGCAACATAGATTCATATATATAGCGCTTCATAGACTGACAGTTCATAGGTTCATAGGTACATAGGGCATTAACCAGTGCTTCATTTGTACCGAAACAAGCTGGAATGCATTCTGGCACCACTCGATTTGGGACTGCTCGCTGGGACCTATTTGCATGGATCTGGCACCATGATATGATATTTATTAGAGCCCCCTTTTGAAATATGGGTGCCTCCAGTGTCTACATAGAAGATTTAACTGAAAGTGACATACGGAAATTGATGCAAAAACCTAAGCTGGAAATGTTATTTAAATTATGCAAAGATATATTTGAGGTATAGAGTTTGATATCCAAACCTGTTGGTATGCTAACATTGATCATAGTATCTTTGAATAGATCAACAAAATCCCTGTGGGAAACAAAATAGAATTTGAGGGTGTGTTCAGTCAACCCTGTAGTTTGACAATTTATCAATCGACCATATTGTGTATCATATGTTAATATTTACACTACTGTTAAAAAATTACAGATGCCATGAACGGCTGTAATGTATTTAGCTAGTTATGTTGTAAAATACATTACCTTTACTGTTTGCATTCAATCTTGTCTCCTAAATGCATCAAAGTTGAACTATGTGGACACTTCCCCCATCGTTGAGAACGACACATGAGCATGTAGAGTTGCACTCATTTTTGGCGCTAAAACATCCTCCCCTCTTCTCTTTTCCTCATCCTCAATATACTTCCTCAGGCTGGATGTCGTCTCATGTTCTGATTCCATACCCTCTCCTGCCATGCTGATGCAAGTCCCTGGGAAGCCAATATCTCTGCACCTGTCTGTCTGAAACATCATCACGGACACACTCTAAAAATCATTGAATGTGTTACTATAAGATTTTATCAGAAACAAATGGTTCTATTGTGAGAAACCAATGGGGGACGACACAAAGGCCTAAGCTGTAGCTGACAGACATTCTCTCCCGACATACAGAGATCCACTCCTTTTAATCCAAAGAGAGAAATTTGGCAGGAAGTTGGTTGGGGTCTAACAAGCCACCAAACTTACAACAGGCTTTCATGTCCCATTCATCAACCCCATTTGCTTGTCAACTACTAATGATCCTTTAGTGCGATACCTCATTCTTGCCCTTTTTCTTTGGTAATGTGTGAGCGCGTGATATATTACACGTCGGCTTAGAAAGATGGCGTCTATGCAACGCTATTCAAAACCCATTTTCCTTTGTCACAGGACTCACAGCAGACAGGGCTTCTGCAGTGCTATGATTAGATTTCCTCCCTTGCTTGGGCAGCTCTACACTGTCTGCTCAGTGTGTGTGTGTGTGTGTGTGTGTGTGTGTGTGTGTGTGTGTGTGTGTGTGTGTGTGTGTGTGTAGTCAGAGGCCTGCACCACCTATACTAAAGACTGATGTTGACTGGCTGATTTGCCTTGCATGCTGAGTGAGTGTCTTGCGGCTTTAATCCGCTCGCTGCAGTCCCAGCTGAACAGGCAGATATTGACCAGGGAGCATCTCTGTTAAAACTTGGCCATGCCACGCTCTCGCTCTCTCCTCTCTCCATTTTCTCTCTGCACACAATGTTTTTCCCCCATTAAAACAGAGAGAGTGAGGCTTATCTGAATGTGACTGCACGGCCAGGATTTGTCTGACTCCAACCTTACTTTAATCCATTGTTAAGGACAACATAATACCACAATGTTTTCTTTTTTATGGGAAAGACAAGGTAGTTAACTGGGTGTTAATTGAATATTCTTGTGGCGTTAGTCATACAGTACATTGTTTCTTTGAGTCTGAGGTTTTTTACTTAAAAAGGTGGGACTGTTTTTGTTGTTGCATTGGAACTGTTTACAGATGCAAGTTTCAAGGAATTACAAGGGGTTTGGGGCTACATTGGAGGTTCATAGTAGTGGAGGACTAGTTGCAGCAGTTCTGAGAGCACTGGTAACGTCAATTACAGAAGGGCAATTCCATGGTAACAGAATTATGCTGAGACTCAATGCAGATGCAAAGTTTGGTAACAGAATGAATGTTTGTGCTGTTTGTGCCGTTATTCTGTTACCAAACTTTGCATCTGAACTGTTCTTCAAGTAAATGTGTTTTTGTAAGATTTTCAGTGGACATTGTCAAAAGTCGTCCTTGTGCATAGAGTTGTATGGTTTATTTAACTTTGAATTCATTGATTTTTGTTTGGCATACATTTTAACGGAATAAATCTGTCTCAGCATCATTCTGTTGGTGGAATTGCCCAAAACTAGCAAAGTTCGTACCCCCTCCCCCATTCTAATTATTAGCTAGGATTAATTCATTAAGCTGAGCCATTGTGTTGAACACAAAGCCATTTGCACTTTGTCTTAACTCTACATGGTGGTATCAAAGAGGTAAGAAGCTGAATGAAAAACGTGTCTCTCAAAAGCAAAGAATATAAAAACTAGGCAATTATGGAACTATTATTCAAAGGATGTATAGGTTTGAAACTGTGCCACTCAGTTCCGAGCCAAAATCTGTCATTTCGACAGGACAGTGACAAAAGGGTACATTGATTAGTTTAAAAATGAAAATGTGTAATATTGAGGATGATATGGAAACACTATGGAATGTAATTTTAGGGCTTTATGAAAACAGAATATCAACAGATGGGTGACACCACATCATCTGACATTAGTTGCAGACTTTTGAGTGCCTAATTAAACTCGAAATCCATGACAGTCTGATGGAGAATGATGAGAAAGTGAGAATAATGTTAAAAAATAAAAAAAAGGTGAAAATATACAGCCTGGCAAAGAAGTGAAAGGTAAGGTATTATGTTTATGTTTATATATAGACAGCAGTATATTATTCAAGACCTTACTTCAGTGTTGGCATTGGCCATATGGTAGCCCGAGACTGACCTGGCCTTGTTAAAGTAGTCATGGCTGCTGGCAGGCTTCAGGACCAGGGCTCGAATTTCCCGGTGACATCAACGGCCAAATGCAAGCCCTGGTGTGGCCATAATGTCCCCTAAAAAAAGCCATGCCTTGCAGTCGAAGTGGCCATTGTGCCCTTGTGCTGAACATAACTATAATTCATTTCTCCCAGCTGCCAATCGCCCTGCTCCGAAGCACCTCTCACTCACATGGCTCTCTCAATTCTTATTAGCCGTCCGTCACGTGATCGGGTCCTTCTCACAGGCATCTCAGCTCCAAAGTAGGCTACTAATTGAGACGGACACGTCGTTCTGTGCGAGAAATAAATATTCCAAATAGGGTCTGGGACAGGTGTGGGAAGACAGATCCCAAATGAATACAACCATTGTACATCAAAAAACATTTTAAAAGCAATGAGGCTGATGCAACAGATCAGAACTTTTAGATGAAAATGTTGATAAACTATTTGGCTATTTCTTCACATTATAAGCACAGCAGTGTGCATAAGGCAGTAGGCTATAAGCACTAATGTTCCAAAATGCAATTAGCAGGAAAACACAGTTCTCCAAAGCGTACCGCATGGCTTGTTAAAATGACTAGGATTGTGTCTTTGGCTACTGGACAATGACAATAAGTTGAGATCATCATAGAAATACTGGTTTCAATGGCATATGAGGAAGTGTTTATAAAAGAATTCCCTTAACATTAAGATATGCCTCATAAAATGACACACAAAAAAACGTCCAGGTTCTAAACAATTACGTTTATGGTTAAATAGTTTCAAAATGTTGACGGCCTCCATTCAGATTGCAAGGTGGGTGTTGTTGCGCAATAGGCAGTGGTCTTTCTCTCCTATCTAAATGAACAGTGCCTCGAGTTTGACAGAATCAAGCCTTTAGACGTTAATATTAATTATCCGACCTACATTATATTTGTTAAACATGACTGCCGTTTAGCCTATATATACACTGCTCAAAAAAATTAAGGGAACACTTAAACAACACAATGTAACTCCAAGTCAATCACACTTCTGTGAAATCAAACTGTCCACTTAGGAAGCAACACTGATTGACAATACATTTCACATGCTGTTGTGCAAATGGAATAGACAACAGGTGGAAATTATAGGCAATTAGCAAGACACCCCCAATAAAGAAGTGGTTCTGCAGGTGGTGACCACTGTCGTAGAAACATTTGACTAAGAGATAATCAACTCAAACAAAATATCTCTATAGACACGGAAGCCTGTGAATTCAAGAATTTAGACTCTTTATTGCATAACAAAAAGCCTGAGTTTTTTCTCCATGGATAAACTGTCTCTCTCTGACTTAGAGATCTCTTTTATACACACAAATAAACAAACATGCGCACATTCCTAACTTATTTTAGTTCTGCACCGTCCTTCTTTTTCAACATCCAGCTGTCACATAATGTCCACTCCAAAAGGTCATGAATGCTTTTTCTATATGAAGCCTTTTCATTCTATCATTCTATTGGCTGCGTAGCGCAGGCCCCCTTCTTAAAACAGAACTAATGCAATGCACACTGTTGAAAGCCTCTGTGAAAGAACACATGCATTCATTTAAAACATAGCATACACTTAATGTCTACATTTCTTATTTAAACATATTTCTTAATTATACAATATCAAACATGTTTATTACATTTTACCTTTGGCATCTCCCTTCATGTCATAATGATACATAAAATAATCCTACATATCCCCCCTATGGGACATTCCAATATTGTCCCAAATAATACAAAGATTAATTACCAAATATATGTAAGCATATGCAGTTACTTATTCTTAGCCTTGCCACATTTGGTTTCACTTCACACACATATTCAACCCAATATATCTTCCTCATTACTTGACCCATCCTGATGAGGACCCAGAGCCCAGTCAGGTATTGGATACAAGTCCGGAAGGTTTTCCTCTAAATTAACCTCCACATTTTCCTGTTGGGCTTTGTAACCATGACAGACCCATCCACCCCCAGGGACAACTCCATACAGACATTCAGGATTCCCAAATGGACAGTCCATTGGTCCTCCTTTAACATTACAAGATTTCCCAAATTCATTAACATATTGTCCTGGAGCTCCCTGAACTGGGTGTATTTCTTTGGCTGAAATAGTAACATTTGTCTGTACAGTCATTTGTTTTACTGTGGTTTGAATCAAAAGTGATTTTAACAGAGGTAGTATACAACAAAACACTACTCCCATTACTACAAGTGATATTCCTATCATTATTCCCATTTTTGTAAACATTGCACCCCATTTTCCCAAAGTTAATTCCATCCAGTCCCAAACATGAACATCATACCCAGCATTATCCTTAACCTCTTTTCGTAGTCCCTTGAGTTTAGTCATTGCTTCCGTGAAAGAACCATCCGGGGCAGTATTATTGGGGATAAAAGTACAACATTCATCTCCAAACATAACACAAACTCCACCTTGGCACATATCGATACTGGCCAAATGTACATTTATATTATAATAATTCTAGCATTAACTTCCTCATACCAAGAATTACATCAGATCAGTACCCTAATGCATTGTCCCAATTACTATAAATTTAGTAGTGTATAATACCTCCTTAATCAACATACACTCCCTTCCTCTACCGGCACTCAATCTCCTGGCGTCTTCATTATGTCCTTCATAGTTCTTCATAGTTCATATTCCAATGTCACACCTGAACCACCACACCTCCACCATCATCCTGTTTTGTCCATGTGCAAACCAGTATACCCAAACTAGGAAGAATGTTGCATTTGCATAGACATCTTTCCTCACATTCTTGAAAGAAAAAGCACAAAAGAGAAAGCATTTGATTGCTTTGATTTGATGTTGGATTCAGGTCAGAGATGGGTCAGACAGGAACATCTTCAACGCCTTTGTTGTTCCTCTTCAGCCGAGTAGAGGATTTTTGGTTTTTATTGAGGTTTACACCGTTCTGAGCCAATTGATCTCTGCAATGCATTACGACACCATCCGTTGTAACCTCAGGAAAGGACAGATCATAACAGTTCAGTTGAGTTAATTTCCAATCCAAAACATCCCTATTAACATTGTCTACATGACAAATCATTATGTTTCACATTCTCCCTTGAATTCTTCCAAATTATATAACCCAATTGTTTTATTGTAACATTCCTATATTTTTGCTCATAACAATTGCTTACACTTCTCTCTTCTAATAACACTTTCCCCTGGAAATCTAACACCAAATACTACATCAAATTGTTTATCTAAGTATTGGACTGTTTTCCTTATGTCTATGATTCACCTGTCTCTTTCTTTCATTACCCTAAGGTCACACTACCCCATGTGACTTCCCCATACTCTTTGTGCTGGTTTCTCACACACCAATACTATTTAACCCTTGTATTTTAATAGTGATCCCTTCCTGTATTTTTAGTTATGGTTCCTGCCTGTGCAAGAATCTACATTCTACTCCTGCCTATATCCCTTCTATGTCTTGTTCTTCTGCTCTTTATTTTATTATCAGTACTCCATTCCCCTTATTCTCAGGTAACTAGTCTAGTACATATTAATCAATGATAAGGATATCTGGTGCGTCTTGGAGGTCTGGGATCTCTCAATCATCAGTTCCCTCACTCTGGTACAATGGTTAAGATGATACCCAATACTCCCCTCTATCAGTACCATCATTGGTATAACCTGGACAACGATATGTAGGTCACTTCTGTTGTTAACCTTCCCCCGTCACTAGGGTCTCCGGATCAGCCAAAGTCCCTCTCAATCTATAAACATCGGTCTGTGAAAAGTGTCCTTCTTTCAGCCTTCCCATAGGGAAGCTCAGAGTTACTGCTGCAAAGACACAAGCACAGACACACACAAAAGACAACAATGCTACCCAATGGCTGAGGTTGGAACACTCCTATAGTGGGGAACATGGATCTTAGTATCTGTCTCCACCACTTTTACCATCATTAAGGTAGCCTACAACCCTGGTGCAGGCCCCTCCACATAGGGTCTTTCCAGCTCTTTCTTCTGTAGTCTTTTGCCATCACATAGTCTCCAGGGCACAGAAAATACTCAGATTATCCTACTCAGTTGGGCAGAGTTATCTTCACTCATGAAAATAAAATCTTAAGAACATTGTTATGTTAGGTGAGACACAGTATGCTACTCCTGTCCTCTCATCCGTCAAGAGAAGCCTTGAGATTATGAAGCACACCTGCTTCCAGCTTGTTGTCATCCACTTATTTCATAGACAGACCACCTCTACACCATGCCTCCTATTACAAAAACAAAAATGATTTAACCTAACCCATAACACATTATTACTACTGCTCACATCCTTAATACTCCTTGCATACTTCCCCCCTTGGACACATACATCACATCGTGATTCATGTGTACAAAAAACAAAACAAAACAATGTTGCCTATCAAACCTAACATAATAACTAACCTTAAAATGACAACCCTTGAGCATATCTTTACTTAACTGTATTCTATAACACTATTCAAGGAATACTTCTCCTTCAGGACTAACTCTCTCACTTCATCCTTGTCCTGTTTAGACTTATTTATATATAGGATTTTTCCAATTTGTAAACTTCTTCACAATTATCCTTATTTTATCTAACCCCTTAATTCAGCATGCCTCTAGAATTCATAGTGCGGGTGATCAGGTCACACTATGAAGCCAGGACAGATTTCAGAGGTCATTGAAATCATTCAATGAATTGTTTCATCCTATAGTCTACTACTTCTAACAACCATCAAAACCTTTCATAGATGTTGTAATTCCTTAGTACAGCTCTTTTCAAAATAAATCATACATATTTACTTATCCCTCAGTAAATAACCCAAATTACATGTGTATGCCCCTTTAAGATATTTCACTTCCATCCTGTCAAAAAAAACCAAATAGAAATAAAAATCCTATACAACTAACTTTTCATACTAAGTAGTTTGTTTGTGGTTATTTGAACACCATACAGTAAAACAATAAACAAACAAAAATGGCCAGGCCTTATTTATTTTTGTAGCTCCCTATGACAACCTAAAAATAAAACTACTTAATTTTACTATCTAGTTCCACCCTAGCCTACAGACTTTTTAAACCTCCCACTAAAGAAATCCCCATGTTCCTGGAAGAGAAAGTATACATGTCGTTAACATATAATCAACAATCCAAAGATAGTAATTACACACAAAACATCATACATATATCCCCAGTCCTATCTCATCAACAATCATTAACCCCAGCATCCATTTAAAATTGTTTGATACGTCGCCCTACTTTACCCCTAACCTAATAATATAGGAGACTCCCATCAATCCTTAAAAGAAAACTCCCACTTAGAAGACACTAGATAATAACCCATTTTATTAAGTTAACTACACCTTCCACTATTGTGGGCGGCAGGTAGCTTAGTGGTTAAGAGCGTTGTGCCAGTAACCGAAAGGTCACTGGTTCTAATCCCCGAGCCGACTAGGTGAAAAAATCTGTCGATGTGCCCTTGAGCAAGGCACTTAACCCTAATTGCTCCTGTAAGTCGCTCTGGATAAGAGCGTCTGCTAAATGACCAATTATTTATTTATTTTTATTGTCATTTGTTTAATCTAACAAAACCTTATTCAATGACTACCACGTACTCTCCTCTCCATACCCATTATCATTTTAGCAGATGCTCTTTTTCCAAACAACACTCATTCGTGAGCTCATACCTTTCTATACTTATACTAGCCCCCCTTGGGAATCGAACACCCAACCCTGGCGTTGCAAGCACCGTGCTCTACCAACTGAGCTACAGCGGACCACAGATGAGATTATAGTGCCTTTTTCTGATAATGTTATAATTGTAGCCTATTGCATTACTTTAGTTTAAAATATAAGTTTGTTTATTCAACAAATCCAGAACCCACTATAAATTGATGCTATTCCCTCAGCAAAAAAGCCAAAGCTCCTTGCATCCCCTAGTTAACGTAATGAAAATACATTATCATTCTAAAATTCACCAAATATTCGCATACATTACTGATGTCACGCAAACCATAGAATAAAGTAATAACAATTAGAATTTTGTCAAATAAATGTTTTCCATCCAGCTATTCAAACTTTCTTTAAATAACTATTTCAGCTCGATACAGTCAAACAAGTATGACTCTCTTTTAACCGGAAACTAATTCATGGCATTAGTAAAGTCTATTCACATCCCAACAATAACTAATAATATATGTATATTCATATATTAAACTACCTTACTTTCATTCCAGTCTACCTAAACAATTCAAATTATGGCCAAATCTCTTATCCAAATTGCCAGTCCGCTATTCAAATGTAACTGTCCTTTCTGATTTAGACTATAGACACTCCTCCTTTCCCGTTGAATAAGTGAGTCCTTCAGTCTGAAAAGACGCAGGCTACTAGATCTTCCAATCTTATCCTGACTGTTCCTTCAATCTAAACACCCCACAACTATAGCTAAACTATACTTAGAAACCCTAGACTCTGTTCAGCGATGCAGAATCTATGCTTTATCAAAATGACAAGTTAATCCTCTGTTATTCCAATGATAATGGTCAGTAATTTTAGTATCTAACACATACCACACTTTATCAGAAAATAGCTTTGAAGGACACAGATCTCACACGCTCAACGTACTCAACTTAGCAGTCAACAAGTCAAACCCCACATTCATTGATTTGGAAACAGATCTAACAACCTAACCAAATGAATTATATATATGCTTCTGAAATAATAGATAGTTTATTATATTGCTTAATTCTACCACATGTCCTATGTACTCTCTCCCATTTTCACATCTGTCTACGTGTTTGAGCAAGTCAACACCTATAATTTTATCCAATCCCTCGTATTTACCATACCCACATAAAATTCATTTTACTCCAATTTATTCATATCTACCAAACCCTTCATGTTTCTAATTATTCTTTATTGCCACAATCTGTTAATCACCATCTAGTCTCAGCAGAACAAACAACAAATTACTCAAATCCTTTCCCTTAGTCATAGAATCCTCCTAGAATCATATAGGCTGGTCACTATTCCCCGATCTTACAAAATTCTATGACAGGCATTGTTGTACGAAACTCCAAGATATCATATACAAGAAAAGCTTATTATTTCAATGTATATATAATTATCAAACACACCTCTATATCTCATCATTCAAACTTCAGAGTGTGACCAATTTACATCATTATACCACTCTTATTCCATATTTATGTTGTTCTTAAACGCCCTTAATCACTTTGTATAACCTACAGGAATATTTTATTCTATCAAAAGGCCCAAATTTGAAGTGTTAACCCTATTCTAGTTATTATTTTACGTAGTCAATTTATCACAATACTGCATTACCTCTAAAGTTTCTAAATATAATGTCAGACACATACCCTAACAGATTTATCAAATTACAATGCATAGACGTCATATGACCACACCAATAAATGTGACCTGTTCCTCCAACAGGATTTATTCTACCCCTCCTGGTAACGTGAATTTTCTACACTCAGTTGGTCAATGAATATCCACGCACCATTTATTCTTCTCTTTCCTAATGTGAGATTGGGCACACCCTTTGTCCATCAGACAGAAGCTTCAAACAACCTCAAATAGATTTCCTTTCCTTACAGAAAGGCTATTTACTTGCAGGATTTCATATTATTCTCACTCACACAGATGAGTAGCCACTTGTGCCCAAATGAATCAGACAGTTGAATGACTCACAGCCACCAAGGTAAACCACTCATGAGCAGATGAGCAGACCTAGTCTTGGTTTACACTTTATCAAAAAGTTTGAGCCCCTGTGATTATTTAACCCGTTCACCTACTCAGGACGACCCAACTTTTTTACCTGTCCCACCCTACCTAATTTTGGCATCACCACACACAGGATGATGACCTGCCCGTTCAGTCCTCTGGAATTTTAGCTTTCCAAAGCGTCTATTCACAGGATTTATATTTATTAGCCCCCTAGGTCTCAAGCTTTCTCAAGACCTAAGTTTGGCATCACCACACACAGGATGATGACCTGCCCGTTCAGTCCTCTGGAATTTTAGCTTTCCAAAGCGTCTATTCACAGGATTTATATTTATTAGCCCCCTAGGTCTCAAGCTTTCTCAAGACCTAAGTTTGGCATCACCACACACAGGATGATGACCTGCCCGTTCAGTCCTCTGGAATTTTAGCTTTCCAAAGCGTTTATCCACAGGATTTATTAGCATCACCACACACAGGATGATGACCTGCCCGTTCAGACCTCTGGAATTTTAGCTTTCCAAAGCGTTTATCCGCAGGATTTATTAGCATCACCACACACAGGATGAT
The DNA here is from genome assembly GCF_964263955.1 of Coregonus lavaretus. Lineage (NCBI taxonomy): Eukaryota > Metazoa > Chordata > Actinopteri > Salmoniformes > Salmonidae > Coregonus > Coregonus lavaretus. The sequence goes on along the minus strand of NC_140016.1, from coordinate 25,768,061 downwards.
GACCTGCCCGTTCAGACCTCTGGAATTTTAGCTTTCCAAAGCGTTTATCCGCAGGATTTATGCCTTCCTAAGCAGCCTATAAACGATATACTTTCGCTACACGTTCATAGCGGTATTCGAAGGACTTAACATGTTATTCCTGATCACTCAACCAGCTGGACAGCCGCCCGTGTCGAAATGACCCGGACAGAGCAATCAGCAAGATGAATCAGCTGAATCAACTGAATCAAATGAATCAAATCAATTGAACAGACGGTTCTGACAAACAACAGCGACATGTATTCTTAAATTCAAAAGCTCCTAGTGTCTAACTTTCTGGTTCTTAAATTTGGAGAGACCTACTTGGTATTTCTTTAGATGTTGCCGAGCCCCGGATCGGACCACACAAACGTTTGTACTATATTAGTAAGAACTTGGCTTACCTTTTAAAAGCGGCCGCTTTTGTTTGTATGGTCCGTCCAAGCCGTTTCACAACCGCAGATGTACACCTTCTCTGATCCCTATCAGGTCCCATCTGGGGTGCCAAATATGTCGTAGAAACATTTGACTAAGAGATAATCAACTCAAACAAAATATCTCTATAGACACGGAAGCCTGTGAATTCAAGAATTTAGACTCTTTATTGCATAACAAAAAGCCTGAGTTTTTTCTCCATGGATAAACTGTCTCTCTCTGACTTAGAGATCTCTTTTATACACACAAATAAACAAACATGCGCACATTCCTAACTTATTTTAGTTCTGCACCGTCCTTCTTTTTCAACATCCAGCTGTCACATAATGTCCACTCCAAAAGGTCATGAATGCTTTTTCTATATGAAGCCTTTTCATTCTATCATTCTATTGGCTGCGTAGCGCAGGCCCCCTTCTTAAAACAGAACTAATGCAATGCACACTGTTGAAAGCCTCTGTGAAAGAACACATGCATTCATTTAAAACATAGCATACACTTAATGTCTACATTTCTTATTTAAACATATTTCTTAATTATACAATATCAAACATGTTTATTACATTTTACCTTTGGCATCTCCCTTCATGTCATAATGATACATAAAATAATCCTACACCACAGACCACTTCTCAGTTCCTATGCTTCCTGGCTGATGTTTGGTCACTTTTGAATGCTGGCGGTGCTTTCACTCTAGTGGTAGCATGAGACGGAGTCTACAACCCACACAAGTGGCTCAGGTAGTGCAGCTCATCCAGGATGGCACATCAATGCGAGCTGTGGCAAGAAGGTTTGCTGTGTCTGTCAGCATAGTGTCCAGAGCATGGAGGCGCTAACAGGAGACAGGCCAGTACATCAGGAGACGTGGAGGAGGCCGTAGGAGGGCAACAACCCAGCAGCAGGACCGCTACCTCCGCCTTTGTGCAAGGAGGAGCAGGAGGAGCACTGCCAGAGCCCTGCAAAATGACCTCCAGCAGGCCACAAATGTGCATGTGTCTGCTCAAACGGTCAGAAACAGACTCCATGAGGGTGGTATGAGGGCCCGACGTCCACAGGTGGGGGTTGTGCTTACAGCCCAACACCGTGCAGGACGTTTGGCATTTGCCAGAGAACACCAAGATTGGCAAATTCGCCACTGGCGCCCTGTGCTCTTCACAGATGAAAGCAGGTTCACACTGAGCACATGTGACAGAGTCTGGAGACGCGGTGGAGAACGTTCTGCTGCCTGCAACATCCTCCAGCATGACCGGTTTGGCGGTGGGTCAGTCATGGTGTGGGGTGGCATTTCTTTGGGGGGCCGCACAGCCCTCCATGTGCTCGCCAGAGGTAGCCTGACTGCCATTAGGTACCGAGATGAGATCCTCAGACCCCTTGTGAGACCATATGCTGGTGCGGTTGGCCCTGGGTTCCTCCTAATGAAAGACAATGCTAGACCTCATGTGGCTGGAGTGTGTCAGCAGTTCCTGCAAGAGGAAGGCATTGATGCTATGGACTGGCCCGCCTGTTCCCCAGACCTGAATCCAATTGAGCACATCTGGGACATCATGTCTCGCTCCATCCACCAACGCCACGTTGCACCACAGACTGTCCAGGAGTTGGCGGATGCTTTAGTCCAGGTCTGGGAGGAGATCCCTCAGGAGACCATCCGCCACCTCATCAGGAGCATGCCCAGGCGTTGTAGGGAGGTCATACAGGCACATGGAGGCCACACACACTACTGAGCCTCATTTTGACTTGTTTTAAGGACATTACATCAAAGTTGGATCAGCCTGTAGTGTGGTTTTCCACTTTAATTTTGAGGGTGACTCCAAATCCAGACCTCCATGGGTTGATAAATTTGATTTCCATTGATAATTTTTGTGTGATTTTGTTGTCAGCACATTCAACTATGTAAAGAAAAAAGTATTTAATAAGATTATTTCATTCATTCAGATCTAGGATGTGTTGTTTAAGTGTTCCCTTTATTTTTTTGAGCAGTGTATATACAGTGGAGAGAACAAGTATTTGATGCACTGGCGATTTTGCAGGTTTTCCTACTTACAAAGCATGTAGAGGTCTGTAATTTTTATCATAGGTACAATTCAACTGTGAGAGACGGAATCTAAAACAAAAATCCAGAAAATCACATTGTATGATTTTTAAGTAATTAATTTGCATTTTATTGCATGACATAAGTATTTGATACATCAGAAAAGCAGAACTTAATATTTGGTACAGAAACCTTTGTTTGCAATTACAGAGATCATACGTTTCCTGTAGGTCTTGACCATGTTTGCACACACTGCAGCAGGGATTTTGGCCCACTCCTCCAGACTCCTACAGACCTTCTCCAGATCCTTCGGGTTTCGGGGCTGTCGCTGGGCAATACGGACTTTCAGCTCCCTCCAAAGATTTTCTATTGGGTTCAGGTCTGGAGACTGGCTAGGCCACTCCAGGACCTTGAGATGCTTCTTACGGAGCCACTCCTTAGTTGCCCTGGCTGTGTGTTTCAGGTCGTTGTCATGCTGGAAGACCCAGCCACGACCCATCTTCAATGCTCTTACTGAGGGAAGGAGGTTGTTGGCCAAGATCTCGCGATACATGCCCCCATCCATCCTCCCCTCAATTCGGTGCAGTCGTCCTGTCCCCTTTGCAGAAAAGCATGCCCAAAGAATGATGTTTCCACCTCCATGCTTCACGGTTGGGATGGTGTTCTTGGGGTTGTACTTGTCATTCTTCTTCCTCCAAACACGGCGAGTGGAGTTTAGACCAAAAAGCTATATTTTTGTCTCTTCAGACCACATGACCTTCTCCCATTCCTCCTCTGGATCATCCAGATGGTCATTGGCAAACTTCAGACGGGCCTGGACATGCGCTGCTTTGGGCAGGGGGACCTTGCGTGCGCTGCAGGATTTTAATCCATGACGGCGTAGTGTGTTACTAATGGTTTTCTTTGAGACTGTGGTCCCAGCTCTCTTCAGGTCATTGACCAGGTCCTGCCGTGTAGTTCTGGGCTGATCCCTCACCTTCCTCATGATCATTGATGCCCCACGAGGTGAGATCTTGCATGGAGCCCCAGACCGAGGGTGATTGACCGTCATCTTGAACTTCTTCCATTTTCTAATAATTGCGGCAACAGTTGTTGCCTTCTCACCAAGCTGCTTGCCTATTGTCCTGTAGCCCATCCCAGCCTTGTGCAGGTCTACCATTGTATCCCTGATGTCCTTACACAGCTCTCTGGTCTTGGCCATTGTGGAGAGGTTGGAGTCTGTTTGATTGAGTGTGTGGACAGGTGTCTTTTATACAGGTAACGAGTTCAAACAGGTGCAGTTAATACAGGTAATGAGGTGAGAACAGGAGGGCTTCTTAAAGAAAAACTAACAGGTCTGTGAGAGCCTGAATTCTTACTGGTTGGTAGGTGATCAAATACTTATGTCATGCAATAAAATGCAAATTAATTACTTAAAAATCATACAATGTGATTTTCTGGATTTTTGTTTTAGATTCTGTCTCTCACAGTTGTAGTGTACCTATGTACCTAATTACAGACCTCTACATGCTTTGTAAGTAGGAAAACCTGCAAAATCGGCAGTGTATCAAATACTTGTTCTCCCCACTGTATGTAATTAAAAGTCTCATTAAAGTTTGGCTACATTTTCTGGTGCCTCCCTCCTGTCAGCATCAGTCTAAACATGACAGACTATAGCCAATATGCATAGGCTATCACCTACAATTTGGTATGTAGGCTAATAATTTATGTACATTTTAATACATTTATGTTTTTCTTAACAGAATAGCTAGTGTTTTTTTCGCATTTAAATACACGTATGTTTTTCTTAACAGAATAGCTAGTGTTTTACGGTTTTCAAATGAAAATAATTAGCTATTTTGGTTAATGGCCTTGGTGTCCTAGCAGATGGCCTTGGTGCCCTGGCAGATTGGGCATGTCTTGAAGGCCAAATGGCCTTGCCCCTAAAATCACGAAATTCCAAGGCCTTGCAAAGAAGTGCACCTATTGGTAGATGTGTCAAAAAATTCATAAAAGCAGACATTGAATATCCCTTTGAGCATGGTGAAGTTATTAATTACACTTTGGATGTTGTATCAATACACCCAGTCACTACAAAGATAAAGGTGTCCTTCCTAACTCAGTTATTAGGTCAATGGTGACTTTAAAACAGTTACAGAGTTTAATGGCTGTGATAGGAGAAAACTGAGGATGGATCAACAATATTGTAGTTATTCCACAATATTAACCTCCTGTAAATGACAGAGTGAAAAGAAGGAAGCCTGTACAGAATAAAAAATATTCCTAAACATGCATCCTGTTTGCAATAAGGCACTAAAGTAAAACTGCAAAAAATGTAGCTGAACTTTATGTCCTGAATACAAAGTGTTATGTTTGGGGCAAATCCAACACAATACATCACTGAGTATCACTCTTCATATTTCCAAGCATGGTGCTGGCTGCATCATGTTATGGGTATGCTTGTCATCAACAAGGACAAGGGAGTTTTGTAGGATAAAAATAAACAGAATAGAGCTAAGCACAGGCAAAATCCTAGAGGAAAACCTGGTTTAGTCTGCTTTCCACCAGACACTGGGAGACAAATTCGCCTTTCAGCAGGACAATAACCTAAAACACAAGGCCAAATATACACTGGAGTAGCTTACCAAGACGACATTGAATGTTCCTGAGTGGCCTAGTTACAGTTGACTTAAATCTGCTTGAAAATCTCTGGCAAGACTTGAAAATGGTTGTCTAGCAATGATCAACAACCAACTTGACAGAGATTGAAGAATTTTAAGAAGAATAATTTGAAAATATTGTACAATCCAGATGTACAAAGCTCTTAGAGACTTACCCAGAAAGACTCACAGCTTTAATCGCTGCCAAAGATGATTCTAACATGTATTGACTCAGGGGGTTGAATATTTATCTAATCAAGATACTGTAAATTCGTGTTTTATTTTTCATTAATATTTTACAAATGTTCAAAATTTTCTTCCACTTTGACATTACAGAGTATTTTGTGTAGAACATTGACAAAAAAATTGCAAATAAATCAATTTTAATCCCACCTTGTAACACAACAAAATGTGGAAAAGTCAAGGGGTGTGAATATTTTCTGAAGCACTGTACTTGGCTTGATAGAGCCTTGTTATTTGCGCTTCGGACAGTATCACTGTCAACTGTTTTTCTTCTGTATGACATGAGTTTCTCATATGCACTACAATAGTTTGATATTTGTGACACTTGTATCCTCGCAACAGTTGATATACACTACAATAACACTCATGCCACAATGAGGTGAAGGTGTGAGTACCATAACCTGACGTACAGTGAGGGAAAAAAGTATTTGATCCCCTGCTGATTTTGTACGTTTGCCCACTGACAAAGAAATGATCAGTCTATAATTTTAATGGTAGGTGTATTTGAACAGTGAGAGACAGAATAACAACAACAAAAATCCAGAAAAACGCATTTCAAAAATGTTATAAATTGATTTGCATTTTAATGAGGGAAATAAGTATTTGACCCCCTCTCAATCAGAAAGATTTCTGGCTCCCAGGTGTATTTTATACAGGTAACGAGCTGAGATTAGGAGCACACTCTTAAAGGGAGTGCTCCTAATCTAAACTTGTTACCTGTATAAAAGACACCTGTCCACAGAAGCAATCAATCAATCAGATTCCAAACTCTCCACCATGGCCAAGACCAAAGAGCTCTCCAAGGATGTCAGGGACACGATTGTAGACCTACACAAGGCTGGAATGGGCTACAAGACCATCGCCAAGCAGCTTGGTGAGAAGGTGACAACAGTTGGTGCGATTATTCGCAAATGGAAGAAACACAAAAGAACTGTCAATCTCCCTCGGCCTGGGGCTCCATGCAAGATCTCACCTCGTGGAGTTGCAATGATCATGAGAACGGTGAGGAATCAGCCCAGAACTACACGGGAGGATCGTGTCAGTGATCTCAAAGCAGCTGGGACCATAGTCACCAAGAAAACAATTGGTAACACACTACGCCGTGAAGGACTGAAATCCTGCAGTGCCCGCAAGGTCCCCCTGCTCAAGAAAGCACAAATACAGGCCCGTCTGAAGTTTGCCAATGAACATCTGAATGATTCAGAGGAGAACTGGGTGAAAGTGTTGTGGTCAGATGAGACCAAAATCGAGCTCATTGGCATCAATTCAACTCTCCGTGTTTGGACGAGGAGGAATGCTGCCTATGACCCCAAGAACACCATCCCCACCGTCAAACATGGAGGTGGAAACATTATGCTTTGGGGGTGTTTTTCTGCTAAGGGGACAGGACAACTTCACCGCATCAAACGGACGATGGACGGGGCCATGTACCGTGAAATCTTGGGTAAGAACCTCCTTCCCTCAGCCAGGGCATTGAAAATGGGTCGTGGATGGGTATTCCACAATGACAATGACCCAAAACACACGGTCAAGTCAACAAAAGAGAGGCTCAAGAAGAAGCACATTAAGGTCCTGGAGTGGCCTAGCCAGTCTCCAGACCTTAATCCCATAGAAAATCTGTGGAGGGAGCTGAAGGTTCGAGTTGCCAAACGTCAGGCTCAAAACCTTAATGACTTGGAGAAGATCTGCAAAGAGGAGTGGGACAAAATCCCTCCTGAGATGTGTGCAAACCTGTTGGCCAACTACAAGAAATGTCTGACCTCTGTGATTGCCAACAAAGGTTTTGCCACCAAGTACTAAGTCATGTTTTGCAGAGGGGTCAAATACTTATTTCCCTCATTTAAATGCAAATCAATTTATAACATTTTTGACATGTGTTTTTCTGGATTTTTTTGTTGTTATTCTGTCTCTCACTGTTCAAATAAACCTACCATTAAAATGATAGGCTGATCATGTCTTTGTCAGTGCGCAAACGTACAAAATCAGCAGGAGATCAAATACTTTTTTCCCTCACTGTAAGACATACGGAAAGTTTACTCTAGCATTTGTGTCATTGTTCTCAGAGCCATCAAAGTGACCGTATTGTGGTGGCAGAATTTGGGGTGTGCTGTTGTAACTTCTCAAGGGATATGTTCTGTGTTGGACTGTGATGTTATGCCTTTCATAGACTCCTGGTATGTCTGTATCCTAACACAAGGCCATTGTGTTCTGGAACTGTTGCTTGTATTGAAAGATCTGTTGTGAAACTAAATGATTTTATTATTACCTCCCTCTATATAATGGACATGTAACCATTTACTCTTTGAGTTCTTCCCTGTGAAATAAGAGATAGATCTCCCTTGCAGCTGCTTGTATTAAATATTTTTCTATTATATCATTAAATAGTCTCTGCCTTAATCTTTGGATCAAATTTTCCACAACAGTATGAAAGCTGACAACTTGATACATCTGCCCTATTACAAAGACTACACAGACCTATAATTACTGGGTTTTCCAATATTACAAAAATGAAAGTAGATTTGAGTACTAAAAACCTAGAGAAAGAAAATGAGGACATGTGGAACAAAGACGGAGAATTCAGGATCCTGGCAAGGACATTTCAATGACAGACATTGTGTACTAGTCCATCTCCCTGCTTTGAGGATGCCAGGTTTGATCATTGTCTGGCCCAGGAAGTGCGTGAAGCTGCTTGACATGGGGGAATGGGGATGGGATGGGAGCCTGGGCCGTCGGTGCGGAGTGGATTAGGACTGGCAGAGGGATCCTATATCCTCCCAGTACCAGCAACACAGTGACAGTCTGACAACATGGCTACAGAGACACTGCACTGTATCATTTGATCTGATGTGCTAACTCTCAACTGTCCAGACAATACAATAAATGGTGCCAAACTATCTCAATTATCTAAATTATATAAAATTCAGTTACCCAATAATAGCAAAGCAAATTCCTTTAGATAGACTTTTAAATGCTCCCTTGTTCAATAAGCTTTTAACTTAATATGTGACTGATAATAAATTAATCTCCATCCAATGGCCTGCTTAACTAAGGAAATCTATGAAGTGCCCTGAAAGCACAGAGGCCCCAAGTATGGAATCTAGATGTCATTTCAGCAGAGCTTGACAGTGGCTTTGTAAAGACACAAATCTTCCCACACCTCTCTGGCAGTGCAGATATATGTTAGTGAGACAGACGGTTTGCCTCCCACAATGTACAGTTGAAGTCGGAAGTTTACATACACCTTAGCCAAATACATTTAAACTCAGTTTTTCACAATTCCTGACATTTAATCCTAGTAAAAAATCCCTGTCTTAGGTCAGTTAGGATCACCACTTTATTTTAAGAATGTGAAATGTCAGAATAATAGTAGAGAGAATTATTTATTTCAGCTTTTATTTCTATCATCACATTCCCAGTGGGTCAGAAGTTTACATACACTCAATTAGTATTTGGTAGCATTGCCTTTAAATTGTTTAACTTGGGTCAAACGTTTCGGGTAGCCTTCCACAAGCTTCCCACAATAAGTTGGGTGAATTTTGGCATATTCCTCCTGACAGAGCTGGTGTAACTGAGTCAGGTTTGTAGGCCTCCTTGCTCGCACACGCTTTTTCAGTTCTGCCCACACATTTTCTATAGGATTGAGGTCAGGGCTTTGTGATGGCCACTCCAATACCTTGACATTGTTGTCCTTAAGGCATTTTGCCACAACTTTGGAAGTATGCTTGGGGTCATTGTCCATTTGGAAGACCCAATTGCGACCAAGCTTTAACTTCCTGACTGATGTCTTGAGATGTTGCTTCAATATCCACATAATTTTCCTTCCTCATGATGCCATCTATTTTGTGAAGTGCACCAGTCCCTCCTGCAGAAAAGCACCCCCACAGCATGATGCTGCCACCCCCGTGCTTCACGGTTGGGATGGTGTTCTTCAGCTTGCAAGGAACCCTCTTTTTCCTCCAAACATAACGATGGTCATTATGGCCAAACAGTTATATTTTTGTTTCATCAGACCAGAGGACATTTCTGGATCTTTGTCCCCATGCGCAGTTGCAAACCGTAGTCTGGCTTTTTTATGGCGGTTTTGGAGCAGTGGCTTCTTCCTTGCTGAGCAGCCTTTCAGGTTATGTCGATATAGGATTTGTTTTACTGTGGATATAGATAATTTTGTACCTGTTTCCTCCAGCATCTTCACAAGGTTCACACTGTTGTGCTGGGATTGATTTGCACTTTTCGCACCAAAATACGTTCATCTCTAGGAGACAGAACGCGTCTCCTTCCTGAGTGGTATGACGGTTGCGTGGTCCCATGGTACAGATGAATGTGGTACCTTCAGGCATTTGGAAATTGCTCCCAAGGATGAACCAGACTTGTGGAGGTCTACCATTTTTTTCTGGGGTCTTGGCTGATTTCTTTTGATTTTCCCATGATGTCAAGCAAAGAGGCACTGAGTTTGAAGGTAGGCCTTGAAATACATCCACAGGTACACCTCCAATTGACTCAAATGATGTCAATTAGCCTATCAGAAGCTTCTAAAGCCATGACATCAATTTCTGGAATTTCCCAAGCTGTTTAAAGGCACAGTCAACTTAGTGTATGTAAACTTCTGTCCCACTGAAATAATCTGTCTATAAACAATTGTTAGAAAAATTACTTGTGTCATGCACAAAGTAGCTGTCCTAACCAACTTGCCAAAACTATAGTTTGTTAACAAGACATTTGTGGAGTGGTTGAAAAACGACTTTTAATGACTCCAACCTAAGTGTATGTAAACTTCCGACTTAAACTGTATCATTGATCCGGCTTACACGTCTGTACGGCTACAACGTCATTTTGGCATAGACTAGAGGAAAGGACGGAGTTGAGACATCCAGCTTTTTTACATCACTGCCTTGTTGCCCTAGCGTAAACATTCCCCAGACACAAAATAGTACTTAGCAAGATTGAGATCACAGATGTTAATGAGTGTATTTTGCAAGTGGCTAGTTTGCATCAACTACCTTCACTAAAACCACTGCAAAGTCTTTACCTACAAACTTTGGTTTCGAATCGCAATGTTCTGGCCTGTCTGCCTTGTGATTTGTTGGGATTTTTTTAATTCAAAGTTACCAAGACAATCCGTCATTAATCCCAGACCTAGTGCTGTCGCTCTTAGGTCTGGGTTTCCGAGACTACATGTTTGCGCACTCCTAAGCACGTCGATATTGGACTAAAGCAACTCTAATTTCAAGCAATTCCAGTGACATTCAGATTTCAACTTATGTAGTTCAATTTTTTAAAACTGTAAACGGCAAATAGAATGTAAGAGTAGACTTCCCTATAGTTGTATTTGTATGTAATGATTCCAGCACACAATTGAATCATGTTCTTTCAGGCTAGTAACATAATGCTTTAAGAAAATAGATGCTTTCATTTAAATGAAAAATATATATTGGAATGACTTGTATAACATTGTGAATTGAGTTTCTAAAAAGCCTTTAGAACAGAGTTGTATTGTATTGATAGGACATGTTCTAACAGAGTTCCACATCTATAACCTTACTACTGTAGATGCCGTTCATGATGACGGTCACATCTTCAACGGGGGTGTCGTAACAGATACACAACTTGGCAACCATGAACTAGTAGCTCCTGTTGCGAAGGTATTCAAATGATTATGTGATTTAAAAAAAAGTATATATCTCTTAGGAAACCACATAACCACAATCCAGCATTACTTGCTAAAATTGCCAGCAAAATGATGGCATGATCAAACATGACTGAATTGCAAGGCGACCTACAGTTTAGAGATAAAATTCAAATTGACCAGCAAGCGAGATCTGCATTGCTATTTTGAGAGGAACTTATTTATTTTCAAATGAACCACCAGAGAGCAGTCATCCATGGAGATTCCTGAGGCCAACCTGTGATTACAATATCAACAGATATATTCAACAGCCATTATTTTATTGTCAAACGGTACGAAATTACAGAGGCGTAAAGAAGACAGAAGATGCTTGCGACTTGTTTTCTTCTGGGATGACTTTGCCTTGGGGAGATCAGATAGTTGAAAGTACACTAAACTACTTTTGATACTAACAAGGCAGACGTCTTTACCTTCTGTGTTCCTGAGCCAGCGAAAAGGAGACAGGTCTTTATGCTCAGTCACACACAGTAGCTAAGAGTATTTCAGTGGGTATGTAATGATGTTGAATTAATCTGCAGTAGGAGCTCAAAACATGTTCCATCAAGAGGATCCGGGGACTGCATGACTGGTTCATCCTTTTGCTGTAATGTTTTTTTCCACAGAACAGGTGTAGCCTACAGTGTTGTGTGGCTGGTCATCAACCTTCTTAAACTATAATATGAACTGTAATAGCTCACTGAAAAGCCGTATATTTTCAGATGTATTGACATACAGTGCCTTCGGAAAGTATTCAGACCCCTTGACTTTTTCCACATTTTGCTACGTTATAGCCTTATTCTAAAATGTATTAAATTGTTTTTTTCCCTCATCAGTCTACACACAATACCCCATAATGACAAAGCAAAAACAGGTTTGTAGAAATGTTTGCTAATTTATTACAAATAAAAAATATTACATTTACATAAGTATTTAGACCCTTTACTCAGTACTTTGTTGAAGCACCTTTGGCAGCGATTACAGCATTGAGTCTTCTTGGGTATGACGCTACAACTTGGCACACCTGTATTTGGGAAGTTTCTCCCATTCTTCTCTGCAGATCCTCTCAAGCTCTGTCAGGTTGGATGGGGAGCGTTGCTACACAGCTATTTTCAGGTCTCTCCAGAGATATTCGATCGGGTTCAAGTCTGGGCTCTGGCTGGGCCACTCAAGGACATTCAGAGACTTGTCCCGAAGCCAGTCCTGCGTTGTCTTGGCTGTGTGCTTAGTGTCGTTGTCCTGTTGGAAGGTGAACCTTCGCCCCAGTCTGAGGTTCTGAGTGCTCTGGAGCAGGTTTTCATCAAGGATCTCTCTGTACTTTGCGCCATTCATCATTCCCTTGATCCTGACTAGTCTCCCAGTCCCTGCCACTGAAAAACATCCCCATAGCATGATTCTGCCACCCCCATGCTTCACCGTAGGGATGGTCCCAGGTTTCCTCCAGACGTGACGCTTGGCATTCAGGCCAAAGAGTTCAATCTTGGTTTCATCAGACCAGAGAATCTTGTTTCTCATGGTCTGAGAGTCTTTACGTGTCTTTTTGCAAACTCCAAGCGGGCTGTCATGTTCCTTTTACTGAGGAGTGGCTTCCGTCTGGCCACACCATAAAGGCCTGATTGGTGGAGTGCTGCAGAGATGGTTGTCCTTCTGGTTCTCCACAGAGGAACTCTTGAGCTCTGTCAGAGTGAGCATTGGGTTCTTGGTCACCTCCCTGGCCAAGGCCCTTCTCCCCTGATTGCTCAGTTTGGTCGGCGGCCAGCTCTAGGAAGAGTCTTGGTGGTTCCAAACTTCTTCCACTTAAGAATGATGGAGGCCAATGTGTTCTTGCAGCAGACATTTATTGGTACCCTTTCCCAGATCTGTGCCTCGACACAATCCTGTCTCGGAGCTCTACGGACAATTCCTTCGACCTCATGGCTTGGTTTTTGCTCTGACATGCACTGTCAACTGTGGGACCTTATATGGACAGGTGTGTGCCTTTCCAAATCATGTCCAATCAATTGAATTTACCACAGGTGGACTCCAATCAAGTTGTAGAAACATAATGCGCCTGAGCTCAATTTCGAGTCTACTTATGTAAATACGGTATTTCAGGTTTTTATTTTTAATACATTTGCAAAAATTTCAAAAAAACTGTTTTCGCTTTGTCATTATGGGGTATTGTGTGTAGATTGCTGAGGAAAACGTTTTATTTAATCAATTTTAGAATAAGGCTGTAACGTAACAAAATGTGGAAAAAGTGAAGGGGTCTGAATACTTTCTGAAGGCACTGTAGGTCCATCACAAAATATATTGAAGCACTCAAACTGTTATTGAGTCAAGCATGATTACACTGGTGTCAGAACAGTTTAGGCGTGGGCTAATTCTGTCTCCCATTGAGGTGATTGAGTGGGATTGTATGCTAACACTGAATGCAATCGTTAATCTGGGAATTCCCTCACGGCACTCTTAGGGATGAAGCAGCTAATTAAACCCATCAAAACATCATATTCACGAGGGTGGCTATTGATTAAAACGGTATGTGCTGCTCTCTCATAGCCTACAGTCTTAGTGGAGACAACTCCCAGTTTAGTAAAGCTTTCTTTGTTGCTTCGAGACCGAAAGAAAGAAGGGAGAGATAATCTGAGAAAGATTGGATGGCCTTTAATATCACGGGGAACGTGTCCTGAAATTCCCCTGTGTCACTTTATTTCTGTTTGTCATCTTTCTGCAACCCTGTGGGACTCAGGCTGACTCCTTGAGACAGAGTAGAGAGTTTGACAGTCGATAAAAAAAGCGATTGGATAGTATCTCACCTGATGAGAACTAGAATGGCTGTGTTTTTGTGGCCTTTTGGCTTTTTTATTTGTTTTCGGTGAAAATCTAAAGGTGCAGTTTATATCAGAAATCAGTTGTCTACACTCTGAGACTAGTAGCTGGACTATACACATTATAAAAATATCCATAATGTACAGCTAGATATTCACCATGTCATATAAATCCCTGGAAACACACACTTAAGAGCCCTCACTGTGTACTATGTGGCATTAGCTGTTCAATGTAGATGGCTAAACCGCTGTGAGAAAACAGATTGCACATTGTTAAGGCAGCCTGTTAGCATTGCGGCCACACTGTAAATGGGCATATGTATGATCTAGGATGGCTCCCAGAATGTTATTATACCTGAATCGATTTCCTGTGTACTGTAGTAGGGTCAGAGAGGTGCTGGCCCCCAGACCTGTAGCTCATTGCCTCCATCCTCATCCAGCCGTAGTGACAAATCTCCCTCTAAACTAATGAATTATTGATAGTGCTTCATCCCTCAAAATGCTAAAGCGCAGCTGACCCATAAGAGTCAAATGTCTCCCTAGCAAATGGGAAGCATTCCTCCCTTGTCTGCGGCTGTGCATGTGTGCAATGCTGGAAGAATGCAGTGAAGCAATGATATTATTATATCAATGTGAAGAGAACATTTCCGGCTTTACCGGCTTGTCATGTCTTCAAACTTTCTTTATTAACAAAGTACAACAACACTGTTTCTCTTTGAGTAGCGCGGCCTGTGCTATTTTCCATTTCAGGCTAAATCTATTCTGAGAAATTGAGATTATTGTTTTTGTCTGTGTCAGAAAGGGCACACGATGTGCTCTGCCCGGGTTTACGACAGCGGTTTTAAGCGCAGCAACAAATTATCAACACCGTGATTTTCTGAACATACCAATTACAGTATCTCAGGATTTAGCTCAGTCGGTGCTTAGCACAGCAAGACCAAACTTGGAGCATAAACCATAAAGTATAAATCACACATTTGCCTACTGTGGCTAAAAGCACTTATGACTACCATATGTCAGAGGGAAACAACAACAGCTACATAAACATTTTCAGAAAAACATTTCATACAGTATAAGGGCTTCTAAAGCTTTCCATGATACAACCTGAAGGTACTGCGTTATAATGGTAGTTATTTACATAATATCCAGAGCCATTTTCCCCTGACTATGGGGAGGTTCTCTGTCTGAGACTGCGTGAATAGACACATTAGCAGAGTGGACTGTGGATCTCCATGGAAGTCGATGCCCACAGCTAAACGATGTGTACCATTGGTTAATGTCAGGTTCCCATGGGGGAAGGAAATCATGGTGGCACAATGGTAGAGTTGTAACAGTTCTCTCTCTCTCTCTCTGAATTATTTATACCGCTTGTCTATCCTACCTCTTCTCTCATCTTGCTCTGTAATGCTAGTCACTGCATGGTCATGTGGCAGCTTTATTCTGTACTGATGACTTTGTACTGACGAGAAGTCAATAAATCACAGGTGATTATATTGAACGCCTATTGTTCCCCGGGAGTGATCTTGTAATTGGGACTACATGCAAAGTTTAAGGAATGTTTTGAAAGCAACCAAGCTGGTTGCAGCACAGATGCAGGTGTCTTGATTAATGATTATAGTCATTATACACTGACATGCTCCTCCTGGATCATATCTTAAGACTGGGTCGATGCCAAAAACATTGGACGGTAATATGAGATTACAGATGAATTTCGACCTTACTTGAGGAGAGGTAGGGGAGAATTGTAAAGTTGTGTGTTGTCTATAGTACAGCCACTTGTATTTTCCCTTTCTCTTTACGTGCTGATCAGTGATGTCGTGGTAAAACAAAAAAGTGGGTAAACTATAAACTCCAGTGGGGGGCGATCGAGATAAGACGAACAACCACCGATATAAACCAAAACGTATGACATTTTTAGAACTGTATTGTTAGATTGCATTTTCATGCAGGTCTATAGGGAAGACCTAATGTACTTTTCTGTAGTTAAACATGACACAAAATGCACATCAGATCATCCCTCCCAAGAGTTCATTTGGACTGGACACTAGAAAAGTCCAGAAAAATAGGACGTGAGATGTTTATATTCAAATGTGTTATCTTTTTAATTATGTTAATAGTATCTCATGTGAGCTGCACTGCAATTCAGTTTTCTGTATTGTAAAGTGTGCCAGTGTAAAAAGGTCCATAGTTGACTATAAAATTTGGTATTCTTTAGCCTATCACACTTCCTATTTTTGCAAGCTCAGAGAGAGAATGACTTCTTTCTCCATTTTAATAATAACTTCCTTCTTCTATAATAACATGCTAAGCTAATAATAAATACTTCCTCAAGGTAATTGTGGCCATAATTAATGTGGAATCTTGAAATTGAACTTTGATATCCCAGGAAAAATGGCCTTCAATTCTCATTATTGGGGTTTGACCTTTTCAAACTAGGTTTTGCTGTACTTTCAATCATTTCCGACAGCCAGGCCTATTCTCATGGTGACAAATGCTACTCTCATTTTAAAAAGTATTATTATACAGAGGAGCACAATGGGTAGGTGCGAGGCAGTGACATTTTGGTATGGTTCCCTCTCAGCAGTCGCCCCAGCGAGCGTTGTTGAGCCTAATGTTTGAAAAGGACCCACGCCAGTCCTGCCTCTTTAGACCTTACTGCAAGGGTAGTGTGTGTGTGTGTGTGTGTGGGGGGGCATGTTTAACTGTACTTGTGGGGACCAGAAGTCCCTACAAGAATAGTAAACCAAGAAAAATGTGACCAACTGGGGACATTTTGTTGGTCCCCACGAGGTCAAATGCTATTTATAGGGGGTTTAGGGTTAAGGTTAGAATTAGTGTTAGGGTTAGAATTAGTTTTAGGGTTAGGAGATAGGGTTAGTTTTAGGGTTAGGGTTAGGTTTAGGATTAAGGTTAGGTTTTTGGGTTAAGGTTAGGGTTAGGGTTAGGATAAGGGTAAGGGTACGGGTTAGGGTTAGGGTTATGTTTAGGGTTAGGGGTTAGAGAAAATAGGATTTTGAATGGGACTGAATTGTATGTCCCCACAAGGTTAGCTGCACAAGACTGTGCGTAAGAGTGCGTGTGTGTGATTTGGGGCTGAAGCTACTGACCCAGAAGCTAGGCTCTCACTACTCCCAGGCTTTTTGGAGGGAGGGTGGACAATTAGCCTGTCGTAGCTAGCCTGTTCTACAGGAGCACCACTGAGAGCATACTGTCGGACTGCCTCACAGCCTGGTACGGCAACTCCACCACTAAGGAGTATGTATCTCATATAGAAATTAAATATATACAGGTTAAAAAGTAATGACTAAATGTTCCACCCTTAAATAGAGTTGTGAAATCTTCTTGTTTTAATTATGATGTACTAGTTAACCAATATTGCATAATGTGTTAAAGCAAATGTTTTTAATTATAGGCTTAGACTGTTGTCTCCAGATAGTGGGTAAACAGGTTAGGTACCATTGCTAAAGAGTAATGGTTGCGGTTTCAATCATGAGGTTAGAACATAACTGTTGTGGGGAATTGGGAAGTCTAGTCTGAGAAATCAGAATAGCTTATGAAAGAGGATGGAGAGCGAAATTGTTGTTGTTGTGTTGTAATATTGTGAAACCAAGTCAGGGAGTGTCTCTCGGGACAAAGAATGTGTGTGTGTACAGTGAGGGAAAAAAGTATTTGATCCCCTGCTGATTTTGTACGTTTGCCCACTGACAAAGACATGATCAGTCTATCATTTTAATGGTAGGTTTATTTGAACAGTGAGAGACAGAATAACAACAAAAAAATCCAGAAAAACGCATGTCAAAAATGTTATAAATTGATTTGCATTTTAATGAGGGAAATAAGTATTTGACCCCTCTGCAAAACATGACTTAGTACTTGGTGGCAAAACCCTTGTTGGCAATCACAGAGGTCAGACGTTTCTTGTAGTTGGCCACCAGGTTTGCACACATCCCAGGAGGGATTTTGTCCCACTCCTCTTTGCAGATCTTCTCCAAATCATTAAGGTTTCGAGGCTGAAGTTTGGCAACTCGAACCTTCAGCTCCCTCCACAGATCTTCTATGGGATTAAGGTCTGGAGACTGGCTAGGCCACTCCAGGACCTTAATGGGCTTCTTCTTGAGCCACTCCTTTGTTGCCTTGGCCGTGAGTTTTGGGTCATTGTCATGCTGGAATACCCATCCACGACCCATTTTCAATGCCCTGGCTGAGGGAAGGAGGTTCTCACTCAAGATTTGATGGTACATGGCCCCGTCCATCGTCCCTTTGATGCGGTGAAGTTGTCCTGTCCCCTTAGCAGAAAAACACCCCCAAAGCATAATGTTTCCACCTCCATGTTTGACGGTGGGGATGGTGTTCTTGGGGTCATAGGCAGTATTCCTCCTCCTCCAAACACGGTGAGTTGAGTTGATGCCAAAGAGCTCGATTTTGGTCTCATCTGACTACAACACTTTCACCCAGTTCTCCTCTGAATCATTCAGATGTTCATTGGCAAACTTCAGACGGGCATGTATATGTGCTTTCTTGAGCAGGGGGACCTTGCGGGCACTGCAGGATTTCAGTCCTTCACGGCGTAGTGTGTTACCAATTATTTTCTTGGTGACTATGGTCCCAGCTGCCTTGAGATCATTGACAAGATCCTCCCGTGTAGTTCTGGGCTGATTCCTCACCGTTCTCATGATCATTGCAACTCCACGAGGTGAGATCTTGCATGGAGCCCCAGGCCAAGGGAGATTGACAGTTCTTTTGTGTTTCTTCCATTTGCGAATAATCGCACCAACTGTTGTCACCTTCTCACCAAGCTGCTTGGCGATGGTCTTGTAGCCCATTCCAGCCTTGTGTAGGTCTACAATCTTGTCCCTGACATCCTTGGAGAGCTCTTTGGTCTTGGCCATGGTGGAGAGTTTGGAATCTGATTGATTGATTGCTTCTGTGGACAGGTGTCTTTTATACAGGTAACAAACTGAGATTAGGAGAACTCCCTTTAAGAGTGTGCTCCTAATCTCAGCTCCTTACCTGTATAAAAGACACCTGGAAGCCAGAAATCTTTCTGATTGAGAGGGGGTCAAATACTTATTTCCCTCATTAAAATGCAAATCAATTTATAACATTTTTGACATGCGTTTTTCTGGATTTTTTTGTTGTTATTCTGTCTCTCAATGTTCAAATAAACCTACCATTAAAATTATAGACTGATCATTTCTTTGTCAGTGGGCAAATGTACAAAATCAGCAGGGGATCAAATACTTTTTTCCCTCACTGTATATAAGGATGTTCCTCATTGTGAGGGGCAGAATTCTCAATTAATAAAGAGTAAATAATTCTCATAACTGTATCCTTTTCAGACACAGGGAATACAAAACTACTCTGGAAGTGTGAGGCAAATACAAATGTATTGTTGAAGCCGGTTAACAATAGAAGAAAGGCTTTGATGATATGCAGTACAGAGCGACATGTTACTTCCAACACTATCTAGCCTTACACAATTGCCTTGTGATTATAGCATTCAATTATGCTACTGCGAAATGTCTTTCTTTAACTTTTGTTGCCTCATTCAAACTTGTTAAACCTGTTGTTTCAGTACGAACCGAGTCTGAATGTGCAAATGTAAATTGCTTAAGCACAGCAATTACTGACTGCATGTTTTATTATGACTCCACCCTGAGCTGTACGATATGGAGTCTTAGTGTCACTGATGAAAATGAGCAAGGATGGATCAACAATTACAAATCACACTTAGCCTATCACTTCGCTGCATCTCCATTGGCAGATAGCAAGCTCCTTGTTTACTTACAGTAGCAGGCAAGCTAGCAAGTTAACTGTGGTGTAGAATTTTTCAAATCATATAACACATGAACTTGTCAATTCCTATGAATTCATTTCCTGTAACTTATGTTATGATAAGGAGTACGCAACATTTCTGGTGGCTAATTTAGTTTATACAAATAAGCCTCATTTGGTAACCTGTGATGCATTCTCATTCATTCCCTTTTTTCAATAAGAGAACTCTATTATATGTTTCAAACCACAGTACAGCCAATGCATTCTACCCCCCAAAATGATCCCTTTGATCAGCAACTGAACTGACAAGACAGTCATATCCTATACTGCTCATACAGACCACTTGTGCATTCTCAACAACAAACGCACCAAATAGCGGGGCTTCTTTACAAAAAAGAACAAACATTTTACATGTCACATTTACTTAAATCCGGGCAGCGGCCTCAGCCAAGGAGACAGCCCAGCACCTGAAAAGATAGTGATAGCACTATTCAGAACATCTGCTTGTGTCAGCACTTTGCTGGGGTTTTCATGTCAATACAATGTGAAACAGCTTTTCCACTTAAGAGCAGTTGCTCTGTGGTGAGCCTAGACTCCATTTATTGCATTACAGGAAGACGGATTCCCTTCTGTTCTGTTGTGTATCTCTTCAAGCCAGGCTGTTCAGAGAGCTCCATACATCTGTCCCTGTGTGTGTGCAGACCCATTGCCTCACAGGCACAATCTCATTTTTACCGTAAAGCATTTTTATCACCTTGGTGTGCCATCATTCATTGTATTCCAATGCCAGCTGGTTTTGATATGAAAAGACCCAATTGAGTGGGTTTTGTTTTCACTGTAAGCCATGTGAATGTAACAGCCTTTTGAATAGGTTAGTCACTATTCTCCTCTCTCAGCCTCGCTCATTTTCTCCTCTCTCAGCCTGGCAGACTGAAGGATCAATAACGGCTTATCAATGAATCCCCTTTCCCTTCCAATGCAGTGTGAAAATTATGCAAGTGTTAATAGGAGAGCTAGAATCCAGGGGAGAAGCTGCCTAGAGGGAACATCTATCTATGACGCAATCCCACCCACCCCTGCTTCAGACTAATGCAAACACCAGCCATTAGTGAACAGAGGTGAATACCTTCTTGGGACAAATTAATGGCCCATTGTGTATTGTGTATCAGCTGGGTACAGAGCATGTAAGCGGAGTTGAGTGGTTGGAAATCCTGCTCATTGCTCATGGAGTGGTGCTTGCGCACCGCTCCGGTGCTCCATGTCCTTTCCTACTGCTCCGCTAAAAACTGCTCCACACTCACAGGAAAAAAAACTGCTGCTCCAAATTTCTCTCCATTCATTAAAATCACTATTTAACCAACACCCATCTATTTTTGTGACTACCTGGACCTGCCAATTGTTTTTTAAGTATTGAAACCAAACCATGTGGATTTGAATTAAAAGTATTTGAATAAACATGAAAAGGTGAATGTAAGAAGCAAGCGTCATTTCAAAAAGGCTACATGTCATATTAAACAGCATATAAACACTCTAAGTAGGTCAGGAGCCAGACAGGGAGCCTAAGAAGGAACAAACATTTTTTATTTAGGCTATATTATTTCAAGGTTACAGCCTACAAATAAATACATTGTGAAGCATGTGTGAGTGCGACACAATAGGCTGGTAGGGACATACAGCGCTCAGCATTTAAACTACATTTCGTTGTATTAAATCATTATAGTCTATAAGTTGCGCATATGGGCTGTAACTTACTTAAAATTAAATACAAATTAAATGAAAAATGACTTATTAATGCCTTTGAATTCATTTGTAGAATTCATTTTTGGCCAAAATATGTTAAGATGAACGCATATCTCTCTGTACATTCTTCACTGAAACTTCGATTTTCATTATCCACCTTTATTTTGATACTTTTTGAGAGTGACATTTTCTCTTGCTATCAAGCTACAGTGGCTTGCAAAAGTATTCACCCCCCTTGGCATTTTTCCTATATTGTTGCCTTACAACCTGGAATTAAAAATGATTTTTGGGGGGTTTGTATCATTTGATTTACACAACATGCCTACCACTTTGAAGATGCAAAAATATTTTTTCTTGTGAAACAAACAAGAAATAAGATAAAAAAAAACAGAAAACTTGAGCGTGCATAACTATTCACACAGATTCTCAATTGGATTGAGGTCTAGGCTTTGACTAGGCCATTCCAAGACATTTAAATGTTTCCCACTCAAGTATTGCTTTAGCAGTATGCTTAGTGTCATTGTCCTGCTGGAAGGTGAACCTCTGTCCCAGTCTCAAATCTCTGGAAGACTGAAAGGTTTCCCTCAAGAATTTCCCTGTATTTAATGCCATCCATCATTCCTTCAATTCTGAGCAGTTTCCTAGTCCCTGCCGATGAAAAACATCCCCACATCATGATGCTGCCACCACCATGCTTCACTGTGGGGATGGTGTTCTCGGGGTAATGAGAGGTGTTGGGTTTGCGCCAGACATAGCGTTTTCCTTGATGGCCAAAACACTCAATTTTAGTCTCATCTGACCAGAGTATCTTCTTCCATATGTTTGGGGAGTCTCCCACATGCCTTTTGGTGAACACCAAACATGTTTGCTTATTATTTTCTTTAAGCAATGGCTTTTTTTCTGGCCACTCTTCCATAAAGCCCAGCTTTGTGGAGTGTACGGCTTAAAAAACATCAGTGGGAGCTGTGGTCGGGAGAGGTTGTGTTTTCTCTAGCAGGAGGTTTTCTCTAGCAGGAGGTTGTGTTTTCTCTAGCAGGAGGTAAGCTTGAGGTAAGCTTGGCTTCTTATATGGTGTTGAGTAAAGCTTAAACCATGCATTTTATCGTAGGTAGGTAGTTGTAGTTAGGTATTGTAGGTAGTTTATTTAGGTAGTTATTGTAGGTTTCCGTAGGTAATTATTGTAGGTAAGTATTGTTTACGGCGGAGCCCGGAGAAAGCACGAGGCTAGCTAGCTAGCGGGTAGCTACTGGTAACGTTTAACAACGGTGGAGAGTTGTTTCCAATGTTAATGTGCTAGCTAGCCAACGTTTAATTTTTGCTGCGTTATGAAAGGAACTAGACACGGACACGAATTATCTGTTTAGTGTGTTAACACACTATTGGTAGTTTGTTGTAACCAAGTACTGGTGCTAAACTGTGTGTTATTGGATGCTAGCATGCTAGTTAGCTATGGCGTCATAGTTAGGCATCGTGGGCTGTTGTGGGTAGTTACTGTAGGTTAGCATTATTTTTCGGCGGTGCCGGGTCTAGCACGAAGCTAGCTAGCTAGCCGTTCTTCAAACAAAGTCAACACAGTGGCCATTGCTAGCTAGCCAACACGACTAGCTAACTGTACTGTAGTAGCTAAATACAATATACTTATGCTAGCTAGCCAACGTTTAATTATTGCTGCGTTATGAAAGGAACTAGACACGGACACGAATGATCTGTTTAGTGTGTTAACACACTATTGGTAGTCTGTTGTAACCAAGTATTGGTGCTAAACTGTGTGTTATTGGATGCTAGCATGCTAGTTAGCTATGGTGTCATAGTTAGGCATCGTGGGCTGTTGTGGGTAGTTACTGTAGGTTGGCATTGTCTTCGGTGTAGCACGAAGCTAGCTAGCTAGCCGTTTTTCGAACAGAGTCAACACAGTAGCCATTGTGTGCTGTACTGTGGCAGCTAAATACAATATATTTGTGCTAAGCTAGCCAACGTTTAATTATTGCTGCGTTATGAAAGGAACTAGACACGGACACGAATTATCTGCTTAGTGTGTTAACACACTATTGGTGGTTTGTTGTGACCAAGTGTTGGTGCTAAACTGTGTGTTATTGGATGCTAGCATGCTAGTTAGCTATGGTGTCATAGTTAGCTAGCTGAATAAAGTGGGTTGAGTCTACTCCTTTAAACATTGAACCGCTGTGGTTCACAACAATTCTGATTTATAAAGGTGGAAGTTGGGAGAGTTTTTGTTCGGGTGGTTCAGTGAAACAATTATCGTTTCTGAGGTGGAAGTTTTGGTGAGGGAGGCCCTGCTATCTCCTCTTCCAGATGTTTAGTTCATTTCATTCCGATCTCCTCTGCATTATTGTAGCCATTTGCTACAGCCTGTCAACTATGCCTCTGCCTATCCCTGTTCTCTCCTCTCTGCACAGGCTACACAAACGCCTCACACCGCGTGGCTGCTGCCTCTCTAACCTGGTGGTCCCTGCACGCACCCCACACCTGGAGTTCCAGGTCTCAGGCAGCCTCTGGAACTGCCGTTCTGCTGCCAACAAAGCTGACTTCATCCCAGCCTATGCTAACCTCCAGTCCCTCGACTTCCTGGCGCTGACGGAAACATGGATTACCACTGAAAACACTGCTACTCCTACTGCTCTCTCCTCGTCTGACCATGTGTTCTCGCATACCCCGAGAGCATCTGGTCAGAGGGGTGGTGGCACAGGAATCCTCATCTCTCCCAAGTGGACATTCTCAATTTTTCCCCTAACCCACCTGTCTATCTCCTCATTTGAATTCCATGCTGTCACAGTCACTAGCCCATTTAAGCTTAATATCCTTGTCATCTATCGCCCTCCAGGTTCCCTTGGAGAGTTCATCAATGAGCTTGACGCCTTGATAAGTTCCTTTCCTGAGGATGGCTCACCCCTCACAGTTTTGGGGGATTTCAACCTCCCTATGTCCACATTTGACTCATTTCTCTCTGCCTCCTTCTTTCCACTCCTCTCCTCTTTTGACCTCACCCTCTCACCGTCCCCCCCTACTCACAAGGCAGGCAATACGCTTGACCTCATCTTTACTAGATGCTGCTCTTCTACTAATCTCACTGCAACTCCCCTCCATGTCTCCGACCACTACTTTGTTTCCTTTTCTCTCTCGCTCTCCTCCAACACTACTCACTCTGCCCCTACACAGATGGTAATGCGCCGCCGCAACCTTCGCTCTCTCTCTCCCACTACTCTCTCCTCTTCCATCCTATCATCTCTTCCCTCTGCTCAATCCTTCTCCCTCCAATCTCCTGATTCTGCCTCCTCAACCCTCCTCTCCTCCCTTTCTGCATCCTTTGACTCTCTGTGTCCCCTATCCTCCCGGCCGGCTCGGTCCTCCCCTCCAGCTCCGTGGCTTGATGACTCATTGCGAGCTCACAGAACAGAGCTCCGGGCAGCGGAGCGGAAATGGAAGAAAACTAAACTCCCTGCCGACCTGGCATCTTTTCACTCCCTCCTCTCTACATTTTCTTCATCTGTTTCTGCTGCTAAGGCCACTTTCTACGACTCTAAATTCCAAGCATCTGCCTCTAACCCTAGGAAGCTCTTTGCCACATTTTCCTCCCTCCTGAATCCTCCCCCCCTTCCTCTCTCTCTGTGGATGACTTCGTCAACCACTTTGAAAAGAAGGTTGACGACATCCGATCCTCGTTTGTTAAGTCTAATGACACTGCTGGTCCTACTCACACTGCCCTACCCTATGCTTTGACTTCTTTCTCCCCTCTCTCTCCAGATAAAATCCTGCGACTTGTGACTGCAGGCCGCCCAACAACCTGCCCGCTTGACCCCATCCCCTCCTCTCTTCTCCAGACCATCTCCGGTGACCTTCTCCCCTACCTCACCTCGCTGATCAACTCATCCTTGACCGCTGGCCATGTCCCTTCCGTCTTCAAGAGAGCGAGAGTTGCTCCCCTTCTCAAAAAACCAACACTCGATCCCACTGATGTCAACAACTACAGACCAGTATCCCTTCTTTCTTTTCTTTCCAAAACTATTGAGCGTGCCGTCTTTAGCCAACTCTCTTGCTATCTCTCTCAGAATGACCTTCTTGATCCAAACCAGTCAGGTTTCAGGACTGGTCATTCAACTGAGACTGCTCTTCTCTGTGTCACGGAGGCTCTCCGCACTGCTAAAGCTAACTCTCTCTCCTCTGCTCTTGTCCTTCTAGACCTGTCTGCTGCCTTTGATACTGTGAACCATCAGATCCTTCTCTCCACCCTCTCCGAGCTGGGCATCTCCGGCGCGGCTCACTCCTGGATTGCGTCCTACCTGACCGGTCGCTCCTACCAAGTGGCGTGGCGAGAAGCTGTCTCCGCACCACGTGCTCTCACCACTGGTGTCCCCCAGGGCTCAGTTCTAGGCCCTCTCCTTTTCTCCCTATACACCAAGTCACTTGGCTCTGTCATATCCTCACATGGCCTCTCCTATCATTGCTACGCTGACGATACACAACTAATCTTCTCCTTTCCCCCTTCTGATAACCAGGTGGCGAATCGCATCTCTGCATGTCTGGCAGACATCAGTATGGATGACGGATCACCACCTCAAGCTGAACCCTGGCAAGACGGAGCTGCTCTTCCTCCCGGGGAAGGACTGCCCGTTCCATGATCTCGCCATCACGGTTGACAACTCCGTTGTGTCCTCCTCCCAGAGTGCGAAGAGCCTTGGCGTGACCCTGGACAAAACCCTGTCGTTCTCCGCTAACATCAAGGCGGTGACCCGCTCCTGCAGGTTCATGCTCTACAACATTCGGAGAGTACGACCCTGCCTTACACAGGAAGCGGCACAGGTCCTAATCCAGGCACTTGTCATCTCCCGTCTGGATTACTGCAACTCGCTGTTGGCTGGCCTCCCTGCCTGTGCCATTAAACCCCTACAACTCATCCAGAACGCCGCAGCCCATCTGGTGTTCAACCTTCCCAAGTTCTCTCACGTCACCCCCCTCCTCCGCACACTCCACTGGCTTCCAGTTGAAGCTCGCATCCGTTACAAGACCATGGTGCTTGCCTATGGAGCAGTGAGGGGAACGGCACCTCTGTACCTTCGGGCTCTGATCAGTCCCTACACCCAAACGAGGGCATTGCGTTCATCCACCTCTGGCCTGCTGGCTCCCCTTCCTCTGCGGAAGCATAGTTCCCGCTCAGCCCAGTCAAAACTGTTCGCTGCTCCGGCACCCCAATGGTGGAACAAGCTCCCTCACGACGCCAGGACAGCGGAGTCACTCACCACCTTCCGGAGACATTTGAAACCCCACCTCTTTAAGGAATACCTGGGATAGGATAAAGTAATCCTTCTACCCCCCCACAAAAAAAAAATTGTAAAGTGGTTATCCCACTGGCTATAGGGTGAATGCACCAATTTGTGAGTCGCTCTGGATAAGAGCGTCTGCTAAATGACGTAAATGTGCCCTTGAGCAAGGCACTTAACCCTAATTGCTCCTGTAAGTCGCTCTGGATAAGAGCGTCTGCTAAATTACTAAAATGTAATGTAAATGTTAAAGTGGTCCTATGGACAGATACTCCAATCTCCGCTGTGGAGCTTTGCAGCTCCTTCAGGGTTATCTTTGGTCTCTTTGTTGCCTCTCTGATTAATGCCCTCCTTGCCTGGTCCGTGAGTTTTGGTGGGCGGCCCTCTCTTGGCAGGTTTGTTGTGGTGCCATATTCTTTCAATTTTTTTATAATGGATTTAATGGTGCTCCGTGGGATGTTAAAAGTTTCAGATATTTTTTTATAACCCAACCCTGATCTGTACTTCTCCACAACTTTGTCCCTGACCTGTTTGGAGAGCTCCTTGGTCTTCATGGTGCCGCTTGCTTGGTGGTGCCCTTTGCTTAGTGGTATTGCAGACTCTGGGGCCTTTCAGAACAGGTGTGTATATATACTGAGATCATGTAACACTTAGATTGCACACAGGTGGACTTTATTTAACTAATTATGTGACTTATGAAGGTAATTGGTTGTACCAGATCTTATTTAGTGGCTTCATAGCAAAGGGGGTGAATACATATGCACGCATTACTTTTCCGTTATTTATTTTTTAGAATTTCTTGAAACAAGTTATTTTTTTCATTTCACTTCACCAATTTGGAATATTTTGTGTATGTCCATTACATGAAATCCAAATAAAAATCCATTTAAATTACAGGTTGTAATGCAACAAAATAGGAAAAACGCCAAGGGGGATGAATACTTTTGCAAGGCACTGTAATTGTTCTGAACAAATGTTGACGTAAAAAAAGTAGTGTAGCCTACAGTAGGCTACGTAGACCTGTTTTTCCCCACCAATCAACGCACAGAGAAATAGACAAAAATCATAATCGAATAGAGACATGGTGATTTTATGAGCGTAATCAGATCGAAATTATTATGTTATTGTCACTGAATTTATTATGTACTAATCAGATGTATTAAAAATGTTGTTCAATTTGTAGTGTAGGCCAACTAATTGTGCTAATATTATATACAAATTATGTTCTGGCCCGCCGACTATTAGCGCAGAAAAATTTTGGCCTGAGGCCAAACCTAGTTGATTAACCCTGGCCTATTGTATAGATAATAGAACGAAAATGAACTAAATGTTTAAGAGATCTGATGTTTAGTTTATAAATATTTTGCTACAATGACACACTTAGTTATCTACCACCATGTTCCTTTCTTTTAGCATGTGCATGTATTAAGTACACCATCATGCTTCTGGGATAAGTGTCTTTTCAGATTCCACAATGATTCTTTAGTAGTGGACACTACATCACCGCACTCCCTCTCTCGCTCCTCATCTTTGTAAGTCACCTTGATTTAGCACCTGTGTGTTTTATCAGTTTCTTTATGAAAATATTTAGCGAACTCCATGACAGTAGCTAAAGCAAGGGGCTATAGCAGCACACAAGTAGACTAAAAATGCATGCTGGGGCGGGCATGCCCTGAGCTGGTGAAGTGAGCGCTACTGGAGCGCTACTGGAGCGAAATTGAGCAGGCGAGAAGGCGACGCTCCAGCCTTTGCGAATCTCGCTCCACACTCCAGTCAAATTGGACACACTCTGCTCCTCACTCCGCTCCAGCTCCTCTCCGCTCACATACTCTGTCTGGGTACACACTTGAACAACCTCTCAGATCCGTATCAACAAGGTACAACAGGGGCATTTTGTTTTGTCGTATTTGGTATTTCGGGACTGTGAAAAGACCCCTGCTGGCATGTCTGGTGGGGTAAGTGTGTGTGTGTTTCAGTGCTGTGTGTAAGTTGACTATGTAAACAATTTGGAATTTTCAACACATTATTTCTCATAAAATCAAGAAGCGATGGAGTCAGTCTCTCCTCTACTTATAACCAAGAGAGACTGGCATTGTCACGATCGTCGACAGATGAAGCGGACCAAGGCGCAGCGTGATAAGCGTACATTCTTTATTTGTGTACACACACGAACCAAAACAATCAACCAAACGATACGTGAAGTCCTAGGTTATACACAAAACCCTACGGAACAAGATCCCACAAAGTAACATGCCAACAGGCTGCCTAAGTATGGTTACCCAATCAGAGACAACGAGCTACAGCTGCCTCTGATTGGGAACCACCCTGGCCAACATAGATCAAAACGAACTAGAACCAAAAACATAGAAAACAAAACATTGAAAATCCACACCCTGG
Organism: Coregonus lavaretus; assembly: GCF_964263955.1. Lineage (NCBI taxonomy): Eukaryota > Metazoa > Chordata > Actinopteri > Salmoniformes > Salmonidae > Coregonus > Coregonus lavaretus. Next base: position 25,739,046 of record NC_140016.1, on the reverse strand, counting down.
CTCAACATTTAAGAGTCCCCAGAGCCAGGGCGTGACAGTACCCCCCCCCCCCCCCCCCAAAGGCGCGGACTGTGACCGCGCCAACCAAACACAAGAGGATAGGGGCCGGGTGGGCATTCCGCCTCGGAGGCGGATCCGGCTCCGGGCGTGACCACCACTCTCTCTCCACCCCCCCGTAGCGCCCCTGATCTGGTCCCGCTGGCCGGAGCTGGACTGGACACCGGTGGAGCGGATTGCTCTGGCTCCGGAGTGGAGCAGCTGCCCGGTGCCGGACCAGGCACCGGTGGAACAGGCACGGGCCGTGCCGGACTGAAGACGCGCACCACTGGCTTGGTGCGGGGAGCAGGAACGGGCCGGACCGGGCTGGCGACGCGCACCACTGGCTTGGTGCGGGGAGCAGGAACAGGCCGGACCGGGCTGACGACGCGCACCACTGGCTTGGTGCGGGGAGCAGGAACAGGCCGGACCGGGCTGACGACGCGCACCACAGGCTTGGTGCGGGGAGCAGGTACAGGCCGGACCGGGCTGACGACGCGCACCACTGGCTTGGTGCGGGGAGCAGGCACGGGCCGTGCCGGACTGACGACGCGCACCACTGGCTTGGTGCGGGGAGCAGGAACGGGCCGGACCGGGCTGGCGACGCGCACCACTGGCTTGGTGCGGGGAGCAGGAACAGGCCGGACCGGGCTGACGACGCGCACCACAGGCTTGGTGCGGGGAGCAGGAACAGGCCGGACCGGGCTGACGACGCGCACCACTGGCTTGGTGCGGGGAGCATGGAACGGGCCGGACCGGGCTGGCGACGCGCACCACTGGCTTGGTGCGGGGAGCAGGAACAGGCCGGACCGGGCTGACGACGCGCACCACAGGCTTGGTGCGGGGAGCAGGAACAGGCCGGACCGGGCTGGCGACGCGCACCACAGGCTTGGTGCGGGGAGCAGGAACAGGCCGGACCGGGCTGGCGACGCGCACCACAGGCTTGGTGCGGGAAGCAGGAACAGGCCGGACCGGGCTGGCGACGCGCACCACAGGCTTGGTGCGAGGGACAGGAACAGGCCGGACCGGGCTGGCGACGCGCACCACTGGCTTCGTGCGGGGAGCAGGAACAGGCCGGACCAGGCTGGCGACGCGCACCAAGCCAGTGGTGCGCGTCGTCAGCCCGGTCCGGCCCGTTCCTACTCCCCGCACCAAGCCAATGGTGTGCGTCGTCAGCCCGGTCCGGCCCGTTCCTGCACCCCGCACCAAGCCAGTGGTGCGCGTCGTCAGTCCGGCACGGTCCGTGCCTGTTCCACCGGTGCCTGGTCCGGCACCGGTCAGCTGCTCCACTCCGAAGCCAGAGCAATCCGCTCCACCGGTGTCCAGTCCAGCTCCGGCCAGCGGGGCCAGACCAGACCAGGGGCGCAACGGGGGGGTAGAGAGAGAGTGGTGGTCACGCCCGGAGCCGGATCCGCCTCCGAGGTGGAATGCCCACCCGGCCCCTACCCTGTTGTGTTGGTGTGGCGCGGTCGCAGTCCGCGCCTTTGGGGGGGGGGGGGGGGGGGTACTGTCACACCCTGGCTCTGGGGACTCTTAATTGTTGAGCCAGGGTGTGGATTCTCTATGTTTAGTTGTCATTGGTTTTTGTTCTAGTTCGTTTAGTTTCTATGTTGGCCAGGGTGGTTCCCAATCAGAGACAGCTGTAGCTCGTTGTCTCTGATTGGGGACCATACTTAGGCAGCCTTGTGGCATGTTAGGTTGTGGGATCTTGTTCCATTAAGGTTTTGTGTTAACCTAGGACTTCACGTTTCGTTTGTTGTTTTGTTCGTGTTAAGTACTGAATAAAGTATGTACGTTTATCACGCTGCGCCTTGGTCCGCTTCATCAGTCAACGATCGTGATAGGCATGCATAGTATTAATATTAGACCTCTGAATACATTGAAGAGCAAGACGTGCTGCTGCTCTGCTCTCCAGACTCAGATTAAAGATATGACAAATAGGAATGGTAATATAGTCCGCTACTATCCTCAAGTAGCTTTCCATCTAAGTTGTCGATACCAGGTGGTTTCTCATTATTGATGAACAACAATAATTTTTCCACCTCAGCCACACTAACTAACAAATTCAAATGTACAATGTGTTTCCTTCATTATTAGGTATTTGATGCATGAATATGATGGCTCACAGTTTGTTGTTGGCATTTCATGCCTAAGTTTGCCTACCTTTCCAATGAAATAGTCATTAAAGAAATTGGCAATATCAAAAGGTTTTCTGATAAATTAGACATCTGATTCAATGAAAGATGGAGTTGAATTAGTCTTTCTGCCCATAATTTCATTTAAGGTATTCCACAGTTTTTTTTCCATCATACTTTATATCATTTATCTTGGTTTCATTATGCAATTTCTTCTAATTTTCGTTCAGTTTAGTCACAATTTCACAATTTACAGTAAGTTTGCCCACAGGGCTTTTTCCAGTTCTAACAGTCCATTTCTTAATAGGTGTATGCTTATCAATAACTGGAAGAAACAATTCCATAAATGCATCAAGTGCAGCGTCTGGATGCTCCTCATTACACCCATCAGACCAACAAATACTTTTTGCATCTTCAACATAGGAATCGGTACAAAACGTGTTGTATGATCACTTATACACTATTTTAGGCCCAGCCTTTGGAACTTTGGCTTTTCTAAATATGGCCACTATAGTATGGTAAGTACATCCAATGGGTATGGATACAGCTTTAGAGCAGAGTTCTGCAGCATTGGTAAAAATGTGATCACTACATGTGGATGATACACACTGAACAAAAATATAAATGCAATATATGAAGTGTTGGTCCCATGTTTCATGAGCTGAAATAAAAGATCTCAGAAATGTTCCATAAGCACAAAAATATTATATCCCTAAAACATTTGTTTACATCCCTGTTAGTGAGCATTTCTGCTTTGCCAAGATAATCCATCCACCAGACAGGTGTAGCATATCGAGAAGCTGATTAAACAGCATGAACATTACACAGGTCAAAGAAAATAAAATGCTATTGGTCGCATACACATATTTAGCAGATGTTATTGCGGTTGTAGCGAAATGCTTGTAAAGAAAGTACTCAAAGATGACAGAAATTAGTGCTAAGGGGCGATATTCATTTAGTTGAGTTACCTTCACTGTCTTGGGTACAGGAACAATGGTGGACATCTTGAAGCAAGTGTGGACAGCAGACTGGGATAGGGAGAGATTGAATATGTCCGTAAACACTCCAGCCAGCTAGTCTGCGCATGCTCTAAGGATGCGGCAATGGATGCCGTCTGGGCTGGCAGCCTTGCGAGGGTTAACACGCTTAAATGCCTTACCTCAGCCACAGAGAACAAGCGCTCACAGTCCTCGGAAGCGGCGGTGGCAAGCCTCGAAGCAGGCGAAGAAGGTGTTTAGCTTGTCCGGTAGCAAGACGTCGGTGTCCGCAACGTGGCTGGTTTTCCCTTTATAATCCGTGATTGTCTGGAGTCCCTGTCACATACGTCTCGTGTCTGAGCCCTTGAATTGCGACTCCACTTTGTCTCTGTACTGACATTTTGCCTGTTTGATTGCCTTACAGAGGGCATAACTGGACTGTTTGTACTCAACCATATTCCCAGTCATCTTGCCGTGGTTAAATCCAGTGGTTCACGCTTTCAGTTTAGCGCGAATGATGCCATCTATCCACGGTTTTTGGTTGGGATAGGTTTTATTCGTCACCGTGGGAACAACATCCCCTATACACTTCCTGATGAACTCAGTCACTGTGTCAGTATATACGTTAATGTTATTCTCAGAGGCAACCCAGAACATATACCAGTCCGCGTGATCAAAACAATCTTGAAGCATGGATTCAGATTGGTCAGAACAGCGTTGAACAGACCTTTACCATGGGTACTTCCTGTTTGAGTTTCTGTCTATAGGAAGGGAGGAGCAGAATGATAAAGCAACACCTCACGGTACAACGCCTCTCCCCTATTTGACCTAGATAGTTTGTGTGTATGTATTGATATATAGGATACGTGTGCCTTTAAAACAAAATTATGTTGTTCTGTCCTTGTTCTGTTCTTGTCTATTAATGTTCTGTATTATGTCATGTTTCATGTTTTGTGTGGACCCAGGAAGAGTAGCTGCTGCTTTTGCAACAGCTAATGGGGATCCTAATAAAATACCAAAATACCAAAAATGGAGGCGTGATCTGATTCGCGGAAGGGAGGGCCTTGTAGCCGTCCCGGAAGGGAGAGTAGCAATGGTCGAGAGTTTTTGATGCGCGAGTAGCGCAGGCAATGTGTTGGTAAAACTTTGGTAGTGTTTTCCTCAGATTTGGTTTATTACGGTCGGCATTTGATTGTGTGGTATTCAAGGTCAGGTGAACAAAAGGACTTGAGTTCCTGTACATTACCACAATCACACCATGAGTAGTTTATGATGAAACATACACTTCCGCCTTTCTTTTTCCCAGAGAGTTCTTTATTCCTGTCTGCACAATGTACTGAGAACCCAGCTGGCTGTATGGATGAGGACAGTATATCCAGAGAGAGCCTTGATTCCGTGAAACAGAGTACGTTACAATCTCTGATGTCTCTCTGGAAGAAGATCCTCGCCCTGAGCTTGTCTACGTTATTGTCCAGGGACTGAACATTATCGAGTAATATTCTCGGAAGCGGTGGATGGTTTGCACGCCTCCTGAGTTGGACTAAAAGTCCACTCCGAATACCTCTTCTCCACCGCCGGTGCCTTGGAGCAGCCTCTGGTATAAGTGGAATTGGCTTGGGTGTATTTCTGGTCGAAATGCTGCTCTGATATCCAAAAGTTATATCCGGCTGTATGTAATAATACAAAAAAAACGTTCTGAGCTAATAATGTGAGAAATAACACAAAAGCAAAAATAATACTGCAAAGTTGCTTAGGAACCAGGCAACCATGTCTATTGGCCCCATCTTGTTCACCTTGTGCTGGGGACAATAAAAGGCCACTCTAAAATGTGCAGTTTTGTCACACAATGCCACAGATGTCTCAAGTTTTGAGGGAGCGTGCAATTGGCATGCTCCCTCAATGAACATGCCAGATAATTGCATGTTCATTGTCCACATAGTTTTAGAGAATATGGCAGTACGTCCAACTGGCCTCACAACCGCAGACCACATGTAACCACGCCAGCCCAGGACCTCCACATCCGGCTTCTTCACCTGCAGGATCATCTGAGACCAGCCACCCGGACAGCTGATGAAACTGTGGGTTTGCACAACCAAAGGATTTCTGCACAAACTGTCAGAAACTATCTCAGGGAAGCTCATCTGCATGCTCATCATCCTCACCAGGGTCTTAACCTGACGTTGATCTGGTTCTGATCCATGCTCCTATCTTTTCTTTTAAGGTATCTGTGACCAACAGATGCATATCTGTATTACCAGTCATGTGAAAACCATACATGAATTTATTTCAATTGACTGATTTCCTTATATGAACTGTAGCTCAGTAAAATCTTTGAAATTGTTGCATGTTTCATTTATATTTTTGTTCAGTCACGTTTCTGTACTGTTTGTAAACACCCTGGTAGGTTGATTAATAACCTTAACCAGATTACAGGCACTGGTTACAGTGAGCAGCTTCCTGAAAACCAGATTAAAGGTCACCCAGAAAATAAGAATAAAACCTATCTGTTATCACACATTATCAAGCATTGCATACATATTATCCAGAAACTGTCTATTAGCACCTGGTGGCCTATAGCAGCACCCCAAAAGAAGAGGCTTTAAATGAGGCAGGTGAACTTGCAGTTCAACAGCATTAGACATGAAATCCTCTCTAAGATTTCCAGGAATATGGCTCTGAACATATGCAACACTTCCCCCATAGGCATTCCTGTCTCTTCTGTAGATGTTATATCCTTGTATTGCTACTGCTGTATCATCAAAGGAATTATCCAAGTGAGTCTTAGATATGGCCAATATATGAATGTTATCTGATGTTAGTAAGTTATTTATTTTATTATTTCTAAGGCTACATATGTTAATATCTGCTATTTTTAGCCCTTTCCTGGGTACCTTATCGGAGACAGACATAATATGAAGGGGGAAAAAGGCTAATATAGTCAGACAATCAGGCACGTGTGAGTGTCAGTTGGTGTGTGTGTGTGTGTGTGTGTGTGTGTGTGAGAGATGTGGCGCTGAAGCTACTGACCCAGAAGCTAGGCTCTCTACTCCCAGGCTTTTTGGAGGGAGGGTGGACAATTAGCCTGTCGTAGCTAGCCTGTTCTACAGGAGCACCATTGAGAGCAGTGTCGGTACGGCAACTCCACCGCCGTGGACCGCAAGACTCTATAGAGGGTGGTACGCTCAGCCGAACGCACCATTAGGTGCACACTGCCTGCCCTCCAGGACACGTACACTAGGTGTCGCAGGAAGGACAAGAAGATAATCAGGGACCCCAGTCATGACCTGTTCTCCCCACTACCATCACTAAGATGTGGGCAATACAGGAGCATCATCGCAAAAACTGGAAGATTGGCCAAGAGCTTCGACCCTCAGAGCATCAGGCTGCTGTACCACTGTACCATTGGTACAGTGTTAATATGTATATATTTTATTTATATTCTTTACTATTACATGTATTGTTTTTATTTCATTTTTACCTGCATTGTTGGAGCTCGTAGCTTAAGATTTTCACTGTCCCTTTCCATTACACCTGAATGCTGTACTTGTGACTATTAAACTTCTAATCTAATCTAGCAGATGTAAACAATGTCCCCACGCTCTCTGGCAGCTTTCATGGCTGGGATAAATTATTTCCGCCTCTGGCGCCCAGCTTCCGAGTAGTCCTTGTTGAAGAGGTTGGTTCCTCTCAAGTTCTTGGCTCTCTCCAAAACAGCCATCTTGTCCTTATAAGGTCATGTATTTGATGTTATCATGAGAAAGGCCCATCATGCGTGGGCTCAAACAGCTATTAGTGTTATATCATACACAGTGGCAATACATTTTCATGTGCCAATCAACGTCCCAAATACTAACATTTAAGACCAAGACGAATTCAAATGAGGACAGAGGAGGGGGCAATTATTTATGTTCAAATGTCTGCTACATTATTGCATTGCACACAATGGAAACCGATACTTTTTTCAGCTGTCAAAGGTCATTTCATAACCAAGCCTGAATTGCAGTCTGACAAATTAATTTGCAATGTGGATGTTGTTCAGAGCAGGATTGCGCCAATATCCCCACCAACACACATGAAATGAACGACAAGCTGGACTGGTGAACGTCATAACCTTGAAAGACCTTCACTGGCAGAGAACACTGAGATGAGACGGTCCTCTCCATAAACGTGGAGCTATCTCCCCCTGTTGAACAAATTGGGGAAAGCAGCAAATGACGTCAAAGTGCCACGGGCCATTCAAGGGATGGTGCCAGGGTGGTATAGGCCTAGCCTACTGTGGTTTGATTCAAAGATGGAGTATGATCTAACAATGTGTTTTTATAACATTATGCAGTGTAGCATGTTAACCTTAAGGTTCTAGTATTGCTCTCTGGCCTATCTCTATCTCTCCACAATTCTACCTGACTGAGTGTGCATGTCTGGGAGGCCGCCCGAGGTACATAACAAATGCAATCACTGAGGGGATTCGATTAAGCTGGCCCGGGTTGAACCGGGCTATGGCCCGTCACGTGACCGGGTAAACGGTAATTTGTGGCGCTCGGTCATGTAGTCAACAAGGCAGCATGATGTATCGTTCAGAAACATACAACATCTCTTTTCCATCAAATATATGTTTGAATTTTCAAACTAGGTTTAATTGGGAATGCAGATAAAGCGTTTTAATCAAAAGCAATCACTTTTGCATGTGAAAACACTGAATCCTACTCATTTCTCCTACTCATTAACCTGAAAATGTAGTTTTTTTGCCGACTTTGCCGTCAGCCAGAACGGGAACCAGGTTCAAGCACGGGAGGCAGCCCAGTTCCGAAACAAATGTAATCACTTTTCGCAAAGGCGCCGGGCCAGCTTAATCGAATCCCCTCAGTGCTAACCTGTGTGCCGGATTAGGAACCGGGGAACAAAAAAATGCACCACAGCACACGACTTCATCCAATTACCAGCCACAGCCAATCGGCACACAGTAGGCTAAGCATTTAGAACAAGTGCGAAAGCAGAGAAAGTTAACAAATAAGAAGGTTCAGCCGATTAAAACTCTCAAATACATAATAGGCCTACCGTAGTCCGAACAGTGCTTACCCCTCTGTTGAAATGTGTTTGATTGCGCTAGATCAGCTGTCCATTGGCGTAGGTCTACACTTTGCTTGCTAGCAATCAACAAGTAGGCCTATCTGAACCTCCACTGCTAAAAACAAACATTTATTTTGTAGCCATGATTAAAACAAAAAGTTATCAAAACATAAGAACCGACTATTCAGTAGTCATGTTACGTTTGATATTGGAGCCCAGGGGCTTGTGTCGATATCGAGAATCAGTTTACTTCTTCTTCTGAGTTTAATGGCAGTTGGCATCCAGTATGTTGCATTACCGCCCCCAACTGGACAATACTATAAATCCATTTGACTAACCCTACACTCATTAAAAACGCACTACCCCATTCCACTACATTGACCCCATCTGCTTCTGCACCATGCCAATGGCCTGGGAGGATTGGACACCACCATTCAATACACCCTGTAACTCTTCTGAAGTCAAATCTCGTATACCCAAATACTTCTCTGCAGCTGCCACCACAACATCTATTTTCTGTGATTTACGTTCCATTTCTGTGGTACAGTTGATAACCATTGCTCTGAATGCTAAGAAGCCAAACTTACTGAAGCATATACTGTATCACCCATCCTCCTCTACTCTCTTCACTGCCTCAGCATACGACACCTTCTGCACTACTCTGACTCCAGCCACCTCAACCTGCCACTCTCGCACCGGACACTTCCGATCCCAGCAACAGTTGACACACACAACTTTATCCACCGAAACTACACAATCCTCTATCCCATGCCCTCCTGCACACTTCCCACATCTTGGAATCTCCCTCCTACAAACTGCTGTGACATGACCATGAACGTTGCAACTGAAACAGCGCAGTGGATTCAGCACAAAAGCTCTAACAGGATAACTGATACATTAAATGACCAAGAGTATGTGGACACCTGCTCGTCGAACATCTCATTCCAAAATCATGGCCATTAATAAGGAGTTGGTCCCCCCTTTGCTGCTATAACAGCCTACACTCCTCTGGGAAGGCTTTCCACTAGATGTTGCAACATTGCTGCGGGGACTTGCTTCCATTCAGCCACAAGAGCATTAGTGAGGTCGGGCACTGATGTTGGTCCTGGCTCGCAGTCGGCGTTACAATTCACTCCAAAGGTGTTCAATAGGGTTGAGGTTAGGGCTCTGTGCAGGCCAGTCAAGTGGCCTCCATACCGATCTTGACAAACCATTTCTGTATGGACCTCGCTTTGTGCACGGGGGCATTGTCATGCTGAAACAGGAAAGGGCCTTCCCCAAACTGTTGCCTCAAAGTTGGAAGCACAGAATCGTCTAGAATGTCATTGTATGCTGTAGCATTAAGATTTCCCTTCACTGGAACTAAGGGGCCTAGCCTGAACCATGAAAAACAGCCCCAGACCATTATTCCTCCTCCACCAAACTTTACAGCTGGCATTATGCATTGGGGCAGGTAGCGTTTTCCTGGCATACGCTAAACCCAGATTCATCCGTCGGACTGCCAGATGGGGAAGGGTGATTCATCACTCCAGAGAACGCGTTTCCACTGCTCCAGAGACCAATGTCAGCGTGTTTTACACCACTCCAGCCGACGCTTGGCATTGCGCATGGTGATCTTAGGCTTTTGTGTGGCTGCTCGGCCATGGAAACCCATTTCATGAAGCTCCCGACGAACAGTTCTTGTGCTGACGTTGCTTCCAGAGGCAGTTTGGAACACGGTAGTGAGTGTTGCAACTGAGGACAGACGATTTTTACACGCTACGCACTATAGCACTCAGCGGTCTCGTTCTGTGAGCTTGTGTGGCCTACCACTTTGCAGCTGAGCTTTGTTGCTCCTGGACATTTCCACTTCACAATAACAGCACTTACTGTTGACCGGGGCAGCTGTAGCAGGGCAGAAATTTGATGAACTGACTTGTTGGAAAGGTGGCATCCTATGACGGTGCCACGTTGAAAGTCACTGAGCTCTTCAATAAGGCCATTCTACTGCCAATGTGTGTCTATGGAGATTGCATGGCTGTGTACTCAATTTTATACACTTGTCAGCAAATGGTGTGGCTGAAATAGCCGAATCCACTAACTTGAAGAGGTGTCCACATACTTTTGTATATATAGTGTATATCGTAACATGACTTTGTCAGGTAAAGACTGACTCAAAAGTCAAAAGGACTGACAGTGACTCCTCTGTTTCACCACGCTCACTATTTGGTCTGCGTCACACCAAACGGCGGGAATCACAAACACTAGGAATCTTCAACTTCAATTGCTCCACCTCCACAATTGCTCCACCTCCACTCCTTTCAATGGTGCCCTGTTCCTAAGAGCAAAGCAAGAAACAGATCTTGACCCAAGTTGATGACAAAGAGCCCCCTTCACTGATTCAACTGCACCGAACTCCTTTCCCACCCACCTTGAAACCACAAATGGATCCACCAAAAGGCAAGGATCCACTTTCTCCAAAAATGTCCCTCCTACTGGACCAGATTCTTCTTCATCATGTCCATTGATGCCAGGCTCGTGCTCCGAGCTCTTCACCACACCTTCCACCTCACTTAACTCACCTTCATTCACTTCCATTTCACCTCCAGAACTCGGTCTGGCGCACGGCTCACTCTGTTTGCACTTTACACCAATCTCCTTCGACACCCCATCTCCATTTTTATCACCATCTTCCTCAAATTCAAATCCAACCAAATCCATTCTCTCTGACCTCTTCTTCCTCTTTCCCCCCCTCCATTCCTCCTCAGAAATCCATCTTTCTGTGTCCCTGTTCCAATATTCCTCTTCTCTCGACTTTGCTTGCTACCCGGTGGCATCCCAACGTAATCTCATAATCGTCCTTCTCACCTTGGAAACGTGTCTTTTCCGGGCGCCAACACTTTGAGAGCATGAGAAGTGGCCAGACACAGAAAAACAACCCCCAAACTTCGTTCTACTTCCGTCGTGGCGGAAAACCTTCAGCTCTCTCTTGGTACACAGCTCAACCACAAGTCGTCAGTTTTTTTTCTGTCAGCAGTTTACTTCAAAGTAGTGTGCCTTCTTCTTCTTCTTCTTCTTCTTCTATGGTATAATGGTGGTCCGCAAACAAATGTTAGAGGTGCATGCCACCACCTACTGGATGGGGTGAAAACTGAGAAACTTTAACACAGAAATAATAGGGGAAAGGGAAAGGGTGAAAAAACATACTCTTAACATTCCATACGCAAACAACATTATGTCAAAGTGTAATTATGTTTATAGACATTTTAACAAATGAATTAAAAATGAGCAGCTGAAATGTCTTGAGTCAATAAGTATTCAACCCCTTTGTTTTGGCAAGCCTAAATAAGTTCATGAGTAAAACTGTGCTTAACAAGTCACATAATAAGTTGCATGGACTCACTCTGTGTGCAATAATAGTGTTTAATATGATTTTTTAATTACTACCTAATCTTTGGACCCCACACATACAATTATCTGTAAGGTCCCTCAGTTGAGCAGTGCATTTCAACCACAAAGACCAGGGAGGTTTTCCAAGGCCTCGCAAAGAAGGGCACCTATTGGTAGAGGGATAAAAAAAAAGCAGACATTGAGTATCCCTTTGAGCATGGTGAAGTTATTAATTACACTTTGGTTGGTGTATCAATACACCCAGTCACTACAAAGATACAGGCGTCCTTCCTAACTCAGTTTCCGGAGAGGAAGGAAACAGCTTAGAGATTTCACCATGAGGCCAATGGTGACTTTAAAACAGTTACAGAGTTTAATGGTGGTGATAGGAGAAAACTGAGGATGGATCAATACCATTGTAGTTACTCCACAATACTAACCTAAATGACAGAGTGAAAAGATGGAAGCTTGTACATAATACAAAATATTATTAATAAGGCACTAAAGTGAAACTGCAAACAATGTGGCAAAGAAATGTACTTTATGTCCTGAATGCAAAGTGTTGTGTTAGGTGCAGAAATCAACACAACACATCACTGAGTACCACTCCTCATATTTTAAAGCATGGTGGTGGCTGCATCATGTTATGGATATTGTAAGAAAGCCTGTCCCTTTAAAAACTCAGTGATGACGTCACAGCCATCACACGCTGGCAGTGTTTAGTTCATTACCAAGTGCAGCTCGCCACCTACTGCTGTGAACACATATCTCCGTTTTGGACATTATTTCCTTTCTGACCAATTTATTCATCACTGTGCATGAATAAAAAAAACTGTAAGTAAGGTATATGTTTTTCCCCTGTTTTAACTGACGAAGTTGTCAATAGTTTAAGAATATTTTCGTCAGACATTATTACAGCACTATGTGTCGTTTTTTATACTAGCTATCTAACATTGTTAGCTACATTTTCGCCTGTCATTGTTAGCTGGTTAGTCTTATGTTGCTAGCCACTTGTATTTTCGTTTCAATCATTGGATTATTATGACAGATGAGAGTATATCTTGTTTGTTATTGCTAACTGACTGTGCCTTATCTTAGTATTGATGCCATTGTATTCATGTTTATTTTTTTCAGACCACATCTTGTATGGATAAATGGACAGTTAATTGGATAATCACAGCTGAGTGACATGGCACAGAATTGCAAACATTGTTAATCTCCAATCAACATTAAAGAACCCAAATTGAGGAACTGTCTCTCTCATCTGTCTCTCTAATAGGAGTACAATCTCCATAACGTCACCTACTCAATCAGTGTATAAATTCCAGAGGTATCATCCTCTAATTCAGGTATGCTTGTCATCGGCAAGTACTAGGGAGTTTTTAGGATAAAAAGAAACGGAATAGAGCTAAGCACAGGCAAAATCCTAGAGGGGAAACCTGGTTCAGTCTGCTTACCAACAGACACTGGAAGACAAATTCACCTTTCAGCAGGACAATAACCTAAGATGACATTGAATGTTCTTGAGTGGCTTAGTTACAGTTTTGACTTCAATCGGCTTGAAAATCTATGGCAAGACTTGAAAATGGCTGTCTAGCAATGATCAACAACCAACTTAACAGAGCTTGAAGAATTTCTTGAGGTCCTTTTCAAAAGCAAGCTGAATCAGCTGGGCCTTGCGTCTGTGCAGCATACTGCGCCGATGCTCTGAGAAGACGCTTTTGAGCGTGGAAAATGAGTTTTCACACATTTCTGTGGAAGCTCCTAAGGTTAGGCCAAGTGTGTAGGCTGTGAAAACAGTCGACATAGCCTGGAGTGCACAGTTGAATGTGCTGAGGATGTTGGCTATTGTCCATTTTCCATCTTCGGGGGGAACCGGGGTGTCAGTCATTTTCTTCACCAGGCACTAACGAGCCACAGTATATTCAGATTCAACCACATCAGTTCCAGCTAATACCAGGAGAGGGGTTACCTTTGATGGGTCCAGGAAATTATCCTCGGCCTCTGGGTTCAAAGCAGGCAGTGCGCCAATGAGCTCGCTACTGCTAGTTAAGAGGAAATAAATGTTAGATTTTGACAGTATTTTGTACCCTCATGTACAGTGGGGTAAAAAAGTATTTAAAAGATGAGAGAGGCCTGTAATTTTCATCATAGGTACACGTCAACTATGACAGACAAATTGAGAGAATTTTTTCCAGAAAATCACATTGTAGGATTTTTAATGAATTTATTTGCAAATTATGGTGGAAAATAACTATTTGGTCACCTACAAACAAGCAAGATTTCTAGCTCTCACAGACCTGTAACTTCTTTAAGAGGCTCCTCTGTCCTCCACTCGTTACCTGTATTAATGGCACCTGTTTGAACTCTTACAGTCACACTCCAAACTTCACTATGGCCAAGACCAAAGAGCTGTCAAAGGACACCAGAAACAAAATTGTAGACCTGCACCAGGCTGGGAAGACTGAATCTGCAATAGGTAAGCAGCTTGGTTTGAAGAAATCAACTGTGGGAGCAATTATTAGGAAATGGAAGACATACAAGACCACCGATAATCTCCCTCGATCTGGGGCTCCACGCAAGATCTCACCCTGTGGGGTCAAAATGATCACAAGAACGGTGAGCAAAAATCCCAGAACCACACGGGGGGACCTAGTGAATGACCTGCAGAGAGCTGGGACAAAAGTAACAAAGCCTACCATCAGTAACACACTACGCCGCCAGGGACTCAAATCCTGCAGTGCCAGACGTGTCCCCCTGCTTAAGCCAGTACATGTCCAGGCCCGTCTGAAGTTTGCTAGAGTGCATTTGGATGATCCAGAAGAGGATTGGGAGAATGTCATATGGTCAGATGAAACCAAAATAGAACTTTTTGGTAAAAACTCAACTCGTTGTGTTTGGAGGACAAAGAATGCAGAGTTGCATCCAAAGAACACCATACCTATTGTGAAGCATGAGGGTGGAAACATCATGCTTTGGGGCTGTTTTTCTGCAAAGGGACCAGGACGACTGATCCGTGTAAAGGAAAGAATGAATGGGGCCATGTATCGTGAGATTTTGAGTGAAAACCTCCTTCCATCAGCAAGGGCAATGAAGATGAAACGTGGCTGGGTCTTTCAGCATGACAATGATCCCAAACACACCGCCCGGGCAATGAAGGAGTGGCCCAGCGACAGCCCCAAAACATCACTGCTCTAGAGGAGATCTGCATGGAGGAATGGGCCAAAATACCAGCAACAGTGTGTGAAAACCTTGTGAAGACTTACAGAAAACGTTTGACCTGTGTCATTGCCAACAAAGGGTTATTGACCAAATACTTATTTTCCACCATAATTTGCAAATAAATTCATTAAAAATCCTACAATGTGATTTTCTGGATTTTTTTTTTTTTCTAATTTTGTCTGTCATAGTTGACGTGTACCTATGATGAAAATTACAGGCCTCTCTCATCTTTTTAAGTGGGAGAACTTGCACAATTGGTGGCTGACTAAATACTTTTTTCCCCCACTGTATGTAAATTATATACAGTACCAGTCAAAAGTTTGGACACACCTACTCATTCAAGGGTTTTTCTTTATTTTTACTATTTTCTACATTGTAGAATAATAGTGAAGACATCAAAACTATGAAATAACACATATGGAATCATGTAACCAAAAAAGTGTTAAACAAATCTAAATATTTTATATTTGAGATTCTTCAAATTAGCCACCCTTTGCCTTGATGACAGCTTTGCACACTCTTGGCATTCTCTCAACCAGCTTCATTAGGTAGTCACCTGGAATGCATTTCAATTAACAGGTGTGCCTTGTTAAAAGTTAATTCATGGAATTTCTTTCTTAATGTGTTTGAGCCAATCAGTTGTGTTGTGACAAGGTAGGGGTGGTACACAGAAGATAGCCCTATTTGGTAAAATACAGAGTCCATATTATGGCAAGAACAGCTCTGTAGATATTTCTTTATTTGCAAAAATGTCCCTAAACATGTTTTCACTTATGGGGAATTGTGTGTAGATGTATTTCATCCATTTTGAATTCAGGCTGTAACACAACAAAATGTGGAATATGTCAATACTTTCTGTAGGCACTGTTTGTATTCCTTCTGAAAACACTTGCCACGTGTCCAAACTTTTTACAATTGTAATGCTGCAGTGGTTTTTGTACATACGGTCTCACCGCAAATCTCACATACCTTGGTTTTACATGAGTTGGGAAAAACACTTAATCAAACAGTAAAACAGAGTCGTTCCTCCTTCTTTCCGTCTATCATTCGGGTCAAGCGACGTGTGTCTACCACTCCTGACATGTTCTCCCTAAAACACGAATCCCTATGTCCAACAAGATGCCAGAGATGAGAACATCAGTGCATAACTCAGAAAATCATAGCTTTTGTTAAGTTGCGTCAATTCAAATCTGGTATTGGAAAAAAAGAGGTCAATACACGTCTTCTAAAATAGACTAGTATTTTAATTAATGCAAAACACTTCAATGGTAAATATGATGTTCGTATATACGGGTCCACTGAAAAACCACGCAGGGCAGACAGAGAACTGAGCCATTGTTATAAGTTCTTCTTTAAATACTCTGACAGAGGTAGTTCCTGCTCCAGGCAGGCCTATCAGAGTAGAGGCTGGGCGTGGTTTAAACTTACCCAGCCTATCGTTGGCCCACAGGCTGGTCCCAGCCCCTTGGCGCTTCACTGTTGCGAGTCAGCAACCTCAGACATAATTTGTTCTTCTTTGTAGCAGAACACATGTCCTTGAGCGGTTTAACAAAGAGGCAGTGTTTGTGTGAATCACAAGTCTGTCTCAGCCTACCCCCTAATAGTTCCTCACATTAATCACAGCTTGTTATATTAAACAATCTATATCAGTACAGTACAAACCTATTATGTTTAATCATTAATGCTTTCTTATTAAGCTAACAGCACATTAAAATATAAGAATTTCCCACACTTTCCACATTATACATCGATAGTTTGTTGAGCCACAGAGCTTTCTCGCTTTGCTCTTTTGACACACACAAAATCAACATAATTCTGCTCTTTGTCACTGACCGATTTCGCAATTCGTTCTTCACCATCTTCAAGACCGCAAACGGGTCACCCAAAAAAAAACATCCTTGCTCATGAATTGCACTACAACAATAAACTGCTTTACAGTTCCAACTTGAACCCTTTAAGCTCCATTCTTCTTTACCGTCGCCCACTCATTCTCACCAACTTTACTCGCGCCAACAGAATCGCACAATGCTTCCACTTCCGCCATTGCTCGCCCGAGGTCCTCTCCATGGTCAACCCCCAGACTACCAAAGCAGTGTGCGGATGCCTGTATCACTTTATTAGAAGCACGTCATCAATGGCGTCTGAAACTTTGTTTGATCACATGCTTTTTCAAACCTTGTGTTGCAAAATGTGAGATCCCACTGATTTTGTCGTGGTTCTGGTGCTTTCTTCGATTCCAAGCTGCATCCAAACACCGACCTCTACTGGACAACGTACTTACAAATGAAGTTCGGATTTTTTTTACATGTAGGCCTAGTTTTATTTGACTGGTAGCTTAGCAGGTAAAGTAGGGCGCTATGGAACATTCAGCAATATGAGGGTGTTGGGTCGAATATCGGAGAAGGACAATTATTTGGGAAAATGTTTTATGTGAAACCACACTCTTTGCACATTGTTGTTCAAATAATTCGTTTTATTTCTTATAGTATAAGCTTCTGTCTTAAGCATCCTAAATGCCATAGATTCAGTTTTTTTTAAATAGTTAAATGCAAAAAAGGGGAAGCATGATGTAAGATGCAAACCTGGTATTCCAACTGAAAGTAGGCTACTAACACCTTCCCTTACTGCTGCGCCACAGAGTTTTGATGAAAATCAAATGCTGCAATTTATTGCTAACCAACAGATGTCACTAATGTGCATTGTGAACCGATAATGAAGCTCAGAGTAGGCCTAATTAACTGTTTTCCGGCACAATTTGGTGAAAGCTCAGAAGCCTTCAGAAAGCCTTGGTTTCCCATCACTACTATTGAGTCATTGAACTGCCTTCAGACAAAAAAGCAAAAGCATCTCTTTTTGAAGGGCTCATTTTGGTGAACATCAGGAACCAAATCACATCAGTCTGTCCTATCTAGTGTAATTATTCTGTCTTATCTGGTGTCCTGTGTGAACTTAAGTATGCTCCCTCTAATTCTCCCATCTCTCTCTCTCTCCCCTCCCGGTGGACCTGAGCCCTAGGACCATTCCTCAGGACTGATGACTCCTGGCTGTCTCCAGTCAACCTGGTCATGCTGCTGATCCAGTTTCTGTTGTTTTGCATGTGGCTATGGAACCCTGACATGTCCACCGGACGTGCTACCTTGTCCCAGACCTGCTGTTTTCGCCCCTCTCTCGCCCCCTCCCTCTCTTTCTCTCTCTCTCTCTTCCTCTATATCTCTCTCTCTCTGCTGCACCTGCTGTCTCCACCTCTGAATGCTTGGCTATGAAAAGCCAACTGACATTTACTCTTGAGGTGCTGACCTGTTGCACCCTCTACAACCACTGTGATTATTATTTGACGCTGCTGGTCATCTATGAACATTTGAACATCTTGAAGAACGATCTGGCCTTAATGGCCATGTACTCTTATGATCTCCACCCGGCACAGCCAGAAGAGGACTGGCCACCCCTCAGAGCCTGGTCCCTCTCTAGGTTTCTTCCTAGGTTCCTGCCTTTCTAGGGAGTTTTTCCTAGCCACCATACTTCTACAGCTGTATAAGCACTGTGTGACATCTGCTGATGTAAAAAGGGCTTTAGAAATACATTTGATTGATTGATCTGTGAAAGAGCCATTCATTTGGCTTCCTGATTTGCATACTGATACTATTGCTTTTTGAGCTTCAGACATCGATTATCTGCAGATCAATTATTAAAAAAACATTCTCTGAAGATGGTAAGGAACAATATAGGGAGGAAAGAGCCAAATTCTGGTCAACGCTACATTTTTCAGCCCATAACATTGTTTCTTCTATTTTTTGCAGGCCATCTAATAATTTGGTCAGATAAAAATGTATTTGAAATCACATTTCATGGTTTGACATAATGGTAGGCAACGTTTTAGGCTTTAAATGGGAGATTTACACATTTTTCATGGTTTTAGGTACATTTCTAAGCACTTTAGACAAGTTTCTGCTTATAATTTCAAAATTCAAAAGGCACTTGCACATCTGAGCTATCTTTTTTGCAGGTGCCTGGTAACAGTTGAATAAGATGAGAAAAAAAATAAGAAACCCGCACACTGCTCTTGCTAGTATCACTGCTCTTTAATAAGCTTTACGTATCACTGCTCTTTAATAAATAAAGGTTAAATAAAACATACAAATAAGCTTTACATATCGGCCTCAAGGCCTTCGTCAGCGCTTTTGTGAGAAAAAAAAATAGCACCCTACATTTGGTAGGCCATATTATAATTTCCGACATTTGGTAGGCCATTTGTTTGTCAACCATAGTTAGATACATTCTCTTCTGTCATAACTTGTTGCTCCAGAAGACTAAAAAAGTAGGCCTAGTTCTCAACAGAATGTATTTCATCTATAGAATGAATGCATTACTAATCTAGTTAACACCTGTAAAGTTGTCTGTTTCATTTACATTTTAGTCATTTAGCAGACGCTCTTATCCAGAGCGACTTACAGTTAGTGAATGCATACATGTTTTTGTTTTTTTCATACTGGCCCCCCGTGGGAAACGAACCCACATCCCTGCCGGCCAAACCCTCCCCTACCTTGGACGACGCTGGACCAATTGTGCGCCGCCCATGGGTCTCCCGGTCGCAGCCGGCTGGGGATAAAACGCAATAAAAACGCAATACCTCCAAAACAGTGGAAAGATTCGTCCTGTGCAAAATGTCATCAGTTTCACCAG
This sequence comes from Coregonus lavaretus, assembly GCF_964263955.1. NCBI lineage: Eukaryota > Metazoa > Chordata > Actinopteri > Salmoniformes > Salmonidae > Coregonus > Coregonus lavaretus. The sequence goes on along the minus strand of NC_140016.1, from coordinate 25,719,560 downwards.
TTTTAAGGAAATGAAAAGCAGAGAAAACGATGAAACACGTTTCTGATGACTTCAGTTAATCTTGGGTGCATATTGTATGTTGTTGAAATACTGTGTTTGCGTAACAGTGTCAAAGATAACACATTACACATGCATTCCATTTTCTCAAGGGATGCTGAAAGAAAGAAATCACATCTCTCCACTCATGTTCCCGAGATAATTAACATTTGTTGTATCATTTTACTGCAAGAAATGCACAATCCTGCAGGAGTTCATATTATATTACTCTACATGTGAGCGGTTATAGGCCTACAATCAGTGTCCATATTTCAGTTACTGTTCCATTCAACCCATATGAACTTCAATTAGGAATATTCTGTTTATTCATGGTTACAGGGATAGCCTACTCGTGAGCGGAAAAATCAAAGGTACATGCGTGTAAACAGTTTATCCTGAATAACACCTTAAACGGGCTAAGAGCTAATATCCGGAATGCTGTGCGCATGTAGCGTCTTGTGGACGTTTTGACTTTTATTTTGAAAACATATTTCTCGTCTATTGGAAACTCCGACCACTTCTACGACTGTTCGTTCCTTACGTTTGTTCTGAGTTCTCTCCTCACAACTACCTACTTTTTAGTGATTTAATAATGTCTTTGGAGGTGGAATCAGCAGAGTAAGTATTCTAGATATTCATATTTGCACAACTGTAAATGGTTGTTTGATTTGTTTCTTTATTAGGGTTCACGTGGCAGGTCTAAACTCAGTTGAGGCCTACCAGTATCACAACCTGCAAGCAGCTTGTAGCCAGCCCCAGCTAGCTAAGCTAACATCACTTTGCTAACCAACCTGCTTGTTAGTTAGCTATGTTTCATTAGTAAGCGTTGTGTATGTTTTTGTAACCACCAGTGGTCTTTTAGCTTATGTTATGATACTCTTGCAGCCATATAGTATGTACTATCTAACTTAACCGTTCTGATAGGCTAGCTAGCTACATCGTTAATCAACCCAGCTAGCTAGCCACTAGTTTGCAAGCGAACAAGATAGACCGAGCTTGTCTTGCATCAAAACATGACGTACCTTGATGGAGTCTACCTTGATTTTGCAGCGTGATTCGTCTGATAATGCAATACCTGAAAGAGAACAATCTGCACCGGACTTTGACCACCCTTCAGGAAGAGACCACCGTGTCTTTGAACACTGTGGACAGTATCGAGAGTTTCGTGGCAGACATCAACAGTGGCCATTGGGACACTGTGCTGCAAGCTATCCAGTCACTCAAGCTCCCTGACAAGACTTTGATAGACTTGTATGAACAGGTAAGACGTTGTCATGAATCTTGTTGGTGTGTTGCATTTAGAATGTGTATGCACCAGAACTGTATTCACCAGCTAGCTCTCTACTGCTATGTCAATATGCTTTCTGTAAGATGAGAGTTAATAGATTTATTTGTTGCCCCCAGGTGGTGTTGGAGCTCATTGAGTTGAGAGAGTTGGGAGCAGCCAGGTCTTTGTTAAGGCAAACAGACCCCATGATCATGCTGAAGCAGACCCAACCAGAGAGGTACATTCACCTGGAGAACCTACTGGCTCGCTCCTACTTTGACCCCAGAGAGGTGAGTTGACATCTCCCAACATTACACCCTGCACAAGGGAGATATAACTCCGTATGCACTATTTTCCAGGTTATCTGTCATGAGTCTGGTTATCTGTGCATCAGTTGTGTGCCTGAACATCCTTTTATTGAACACCAAAAAATAACCTTCACTTCACTTGTGTTCCCCCTGAAATAAAGCATAAAGAAATGTCCTATAGAGTTTTGACTTTGGCATTTGTATCTATTTCTTCCATTGTCATTCAGAAATGACCCCTGGCCCGGTTTCCCAAAAGCATCTTAGGGCTAAGTTCATCATTAGAACCTTTGTAGGAGCATCATTAAATCTCTGAGCTGTGTCCCAAAACCATTGTTACTAAAGTTGCATTTGAAAACGCTTGTTATTTAGAACGGCTAAGTGTGTTGTTAGATGCATTTTTTGCCCTTCCGTGTAACTTTATATACAGAAGATCTCCGCTAAACACACAATCAAGATGTTTATGTGTCTCTGTGACCAATAACATCAGAATGAGATCAACTACAAATAAAAAGTTGTCAATGTTTTTGCAATTGTTACAAACAAGCGAAGGATAAAAATATGAATTAAATGAAAACCGATGACTGTATTAAAATATGAATACAGTTTAGGCTACATAGGCCTATATATTGAAATCAATTTAATGTTCATTAAATTTAGTTATATTTTGCTAATTGCAGGCTACTGTCTAATTTTTGCCACAATATATTTAATGATATGTAACAACGTGTGCGATAATGTGCCAAATCTTGATTTAATGCATTATTAGCCTATTGGGTAAGCATTAGAATAAGCCGCCTCAACATTTTCAGCCATAGGTAATATCTCTTCAGGAGCTGATCCGTCGTCAGTATTGTGGAATAAATACAGTGCTGCTTGAAAGAATGTGAACCCTACAGGGCTGGTCATTATTTTGCTATAAAATATTAAAATAAACATATCAAATCCTTATCTAAACCCCAATTCGTAATAAAGACATTCCAAGTAAATGACAGAAACAAAAAAAAATGATATATTTTCATTGTTTATTTAACAAAAGTGGTTTATTTAACAGAAACTCAGATTTGATGTGTGCAAAAATATGTGAACCCCTTCAGTCAATGGCTTGTGGCACCTCCATTAGCAGTGATAACTTGGACTAAATGGCTCCTATAGCCAGTAATCAGTCTCTGACATCTGTTTTGAGGGATTTTTGCCCACTCCTTACAGAACTCAGCCAGCTTCACGTCCTGCCACAGCATCTCAATTGGATTTAGGTCAGGACTTTGACTTGCCCAATCCAAAACACAAATCTTCTTTCTCCTGAGCCATTCTTTGGAAGATTTGCATGAATGCTTTGGGTCGTTGTCTTGGAGGAAGATCCATTTTCGGCCCAGCTTTAGCTCCTTGACTGATGGCCTGACGTTCTGTTCAAGAATCTCCTGGTTCCCTTAATGATGTGGAGTCTTCCAGGTCCAGAGGAGGAAAAGCAACCCCAGATCTTGACATTCCCACCACAATGCTTGACTGTTGGGATAAGGTTATTTTGGTGGTAGGCAGTGTTGGGTTTTCGCCAAACATAGCAGTGTTGATTGTGACCAAAAAGGTCAATTTATTATTGTTCTTGGGGATATTTTGGAAGGGCGGCCACTTCTAGGCCGAGTCGCTAACATGTTAAATGCTCTTCATTTGTAAATTATTTGCCTCACAGTGGACTGATGGAGCTCAAATATTTTTGAGATGATTTTATAGCCTTCCCAAGACTGATGTGCTCTCACTACCCTCGTCCTGATGTCCTCTGAGATCTCCTTTCCTCTCGGCATGGTGTGCTTTGCATTCACCTGGATGGGTAACACCAAACTGACCAGGTTTCTTATCTCTCTTTATCAGAGTCCCGCCCAAACTCTTTCCTAACGATCTCTCCTTTGATTGGTGCGTTTAGTAGCTAATTATTTACCCACCTGATTCACTTATTTTTGCACCTGCGCTAATTCCTTTTTAATTTTGTTTTTGTACTAGACGCATGATTTCCTCTACACCTGTTATGTCAGATCAAAAAGACTGGTTCTCATTAAATGAAGATTTCATGGTAAAAACTGAAAGTCTGTAATTGCACAAGGGGTTCACATACTTTCAAGCAGCACTGTATAATGCAATTTTTTAATGGAGAAAGCTGATCCGAGAGCGGCGCTGCCTTTCTTTCAATCCTATCAGTGTCAACACAGGCCTCAGCGATGCACTTAGCGAACATTTTCTCTTCATGTTTTTTTGGGAAATGTTACATCTTTGGCCATTTGAAAGAAGGGTGCATCGTTAAAACACTCGTAAGCCTAAGTTCCATCGCTATTGGGAAACCGGGCCCGGGTCGGTTTTTGTTGTGGGCTCTTACGAGTTCCTGCAGTCTTGTGTTTGTGTCATTGCTCAGTGTCTCTGTGCTCTCCTCCCTCTGTGTCCTCCAGGCCTACCCAGACGGAAGCAGTAAGGAGAAGAGGCGCGTAGCCATCGCCCAGGCCCTGGCCGGGGAGGTCAGTGTGGTGCCCCCCTCCCGTCTCATGGCCCTGCTGGGACAGGTGGGTGACATGTTCCTATACCTCTGGGCATCCATAGGGTCTTTTCACGTTAGTTCAGCACATACAATCTGATCTACGACCAGGCTAATATTCTGTTGCAGCAGCTTGACATCTCACATTTGAGACCACCGATTAGTATGTTAACCACCATCTCTCTCAGTCCCTAAAATGGCAGCAGCACCAGGGTCTCCTACCCCCGGGTATGACCATTGACCTGTTCAGGGGCAAGGCAGCCGTGAAGGACGTGGAGGAGGAGCGCTTCCCCACACAGCTCACCAGACATATAAAGGTACTGTATGCCCAGATGTGGTACTGTCAGTGTATTTTATTAGTGAGGATGTTTTTTTTTATGTTACCTCTTTGCCATGTCTTTCTTACAACAGAGATTCCTGTATCTCAATGGTACTGGCTTGGTTATGCAAAGGATAATTGAATCAAATGATGCATGACAACAAGAACAAGGAGTGCTGCTTGTGTTTTTATAAAAATGCGGTGTTATTCTTACTAGTTTGGGCAGAAGTCCCACGTGGAGTGTTCCCGCTTCTCTCCTGATGGTCAGTACTTGGTCACGGGATCAGTTGATGGTTTCATCGAGGTCTGGAACTTCACCACAGGCAAAATCAGAAAGGTGCGTGTGCGATCCAACACCAAATGATACTCGGATTTGTGGCAATTTGAGAAATAACACTGGATTTCAATTCATGGAGTTTTGAAAATACCCTTGCTAGCGTTTCGTAAAATGACCTAATCAAATGTTTGTGTGATAGGATCTGAAGTACCAGGCGCAGGATAACTTCATGATGATGGATGATGCAGTGCTGTGTATGTGCTTCAGCAGGGACACAGAGATGCTGGCCACAGGAGCCCAGGATGGCAAAATAAAGGTATGTACTGTAGTGCTGAGCGATTAACCGAAATGTTGGTTATTTTCCAGTTTTTAAACAACTAATTGACCAACGTCGGTTAAATTATTTGAATTCCATTTCGTTCTGGTTTTTTCTGTGAGCTCGATGTGCAGTTTCTGTAGAGATAAATCAGATCATGCCTGAACTGTGCGATGTAGTAGGGAGTTGTAGTTTCCAACAGGCCAATATTCTACATAGTTTAGCGCAGAAAACGTGGTAATTAACTACAATAACCATAATCCATTGCACACCTGCTTAAACTTGTCCGGTCTGTGCGGAGCTGACACGGAGACTGAGAGAACCGCGATCGAGAGGGATAGATGGATAGAAAGCAGTTGCTTCGCAAGCCTGAAAATGCATGATCTAAGTGGTTGATAGTTGGTATTCAGCAGTCATAAAAGTATGCCTTATTTATTTTGAAGAACTACTAAAATAGTGATTTAGTCAGACAGCATAGGCAGCAGCTATAAAGAGATGAGATGATGATTTGGAATTAAATAATAGTTGTCAAATAAAAGTAATGATGGTTAATAAGTGATAAGCAGTAATGGGCAGTCACTACCATCATGGGACTTTCATTAATAGATTTATTCTGTGTTACAGCATTCAACCGACATAATGCATTGTGCATTTAATGTAAAAAAAAAAGATTGAACTCAAAAACAGTGATTAGTTTGTAATAATCGAACTGAAACCGAACTGACCTCAAAAAGCACTAATCGCTCAGCACTAATGTACTGACACTATAGAGCCTTTCAACTGTCAAAACAATAACACGTTCTACACTGAGTGTACAAAACATTAAGAACATCTGCTCTTTCCATGACATAGACTGACCAGGTGAATACAGGTGAAAACTAGGATCCCTTATTGATGTCACCTGTTAAATCCACTTCAATCAGTGTAGATGAAGAGGAGGAGACAGGTTAAAGAAGGATTTGAAAGAATTGAGACATGGATTAAGTATGTGTGCCATTCAGAGGGTGAATGGGCAAGACAAAATATTGAATATATTTTGAATAGGGGAAAATCCTAGCCAATTTTGAGCGCTGAGAGACTGTTTTACAACCGGGGTATGCAGCATTGGTTTCATCAACTGCACACCAGTATCAATAGCGGGTTGGACATTTGCGGTTATAGCCTACACAAGTGCCGGTGGAAAGTTATTTTAGGACATCAGACATGACAATGAAATGAATACATGCTAAATAGTTGACTAGGGAGTTAACCATCCAAACTATACAACATGTATTGAATTGGCTATCTAGTTAGTCTGTTAGACTATATAATTACTTTACCTGCTGCGCAATGTCTCGCTCGCTCTCTCTTCAGGCAACTACCCCACTGGCAAACATACAGGTGATGCACACACCATGACTTTTCCAGGATTTTCATTGCTGACCAAAAGTGAGCTATAACTGGGTAAATAACTAATTCACTAGCAATGAATATCAACATTTGCTCACACGCAGTTAGGCACACTTTGATAAAAAACAACACATCTCACGTGATTGAAAGACCGCTGGCGCCTGTCAGTGCAGGCCTGCAATAATTATACTCCAATGCGTTCCGAAGGACTCTTTGATACAATTCTGATCGGAGTAGCCTAATTGTTTGATATTGTGATTTTGGGGAGATTTATTTTGTACTTGTCCATTTGGACAACTTAATGTATAATCTGCTTGTCCGGCAATAATTTTTTACTTACCCCGGGCAAGCGGACAAGCTTTAATGTCGAGCCCTGCCATAACCCCACTGCCACCATGGGGCACTGTTCACAATGTTGACATCAGCAAACCGCTCGCCCACACGACGCCATACACGCTGTCTGCTAACTGCCCGGTACAGTTGAACTCGGGATTCATCCTTGAGGAGCACACTTCTCCAGTGTGCCAGTGGCCATCGGAAGGTGAGCATTTGCCCGCTGAAGTCAGTTACGACTCCGAACTGCAGTCATGTCAAGACCGTGGTGAGGATGACGAGCACGCAGATGAGCTTCCCTGAATTCTTTGGTTGTGTAAACCTACCGTTTCATCAGCTGTTCGGGTGGCTAGTCTCAGACGATCCCGCAGGTGAAGAAGCCTGATGTGGAGGTCCTGGGCTGGTGTGGTTACACGTGGTCTGTGGTTGAGGCAGGTTGGACGTGCTGCCAAATTCTCTAAAGTTCTTATGGTAGAGAAATGAACATTACATTATCTGGCAACAGCTCTGGTGGACATTCCTGCAGTCAGCATGCAAATTGTACACTCCCTCAACTTGAGACAGCTATGGCATTGTGTTTTGTGACAAAACTGCACATTTTAGAGTGGCCTTTTATTGTCCCCAGCACAACATGCACCTGTGTAATGATCATGCTGTTTAATCCGCTTCTTGATATGCCACACCTGTCAGGTGGATGGATTATCTTGGCAAAGGAGAAATGCTCACTAACAGGGATGTAAACACATTTGTGCATAAGCTTTTTGTGCGTATGGAAAATGGGACCAATACTTTACATGAAGCGTTTTATATTTTTGTTCAGTATACAAATACTAGAACTGACACCTTGTGGTTATAATGTTGAACTGCATATGATTACACCAGGATCATACATAACATGAAGCAAACAAATATTTTGAAATTAAATCAAATGAACCTTTAAATATTCCTTTCTGCACACCCTCATGATGGTGATATTTGCTAATGATGTCTCTCTCCTGTGCATGTCATCCTTAAGGCCTACCTTCAAGGGTAGGGCTTGCACTAATCCATTTCATGACGGCATGTACACTAGCTGTAGGAGTCAAATCTTGTATCCTTCAACATGCTTAGCCTCATTGTCTAATGAAAAATAACCCACACTGCTCTTGCCAGTATCAGCCTTTTCTTTTCAAGATATTAGCAAATGATCCTTACACATGTTATCTCAGATGTAAGTGGTTTTTAATATTCCTAATAATATCATTTAAAATTGAGAAAACCTCAACAAAATGTCAACAATGTGTGACGACTTGCTAATCCTGTTTCAGTATAGAAATGACAAGCCTCATTGGACATGCCCACGAAGCCGATACTAATCCCATCATATGTCTGCATGAGGCATGCATGCCATAAATAATTTCACAACCACTGTAAGCAATGGAAGCAAAAGGGTAGAGCATGGATAGTGGAGGCAAGAGAAATACCCTGGAGAGTGAACACAGTGAAGGGTCACTTTTACATGGGCAGCAAAGTAGCCATTTTAATGTATGAGTTCCATCCCTGTATGGCTGACGGGGCCGGGACGCAAACCTTAATCAAATGAAGCTAGCGTGCCAACCACTGGAGAAGGAGAGTTGAATGAAGCAAAATTGCAGGAGGGGTGACGGGTGCTTTCGCAATTCATCCTCGATTCCTCTCATCACCTTCTCAAAACCCATTTGAGAAGAAAGTCAGAGGGGAGGGACCTTGTACCTTCTCCAATACAGTTGCGATAGGATGTGAGTAATCAAGGAAAGACAAAGTGAGACAAAGCCCTAGTAGTCATCGTGTGGTGATGTCACCCACCCTGAGACTTCAAGTATTGTTATCCTAGCCCAACCAAGATCATGGTTTTGGTAGGATAATGGACGCTGCTTTGCGGGTTTGAAGTGTTGTTGTGGACAGGGGTTGCATCCTAGGTCAGCCATACAGGGATCGTTACACTCACACCAATAATCAAGGACATCAGCTGCAACTGCAAATCTGTGCAATGTCAGACAAAATCAGAGTGAATGACAACCAAATAAAACAGACAAACAGGGAATGTTCAATGTCCAAACAATACAAAATACTTAATTCAAAGAATCAACACTTCATTTCATATCCTACAAAGACAGCTTATGTAAATGTTAGTGGGTTTAGCCATCCATCTTACTCCAAAACAAGAGATGATTGAATAGTTAAATGAATAGTGTCTAATACAAATAATCAGCAGAATGTCAGGGCTGGGCTGGAACAGAAACCAGCACACCCAGTAGCTAGATATCTAGGAGCAAGGTTGGCCATGCATGTTCTAAATCTATGTAATGTTACTTAACAGTATATTTGTAATCTTACAACCAATTCTAACAGTAAACCGATATCATATGTAACCCATTGGAGATATACCCTTCAGTCTCTCCAGGACTTGGGACCTTCATCTGCAGACCGGGTTAAGCAGCTTTCACAGGTCTCTGTATCTGAGGTTAGGAAACATCGAAATTAGACCAGGACTTGATTCATTATTCTCAAGTGATATAACATTTCATATTGTTGCAATTGTTTTTGTATTGTCATAGTTCTCTCTTTGGGACTGGAAATCTGTTTATTAGCTAGCTAGGTAGCTAACATTGTTGTTTTTAGCAGATCAAGCTAACATTTGTGTCATACATTTTTTGTGGGGATGGCTGTCTATCCTAATTATATGTAGCTATCTAGCTGACGTTACCTAGAATAGATGCTGTAAACCAATGACCTGTGTGCTACACATCATCCTGCGGCTAATGTTACTATCCATGCAGGCAATGCAGCCCGCTGCGATGCTTCTTTGGGAAATCTTTAAATTGCAAAAATAGATTTGTCTCTGCTCGTAAGGACCATCCCACCCATGAATACTATGGTCCAAATGCTAATTTTGACCTTGATAAAACAACTAGACTAAGCTAGTTAGCCTAGCTGTTTACAGCTGCGATGGAACAGCTGTTTACAAATGCACCGGAAGTTCTTTGGGGTTCCAGGGTTCACTTCCGCGCCTCCTTAAAAAGGTCTATAGGAGTTCTCACTTTTGATGTTCAAACTCTTGCATTGGGTTGAGTGGATACTCACACTACCGTCCCTACCTCATTTCTCCTCTGACAGGTATGGAAGATCCAGAGTGGCCAGTGCTTGCGGCGCTTTGAGCGCGCCCACAGTAAAGGTGTCACCTGCCTCAGTTTCTGCAAGGACAGCAGCCAGCTGCTCAGTGCCTCATTTGACCAGACCATTAGGTAACCTTCATAAATGAAACTATTTTTCTCTCATGCTTTCTCTTTTCTGACTTTCTCCTTTTTTCTGCCTATAGATCAGTGGTCACCAATGAACCATAACTGTTATGTTTTTGCGTTCCACAGGGTTCACGGGCTGAAGTCAGGCAAGTCGCTGAAAGAGTTCCGAGGACATTCTTCGTTTGTTAATGAAGCAACATTCACACCTGACGGCCACCATATCATCAGCGCTTCCTCTGACGGCACCGTAAAGGTATGACCCCCACGCTGCTAGAAGCCAACAGTCCCATAATCTACAAGTCGAACATCTCATTCCAAAATCATGGGCATTAATATGGAGTTGGTCTTCCCGTTGCTGCTATAACAGCTTCCACTCTAATGGGAAGGCTTTCCACTAGATGTTTGAACATTGCTGCGGGGACTTGCTTCCATTCAGCCACGAGCATTAGTGAGGTCGGGCACTGATGTTGGGCGATTCGGCCTGGCTCGCAGTCTGCATTCCAATTCATCCCAAAGGTGTTCGATGGGTTTGAGGTCAGGGCTCTGTGCAGGCCAGTCAAGTTCTTCCACACCGATCTCAACAAGCCATTTCTGTATGGACCTCGCTTTCTGCACGGGGGCGTTGTCATGCTGAAACAGGAACGGGCCTTCCCCAAACTGTTGCCACAAAGTTGGAAGCACAGAATCGTCTAGAATGTCATTGTATGCTGTAGCATTAAGATTTCCCTTCACTGGAACTAAGGGTCCTAGCCCGAACCATGGAAAACAGCCCCAGACCATTATTCCTCCTCCGCCAAACTTTACAGTTGGCACTATGCATTCGGGCAGGTAACGTTCTCCTGGCATCCGCCAAACCCAGATTTGTCCGTCGGACTGCCAGATGGTGAAGCGTGATTCATCACTCCAGAGAACGCGTTTCCAGAGTCCAATGGCGGTGAGCTTTAAACCACTCCAGCCGACGCTTGACATTGTGCATGGTGATCTTAGGCTTGTGTGCGGCTGCTCGTCCATGGAAACCCATTTCATGAAGCTCCCAACGAACACTTCTTGTGCTGAAGTTGCTTCCAGAGGCAGTTTAGAACTCAATAGTGAGTGTTGCAACCGAGGACAGACGATTTTTACGCGCTATGTGCTTCAGCACTCTACGGTCCCGTTCTGTGAGCTTGTGTGGCCTACCACTTTGCGGCTGAGCCGTTGTTGCGCCTAGACATTTCCACTTCACAACAACAGCACTTACAGTTGACTGGGGCAGCTCTAGCAGGGTAGAAATTTGACGAACTGACTTGTTGGAAAGGTGGCATCCTATGACGGTGCCATGTTGAAAGTACTGAGCTCTTCAGTAAGGCCATTCTACTGCCAATGTTTGTCTATGGAGATTGCATGGCTGTGTGCTCAATTTTATACACCACCTGTCAGCATTTGAAGGGGTGTCCACATACTTTTGTGTGTACAGTGCATTTTGTTACGCTACAGCCTTATTCTGAAATGGATTAAATTGTTTTTTCCCCTCCTCAATCTACACACAATACCCCATAATGACAAAGCAAAAACAGGTTTTTAGAAATTGTAGCAAATGTATAAAAAAATAAACGTATCACATTTACATAAGTATTCAGACCCTTTACTAAGTACTTTGTTGAAGCACCTTTGGCAACGATTACAGCCTCAAGTCTTTTTGGGTATGACGCTACAAGCTTGGCACACCTGTATTTGGGGAGTTTCTCCCATCCTTCTCTGCAGATCCTCGAGCTCTGTCAGGTTGGATGGGGAGCGTCGCAGCACGTCTATTTTAAGGTCTCTCCAGAGATGTTTGCTCGGGTTAAAGTCCGGGCTCTAGCTGGGCTACTCAAGGACATTGAGAGACTTGTCCCGAAGCCACTCCTGCGTTGTCTTGGCTGTGTGCTTAGGGTCGTTGTCCTGTTGGAAGGTGAACCTTCGCCCCAGTCTGAGGTCCTGAGCGCTCTGGAGCAGGTTTTCATCAAGGATCTCTCTGTACCTTGCTCCGTTCATCTTTCCCTCGATCCTGACTAGTCTCCCAGTCCCTGCCGCTGAAAAACATCCCCACAGCATGATGCTGCCACCACCTTGCTTCACCGTAGGGATAGTGCCAGGTTTCCTCCAGACGTGACGCTTGGCATTCAGGCCAAAGAGATCAATCTTGGTTTCATCAAACCAGAGAATCTTGTTATTCATGGTCTGAGTCCTTTAGGTGCCTTTTGGCAAACTCTAAGCGGGCTGTCATGTGCCTTTTACTGAGGAGTGGCTGCTGTCTGGTCACTCTACCATAAAGGCCTGATTGGTGGAGTGCTGCAGAGATGGTTGTCCTTCTGGAAGTTTCTCCCATCTCCAGAGGAACTCTGGAGCTCTGTCAGAGTTACCATCAGGTTCTTGGTCACCTCCCTGACCAAGGCCCTTCTCCCACGGTCGCTCAGTTTGGCCGGGTGGCCAGCACTTGGTGGTTCCAAACTTCTCCAATTTAAGAATGATGGAGGCCACTGTGTTCTTGGGGATCTTCAATGCTGCAGACATTTTTTGGTGCCCTTCCCCAGATCTCTGCCTCGACACAATCCTGTCTCGGAGCTCTACAGATAATTCCTTCGACCTCATGGCTTGGGATTTGCTCTTATATGCACTGTCAACTGTGGGACCTTATATTGACAGGTGCGTGCCTTTCCAAATCATGTCCAATCAATTGAATTTACCACAGGTGGACTCCAATCAAGTTGTAGAAACATCTCAAGGATGATCAATACAAACAGGATGCACCTGAACTCAATTTCGAGTCTCATAGCAAGGGGTCTGAATACTTTTTAAAAAATATACATTTGCAAAAAATTCTAACCTGTTTTCTCTGTCATTATGGGGTATTGTGTGTAATCCATTTTAGAATAAGGCTGTAACGTAACAACGTGGAAATAGTCAAGGGGTCTAAATACTTTCCGAAATACTTTCCGAATGCTCAAAAAAATAAAGGGAACACTTAAACAACACAATGTAACTCCAAGTCAATCACACTTCTGTGAAATCAAACTGTCCACTTAGGAAGCAACACTGATTGACAATATATTTCACATGCTGTTGTGCAAATGGAATAGACAACAGGTGGAAATTATAGGCAATTAGCAAGACACCCCCAATAAAGGACTGGTTTTGCAGGTGGTGACCACAGACCACTTCTCAGTTCCTATGCTTCCTGGCTGATATTTTGGTCACTTTTGAATGCTGGCGGTGCTTTCACTCTAGTGGTAGCATGAGACGGAGTCTACAACCCACACAAGTGGCTCAGGTAGTGCAGCTCATCCAGGATGGCACATCAATGCGAGCTGTGGCAAGAAGGTTTGCTGTGTCTGTCAGCGTAGTGTCCAGAGCATGGAGGCGCTACCAGGAGACAGGCCAGTACATCAGGAGACGTGGAGGAGGCCGTAGGAGGGCAGCAACCCAGCAGCAGGACTGCTACATCCGCCTTTGTGCAAGGAGGAGCAGGAGGAGCACTGCCAGAGCCCTGCAAAATGACCTCCAGCAGGCCACAAATGTGCATGTGTCTGCTCAAACGGTCAGAAACAGACTCCATGAGGGTGGTATGAGGGCCCGACGTCCACAGGTGGGGTTTGTGCTTACAGCAAAACACTGTGCAGGACGTTTGGCATTTGCCAGAGAACACCAAGATTGGCAAATTCGCCACTGGCGCCCTGTGCTCTTCACAGATGAAAGCAGGTTCACACTGAGCACGTGACAGACGTGACGGAGTCTGGAGACGCCGTGGAGAACGTTCTGCTGCCTGCAACATCCTCCAGCATGACCTGTTTGGCGGTGGGTCAGTCATGGTGTGGGGTGGCATTTCTTTGGGGGGCCGCACAGCCCTCCATGTGCTCGCCAGAGGTAGTCTGACTGCCATTAGGTACCGAGATGAGATCCTCAGACCCCTTGTGAGACCATATGCAGGTGCGGTTGGCCCTGGGTTCCTCCTAATGCAAGACAATGCTAGACCTCATGTGGCTGGAGTGTGTCAGCAGTTCCTGCAAGAGGAAGGCATTGATGCTATGGACCGCCCGTTCCCCAGACCTGAATCCAATTGAGCAACACTGGTACATCATGTCTCGCTCCATCCACCAACACCACGTTGCACCACAGACTGTCCAGGAGTTGGCGGATGCTTTAGGCCAGGTCTGGGAGGAGATCCCTCAGGAGACCATCCGCCACCTCATCAGGAGCATGCCCAGGCATTGTAGGGAGGTCATACTTTTTTGAGCAGTGTATATAGCGTATATTGACTTGTCTCCACCCAATAGCAGATTGTTTAATTCATGGTATGACCAGTATACCTTTATTTATAGCATAATGTACAGTACCAGTCAAACGTTTGGACACCTACTCATTCAAGGGTTTTTATTTATTTATACTATTTTCTACATTGTAGAATAATAGTGAAGACATTAAACAATGAAATGTAACACATATGGAATCATGTAGTAACCCAAAAAGTGTTATTCAAATAACAAATATTTTAGATTCTTCAAAGTAGCCACCCTTTGCCTTGATGACAGCTTTGCACACTCTTGGCATTCTCTCAACCAGCTTCATGAGGAATGCTTTTCCAACAGTCTTGAAGGAGTTCCCACATATGCTAAGCACTTGTTGGCTGCTTTTCCTTCACTCTACGGTCCAACTCATCCCAAACAATCTCAATTGGGTTGAGGTCGGGTGATTGTGGAGGCCAGGTCATCTGATGCAGCACTCCATCACTCTCCTTCTTGGTCAAATAGCCCTTACACAGCCTGGAGGTGTGTTTTGGGTCATTGTCCTGTTTAAAAACAAATGAGAGTCCCACTAAGCGCAAACCAGATGGGATGGCGTATCGCTGCAGAATGCTGTGGTAACCATGCCGGTTAAGTCTGCCTTGAATTCTAAATATATCACAGACAGAGTCACCAGCAAAGCACCATCACACCTCCTCCTCCATGCTTCACGGTGGGAACCACACATGCGGAGATAATCCGTTCACCTACTCTGCGTCTCACAAAGACAAGCGGGTTGTAACCAAAAATCTCCAATTTGGACGCCAGACCAAAGGACAGATTTCCACCGGTCTAATGTCCATTGCTCGTGTTTCTTGGCCCAAGCAAGTCTCTTCTTCTTATTGGTGTCCTTTAGTAGTGGTGTCTTTGCAGCAATTCGACCATGAAGACCTGATTCATGCAGTCTCCTCTAAACAGTTGATGTTGAAATGTGTCTGTTACTTGAACTCTGTGAAGCATTTATTTGGGCTGCAATTTCTGAGGCTGGTAAGTCTAATGAACTTATCCTCTGCAGCAGAGGTAACTCTGGGTCTTCCTTTCCTGTGGCGGTCCTCATGAGAGCCAGTTTCATCATAGCGCTTGATGGTTTTTGCGACTGCAAAGTTCATGAAATGTTCCGGATTGACTGACCTTCATGTCTTAAATTAATCATGGACTGTTGTTTCTCTTTGCTTATTTGAGCTGTTCTTGCCATAATATGGACTTGGTATTTACCATATAGGGCTATCTTCTATATACCCCCCTACCTTGTCACAACACAACTGATTGGTTCAAACACATTAAGAAAGAAATTCCACAAATTAGCTTTTAACAAGGCACACCTGTTAATTGAAATGCATTCCAGGTGACTACCTCATGAAGCTGGTTGAGAGAATGCCAAGAGTCATCAAGGCAAAGGGTGGCTACTTTGAAGAATCTAAAATATTTTGATTTGTTTATTTCATAGTTTTTATGTCTTCACTATTATTCTACAATGTAGAAAATAGTTTAAAAAAAACAAAGAAAACCCCTTGAATGAGTAGGTGTCCAAACTTTTGACTGGTACTGTATGTTCTCGGCTTTTGATTGTTAACCCTTGTCCGTGAATCTCTGTCAGGTCTGGAACATGAAAACCACAGAATGCACCAACACCTTCAAGTCCCTTGGCACTTCGGCCGGCACCGACATCACAGTCAACAACGTCATCCTGCTGCCCAAGAACCCAGAGCACTTTGTGGTGTGCAACCGCTCCAACACCGTAGTCATCATGAACATGCAGGGCCAGGTCAGGACTCAACTTGACCACTTACAGTCATTAAACCACTTATAACTGAATGAGTATGAAGTATTCATTTTGAATATTTGAAAATGATAGGCATGTAATGTATTACCTTATTCCCCCTCTGTCCTCCAGATTGTGAGGAGTTTCAGCTCTGGTAAGAGGGAGGGAGGAGACTTTGTCTGCTGTACGCTGTCTCCCCGTGGCGAGTGGATCTACTGTGTAGGAGAGGACTTTGTACTCTACTGCTTTAGCACAGTCACCGGCAAGCTGGAGAGAACCCTGACAGTATGTGTATTCCTAATCATCAATATTTTAATACCGTATGCCTTAACTGTGGAGGATCTCCTCTTACAATATTGCACCAATTTTCTTTATTTTAGGCTCGAAAGAAGCACGTTGTCCTCTTACATGCCACTGGCCACATTATATTCCACTTTTGTTTTGGAATGTCCGGTATCCCGGGGATACCATGCTGTCACAATGTAAATGATGCAAGCATTTGTAGGCCAATGTATCTGTAGAATGACTACATTACCTATAATGCTCATTGATTGGTAATTCCAAATGACCATGGCAATTATGCATCACAGTAGTTATATTAATATGCAACATGCAGCAATCCATGGTATCCAAGGTTGGCTACTATGAACTGAGCTGCTGTGCATATAGCACCCTAATTCCCTGTGTGAAATCTTCAACGGCAGATCTCAAGACCCACTGCCTGTATTTCCCCAAATCTTAAACTAACCCTCAAATCCTTTCAAATAATGCAAATAAAGCAAGGTGCATAATGATCACTATGTCTAAACATAGGCAACAAACGTGAGCTGGTAGATTAGTCCGCCCACACGGGAGAGACGGAAATTACATTCCCAGTTTGGATGCGCATCGGACATGCAGGACCAGCCCTAACATATAGGCCTACTGTTTTTATTAACATAGGTCTACCATGAAGCCATGTTATCTATCAAAACATTTAATTTTAAAGAGAAAGCATGTGCCATGATCCGACAGGAAATAGGCCTATGGGAGTTTTTTTTTTATGCTCCGGAGAGTATATTACTGGTATATATGTGGTCCTCTGTAGCTCAGCTGGTAGAGCACGGCGCTTGTAACGCTAAGGTAGTGGGTTCGATCCCCGGGACCACAAAAATGTATGCACGCACGACATAAGTCGCTTTGGATAAAAGCGTCTGCTAAATGGCATATTATTTTTTATATATCCAGACACCCAAAAACTGAACAGATGAATGCATTTTGATTTGGAGGTGGGGTGAATTGCATTGCAATCATTAAAAACATTTACCTCAAGCCTGGTTAAAACTGTTACTTCCCAATTATAAAAATAAGAGTTGTTTATTTATTTTCATGTGTGTTGATGTAATTTAGTCAGACAGGGTCAGGGACAATGCACGTAATTCAACATTTCCGTTGCATAAAAAAAAAATTGTCCATTCGGAAAGTATTCAGACCCCTTGACTTTTTCGACATTTTGTTACGTTACAACCTTATTCTAAAATTGATTACATAATTTTTTGGTCCTCCTCAATCTACACACAATATCCCATAATGACAAAGCAAAAACAGTTTTTATTATTTTGCAAATGTATTACAAATAAACAGAAATACCTTATTTACATAAGTATTCAGACCCTTTGCTATGAGACTCGATAATTGAGCTCAGGTGCATCCTGTTCCATTGATCATCCTTGATGTTTCTACAACTTGATTGGAGTCCTCCTGTGGTAAATTCAATTGATTGGACATGATTTGGAAAGGCACACACCTGTCTATATAAGGTCCCACAGTTGACAGTGCATGTCAGAGCAAAAAACAAGCCATGAGGTCGAAGGAATTATCCGTAGAGCTCCGAGACAGGATTGTGTCGGCACAGATCTGAGGAAGGGTACCAAAAGTCACCTAAAAGCCTCTCAGACCATGAGAAACAAGATTCTCTGGTCTGATGAAACCAAGATTGAACTCTTTGGCCTGAATGCCAAGCGTCATGTCTGGATGAAACCTGGCACTATCCCTAAGGTGAAGCATGGTGGTAGCAGCATCATGCTGTGGGGATGTTTTTCAGCGGCAGGGACTGGGAGACTAGTCAGGATCGAGGGAAAGATGAGAGAGATCCTTTGATTGAAACCTGCTCCAGAGCGCTCAGGACCTCAGACTGGGGCGAAGGTTCACCTTCCAACAACCCTAAGCACACAGCCAAGACAACGCAGGAGTGGCTTCAGGACAAGTCTCTGAATGTCCTTGAGTGGCCCAGCCAGAGCCCAGACTTGAACCCAATCAAATATTTCTGGAGAGACCTGAAAAGTGTGCCAAGCTTGTAGCATCATACCCAAAAAGACTTGAGGCTGTAATTGCTGCCAAAGGTGCTTCAACAAAGTACTGAGTAAAGGGTCTGAATACTTATGTAAATGTGATATTTCCGGGTTTTTTATACATTTGCTCAAATTTCTAAAAACCTGTTTTTGCTTTGTCATTATGGGGTATTGTGTGTAGATTGAGGGGGAAAAAACAATTTAATCAATTTTAGAATAAGGCTGTAACGTAACTAAATATGGAAAAAGTCAAGGTGTCTGAATACTTTCCGAATGCACTGTATATTATCACACCGGATAGGTGGAGTGAAATGTGTTGTTTTACAGGGTCAGCCATAGTAGTATGGTGCCCCTGAAGCAAACTAGGGTTAAGTGCCTTGCTCAAGGGCACATTAACAGATTTTTCACCTTCTCGGCTCGTCGAACCAGCGACCTTTCGGTTACTGGCCCAACGCTTTAACCACTAGGCTACCTGCCGCCCTCGTTAGATTAATGTGAAATTGCCTGGATTGACTATAGCCTAAAGGTTGTATTAGAATCTCATCATGACATCTCGTCTCCCCTACCCCAGGTCCATGAGAAGGATGTGATTGGCATCGCCCACCACCCCCACCAGAACCTCATCTCCACGTACAGTGAGGACGGCCTACTCAAACTCTGGAAACCCTAAGCATAGCCCTGCTTAACCCCACAAGCCCCCTTCCATCGGCATGCCAGCTGCTCTTCCCATGGGACTGTGCAGTGCTTTCCCTACCATCTCTTTACTGCAGGCCGGGTAGGGTCTCCCATCTAGCTCTGTTGTTCATGCCAAAATGCTTTGGCCCCAATTAATATCAATTGGCAGTCCGTGTTGCTGTTTTGGGGCTCCTGCGCTACGCCTAAGACGAGGTCTAGCGGGGGGAAACACTGGGGTATTGGGAGTGCAGGCGTAGGCATTAGAAATACTTGTTTTTTATATATAAAAAAATATTCATGTAAATATATTTTTTAATTGCATTTATTATGATTATTTTTACTGCACAGCAAGAAATAAAAAGGGCTGTCATTTGTCTGGTTAATTACTCATGTTGATTTTTGAATCCCCAAATCCTGATGATATTCCTTTTCATGTGTGTTGACTTGTGTTCCTAGATGTGAAACGCATGGATTGTTATGTGTCAGTGGTTGACTGGATTTACATGTACAATTTCTTGTCTGGGCCATTAAAAATATATTTGACCAGGAACATAGTGAAAGTATTTTCTTTGTTTAGCTGCCCTCTTATTGAGCCTTGACAGTCAGATATACAGTATAAGATATATTCTAGTGCAACATCCAACACTTCGCTCTTGGTAACAGCAGGTCTCTTTATGCCACCAAGTGGGATTAAGGTAAAAATACTTGTAATTTGTGTTCTTTCATGATATTTTTACTGCAGACACTCGATTGTTCCAACAAATGTTTTGGGTATCTCTTACCATTAAACCCACCTTTCTGAGAACAATTTAGGCATTTAAAAGTATCACAAACAACGTAAATGCAATTCGGATACATCAAATTATAATACTGAGAGAGAATAACGTTTTTTTCAGGCTCTGGCAGTCTGGCCCTCCAACTGGTCAGGGCCCAGTTTCTCGATAGCGATGGAATTTAGGCTTAGGAGCGTTTTAATTATGCAGCTTTTATACAACGGCCGAAAATGTAACATGCGTTTCCCAAGACACCGCGCAGAGAGAACGGTCGCTAAGTGCATCTTTGGAGCATGTCGATTACTGATAGGATCGAAATAGAGGGAGCGCTGCTCTCGGATCAGCTTTCTCCATTCAAATCTTTCCTTAACATTCAAAATATTTAACAATACTGACGACTGATCAGCTCCTATAGAGATATTACCACCTACGGCTGCAAATATTGAGGTGGCCGTCATTGTAAATAAGAATTTGTTCTTAACTGACTTGCCTGTTAAATAAATAAATAATGCTTACCCAATATAAATGCGCTAAATCACCGATTTGGCTCATTAGGTCAATCTCAGGGGCAAAATTGAGGTGGAGTTCCTAGTCTGTGAGGATTTGAGTTAGCCCAATATTATATATTAATATTATTTCATTGATTAGATGAGGTCTAAGGGCATTCCATAACTACTGCATTTGAGATAACTAATGGTCCAATGGACCAGATAATGGCAGGAAGGTGGGGAGGTTGTGCAGCCTGCCAATTTGACGAGCCGTTCCGGCTTGTTGACCCACACCAATTTTGTGTGGGCCCAATTTTTATTTATAGAAAAAAACATTGTGAAACACTATCATTACACTTTTACTGCAGATATATTAACCCAATGAGTCCAACCGTGACACAGGTGCAATTTAGACTTCTAACCCCTTTTAAACATTGCGTGTTTGAGCTACAGACTTCTGCGTTGTACCATTCGATTTGCGTGATTTACGGGGGCTGAGCTAGAGCAATGTTTGTGAGATACGGGCAGATCCCGAAGGGTCTTTTTACAAAAACGTCGAGTCCGAATGGTTGAGCTACAAACTATTAAAAAGTATCACTTTTGCTCACAAGCTACACGAGTCATTATAAGGTCAGGGGTTCTTCTACATAGAAGATCATGGGAGATTCCAGGACATAGTGCATATACTACTGTAATAAGCTCATATAGTTGCTGTCACAAACTCCACACAGTTGTCACTGACTAGTTGGATATTCATTTCCCAGTGAGCAAACAATTTCTGTACTTACAGCATTCCATATAAATTCATTTTTATCAGGTTTTTGCTTTGTAAATTAAACTCATGAATGCAACAGTTTATGTCAAATGGTTTTGTGTTCTACTTGTAGCCCTGGTTGTCCTGAAAAGAAAATGTTAAAACACTTAATTGTGAGGCTAAATATAAGGGCTGGACATGCAGATAAATGAAAGTCAGATAAATGAAAACGCCGATTTTTGCTGGGGTCTCGGGACTGATAGGGTTAAGGAAATTTTCTGAAATTACAATGTAGACATTTTACATAAAGCTCCTTTAATTAACACCATACATAAATTGAATACTTAATAATATGTAGGAGAGAAACTCTTGGCTGCTTCCCAAATGGCAATCTATTCCCTATACTACTGTTGACCACAGTGGTGGGAAAAGTACCCAATTGTCATACTTGAGTAAAAGTAAAGAGACATGAATAGAAAATGACTCAAGTGAATGTCACCCAGTAAAATATTACTTGAGTGAAAGTCTAAAAGTATTTGGTTTAAAATATACTTAAATACCAACAGTAAATGTAATTGCTAATGTACTTAAGTATCAAAAGTAAAAGTATAACAATAAAACATACCTTACATTAAGCAAACCAGATGGCAAGGGTTTCTTGTGTTTTAAATTATGGATGGCCAGGGGCACACGCCATCACTCAGACATAATTTACAAACTAAGCATTTGTGATTAGTGAGTCCACCAGATCAGAAGCAGTAGGGATGTTCTCTTGATAAGTGTGTGAATTGGACCATTTCCCTGTCCTGCTAAGCATTCAAAATGTAACGAGTACTTTTGGATGTCAGGAAAAATGTAGAGTAAAAAGTACATTATTTCCTTTAGGAATGTAGTGGAGTAAAAATAAATGTATAAAATATAAATAGTAAACAGATACCCCCAAAAACTACTTAAGTAGTACTTTAAAGTATTTTTAACTTAAGTTCTTTACACCCTATGGGCCCTGATCAAACTTAGTGCCATTTTGCACGCAGACTAAATATAATATCAAAATGGTATCTAGGCAACGCGTTAATTATGGACTAAATGCTAAACAGTGGAATATTTAAGGAAGCTAAATAGAAGCCCTTATGGGCCTATTGATCCCTTGGAAATCTCCGATGCAAAATGCTTTGAATTAAAAATAAAACAAATACAGGTAGGCTATATTTGGATTATTATAAAACAGTGAATGAAACACCGAGTAGTTGAAACAAATGTACTCTGTGCTCAGCGATCTGAAGCTATTCTTCTCGTTACATTTTTATCGACTGAGCCACGCTGGTTCTAACTGTTCTGTAGGCTACATGACTTTATGCATTCCCAATGACGTTTTAGATTGTGACGTTGATGAGCGCAACAAAGGTAACAAAATGATTGCCGTCACCCTGGCGTATCAAAACTGTCAGTGGTCGGGGCACAGAGCTTTCGGTTTTTGCATGTTACAGTATTTACACCATGACGTATAAAAGATGGACAACGACACTTTTATGGCTCCCATTCTTCCAAGAGAGAGTCCTGCAAAAGTTGATCAGGGTGAATGAAGGAGAAGGGAAAAGTCAGAGGAAAACGTCTTCCAAATAAATAAAAACACCTCTTCGGATACAGAGAACCCTAAACCGAAGAAGTCGTCCAGATCATCTAAATCTTCAACAGATTTTGATGAAAAGAAGTCGAGTCCAAAGGGTATCGTCAAGTGCACCAAGTGTGTAGTCATCGATGTCGGGGAAGGATACCTGAAAGCCGTGTTCGTTGGGGGCGGTTGTGCCCTCGTGCGTGATTCCCAGTGTTGTGGGATTTTGCGCGCCAATGCCCCTTGCATTACAAACGCGGCTATGTGGGAGTGAAATCTTAGAAAAGTCAAACATATTCCACGTCAGCCCGGTGCATAATGGCATAGTAACGGGATGGGATGCCAAAGAGAGACTGTGGGAATACGCGTTCAAAACGCTGGGTATCCCAAGCGAAGAGGACGCCGTGCTTTTATGTGACCCGCCTTAGTCAGAGCACCAACAGAGAAAAGCTAGCCGAAATCAGGTTCGAGAGCTTCGGCACCCCAGCAATGATCATTGGAAACCAGTCAGTTGTATCCATATATTCCTATGGTAGGACCAGTGGACTGGTTTTTGAAGTGAGGGCACGGGTGCTCTTACGCAGTCCCCATTGCATGCCAAGTTACACGTCGTGCAGAAAACGCAGGATGAAGCCTTGACCTTTACTTACAGAAGTTATTGCAGGAGTCTGGAAAAAGTGTTTATTGTAATAAATTAGGCCTAATGGATGTCATCAAGGCAAAATGTTGTTACTGTATGTAGCCCCTGATATAGACATTGAACTAAAACAAAGAGAAAGCAACACGGTGCAATACAAGCTTCCAGATGGGAATTCTCCCTCATTGGGGAAGGAGTGTTTTCTTTGTCCAGAGGTGCTTTTCCAGCCAAATCTGATTGGATCCCGTGACCCAGGACTTCCTATTATGGTCATGAACTGGATCAATAAATGTGACATCAAACTGAAGCGTGACATGCTACAAAACATACTAATTTGCGGCGGTCCACAATGTTCAGTGGTCGGTCTTCCTGAATGGTTGCAGAGCGAGCTCAACCAGATGGCACCATGCAGTGAGACTACGGTTGTGGCATCCCAGGAGGGTCAAAACACAGTGTGGCTTGGAGGTTCCATCCTTGCCTCCCTGTCCTCTTTCCAGTCACTTTGGATTCAGAAGAAAGACTGAGGAAAAAGGGCCCTCTGCTATTTTTCGAAAATGTTTCTGAAAGCAACGTTATACATTTTACATTTACATTTACATTTTAGTCATTTAGCAGACGCTCTTATCCAGAGCGACTTACAGTTAGTCACATTATTATTATACTTTTTTTTTTTTTTCATACCCCCTGTGGGAATCGAACCCACAACCCTGGCGTTGCAAACGCCATGCTCTATCAACTGAGCTACATCCCTGCCGGCCATTCCCTCCCCTACCCTGGACGACGCTGGGCCAATTGCGCGCCGCCCCATGGGTCTCCCGGTCGCGGCCGGCTACGACAGAGCCTGGATTCGAACCAGGATCTCTAGTGGCACAGCTAGCTCTGCGATGCAGTGCCTTAGACCACTGCGCCACTCGGGAGCTAAATGTACCTGTATAGTTGGCAAATGAAACAGTAAATTGTAAATGTAAATTAACTAAATTGAACTGTCTGCCTTTTCCATATCTGTGATAATATGAATAAGTTATAACCACATACCCATTACCGACATTATTTTGAGACCATTTAACAACACAGAGCTCTGTTCATAATACCTTAGTCATACAAGAAGGACAAGAGATCCAGTATACATCTTTATTAATAGGCTACATTTATGATAAGATGATTGATTGCTTTACAGTTAAAAAAAGATAACAGTGATGACAAAAAGCTACTTCAGAATACTCAGCTTCCACTTGACACCATTTCTCATCTTTGGGGGTGGTGGGGTCTCTGAATCTGCAAAGAGGAAGAGCATATTTTATGAATAAACTAAAAGGGGAATAAGAATGTAGTCAGGTCCATAAGTATTTGGACAGTGACACAATTTGCATCATTTTGGCTCTGTACGCCACCACAATGGATTTGTAAGGAAACGATCATGATGTGCTTTAAGTGTAGACTTTAATTTAAGGGTTTTGTCAAAATTATTGTATGAACCGTGTAGGAATTAAAACCATTTTTATACATAGCCCCCCAATTTTAGGGGCTCAAAAGTATTTAGACAAACTAACATAATCAAAAATTAAATTGTGAGTTTTAATACTTGGTTGCAAATCCTTTGCAGTCAATGCCTGCCTGAAGTCTGGAACCCATAGACATCACCAGATGCTGGGTTTCTTTCTTGGTGATGCTCTGCCAGGCCTTTACTGCAACTGTCTTCAGTTCCTGCTTGTTCTTGGGGCGTTTTGCCTTCAGGTTTGCCTTCAGCAAGTGAAATGCATGCTCAATTGGATTCAGGTCAGGTGATTGACTTGGCCATTGCAGAATATTCCACTTTTTGCCTTAAAAAAGTATTGGGTTGCTTTTGCAGTGTGCTTTGGGTCATTGTCCATCTGCACTGTGAAGCACCGTCCAATGAGTTTTGAAGCGTTTGGCTGAATCTGAGCAGATAATATAGCCCTAAACACTTCAGAATTCATCCTGCTGCTTTTGTCAGCAGTCACATCATCAATAAATACAAGGGAACCAGTTCCATTGGCAGCCATACATGCCCACGCCATAACACTACCTCCACCATGATTCACAGATGAGGTGGTATGCTTCGGATCATGAGCAGTTCCTTCCCTTCTCCATACTCTTCTCATCATTCTGGTACAAGTTTATCTTTGTCTCATCTGTCCATAGGATGTTGTTCCAGAACTGTACAGGCTTTTTAAGATGTTTCTTTTTTTGGCAAACTAATCTGGTCTTCCGGTTTTTGAGGCTTATCAATGGTTTACATCTTGTGGTAAACCCTCTGTATTTACTCTGGTGAAGTCTTCTCTTCATTGTTGACTCTGACACAGATACGCCTACCTCCTGGAGGGTGTTCTTGATATGGCCAACTGTTGTGAAGGGGTTTTTCTTCACCAGGGAAATCATTATTCTGTCAGCCACCACAGTTGTTTTCCGTGGTCTTCCGGGCCTTTTGGTGGTTCCTGAGCTCACCAGTGTGTTCTTTCTTTTTAAGAATGTACCAAATAGTTGATTTGGCCACACCTAATGTTTTTGCCATCTCTCTGATTGGTTCGTTTAGATTTTTCTGCCTAATGATGGCTTGCTTCACTGGCAGTGACAGCTCTTTGGACTTCATATTGAGGGTTAACAGCAACAGATTCCAAATGCAAATGCCACACTTGAAATCAACTCTAGACCTTTTATCTGCTTCCTTGTAAATGAACTAATTAGGGAATAACACACACCTGGCCATGGAACAGCTGAGCAGCCAATTGTCCAATTACTTTTGGTCCCTTAAAAAAGGGGGGGACCACATATAAAAAGTGCTGTAATTCCTACACCGTTCACCCGATTTGGATGTAAATACCCTCAAATTAAAGCTGAAAGTCTGCACTTTCAGCTCATATTCATTATTTAATTTCAACTCCAATATGCTGTGGTAGACAGCTAAAATAATAATAACTTGGTCAATGTCCAAATATTTATGGACCTGACTATGATTTTAGCACCTAGTATTGCTAAACAAATAAGTAAATACTATGTTTTCAATAGCAATAAATAGGAATATTACTAAAACTGACCTTGGGTTGCTGAGGGTCTTGGCTGTTGAAATGAAGCCATGATGCTGTTGGCTGTGGAGTTAGGACCTGTGATCTGAAGAACAAAATGAAAACACAGGGTAAATTAACTATTTCTAAAAACAAGTCTGTGTGTGTGTGTGTGTGTGTGTGTGTGTGTCTCTCTCTCACCGGGGCCTGGGTCTGCTGAAGACCCTCCTGCCACACCTCAGGAAGGGCCACCTCTATCATTTGGAGAGCCTCCCCATAGGCCTGTTGCAGCCTCCCCGCCTGTCCGTCAAACTGGAACAGCACCAGGGCTTTCAGCAGGCTGTGCACCTCCTCTGCAGGGGTGGATCAAAACAATGTAAATCACACAGGAGCTGCCCACACCACTCTACCTTTTAAGTAGCACTATAACAAATATGAATGAGACGATTAAAAACTATTCCAACCAGATAACTGTAATTCTATTGAGGATTTCAGAGAAATGCCCATCATTATGAGTGAGAGTAGGCCAAATGGATGAAAGCGAGAGAGCGCGAGACAAAGAAAGGGAGAAGCGGTAAGAAAAGAATGTGCATCTCCCACCTCTCATCTTGTCCACAGAGTGGATGATCTCTGCCAGGGCGTGCAGTAGGGCCATGTCCTCTAGGGGGCTCCCTTCCTTCAGACTCAGCTTCTTGCGCTCGGCCTTCCGGCGGTTCTTAGACGACCTCCTGAGAGACAGAGGTCAGTTCCTCTCTCATAGTGAGACAGCTGACACCTTACTCCCAAGTCCCAAACCCACCTCTACCCCCACTAGGTATTTAATGTAATTTATACAGATGTGTAAAGTGCTGACTCACGAGGAGATGCGGGAGTTACTATGTGAGTACTTGGAGCCGGCATGGCTGCCTGTCATCACACTACTGGCCTCTGAGTAGAGCTCTGCCTCTGGACAGTCTGGGACATCCTCATCTAGAAGGAGAGATGGGGAGACAGAACAAGAGAAAGGGAGAAACCGAGCGAGGGAGGCAGGTCAATATAACATGGACAAGCCCATTCTCAGAGCCTTAAAACGATTATAAACTGTATCCTTGTGTAAGTAATGCAACAATGAATGGTATATACCCAGTAACTCCAGCCTGGCTTTTTCCTTAAGCTCCCGTACCACAGCCAGACGGGTTTTGTGACGAGTGAACATCGCCCTCTGAACTTCCAGGTAGGAGGTCTGAGAACTACATGCTAAAGACAGTGTTCATAAAAACAATGTATATATTTGGTGCCAAATTGATGACCTATTTAATGAATATACTGCACATTGAAAAATAATTAGCACTTTGTCATCAAGAGCATTTCAATTCACCAATGGAAAAGGGGGGTTTACCTTCCAAGAGAGCTGGTTTGAGGTTTGTTTCAATGATGTCTTGTCTGTTGTACAAATACACCTAGTACAGACAAAAGAGAATGTCATTTTGTCTTGGTTTGGGCAGAGTTTGAAGAGCGTGTTGCACGATGGAGGCCATCTTGTTAACTCACCAGTCGAAGTGCTTCTTCCCAGACTGCACCTGTGATTAGAGCTGATATGGCCTCCTCACAGTCCTTGGCATACCGCTCCAACAATATGGCCGCCTCCGTATATCTTCTGAGCTCTATCAGTTTCTCTGAAATGATAGGGGGTAATATAAAACCAAATGAGCAACACAGATTGAATATAACAGCAACATTAAAGACTTGATGGTGGAGCTGTGAGGCGCTGAGTGCCAGACGTGGGTAGCCACTGTACCTGCCAGGTCCCTGGCCAGCAGTGCCAGCTGGTCGGATGGCAGCGGGATCTGCTCTGCCACACAGAGGGCGTTCCTCCAGCTAGCACTGCCCACAAAGGCCTGGAGGGCGCGGGTCGCCTCGCCGCAGCGCCACAGCAACAACCCTGCCTGCTCCGCCTGCTGCTGCTCCACCAGGTACTCGGCGTAGGCACAACTCAGCGCCTAGAGGTCAGGGTTGGAGGTCAGGGGTCAGAGGTCAGAGACAACAGTAGCACACAGCGCGGCTACTTATTTTTTTTTATGTGTGATAACGCATTACCTTGTACTGAGGGCTGTCTGTTGGGTAGAGCCCCAGGGCTTCACTATACAGCCTCTGGTCCTTCACCAGATTTAGGGTCTCGTTGAAGTGCTCCTCACCTGGCACAAAACACCACACCCAGTTTAGGTCCTTCTTTTCAATGAAGTTCAATTAATTAATTGTCCACGTAATGACACGTTGAGATGACTATGGCAGGAGACACTCACCACACTTGCTGAGGTGATGCAGGGCCTTCCTGTATCTCTTGAGGTGTTTGTCGATGGTGTAGCGCTGGTAATTGGGCTCTAATGTCTTCAGCATGTTCAGGAAGGGAAGGTACTCTTTGGGGTCCTTGAATGTTTGGGAAGGCAAAGGAGAATCAACCGCTTTAATACCCATAAAGATAAATACATGTAAGTAGCACAGTCTTTTCTCTATTTGCAGTGAACGTCCAGTCGTCCACCAAAGTTTTTGCAGCAATGGCTTCATCAGGGTAGCTATTAGGTACTGTTTAGGTGCTGTTCTGTACAGTGAAGTACTACTGTCACTCACCTTTTGGGACTTCTCGGCCACCATGAGGACCAAGTCAAAGTCGTAGGTGCCCAGAGAGTGTTCATACAGCTCGTTGACATTGACCAGGAACAACAGGTACTTCAGAGCCTCCTCCGCACTCACTGCGTTGGCAGCACTGGGTGGGTTCACTACAAATACACAGGTTACAAACATAGATTTCAGATATCTTGTTAACAATTTCTTCCTCTTGCTGATCTGCTCGTGTCCGTTTTACCTCTAAGCTCGTGGACTTTCTGCAGGGCAATCTCCAGCTCAGGAACAGTCTTCTTCACATGTGACGTCAAAATAGACAGACAATACCTGAGGGTTATAACGACAGTATTATTCTCTCAATCAAGAATCTTGTGAAATAAACATGATTTGAGTACAATACTAGTTAAAATGCTCTGTAAATAGTGCAATACAAAATCACATTTTATTGGTTTTCATTGACAAAAAGGATCATCCATATCAAGAGCGCACTCACTTGTGCTGGTCCATAGATTCCATGGTGCAGCGCAACGCATCACACACAATATCCACCTTTTTCCCACAAGCCACAGGGGCTGACTGGCCTGTAGTGTTCACTGAACAAGGGTACATTGTTGTAGTGGTATCTTCCTCCCTAAAAAAGTAAAAAAATAAGTACATACTGAAACGAATGGCAATTTCCTAAAATGTATTACAAATGGGCATCGTTTGTCATTGTTGTAAAAAACAAAAAGGTTAAAGGTTCTTACTTGAGCTCTGTGAGGAACAGGTTGATGTGATTGATAGAGTCTAGCTGTCTCAGGAAGGTCTCCACGCTTTCCAAAAACACCTGCCAGAAAGGAAAAACAGTCTTGTTGTATGTGCCATTCCACACCAGAAGGTCACAGACAGGTTAGGTGAAAAAGAAGAAGTGACCTGGTTGTGTGTTTACCTACCTTGGGGCTGTGGTCGTAGATCAGGTTGAGGTTGATCCGCAGCTTCCTCATGCACTCAAAGGCCTCTCTGAACTTCTGACTGTCCAGCCACTTTCTGAGCTGAGCCAATACTAGCGCTCGATGGTGGATGGTCTCCAGGTTACCGCGAGGCATCTGCAGACACCCATCCAACACGTTCAACATCAACACGACCAGGGATGTTGCGCTAAACAATATGGGTAATAGCAATGATGTAACCTGGGATTTTAATCTGTTTTATGACAGACGGAACTGTTCAGACCTGTAGGATGAGCCTGGTGTCCTGGGGCACCACAGTGACGATTCTGGAGCCCCTCTCCACCCTGCGGAGAGTCTCGTCATTCTGGTCATTCTGATTCTGACCGTCTGCAGCCAAGGCCACCTGCAGCCCTTTGACAGTGAGTGTGCTGAGTCGGAGGCAGCGGCATGTGTGCGAGTGTGTGGTGAGCAGCAGGAAGTCATCGTAGACCACGAAGGAGGAAACGTTGGAGGCCACCTGTGGATGAAGAACAGAGGGAGGCAATGACACAATCAGGTTGGTGAATAAAGTCAAATGTTTTTAATGAATATGACTCAACTTTGCATTACATGAGTGGGGCAAGCAGCTAATTAATTAAATATTTGATTTTTTACCCCCTTTATCGCCCCAATTTCGATCTTGTCTCATTGCTGCAACTTCCCAACTGGCTCGGGAGGCGAAGGTCGAGTCATGTGTCCTCCAAAACACGACCCGCCAAACCACGCTTCTTAACACCCGCCCGCTTAACCCGGAAGCCAGCCGCACCAACGTGTCGGAGGAAACACCATTCAACTGCCAACCGAGGTCAGCCTGCAGACGCCCGGCCCGCCACAAGGAGTCGCTAGAGCGTGATGAACCAAGTAAAGCCCCCCCGGCCAAACCCTCCCCTAAGCCGGACGATGCTGGACCAATTGTGCACCGCCCTATGGGACTCCCGATCACGGCCGGTTGTGATACAGCCCGGGATCGAACCCGGGCCTGCAGTGACGCCTCTAGCACTGCGATGCAGTGCCCTAGACCGCTGCGTCACTCGGGAGGCCCAGCAGCTAATTAATTAAAGTAAGAGGTGTGTTTGCATCAATCACAATGGTAACTCTGCCTTTGTGCTGAATCACCAAAGCAAAACAAGACATACCTCTGTCTCGCCAACAAACAGGTGAGATCGGTCCGTAAGCCCTAGCAGATGCTCCTGTTGACATTACCAAAAAATCCCCTTGATTAGAGACCAGGAGGTAGGTACTTTTGGCACATAATCAACATTATCAAATCACCAAATTATAGTAATATTGACATTTTCTGTGAGAACAGTATTCAGTTAGATTGTTTCCTTACCTCTTCTATGGTAAAGAGGGCCGTCTGCACACAGGGATCTGGAAAGTTGATTCGGCAGCCTGTTGAGTCCTGCCACTCCACGACACTAGGCTTCAGAGAGTCTGGGGACACCATACACAGGTCCATTCATTTTTTTGAATCCTATTTGATCATTTTTCAAATGTACAGCTGGAGACATAAAATACATCTCATGATCGAACTCTGCAAGCAAGTCTACAAGCAATATTCTCATAATCCAGGAAGTAGTCGTTACTGACCCCAGAGGAACTTCCTGATCTGACCGTCCTCCAGCTGCAATGCCACCGTGCCCGTCTTGGAGCTGTGACACATGCTGATCACGTGACCTTCCACCTCCACATGTGACCTGGGGATAGAAACAGTTAGGGGGACATTTGACAGCAGGTAAAAGTTGCGCTGTTGTCGTCAACTATAATTCCTTCATACCTGATCTCCAAGGTTGGCTGGGGGCCCTGGGCCTCTGAGGGTCCCAGGATGAGCAGCTTGGACTGGGACGGCCCCTCTGTACAGCCCACCACCCCCAGGAACACATCATCCCTCAGCCACAGCAGCAGACGCAGAGCCAGGGGCTCCTCCTGATCCACCGCAACCCTGCATCACGCAACACAGCCACAATGTTAGGGCGCAATATGTAGTGTGAGGGTCATAATAGAAAAGGCTTTGGATGAATGACTGTCCCGATTGTACCTGTAAGTTGTCTTTAGCTGGGGAGGGTGTGTGACAGATCGGAATCCTCTCAATCTGGCTGCAGGCTCACTCTGTTCCCCAGTACCTGAACACACAACCAGACTTTATGGACCCAGTACCCATCTTAATGAATTAACAGCACAGTGTGAGTGGGAAAAGAGATGTAGAGGAAAAAGCGACCATAGAGATGCATGTATCAAGAGAAGAATAATGGCTGAGCAATAAGATAGGAAACTTCAGGTGGCCCACCTTGGCCATAGACAGAGATGTGTCCGTCGGCTGTGAGCGCTGCCAGCTCATTGGTGCTCTGGCGCTGGAAGGTCACCAGGTTGACTGGGGCGGGCAGCTGAAGGTCGTAGGCACACATGGGCGGGGGCACCACACACTGACGAAACGTTGACACTAGGACCTTATCTAGAAAACAGAGGCATTCAGACAAATGCGATGCCTTTTAGATGCTTCAAAATACTCCATATCTCCCCTTCTCTAATTCATCGGCCCTTTTTGAATACTTTTTAAAAAATGCACCTTTCCTTCCTCCCTGTCCTTGAGGAAATCACTGATCTGACACAGTACGGTTTGTGAAAGCAATGGAGGGTTGGAAACCATGTCTTCATCTATCCACTCACTTACAGTTGAAGTCGGAAGTTTACATACACTTAGGTTGGAGTCATTAAAACTCGTTTTTCAAACACTCCACAAATTTCTTTTTAACAAACTATAGTTTTGGCAAGTCGGTTAGGACATCTACTTTCTGCAGGACAAGTAATTTTTCCAACAATTGTTTACAGAGATTATTTCACTTAATTCACAATTCCAGTGGGTCAGAAGTTTACATACACTAAGTTGACTGTGCCTTTAAACAGCTTGGAAAATTCCAGAAAATGATGTCAGGGCTTTAGAAGCTTCTGATAGGCTAATTTACATAATTTGAGTCAATTGGAGGTGTACCTGTGGATGTATTTAAAGGCCTACCTTCAAACTCAGTGCCTCTTTGCTTGACATCATGGGAAAATCAAAAGAAATCAAAAAATTGTTGACCTCCACAAGTCTGGTTCATCCTTGGGAGCAATTTCCAAACGCCTGAAGGTACCACGTTCATCTGTACAAACAATAGTACGCAAGTATAAACACCATGGGACCAAGCAGCCGTCATACCACTCAGGAAGGAGACGCGTTCTGTCTCCTAGAGATTAACGTACCAATTTGTAAGTCGCTCTGGATAACAGCGTCTGCTAAATGACATAAATGTAAAAGTGCAAATCAATCCCAGAACAACAGCAAAGGACCTTGTGAAGATGCTGGAGGAAACAGGTACAAAAGTATCTATATCCACAGTAAAACGAGTCCTATATCGACATAACCTGAAAGGCCACTCAGCAAGGAAGAAGCCACTGCTCCAAAACCGCCATAAAAAATCCAGACTACGGTTTGCAACTACACATGGGGACAAAGATCATACTTTTTGGAGAAATGTACTCTGGTCTGATGAAACAAAAATAGAACTGTTTGGCCATAATGATCATCGTTATGTTTGGAGGAAAAAGGGGGTTTCTTGCAAGCCGAAGAACACGTGGGTGGCAGCATCATGCTGTGGGGGTGCTATGCTGCAGGAGGGACTGGTGCACTTCACAAAATAGATGGCATCATGAGGAAGGAAAATTATGTGGATATATTGAAGCAACATCTCAAGTCATCAGTCAGGAAGTTAAAGCTTGGTCGCAAATGGGTCTTCCAAATGGACAATGACCCCAAGCATACTTCCAAAGTTGTGGAAAAATGGCTTAAGGACAACAAAGTCAAGGTATTGGAGTGGCCATCACAAAGCCCTGACCTCAATCCTATAGAACATTTGTGGGCAGAAATGAAAAAGCGTGTGCGAGCAAGGAGGCCTACAAACCTGACTCAGTTACACCAGCTCTGTCAGGAGGAATGGGCCAAAATTCACCCAACTTATTGTGGGAAGCTTGTGGAAGGCTACCCGAAACGTTTGACCCAAGGTAAACAATTTAAAGGCAATGCTACCAAATACTAATTGAGTGTATGTAAACTTCTGACCCACTGGGAATGTGATGAAAGAAATAAAAGCTGAAATAAATCATTCTCTCTACTATTATTCTGACATTTCACATTCTTCAAATAAAGTGGTGATCCTAACTGACCGAAGACAGGGAATTTTTACTAGGATTAAATGTCAGGAATTGTGAAAAACTGAGTTTAAATGTATTTGCCTAAGGTGTATGTAAACTTCCGACTTCAACTGTATATATCAGTGATCTGATCAGTAAATGTCAAAGACTACTATAAACAAGGTCTGTGTCTGAAACTTATCTCCCTCACTAACTTTAAGCATCAGTTGTCAGAGCAGCTTACCGATCACAGCACCTGTACACAGCCCATCTGTAATTAGCCCAGCCAACTACCTCATCCCCATATTGTTATTTACATTGTTATTTATTTTGCTCATTTGCACCCCAGTATCTCTATTTGCACATCATCTTCTGCACATCTATCACTCTAGTGTTAATACTAAATTGTAATTATTTTGCAGTATGGCCTATTTATTGCCTTACCTCCATAACTTACTACATTTGCACACACTGTATATAGATTTTCTATTGTGTTATTGACTGTACGTTTTGTTTATTCCATATGTAACTCTGTGTTGTTGTTGTTTTTAATCACACTGCTTTGCTTTCTCTTGGCCAGGTCGCAGTTGTAAATGAGAACTTGTTCTCAACCGGCTTACCAGGTTAAATAAATGTGAAATTAAAAATGTTAAACTAAAAACTCACCCCCGTCAATCACGGCCACGTTGGCGTTGTCCTGCCCGTCCTCCCCGTGGCTGCGGTCGGTGCTCCAGCCCCAGTCGTAGTTCAGGCTGGCCCAGCCTCGGGTCACCAGGTGCAGCCGCAGGGGCCTCTCAGGATCCCAGCTCACGTAGGCTGGTGCCCTCTGGGGGTCGCTGCCAAAGTACAGGTTCTGCTTCAGGTACCAGTGGTAGTTACCTACTGTCCACAGCTGAACTGGAGGAGGGACGGAGAGGGAGTGAGGCAGGGGTAAAAAAAAAAAGCTATGGCACGGTTGGCTTCCTCCTGGATACTATAAAGTATCCAGATCAGTTTAACATATTAGAACATCTGCTTGGTAAAAAGGCAACAAATTGACTGAAAGACAATTTGATTAACCCATGTTATAAAGTTAAGAAATAATATTGGGAGTAATTTGTAGAGGATCTTACTGTATGTGTTGACTTGACCGCCCTCTCCTGGTGTCATATCTTCCAGCCACACAGCCAACACAGTCGAGTCACTGTTCCATAGCAGCTCCTTCACCTGCAACAGTCACACAGATCTAGGATCAGTTGCCCTCCCCAAATCCTAACCATTAAGAAATGAAAATAGTGCAAATAGTCCAGGTAGCAATGATTAGCTGTTCAGGAGTCTTATGGCTTGGGGGTAGAAGCTGTTGAGAAGCCTTTTGGACCTAGACTTGGTGCTCCGGTACCGCTTGCCATACGGTAGCAGAGAGAACAGTCTATGACTAGTGTGGCTGGAGTCTTTGACAACTTTCTACATTGTAGAATAATAGTGAAGACATCAAAACGATTAAATACCACATATGGAATCATGTAGTAACCAAAAAAGTGTTAAACAAATCAAAATGTATTTTTTATATTTGAGATTCTTCAAATAGCCACCCTTTGCCTTGATGACACCTTTGCACACTCTTGGCATTCTCTCAACCAGCTGCATTTCAATTAACAGGTGTGCCTTGTTAAAAGTTAATTGCAGCCCAAATAAATGCTTCACAGAGTTCAAGTAACAGACATCTCAACATCAACTGTTCAGAGGGGACTGTGTGAATCAGGCCTTCATGGTCAAATTGCTGCAAAGAAACCACTACTAAAGGACACCAATAAGAAGAAGAGACTTGCTTGGGCCAAGAAACACGAGCAATGGACATTAGACCAGTGGAAATGTGTCCTTTGGTCTGGAGTCTAAATTGGAGAGTTTTGGTTCCAACCGCCGTGTCTGTGTGAGACGCGGTGTGGGTGAACGGATGATCTCCGCATGTGTATTTCCCACCGTAAAGCATGGAGGAGGGGGTGTTATGGTGTGGGGGTGCATTGCTGGTGACACTGTCTGTGATTTATTTAGAAATCAAGGCACACTTAACCAGTATGGCTACCACAGCATTCTACAGCGATAGTCCAACTAAGCCCAAACCAGATGGGATGGTGTATCATTTGTTTTTCAACAGGCTGTGTAAGGGCTATTTTACCTAGAAGGAGAGTGATGGAGTGCTGCATCAGATGACCTGGCCTCCACAATCCCCCGACCTCAACCAAATTGAGATGGTTTGGGATGAGTCAGACCGCAGAGTGAAGAAAAAGCAGCCAACAAGTGCTCAGCATATGTGGGAACTCCTTCAAGACTGTTGGAAAAGCATTCCAGGTGAAACGGTTTGAGAGAACACCAAGAGTGTGCAAAGCTGTCATCAAGGCAAAGGGTGGCTATTTGAAGAATCTCAAACATCAAATATATTTTGATTTGTTTAACACTTTTTTGGTTACTACATGATTCCATATGTGTTATTTCATAGTTTTGATGTCCTCACTATTATTCTACAATGTAGAAAATAGTAAAAATAAATAAAAACCCTTGAATGAGTAGGTGTTCTAAAACTTTTGACCGGTAGTGTACCTTGACCTGTTCTTTGCCAAAGGGCAGGGTGAAGTCCCCGTGTAGGAGGCCGTTCTTCTCCATAAACACCACACTGTGCTTGTTAGGATGACGCTGCGTGGCTGCTATCAAACTACCCGACGGTCTGAAACAAGGCATTGGTTTCAATGTAGCTCAAATGCAAACCATGTTGTGATATTCGTTGTATTTGAGTTACCTAAAGCATAATACAACAAGGTGCTCAAAGATGTTGAAGGATTCTCCACAGAAATCTTACTTCCAACACAGTGACTGCTCCAGACCGTTGACGGTTTCACTTGTCGACTGTAAGACACACTCTCTGTTCCACACTCTGACCTTTCTGGCACCTGAAACATCACACATATGCAATGTATGTGATACCAACACAATCTACAGTATATATATTTTTACAGTAATTGTTTCACTTCACTCCACAGAGTTTGTGAAAAACATTGATTCTCACCAGTCTGGGGGCAAACAGCGCTCACAGCGAAGAGCTGCCCGTCTCCTCTCCACGTCACCCTTGGCCTGCGGTCGTCCCACGACATGGCCGGCTGCACCTCCTGTCACACAGAGAGAGAGGAGAGAGACAGTGAGACCTTCATCAAGTAGTGTTCAACTGCTCTTTTTAGGGTGAAAGATTAATAATATTCCTTACTATAGTCTTCCTCTGGGCAGCATGCTTGCCCTCTGAGCCATGGAACTGGGTCTCTTTCTTCCCCCAGCCCACTGTGATAAACTTCCCTAAAACACATAAAAGGTGTGTCAGTCAACCATATGCATAGTGTACATACATTGGGATTTTACATTACGATCCCATCTTTAATGTGATTTGATCAGTCTTACCCTCTCCAAAGTCATCCTGATGGATCCCAACCTCTGTGATGGGTTCAAAGTCTTTGGTCATCATGATAATGGTGTCCTGACCTGAAAGGTATCAAGAAAGAGAGCGCATTACTTCTGATGGCTCATGATAGACCCCATGAACAATAGACTATTAAGTCAATGACCATAATCTAGAGGTGGTTGGTATACTGACCAGTGGTGAGAGTGACCAACTCCTGGTCCGGGCTCCAGCTCATGGCTGACAGACCACTGTCCACACTGCCCACACACTCCAGCTGAGATGGACATGGACACACACACACACACACACACACACACGTGAAAACAGAGGCAGAACAGACCTGTTATGAGTAACGGTGTCAATGCACTCTTATGTAATTTCAATAAACAGGGTTACTACTTCAATCTTGATACCTGGTTAGTGTTCAGGTTGTAGAGAATGACATCACCAGTGGCTGTAGCCACACACACTGACTCCTGGTCTGGTAAGTCTTGGATACCAACAACTGTCCCACTGCCATCCTCTGGAAGATAGCTCTCAGCTGTCAATGACACCTCATTCACCACCTGAACATGATGGGTATAGGAATAGTTGAATATAGTGTGTTAGTGATGGGCTGCAACAAAAACCTGCACCATGTGGGTCTCCAGGAATAGGATTGGAGAACACTGTTATGCGTAACGTACCTGGCCAGCTCGTGTGTCCAACTCTGTGACGGAGTATTCTGAAGCGATGAGCACCGTGCCTGTGTCCGTCCGAACAGAGAAACATTGCGGCGTGCCTGGGCCTTGCAGCTCCAAGCAACGAAGGCTCTTCAGCAACCTCAAGTTCCGCATTACACACAAATCCTATTTACCTATACACAGATGAAGACAATGAGCATTGATTAGCATCTGTAGCTAGCAGGCTAGCCAATATGGAAAGGTAGCTAGCTATCTAGCTGTGCGTGCAGACAAGCCATGTTATTCAATGTTAAAATTAACATGAATAACAGCTACACGATGTGACACATAGCCAAGTAACCTACCTTTGCGTAGCTCCAATAATATTTACAAAAGCTAAAGTTAGTGCATCAACAACACAACACACATGCTGCAGCGATGTCAAATTGTTCACTTTACAACCCTGACGTAAAATGCTGAAAAACGTAGTGCCCTATTACAATGTCTCCCTCTTCCTGTACGGAGGGAGATTGCATGACTTTGACGACTGACTCAGTGCACCCAATTAGACTACACTCATCCCATTAAAAAAACTGGAACTCATCATACCAATCACACCATTCATATGGTGAATGTGTCCGAGCCAGCTATTCCAGAGAGGAAGAGGCGAAGCGAGAGGGATAACTGGGCTCAAAATATGTCTTCTCCAGCAAGTTGCGTTTTTTCGCTCACAAAGCAAGGAGTTTTTGTATGGAGTTCAATGAGAGAGTGTCGAATTTGGTTAACATTTACATTTACGTCATTTAGCAGACGCTCTTATCCAGAGCGACTTACAGGAGCATTTAGGGTTAAGTGCCTTGCTTAAGGGCACATCGACAGATTTTTCACCTAGTCGGCCCGGGGATTAGAACCAGCGACCTTTCGGTTACTGGCACAACGCTCTTACCCACTAAGCTACCTGTAATGGCTTATTTGCTACGTGGTTGCTTATTTTATCGAATATAAGTTCTGTAATGATTAGGTTGTTACAAGTGTACTGATATAAGTAGGACACGTGACATCCTGGCAACTTTGAGAGTTAAAAAACACTTTATAGCCTATCAGTTGTGCCTGGTCATCACTGGTTACCACAGCCACAAAGTCATAAACCCCGCCCATTTATACAATTGATCTTCTTAAAATGAGATTTTAAACCTAACCTTAACCACTCTGATAAGCATACCTAGCGGTCAAACAGGGAAATGGTTCCAATTGTTTTTACACCATTCATTTTTCCCATAGGGGATTTTAGAAACACTTAAAAAAAGGGCTGTGTTTCTTGTAGGCTTATCCTTGACAATTTATTGTTAAAACGAGAGGCTGCCTGGATCTTTAATTTAAAGACCCTTGCTCCCTTCGGTCTCAACGTAGACTTTGATTTGAAGCCATTCTTGTGATTTTGCTATTCATTGTAAATGTTGTGGGCCTATGTAGCCAAGTATCTATGATCATATGCTATCCATGGTTTTTGTATGTTGTTTTTATCTGTGAATTGGCCAATGCTATTAGGCCACACCCGGCCATGACAGACACCTGCGTGTGTCCTTTGACACTATATAAACTAGTGACCCGCAGTGTTTGTCATTATACCCTGAAGAAGACAGCTTGTCTGTCGAAACGTTGGTTATTAGGATATTAAATTATTGCATCTGAGCTCCTAGAGTGTGCGGCTTTCCTTTTATTTTTCAAGTGTTTTACGCCGTCAGCCAGCACCTCGCCTAAATAGGTGTGCGTTTCTTTCGCCTTTATCTTGAACTTTTGTTGCACACATATCCAGATGATGCTGCATACTATTTTGCGCAATAACGATGTAGGTGTGATCAAAGTGTAATCTGTGATCAGGTCCAGAGATCATACCCGAGTTTCCTACGACTCGATCACACCGACAGTATCATTGCATTTTGGTACACCAGAAGTACATTAATTTCCAATGAAACGCTGCGTTTGCCTTACAGAATTGCGTTGCAGAGGCAGTTGCAGTACATTCTGTGTGGTGCATACATTGGATTGAACGTATGCATCAACTTGTATGCGTAGATGGCTTGACAGAAATGGTAGCAGAAGGCGAATGTTCAACTTTTGTTGCGCACATATCCAGATGATGCTGCGTACCATTTTGTGCAATGTTGTTGTGATCGAGGCGCTAGTCATAATTACGAGTAGAGGGGCATTCACGTGCATTTTCCCAGTAGGAAGGTTGTATGCCGCGTTCAAAACAACTGGGAACTCAGAAATCTTTGACTTCCGACGTCAGTGCGTTCAAGACAACTGGAAAATCTGAACAAAAATCTGACTGGGAAAAATATTTTTGAATTGTCATCCAACTCGGAATTCCAAGTCAAACTCTGGCATCTTTCTAGAGCTCTGACTTAATGACCTGAAGATCACCAATGTCATGATTTGACCTCAGTTATTTCCGAGTTAGCAGTTTTCTTTCCGAGTTAGCAGTTTTCTTGAAAGCACCAGTATTTACAAGTCCCCTACATGACATCAATGCAGCATCAAATGTGGTCATATCAGGTGTGTGTGTGAACCTTTTGAAGTGTGTATTAAATTCCCAGTTAAAAGTTTGAAGGTCCAATGCAGCCATTTTTATCTCAATATCAAATCATTTCTGGGTAACAATTAAGTTCCTTACTGTGATTGTTTAAATTAAAATGGTCAAAAATAAACAAATAGCCTCTTAGCAAAGAGCAATTTCTCAAGCAAGAATTTTGCTAGGACTGCCTGGGAGTGGTCTGAATGGGCAGGGGAAAACTGAAAACTAGCTGTTATTGGCAGAGAGGTATGGAACTCTCTTATTGGTCTATTAAATCATTTAATACACTCATGATATGTTTTTGAGATGAAAACAGTTGCATTGGACCCTTAACATGTGTTCATGCCGATCCTATTGTGAAGCCCTCACTTCCTATGTCAAGTGTCCAATTTGTTAAATATAGCATGCTGACCTCTCCATTGTAGGCTACCGAGACATTGTTTGTTTTGTTTTTCTTCTTTTTTTCTTCTCCCTCTTCTTCTCTCAGCGTGATGGAGGGAGAGAGCCCAGAAGGAAATCCCAGCGCTGCCTCGTCTCAATCACTTCCTCCCCAAGCAGAGGCAGTAAGCCCAGCGGATGATGATGACGATTGTATCTCAACAATGGGGATTGGGAGCTCTGAAGAGGCCGCTACACTCACAAACAGCATGGGCCAGCCGAGTCAAGACCACCAGAGTGAAGGTGTCCAGCCTAAGACCGCTACCACAGACAACAGCCAGAGCCAAGCACTCCCTACTCAGTCCGCTGCCACCACCACGGACAACCAAGCCCAGCAACAACCCACGGAAAGCCTGTCTAACAGTAAACTTTGTGGGTACCTCCTTAAACAAGGAGGTCCCCTGAAGAGATGGAAGTCGCGCTGGTTCACGTACGAGAAGAAGAAGAGCCAGTTGTTTTACTACAGGACGGCACTGGATGTGACCTCTCTTGGGAGGATCCAGCTGTGCAGCGCCACGCTCGGATACCCCCTCCAAGGAGAGCAGGGAACCTTTCACATCCAGACCCCCGAACGCACCTTTGTCCTCAAGGTAAGGTTTATCGAATATTCAATTCAATGGGTATTTCAGTCTGAACTTTGAGGTTGGCAGTTCTGCTGGTTTTCTTTAATTAATAGTTAATTAATTAATGATTAATGTCATTGGTTGGCCAGAGAGTGCCTGATTAGAGGGGAATCACATTTGGGACCCTCACATTTTCAACTTATATCAGCAGAGTTTGAAATGTAGGACGTTCTGAATGTGAGTGTTATTAATATTAAGAGGATAAAAAAATGAGGCAGCGAAATAGTGGTGCTCTTGTATTTGAACACCTGTCTCATGTTAACCCAGCTATTTGGGTCACACA
Source organism: Coregonus lavaretus (assembly GCF_964263955.1). Lineage (NCBI taxonomy): Eukaryota > Metazoa > Chordata > Actinopteri > Salmoniformes > Salmonidae > Coregonus > Coregonus lavaretus. The sequence continues at coordinate 25,677,444 of NC_140016.1, read as the reverse complement.
GCTGTGTAGTGTCAATCTACAGTATTCCTCTCAATAAGAAAACAACAGATCCTTTTAGTCAAAGAGCTGAATCATGAGAGATGAATAGGAATGCATAGTAATACAAAATGGATGCATATCTTATTCTGTTTCTCCTTAAAGTAGAATAAACTGTTGTATTGTTGTTTATAGTGTCCATGTTTGATATACAGGAAGACAAATACACTCATATTCACACATTGGCATTGGAATACTTTATCTTGGTCCACAAAGGAACATTCTGATGAAAAAGAACTAAAACATTTCAGAAGTCATGCATTACAGAGATTCTGACTCATGGCACACTCGTGTATGTACTGTAGGCTAACAATGTCTCTTCTCTGTCTGTTTCAGGCAGCTAACCAGGAGGCAATGATGTACTGGCTACAGCAGCTGCAGCTGAAGAGATGGCAGAACCGAGACCAGCTGACAGGAGAAACCACAAGCCACTGCACTGGCCACCAGAGACAAGAGGGACAGGGGGAACTACCCACCTACTGCCCAGGTACAGTAAGACAGAGAGTAGGATGAAGTGGCCCCAGACACTGATCAAGATTATGTTCGGCCTGACAATGAACGACGGAGAAGGTTGTTAATGTAGAAACAGATCTGGCAACCAGGCTAAGAATACCAGCTGTTCAAATCAAATACTGTCATATGCCATACATGGTTAATGATTTAGTGAACCATGGAAAGATGAAAGAGAAATGTAATACAGTGGGGGAAAAAAGTATTTAGTCAGCCACCAATTGTGCAAGTTCTCCCACTTAAAAAGATGAGAGAGGCCTGTAATTTTCATCATAGGTACACGTCAACTATGACAGACAAATTGAGATTTTCTTTCCAGAAAATCACATTGTAGGATTTTTAATGATTTTATTTGCAAATGATGGTGGAAAATAAGTATTTGGTCACCTACAAACAAGCAAGATTTCTGGCTCTCACAGACCAGTAATTTCTTCTTTAAGAGGCTCCTCTGCCCTCCACTCGTTACCTGTATTAATGGCATCTGTTTGAACTTGTTATCAGTATAAAAGACACCTGTCCACAACCTCAAACAGTCACACTCCAAACTCCACTATGGCCAAGACCAAAGAGCTGTCAAAGGACACCAGAAACAAAATTGTAGACCTGCACCAGGCTGGGAAGACTGAATCTGCAATAGGTAAGCAGCTTGGTTTGAAGAAATCAACTGTGGGAGCAATTATTAGGAAATGGAAGACATACAAGACCACTGATAATCTCCCTCGATCTGGGGCTCCACGCAAGATCTCACCCCGTGGGGTCAAAATGATCACAAGAACGGTGAGCAAAAATCCCAGAACCACACAGGGGGACCTAGTGAATGACCTGCAGAGAGCTGGGACCAAAGTAACAAAGCCTACCATAAGTAACACACTACGCCGCCAGGGACTCAAATCCTGCAGTGCCAGACGTGTCCCCCTGCTTAAGCCAGTACATGTCCAGGCCTGTCTGAAGTTTGCTAGAGTGCATTTGGATGATCCAGAAGAGGATTGGGAGAATCTTATATGGTCAGATGAAACCAAAATAGAACTTTTTGGTAAAAATTCAACTTGTCGTGTTTGGAGGACAAAGAATGCTGAGTTGCATCCAAAGAACACCATACCTACTGTGAAGCATGGGGGTGGAAACATCATGCTTTGGGGCTGTTTTTCTGCAAAGGGACCAGGACGACTGATCCATGTAAAGGAAAGAATGAATGGGGCCATGTATCGTGAGATTTTGAGTGAAAACCTCCTTCCATCAGCAAGGGCATTGAAGATGAAACGTGGCTGGGTCTTTCAGCATGACAATGATCCCAAACACACCGCCCGGGCAACGAAGGCAGGCTAAGAATAGCACATCATGGCACTCAAAGTAAAAGCCATCAGACACATAATCAGTGGTACACTTGTAAAATAGGAACAACATTATTTGCGTAGTTTCAATATCTGTTCCTCAGTGGGATTATTTTTTTTTTGCCACATTTTGTCACATGCTTGGTAAACAACAGGTGTAGACTAACAGTGAAATGCTTACTTACGGGTCCTTTTCCAACAATGGAGAGTTAAAGATAAAAAATAAATAATAATAATAATATCAGTGTGAAAAAAAACACACAAAATAGCAATTGGTTAGGAGTCCGTAAAATGGATGCAATCCACTGCAGCACCATCAACAATGACTGGTTTAATTTATTATGAAAATGTTGTAACCAGTTGGATCGAGTTTTGCTTTGATAGCTAATACCATTTTCTGTTTGTTGTTGATGTCATACTAAAGTTTAATATGAATACCTTGTCTTGTGTCTAAAATGAACTTTTATTCAAGTATTCTGACAAAAACAATTATGTCCCAAGCAATGCTACTCCCTCTTGATACATGCTATTGTAAATGTCATCTCCAACCTGTAGGCTACAAGATTCTACATACTGCTGCAGAACACACCAAGAATGTCTTATGGCAGATTGCAGAGGTAGAAAAACCCTCTTAATTGTTTATGAGCGGATAAATACAGTTAGTTGAATTGAACTCAAAATTGCAACCAACCACTACAATATAAGACAATATAAAACAACAAACCTGAGTATACTACAGTCAATAGTATACTGTAAATCTATGAGGTGAAAACAGACATCAATACACTGCAGTGTGGTGTTCATATTTACCACACCCATTAATCATGATCTCCCTGTCTGGTTAGTCACTAGGGATTTCCCAATTCTCCCACTGACCCCTAGTATCCCGAAATACTTTTACCCACTTCCTCTCAGTGATTGAGCAAATCCACTGTGCACATCAAGTGTAGCAAGCCAGTCAGGCACATGAACAGAACATTGGGTAACTCATTCATCTTTAACTCTCAAATATACTTTCATATAAGCATTCTGTCAAAAACCAAAATTGTAACTTTGTTACATTATTCTTGTTTGCACAGTGCAACAAATATTGTAACTCATCATTGTTACACTCAAAGGTTAATGAAGAAGCAGTGATGTGTATTCAGGTAATTGGAGCACCGAGAACTTTCGAGATAGAAATACAATGAGAAGCATTGACATGATTCCCTTTTCTAAATATCAGACCGTCATATCTGTACACAATTCATCTCTATCTGAACGTTCTGTAATGTTGCAACTTTCTGAACAGGCCCTGGTGTTGTTGAGCTGCATGTATGACTGGAGCCATTCCAGTGTTTTACATTTCTGGAGGATCAACAGACTTGTTCCATGCTCCTCCGACAGTCTAGTCAGCTGATGTCTGGCACTGGGAAACAACTGACCTATTTGGCCTTTTTAAAAAGTCTTTTTGAATAGAGACCTGTTTCCAAATAATAAGGAAGCTCTTCTTGCTACTAATTTCCATTATGTAAGATACAGTATTTCCACAATAATTAAATCAGGCATTTATATTTAGATAATATACAGTAACCTCAAATTATTGGCACCCTTGACAAAGATAATAGAAAATTAATTATTACAAATACCAAGCTATATTGCGTGGTTCCCCAACTGGCGGCCCTCGGGCCGAATTTGGCCCGTGGGTGTTTTTATTTGGCCCCCAAGTTTTCTGAGCAAAAAACGTAAATAATATATATATATAAATAAAACACCAGGAAATCATCTCTAAGTGATTTTAATTTTGGAAATCTGTTCCCAAGTATTCCCACACATAATAGAAAGACAGTGATCGTATATAAATGTAAGCAAGGTTTGAAATGATTATGTTTTAGTTAAATATTATATCGGTTGGGCTTCTTGCAGTCAATTTGCAGTCTACAAATTATTTGTAATTACGTTCCGGACCCCCGATCATCCACTCAAGAAAAAAATCGGCCCATGGCTGAATCTAGTTGATGATCCCTGCTATATTGTATGCTCAATATACAGTGAGTGTACAAAACATTAGGAACACCTTCCTAATATTGAGTTGCACCCCCTTTTGCCCTCAGAACAGCCTCAATTCGTCGGGGCATGGACTCTACAAGGTGTCGAAAGTGTTCCACAGGAATGCTGGCCCATGTTGATGCCAATGCTTCCCACAGTTGTGTCAAATTGGCTGGATGTCCTTTTGGTGGTGGACCATTCTTGATACACACAGGAAACTGTTGAGCATGAAATACCCAGCAGCGTTGCAGTTCTTGACACACTCAAATCGGTGTGCCTAGCACCTACTACCATATCCTGTTTAAAGGCGCTTAAATCTTTTGTCTTGCCCATTCACCATCTGAATGGCACACATACATACAGTCATGGTAAAATGTTTTGAGAATAACACAAGTATTGGTCTTCACAAAGTTCGCTGCTTCAGTGTTATGAGATATTTTTGTCAGATGTTACTATGGTATATTGAAGTATAATTACAAGCATTCCATAAGTGTCAAAGGCTTTTATTGACAATTACAGTAAGTTTATGCAAAGAGTCAATATTTGCAGTGTTGACCCTTCTTTTTCAAGACCTCTGCAATCTGCCCTGTCATGCTGTCAATTAACTTCTGGGCCACATCCTGACTGATGGCAGCCCATTCTTGCATAATCAATGCTTGGAGTTTGTCAGAATTTGTGGGTTTTTGTTTGTCCACCCGCCTCTTGAGGATTGACCACAAGTTCTCAATGGGATTAAGGTCTGGGGAGTTTCCTGGCCATGGACCCAAAATGTCGATGTTTTGTTCCCTGAGCCACTTAGTTATCACTTTTGCCTTATGGAAAGGTGATCCATCATGCTGGAAAAGGCATTGGTCGTCACCAAACTGTTCTTGGATGGTTGGGAGAAGTTGCTCTCGGAGGATGTGTTGGTACCATTTTTTATTCATGGCTGTGTTCTTAGGCAAAATTGTGAATGAGCCCATTCCCTTGGCTGAGAAGCAACCCCACACATGAATGGTCTCAGGATGCTTTACTGTTGGCATGACACAGGACTGTCTTCTCCGGACAAGGTGTTTTCCGGATGCCCCAAACAATCAGAAAGGGGATTCATCAGAGAAAATGACTTTACCCCAGTCCTCAGCAGTCCAATCCCTGTACCTTTTGCAGAATATCAGTCTGTCCCTGATGTTTTTCCTGGAGAGAAGTGGCTTCCTCGCTGCCCTTCTTGTCACCAGGCCATCCTCCAAAAGTCTTCGCCTCACTGTGCGTGCAGATGCACTCACACCTGCCTGCTGCCATTCCTGAGCAAGCTCTGCACTGGTGGTGCCCCGATCCCGCAGCTGAATCAACTTTAGGAGACGGTCCTGGCGCTTGCTGGACTTTTCTGGGAGCCCTGACACCTTCTTCACAACAATTGAACCTCTCTCCTTGCAGTTCTTGATGTTCCGATAAATGGTTGATTTAGGTGCAATCTTACTAGCAGCAATATCCCTGCCTGTGAAGCCCTTTTTGTGAGAAGCAATGATAACGGCACGTGTTTCCTTGCAGGTAACCATGATTAACAGAGGAAGAACAATGATTTCAAGCACTACCCTCCTTTTAAAGATTCCAGTCTGTTCTTCTAACTCAATCAGCATGACAGAGTGATCTCCAGCCTTGTCCTCGTCAACACTCTCACCTGTGTTAACGAGGGAATTACTGACATGATGGCAGCTGGTCCTTTTGTGGCAGGGCTGAAATGCAGTGGAAATGTTTTTTTGGGATTAAGTTCATTTTCATGGCAAAGAGGGACTTTGCAATTCATATGATCACTCTTCATGACATTCTGGAGTATATGCAAATTGCCATCATCAAAACTGAGGCAGCAGACTTAGAAAATTAGTATTTGTGTCATTCTCAAAACTTTTTACCACGACTTCTTAAACTATTTTCTCCCCTTCATCTACACTGAAGTGGATCTAACAAGTGACATCAATAAGGGATCATAGCTTTCACCTGGATTCACCTGGTCAGTCTATGTCATGGAAAGATATATATGCCATTAATACAACAACAAATAATCTAAAGATGAGAGTAAAAATTATTGGGACCCCTAAAGATTCTTATAAAAAAAATCAAACAAAATGAAACATTTAAAGATTCTACTTTTTTAAGTTAATCTCAGTTTAAGGAACTGTATTGTGGCCTTCCATGGGTCCTGTTTCGCTGGGGTATAAAGATGAGGTAACACGCATGTAAAATCCCTTTGTCATCCATCACCATAGGGAAAGGCAAAGAACTCACAAATAAAAACAGACAAATGGTTGTTGACTTTCATAAAATCAGGCAATGGGTACAGAAAAACGACGGGAAAAAATATACCACTTGCAGGGCAACAATTAAAAAGTTTAAAACCACAGGAACAGTGGTAAAGTTGCCTGGTAGAGGATGCATGTGTATCTTGTCCCCACGCACAGTGAGGAAGATGGTTCGGGAGGCAAAGAAAAGTCCAATGGCCACAGTTGGAGAATTACAATTAGACGCCACCTCCATGCCAATAGACATATTCAATCTTTCCCTATCCCAGTCTGTTGTCCCCACTTGCTTCACAATGTCCACCAACAGATATAGCCCCTGGTTCTCCTCAGACTTGACTGCCCTTGACCAGCACAAAAACATCCTGTGGCGTACTGCATTAGCATCGAATAGTCCCCGCGATATGCAACTTTTCAGGGAAGTTAGGAACCAATATACACAAGCAGTTAGGAAAGCAAAGGCTAGCTTTTGGGACACTGTAAAGTCCATGGAGAATAAGAGCACCTCCTCCCAGCTGCCCACTGCATTGAGGCTAGGAAATACTATCACCACCGATAAATCTACAATAATCGAGAATTTCAACAAGCATTTTGCTACGGCTGGCCATGCTTTCCACCTGGTTACCGCTACCCCGGTCACCAGCTCTGCACCCTCCGCTGCAACTTGCCCATGCCCCCCCCCCCCCCCCACAAATTCAGGCAGCTGATGTTCTGAAAGAGCTGCAAAATCTGGACCCCTACACATAATCTGGGCTAGACAATCTGGACCCTTTCTTTTTAAAATTATCAGCCGAAATTGTCGCTTCCCCTATTACTAGCCTGTTCAACCTCTCTTTCGTAACGTCTGAGATCCCCAGAGATTGGAAAGCTGCCGCGGCCATCCCCCTCTTCAAAGGGGGTGACACTCTAGATCCAAACTGTTACAGACCTACAGTGGGGAGAACAAGTATTTGATACACTGCCGATTTTGCAGGTTTTCCTACTTACAAAGCATGTAGAGGTCTGTAATTTTTATCATAGGTACACTTCAACTGTGAGAGACGGAATCTAAAACAAAAATCCAGAAAATCACATTTGTATGATTTTTAAGTAATTAATTTGCATTTTATTGCATGACATAAGTATTTGATACATCAGAAAAGCAGAACTTAATATTTGGTACAGAAACCTTTGTTTGCAATTACAGAGATCATACGTTTCCTGTAGGTCTTGACCAGGTTTGCACACACTGCAGCATGGATTTTGGCCCACTCCTCCATACAGACCTTCTCCAGATCCTTCAGGTTTTGGGGCTGTCGCTGGGCAATACAGACTTTCAGCTCCCTCCAAAGATGTTCTATTGGGTTCAGGTCTGGAGACTGGCTAGGCCATTCCAGGACCTTGAGATGCTTCTTACGGAGCCACTCCTTAGTTGCCCTGGCTGTGTGTTTCGGGTCGTTGTCATGCTGGAAGACCCAGCCACGACCCATCTTCAATGCTCTTACTGAGGGAAGGAGGTTGTTGGCCAAGATCTCGCGATACATGGCCCCATCCATCCTCCCCTCAATACGGTGCAGTCGTCCTGTCCCCTTTGCAGAAAAGCATCCACAAAGAATGATGTTTCCACCTCCATGCTTCACGGTTGGGATGGTGTTCTTGGGGTTGTACTTATCCTTCTTCTTCCTCCAAACACGGCGAGTGGAGTTTAGACCAAAAAGCTCTATTTTTGTCTCATCAGACCACATGACCTTCTCCCATTCCTCCTCTGGATCATCCAGATGTTCATTGGCAAACTTCAGACGGGCCTGGACATGCGCTGGCTTGAGCAGGGGGACCTTGCGTGCGCTGCAGGATTTTAATCCATGACGGCGTAGTGTGTTACTAATGGTTTTCTTTGAGACTGTGGTCCCAGCTCTCTTCAGGTCATTGACCAGGTCATACCGTGTAGTTCTGGGCTGATCCCTCACCTTCCTCATGATCATTGATGCCCCACGAGGTGAGATCTTGCATGGAGCCCCAGACTGAGGGTGATTGACCGTCATCTTGAACTTCTTCCATTTTCTAATAATTGCGCCAACAGTTGTTGCCTTCTCACCAAGCTGCTTGCCTATTGTCCTGTAGCCCATCCCAACCTTGTGCAGGTCTACAATTTTATCCCTGATGTCCTTACACAGCTCTCTGGTCTTGGCCATTGTGGAGAGGTTGGAGTCTGTTTGATTGAGTGTGTGGACAGGTGTCTTTTATACAGGTAACGAGTTCAAACAGGTGCAGTTAATACAGGTAATGAGTGGAGAACAGGAGGTCTTCTTAAAGAAAAACTAACAGGTCTGTGAGAGCCGGAATTCTTACTGGTTGGTAGGTGATCAAATACTTATGTCATGCAATAAAATGCAAATTAATTACTTAAAAATCATACAATGTGATTTCCTGGATTTTTGTTTTAGATTCAGTCTCTCACAGTTGATGTGTACATATGATAAAAATTACAGACCTCTACATGCTTTGTAAGTAGGAAAACCTGCAAAATCGGCAGTGTATCAAATACTTGTTCTCCCCACTGTATATCCATCCTGCCCTGCCTTTCGAAAGTTTTTGAAAGCCAAGTTAACAAACAGATCACCGACCATTTCGAATCACACCGTACCTTCTCCGCTATGCAATCCAGTTTCCGAGCTGGTCATGGGTGCACCATCCTAAACGATATTATAACAGTACTATGCAGCCGTCTTCATCGACCTGGCCAAGGCTTTCAACTCTGTCAACCACCGCATTCTTATTGGCAGACTAAATAGCCTTGGTTTCTCAAATGACTGCCTCGCCTGGTTCACCAACTACTTCTCAGATAGAGTTCAATGTGTCAAATCGGAGGGCCTGTTGTCTGGACCTATGGCAGTCTCTATGGGGGTGCCACAGGGTTCAATTCTTGGGCCGACTCTTTTCTCTGTGTATATCAATGATGTCGCTCTTGCTGCCGGTGATTCTCAGATCCACCTCTACGCAGACAACACCATTTTGTATACATCTGGCCCTTCATTGGACACTGTGTTAACAAACCTCCAAACGAGCTTCAATGCCATACAACACTCCTTCCGTAGCCTCCAACTGCTCTTAAACACAAGTAAAACTAAATGCATGCTCTTCAATCGAACGCTGCTGGCACCCGCCCACCCGACTAGAATGACTACTCTCGACGGGTCTGACCTAGAGTATGTGGACAACTACAAATACCTAGGTGTCTGGTTAGACTGTAAACTCTCCTTCCAGACTCACATTAAGCATCAACTATCAGCTATTGTCACGCCCTGACTCATGGGACTCTTGTATGTTGAGTCAGGGTGTGGATATTCTATGTTAGTATTTCTATGTTGCATTCTAGGGTGTGTAGTACTATGTTTGGCCGGGTGTGATTCCCAATCAGAGGCAGCTGTCGCTCGTTGTCTCTGATTGGAGATCATACTTAGGCAGCCTATTGGCATTCATTAGTGGTGGGATCTTGTTCCGTGTGAGGCTTGTATTGTGTTTAGCCTTAGGACTTCACGTTTGTTTGTTGTTTTGTTTAGTGTGTTTATCGGTGAAATAAACATGTACGTATTTCACGCTGCGCCTTGGTCTGACCTGTCCTTCAACGGCCGTGACAGAAGATCCCACCAAAAATGGACCAAGCAGCGTGCCCAGGAGCAGACATCCTGGACATAGGAGGAGATCCTGGACGGAAAGGGATCCTGGACATGGGAGGAGATTCAGGCTGGGATGGATCGCCGTCCTTGGGAGGAGACAGTGGAGGCCCGGTTTAGAGAGGAGCAACAGCAACGCAGAAGGCACCGGCCGAGGAAGAAGCCTGAGAGACAGCCCCAATAACATTTTTTGGGGGGGCTAAAAGGGTGGTCGGGGATCGATGGTGAAGAGCCCCGACCACTGCACTCGTGGGGGCTCAGGGAAGAGTCCTCACGGGAGGAGGACTGGGCGCGGAGAGTGAAAGACTGGTACAGTCGGAGATCTCTAACGTCAGTTCCCAGTCCGGTACACCTCGTGCCTGCGTCTCGCACCAAGCTAGTGGTGCGTGTTCCCAGTCCGGTACGGCCCGTTCCTGCTCCCCGCACCAAGCCAGTGGTGCGTGTTCCCAGTCCGGCCCGGCCCGTTCCTGCTCCTCGCACCAGACCAGTGATGCGTGTGTCCAGTCCGGCACGGCCCGTGCCCGTTTCACCGGTGCCTGGTCCGGCACCGGTCAGCTGCTCCACTCCGGAGCCAGAGCAGTCCGCTCCACCGGGGTCCAGTCCAGCTCCGGTCAGCGGCTCCACTCCGGAGCCAGAGCAGTCCGCTCCACCGGTGCCCATTCCAGCTCCGGTCAGCGGCTCCAGTCCAGACCCAGACGTCAGCCCCTTTCCAGGTTCGGGGTCTCCCACACCAGGGTCCAGACAGGGCTTGGTACTTCGTGGGAGGAAGGAGAGGGGAAGCAGCGCGCCGAGGTCCAGACCAGACCAGGGGCGCAACGGGGAGGCTGAGAGAATGCCCACCCGGACCCTTCCCTGTCATGTCAGGTTGGTGCGGTCGGAGTCCTGTCATGCCCTGACTCATGGGACTCTTGTATTTTGAGTCAGGGTGTGGATATTCTATGTTAGTATTTCTATGTTTGGCCGGGTGTGATTCCCAATCAGAGGCAGCTGTCACTCGTTGTCTCTGATTGGGGATCATACTTAGGCAGCCTATTGGCATTCATTAGTGGCGGGATCTTGTTCCGTGTGAGGCTTGTATTGTGTTTAGCCTTAGGACTTCACGTTTGTTTGTTGTTTTGTTTAGTGTGTTTATCGGTGAAATAAACATGTACGTATTTCACGCTGCGCCTTGGTCTGACCTGTCCTTCAACGGCCGTGACAGAAGATCCCACCAAAAATGGACCAAGCAGCGTGCCCAGGAGCAGACATCCTGGACATAGGAGGAGATCCTGGACGGAAAGGGATCCTGGACATGGGAGGAGATTCAGGCTGGGATGGATCGCCGTCCTTGGGAGGAGACAGTGGAGGCCCGGTTTAGAGAGGAGCAACAGCAACGCAGAAGGCACCGGCCGAGGAAGAAGCCTGAGAGACAGCCCCAATAACATTTTTTGGGGGGGCTAAAAGGGTGGTCGGGGATCGATGGTGAAGAGCCCCGACCACTGCACTCGTGGGGGCTCAGGGAAGAGTCCTCACGGGAGGAGGACTGGGCGCGGAGAGTGAAAGACTGGTACAGTCGGAGATCTCTAACGTCAGTTCCCAGTCCGGTACACCTCGTGCCTGCGTCTCGCACCAAGCTAGTGGTGCGTGTTCCCAGTCCGGTACGGCCCGTTCCTGCTCCCCGCACCAAGCCAGTGGTGCGTGTTCCCAGTCCGGCCCGGCCCGTTCCTGCTCCTCGCACCAGACCAGTGATGCGTGTGTCCAGTCCGGCACGGCCCGTGCCCGTTTCACCGGTGCCTGGTCCGGCACCGGTCAGCTGCTCCACTCCGGAGCCAGAGCAGTCCGCTCCACCGGGGTCCAGTCCAGCTCCGGTCAGCGGCTCCACTCCGGAGCCAGAGCAGTCCGCTCCACCGGTGCCCATTCCAGCTCCGGTCAGCGGCTCCAGTCCAGACCCAGACGTCAGCCCCTTTCCAGGTTCGGGGTCTCCCACACCAGGGTCCAGACAGGGCTTGGTACTTCGTGGGAGGAAGGAGAGGGGAAGCAGCGCGCCGAGGTCCAGACCAGACCAGGGGCGCAACGGGGAGGCTGAGAGAATGCCCACCCGGACCCTTCCCTGTCATGTCAGGTTGGTGCGGTCGGAGTCCTGTCATGCCCTGACTCATGGGACTCTTGTATTTTGAGTCAGGGTGTGGATATTCTATGTTAGTATTTCTATGTTTGGCCGGGTGTGATTCCCAATCAGAGGCAGCTGTCACTCGTTGTCTCTGATTGGGGATCATACTTAGGCAGCCTATTGGCATTCATTAGTGGCGGGATCTTGTTCCGTGTGAGGCTTGTATTGTGTTTAGCCTTAGGACTTCACGTTTCGTTTGTTTGTTTTGTTTAGTGTGTTTATTGTTGTAATAAACATGTACGCATTTCACGCTGCGCCTTGGTCTTACCCGTCCTTCAACGGCCGTGAAAGCTATGGTCAGATGAGACTAAAATAGAGCTCTTTGGCTATGCACACCAGTGGTGGGTTTGCCTCGAAAGAAGGATGCATATGTAGAAAATAACCTCATACAGTACCTACTGTAAAATATGGTGGTGGTTTTTGCTGTTATGGGGCTGTTTTGCTTCCACTGGTCCTGGGGCCATTGTTAAGGTCAACGCAGTCATGAACTACCAAGTACCGGTAAAAATCTAGTTTCCCCTGCCAGGAGGCTGAAACCTGGCCGCAAGTGGATCTTCCAGCAAGACAATGACCCCAAACACATAAAAATCTACAAATAAATTGTTAATTGACCGCAAAATCAACATTTTGCAATGGCCATTTCAGTCTCTGGACTTGAACCCCATTACAAAGCTGTGGTTTGAACTGAAGAGGGTAGTCCATAAATGCAGACCGAAGAATATCAAGGATCTGGAAATGTTCTGTATGGAGGAATGGTCTAAGATCCCTCCCAATGTGTTCTCCAATCTCATAAAACATTATAGAAAAGGGCTAACTACCTTTATCCTCGTAAGGGGAAGGTGCACAAAGTAATGAAAACGGGTGGCAATAATTTTGACACCTATCTTTTGGAGATTGTTTTTGTGTTGCTTGTTAAACAAAATGTTTTTCTCTGAGGAATTGTACTACTATAAAAGAAAACATTTTGCCTACAATATAGCTCAGTATTTGTATTATTTATTTGATATAGTCTATTTTGCTCATCTTTATCAAGGGTGCCAATAATTTTGGAGGTGACTGTACACAATGACTGGCCCTGGCAGATATATTTTATCTGTTGCAATAGTTTCAAGAAGAATGTTCATTCATAGCCAACATTCATGTTTCAACTTCGAAACAGATAATAAATTACATACACAGGTACTTACTGTCTAAACACTAGAATTTCTTAAAAGGTACATGACTAACAAATGAAGGGTCGGCTTCCCTTTTTGGGCCAAAAATGTAGATTAAGACAGAGGGGAAAGAAAATAACAAAAACAATCAAAATCCCTCTGGTTACTATTTAAAGGCCTCTAGGGTCATGGCATTTTCATGAAAAAGATTTAAGGTTATTTTCACCTACACAGGCTTTCATCATTAAATCAATTATTCAACATTCTGGTGTTGAAGTATAGTTCATGCCCCATGGGTGGCCTGGCCAAGGTTGAGATTGCTGGGGTGGGGTTTGGGACAGGAAACAACGTTGATCAGATGTGCTTCGATTTTTCTCCGCACTGTCTGCAAATTGAAGACATTTCCTGGCAGTGCCTGGCTTGACTGGATCGCAAAGCTATAATGCTCGCGCTGGATGCGTTTCCGCTTTCATCTCTGGAGACTTGATGCCAGTAAGCCACTTATCTACTGTTAGTGATTTTACAGGAAAGGAGATGCTAATGTACCTTCATTCAATCTAAATGTGAAGATAAACTCAGTTGGATTTTATCCACTTGGTATTAGATATGACATGGTAGCAGCTACTGTATTACCCAATGTAATTACTTCGTAGCGACGCCACACTTTCTTAGCTAGTCAATGAAATAAGCACCACCTCTTTTACAATAGTAGTTCAACAGTAGAATATGAAGTGGTCAAAGAAATCTAACCAGGGCCATGTTCAGAAGGTAAAAGTTGTAGAATGTTGCAGATAGAAATGTAATGAATAGAGCTAACATTCCTTATTCAGAGAGACATATTTCTATCTGAGAGTTCCGCAAAGTTTGCCTACTGAATGTGTCCCAGGTGATTCCAGCGTGCCCTGCTCTTTCACCGCTGGGGAGTCTGGGTAATTCATGTTTAGTCTACAGCCCCTCTGACAGCTGCAGGAAGTGGTTCTGCATGGCCCAGAGAGAAAGGAAGTGCACGTCTGACACCCTGCTGTGCTAGGTGCAGGTGGCTGCAGGGCCCACAGACTAAATATAACCATGGTTACAGCACAGCATGGCTAGACTACACACAGGTTACAGGCTATTCTGGTCCAATAAATCAACACATATCCTTATGTTATTTTGAAGCGCAAACAGCTTGAATTTAAAAGTGACATAAGATGACCTAAGATATTCAAATGTTCAAGTCATATATGTGTGGAATAAGCATGAATGAACAACGTGAAAGTGATATTGTTACTACCCTGTTATGACTATGAACAACATCATTGAGTTTGCTCCTGGTATAGACACAACCTTTCCTACCAACTGGTTTGTGAATTGTGAGGTATTTCATGCTTGTCCTGACAGGCCCAAAATGTTTCACAGAGCATATGGAGGAACAAAACAGTATATTTTGACTAGTTTCATCCAGCGTGCACAACCTGACTGCCCAAAAGTAGTCAGGAATATATGAATCTCTTGACATTTCAATGGGTTGGATTTTTTTCCCAGCTCTCACCCCATGTAATAATCTTCAGTTCATAGCAGTACAGTAAGAGCAAACAACTTCACCTGAAGAATAAGTCAACACAAGTCTGGCGGCCAGATAGTCATAATTTTTATCCTCTGTATTTCAACCAATGATATCACTCTCATTGTCTTTAGCTGGAAGGTTCCTGCTTGTTACATGAGTAGCTGTGTCCTTTGTGTGTCCTGGCTCCAGAGGGCGTGATCCACTGACGTTCTTTCCTGTTACTTCCTGTAATGTAGATTACTTCCTGCCCACGGTGAAGACCCTGCCAGGCCTCTTAGGCGAGGAGGCCACCAATCTGCCCGCGCCGCCACAACGGAACCCCCTAAGCAACTTCTCCATCAAACACCCTCTGATAGAGATTCAGTAAGGGCCTCATCATTTTAGATGTTCTCATCTTATCCCATTCATTTGTGATTGAGGCATATGACTGATTCAGTACAACATATGGCATGGGATACGTTGAAGTAGTTGACGTTGGACTTGATATTCATCCATTTTGTTGATTGTAGTCATTACAACTGTTTGTGTCTTTGTGACTACAGGTGCTTATCATCTGCCAATCTGCTAACATGCCAAGATTGACTTAGTAGCGAAAGTGACTTTGAGATGAAAGTAATTTTAATTAACCGCTAATTGCTTGACCATAAAGGGATCGTTCTAGTAGTGGGGCTTCAAGTTCAGTGCAGCTGGGATACTTGTTTTGTTCAAAAGTGTGGGCCAGATTGAGTGCATGTTAATGATATTGCTGTGCGTGTGTGTTGGTGTGCATGCTTACGTTTGTGTGTGTTGCTCCTACAGGAACTCAGTGCACAGTCTGTTTTCCAAGCGGTCCTCCCTGGAGCGGAGTCGGAGTATGTTCCATTTGGAGGCGCCTCCTCCCTGGACCCCACTGAACCCCTCAAAGACCCCATCCCAGGAAAGGCTTGGTACGTCCCACACACACCCCAGCTTCTGGAGATGTTCTCCAATACACTGGTGTTTTACACGGTGGCATCCTTCTGCCCTCTGTTGGCAGCTCATTGAAATCAGAAGGATCAGGTTTTCTCATTGTCTGATAACCATGTACAGTATAATGCTGTCATTGCTCTAGTAACATTGTCATTTTTTCTTGTCTAAACTAAAAGCAATTTTCCTTGATGACACTTTAGTGATTTGTCACAGTCCATAATAACCACAGAGCCATGGCCAACCTCCTCTAACCTCCATGCCCTCTTACACTCTTAGAAAAAAGGGTTCCGAAAGGGTTCTTCGACTGTCACCAAAGGAGAACCCTTTTTGGTTCCAGGTAAAACCCTTTTTGGTTCCAGGTAAAACCCTTTTTGGTTCCATGTAGAACGCTATGTGGAAAGGGTTCTACACGGAACCCAAAAGGGTTCTACCTGGAACCAAAAAGGGTTCTTCTAAGAATTCTCCCATGGGGACAGCCGAAGAAACCTTTTAGGTTCTAGATGGCACCTTTTTTTTCAAGAGTGTATAGGCCCTAGGACTCCCGTTGACCACCCGACCCCTACACCCCTGCTGCTGTTGGTGGAGCCCGGGGACCAGCTCTCCCCTGCAGAGGGCAGGTCGTTTTCATTGCCGTCCCCATCCCTGAGGAGCAGGAAGAAGACGAAGGGAAGCTGTGCCACCATGCCTGCTGTGCTCCGGGAAGCTCCTTCAGAAAGCATAGACAGGACGACCTGCCTCCTGCAGGAGAAGCACATACTGGATGAGGACGTCAAGGCCCAGAAGGTTAGAGCTAAGACCAAAGCTCGTCAATATCACACTAGTGAGCAGTCTTCTGATATCAGTAGCAGCTCCATTAAATTAAATTGAATTTGTATTCCCACCATGCCCCTGCATCCTATCCTCTTATTTCTCCCCTTCCCCATCAAGGAGCTGGTGTGGCTCCTCCACAAGGCCCTGGAGGTGGCTCAGCTGGAGAAGCGGACATGCACGGAGTTCCTGGCAGCTGAGGGCGAGCAGGAGCGCCTGGAGCTACTGAGGCACCACGAGCGTCACGCCGCTGACCTACGAGGTCGCTTGGAGGAGCTGAAGGCTGAGGGGGAAGACCTGAGAACGAGCCTAGCCCAGAGGGACGCCCACGTGGCCGAGCTGCAGGAGAACTTGACGCTGATGATGGAGAAGAACCACGCCAAACAGGAAGTGAGGCTCAGACAGGAAGGGTCAGATAGGGAAGGATTAGAATAGGCATGTTATCATCATTATCCTGAAAGGATTGGATAGGTGGTTTTAAGCATTATGGCGAAATTCCAAGTAACCAATCAGAATGCAAAGTAGGGGGAGAGCTAGGGGTTGATTTGGGATTGGAGGGTCTATTCTATTCTAATTTGCTCCCAGTGTAGCTGTATACTTCCTGATCTAATCTGGAGATTTACGATATCATTGTCTCTTATCATTGTCTCTTGGTATCATTCCAGGTGATCCTGAAGTTGTTAGAGAAGTTGACAGCCTGCATGGCCGACCCTACACGCACGGTGTCCACCACCAACGGCCTGGATGCCCAGACCTTCCGCCAGTTGCAAGAGGACACCAAGAACCTCAAGGTTGGTTTGTGATTTGATCGGTCGACCATCAGAGACGGAGTCAAGACTGAAGTCCGGCCTCAAGACCCAGACCAGAGCCATAGAGTCTTCTGAAGTAGATTATATTGGTAGTCCAAATATGAAGCATTTTTCCTTTGCTTCTTTATATACCCTTTACCCTGTCCTTCCTTGCTCTCTATCAATCCTTTTCTCACACAGGATGACATTGAGGCCTACAACATCCAGAACAAGTTCCTGAACTCTGAGATCTACCAGTTGACCAAGCTATGGCGCAACAGTTCCGAGCAGGAGAAAAGCCTTATGGTGAAGGTGGGCCAGCCTAACCACTGTGTGCTATTCAGTGGCAAATACAAACTCAATGTCCTCTGACACTTCCTCCTTCTCCATCTTCGATTCTGTGGTGGTATCAGACAAATAAAAGGGGAAGGAGTTTAGAGTGGATTGCGGTGTTTGTGAAACACTCTAGGCCACTATAGTTGATTGAATTGGGACCTCAGTCTTGGTCTTTTAGTGGGTGCTTATTTTGTGTTGCAGTGTGCATACCTGGAGGCCCGTAACTGTCAGATAGAGAGTCGTTACCTGGCCGTACTGAGGAAGCTGCAGGAGAACAAGGCTCTAGAATCGGGACAGCGGGAGGCTGTGAGGAAAATCATAGGGGACGCACTACAGGGGGACCTGAACGACGTGCTCAAACTCAACCCTGTCAGGTAATAATCTAAAATGGCTTCCTTCTTTGTCTCCTTGTCTCCTCTGCTTCACTACACTGACAGATGACAGGACTGGATCGTTTTTCACCATGCTGCTTTCAGCTGTCATGTCCTGCCATATCAGTGATAATTAACAATGAGACATAAGAGAGAGACACATGTAATAAACAATACATTAAATCTTCAATACAGTCAGACAATGAGCGAACATTTTTAAATCATCAAAACCATTGGTCTGTTTCTTCAGGGAGCACGACGAGTACGGCTTCAAGATCATTCCGGACTACGAGGTGGAGGACATGAAACTGCTGGCCAAGATCCAGGCCCTGGAGATCCGCTCTCACAGCCTGCTGAGGCAGGAGGCCGGGGACAGACTCCTGCTGGACCGCTGGGCTCATTACCTGGGAGGCCGCCTGGCCGACAACCTCTGCCCCTCTTCGGAGCTCAAAAGCCTTCTGCGGGGCGGCGTGCCGTGCGAGTACCGCGCGCGGGTGTGGCGCTGGGTGGTGAGGGTGCGCACACGCGCACTATGGGAGCGCCACCCGGATCGCTACGAGCAGGTGGGTGGTAGTGGATTAGGCGAGTTCACTTCCTTACAATGTAGCTCTCAATTTCCCAATCTACTGTGCGTCTCAATCTACAGTGCATTCAGAAAGTATTCAGACCCCTTTTTACCACATTTTGTTACGTTACAGCCTTATTCTAAACTGGATTAAATAAAAAAATACATATCCAATTGGTAGTTACAGTCTTGTTCCATCGCTGCAACTCCCGTATGGACTCGGAAGAGGTGAAGGTCGAGAGCCATGCATCCTCTGAAACACGACTCTGCCAACCCGCTCTGCTTCTTGACACACTGCTCGCTTAACCCGGACGCCAGCCGCACCAATGTGTCGGAGAAAACACCGTACAACTGCCGACTGAAGTCAGCGTGCATGCGCCCGGCCCGCCACAAGGAGTCGCTAGAGCGCGATGGGACAAGGACATCCCGGCCAGCCAAACCCTCCCCAAACCCGGACGACGCTGGGCCAATTGTGTGCCGCCTCATGGGTCTCCCGGTCGCGGCCGGCTGCGACACAGCCTGGGATTGAACCCGGGTCTGTAGTGACGCCTCTAGCACTGCGATGCAGTGCCTTATACTGATGCGCCACTTGGGAGGCTCATCCTCATCAATCTACACACAATACCGCATAATGACAAAGTGAAAATAGGTTGTTAGAAATTTTTGCAAATGTATAACAAATAAAAAACAGAAATACTTTATTTACATAAGTATTCAGACCCTTTGCTATGAGACTCGAAATTGAGCTCAGGTGCATGCTGTTTCCATTGATCAACCTTGAGATGTTTCTACAACTTGATTGGAGTCCTCCTGTGGTAAATTAAATTGATTGGACATGATTTGGAAAGGCACACACCTGTCTATATAAGGTCCCGCAGTTGTGTATGGCGCCGGAGAAGATGGCTGCCGTTTTACAGCCCTCTAACCAATTGTACTATTATGTGTGTTTTTTCGCGTTATTTGTAATTTTTTCTGTACATAATGTTTCTGCCACCGTCTCTTATGACCAAAAAGAGCTTCTGGATATCAGGACAGCGATTACTCACCTCGTATTGGACAAAGATTTTTTCTTCAACGAGTCGGACGCGAAGGATATTCTACAGACACCCAACAAGGCCCAAATCCCCGTCATTCGCATGAGAAAGAGACGGAGATATCGTGGACGTAGGTCGGGGTGCCTTGTAAGGATCCGACGGCGAGCGAGAAAACTGCCTCTTCCATCAATCCTATTAGCCAATGTTCAATCATTTGAAAACAAATTGGATGACCTAAGACTAAGGTTATCCTACCAACGGGACATTAAAAACTGTAATATCTTATGTTTCACCGAGTCGTGGCTGAACGACGACATGAATAACATACAGCTAGCGGGCTATACGCTACATCGGCAGGATAGAACGGCTGACTCCGGTAAGACAAGGGGTGGCGGTCTGTGTATATTTGTAAACAACAGCTGGTGCACAAAATCTAATACTAAGGAAGTCTCGAGGTTTTGCTCGCCTGAGGTAGAGTATCTTATGATAAGCTGTAGACCACACTATTTACCAAGATACTTTTCATCTATATTTTTTGTAGCTGTCTACCACCACAAACCGATTCTGGCACTAAGATTGCCCTCAATGCGCTGTATAAGGCCATAAGCAAACAGGAAAATGCTCATCCAGAGGCAGCGCTCCTTGTGGCCGGGGACTTTAATGCAGGGAAACTTAAATCCGTTCTACCTAATTTCTATCAGCAGGTTAAATGTGCAACCAGAGGGAAAAAAACTCAAGACCACCTTTACTCCACACACAGAGACGCATACAAAGCTCTCCCTCACCCTCTATTTGGCAAATCTGACCATAACTCTATCCTCCTGATTCCTGCTTATAAGCAAAATCTAAAGCAGGAAGCACCAGTGACTCGGTTAATAAAAAAGTGGTCAGATGATGCTAAGCTACAGGACTGTTTTGCTAGCACAGACTGGAATATGTTCTGGGATTCTTCAGATAGCATTGAGGAGTACACCACATCAGTCACTGGCTTCATCAATAAGTGCATCGATGACGTCGTCATACATACATACCCCAACCAGAAGCCATGGATTAAAGGCAACATCCGCACTGATCTAAAGGGTAGAGCTGCCGCTTTCAAGGAGCGGGACTCTAACCCGGAAGCTTATAAGAAATCCCGCTATGCCCTCCGACGAACCATCAAACAGGCAAAGTGTCAATACAGGACTAAGATTGAATCGTACTACACCGGCTCTGACGATCGTCGGATGTGGCAGGGCTTGAAAACTATTACAGACTACAAAGGGAAGCACAGCCGCTAACTGCCCAGTGACACAAGCCTACCAGACGAGCTAAATCACTTCAATGCTCGCTTTGAGGCAAGTAACACTGAAGCATGCACGAGAGCACCAGCTGTTCCGGATGACAATGTGATCACGCTCTCCGTAGCCGATGTGAGTAAGACTTTTAAGCAGGTCAACATTCACAAGGCCGCAGGGCCAGACGGATTACCAGGACGTGAACTCCGAGCATGTGCTGACCAACTGGCAAGTGTCTTCACTGACATTTTCAGCATGTCCCTGACTGAGTCTGTAATACCAACATGTTTCAAGCAAACCACCATAGTCCCTGTGCCAAAGGACACTAAGATAACCTGCCTAAATGACTACCGACCTGTAGCACTCAAGTCTGTAGCCATGAAGTGCTTTGAAAGGCTGGTCATGGCTCACATCAACACCATTATTCCAGAAACCCTAGACCCACTCCAATTTGCATACCGCCCCAACAGATCCACAGATGATGCAATCACTATTGCACTCCACACTGTCCTTTCCCATCTGGACAAGAGGAACACCTACGTGAGAATGCTATTCATTGACTACAGCTCAGCGTTCAACACCATAGTGCCCTCAAAGCTCATCACAAAGCTAAGGATCCTGGGACTAAACACCTCCCTCTGCAACTGGATCTTGGACTTCCTGACGGGCCGCCCCTAGGTGGTAAGGGTAGGTAACAACACGTCTGCCACGCTGATCCTCAACACGGGGGCCCCTCAGGGGTGCGTGCTCAGTCCCCTTCTGTACTCCCTGTTCACCCATGACTGCATGGCCAGGCACGACTCCAACACCATCATTAAGTTTGCCGACGACACAACAGTGGTAGGCCTGATCACCGACAACGATGAGACAGCCTATAGGGAGGAGGTCAGAGACCTGGCCGTGTGGTGCCAGGATAACAACCTCTCCCTCAGCGTGATCAAGACAAAGGAGATGATTGTGGACTACAGGAAAAAAAAGAGGACTGAGCTTGCCCCCATTCTCATCGACGGGGCTGTAGTGGAACAGTTTGAGAGCTTCAAGTTCCTTGGTGTCCACATCACCAACGAACTATCATGGTCCAAACACACCAAGACAGTCGTGAAGAGGGCACGACAAAACCTATTTCCCCTCAGGAGACTGAAAAGATTTGGCATGGGTCCTCAGATCCTCAAAAAGTTATACAGCTGCACCATTGAGAGTATCCTGACTGGTTGCATCACCGCCAGGTATGGCAACTGCTCGGCCTCCGACCGCAAGGCACTACAGAGGGTAGTGCATACAGCCCAGTACATCACTGGGGCCAAGCTTCCTGCCATCCAGGACCTCTA
Organism: Coregonus lavaretus; assembly: GCF_964263955.1. NCBI lineage: Eukaryota > Metazoa > Chordata > Actinopteri > Salmoniformes > Salmonidae > Coregonus > Coregonus lavaretus. Next base: position 25,655,310 of record NC_140016.1, on the reverse strand, counting down.
TACCAGGCGGTGTTAGAGGAAGGCCCTAAAAATTGTCAAAGACTCAAGCCACCCTAGTCATAGACTGTTCTCTCTGCTACCGCACGGCAAGCGGTACCGGAGCGCCAAGTCTAGGTCCAAAAGGCTTCTCAACAGCTTCTACCCCCAAGCCATAAGACTCCTGAACAGCTAATCATGGCTACCGGGACTATTTGCACTGCCCCCCACCCCACCCCATCCCCCTCTTTTACGCTGCTGCTACTCTGTTTACTATTTATGCATAGTCACTTTAACTCTACCCACATGTACATATGACCTCAATTACCTCGACTAGCCGGTGCCCCCGCACATTGACTCTGTACCGGTACCCCCTGTATATAGCCTCCCTACTGTTATTTTAATTTACTGCTGCTCTTTAGCTATTTGCTTTTTTACATTTTTTTATTAACACTTTTATTTTACATTTTTCTTTTAAAAAACTGCATTGTTGGTTAAGGGCTTGTAAGTAAGCATTTCACTGTAATGTCTACACCTGCTGTATTTGGCGCATGTGGCAAATACATTTTGATTTTATTTGATTTTGACAGTGCATGTCAGAGCAAAAACCAAGCCATGAGGTCGAATGAATTGTCTGTAGAGCTCTGAGACAGGATTGTGTCGAGGCACAGATCTGGGGAAGGGTACCAAAACATTTCTGCAGCATTAAAGTCCCCAAGAACACAGTGGCCTCCATTCTTAAATGGAAGAAGTTTGGAACCACCAAGACTCTTCCTAGAGCTGGCCACCCGGCCAAACTGAGCAATCGGGGGAGAAGGGCCTTGGTCAGAGAGGTGACCAAGAACTCGATGGTCACTCTGACAGAGCTCCAGAGTTCCTCTGTGGAGATGGGAGAACCTTCCAGAAGGACAACCATCCCTGCAGCACTCCACCAATCAGACCTTCATGGTAGAGTGGCGAGACGGAAGCCACTCCTCAGTAAAAGGCACATGACAGCCCTCTTGGAGTTTACCAAAATGCACCTAAAGGACTCTCAGACCATCAGAAACAAGATTCTCTGGTCTGATGAAACCAAAATGGAAGTCTGGCCTGAATGCCAAGTGTCACGTCTGGAGGAAACCTGCCACCACTGGGAGACTAGTCAGGATCGAGGGAAAGATGAACGGAGCAAAGTACAGAGAGATCCTTGATGAAAACCTGCTCAGGAGCTCAGACTGGGGTGAAGGTTCACCTTCCAACAGGACAACAACCCTACGCACACAGCCAATACAACGCAGGGATGGCTTCAGGACAAGTCTCTGAATGTCCTTGAGTGGCCCAGCCAGAGCCTGGACATGAACCCGATCCAACATCTCTGGAGAGACCTGAAAATAGCTGTGCAGTGACGCTCCCCATCCAACCTGACAGAACTTGAGAGGATCTGCAGAGAATGGGAGAAACTCCCCAAATACAGGTGTGCCAAGCTTGTAGCGTCATACCCAAGAAGACTCGAGTCTGTAATCGCTGCCAAAGACACAAAGTACTGAGTAAAGGGTCTGAATACTTATGTAAATCTTATATTTACATTTGATATTTTTAATACATTTGCAAACATGTCTAAAAACCTGTTTTTGCTTGGTCATTATGGGGTATTGTGTGTAGATTGATGAGGATTTATATATTTAAAAAATCCATTTCAGAATAAGGCTGTAACGTAACAAAATGTGGAAAAATTCAACGGGTCTGAATACTTTCCGAATACACTGTATATCTATGTCTGTCTGTCCGTCTTTCCATCCACCTACATGAAATCCATCCGTTATTGTTGTAGCTGTGCCAGAAGAGCCTTACGTCGCCCCACCAGGCCTCCAGACAGATCCAGTTGGACCTGTACCGCACTCTCACCACCAATCAGCACTTCTCCTCACCCTCCAGCCCCGCCCTGCAGCAGCTCCAACGAATCCTGCTGGCCTTCTCTTGGCAAAACCCCACCATCGGCTACTGCCAGGGCCTCAACAGGTGCACAAGACTCCCTAAATTCGTCAGCAGTGTGGTCAATAAAATATAAAATACAGCGAAATACTGCCACCTAATAGACAAAGCAGTACACTGATATATAGTGGCGACTCCGAAACAATACCTACACAATGTTCTCAGCTTATGAAAGCCTGATGAAGACAATTATATTTTTGTGAAAATAGATTTGTCTTGTCTAAAGCATTTTCCTCTGACTATAACAGGCTTTAGATATACCATACAAGCTTTCACAGACTTCAAAACAATCTATAGAATATGGGGTGCTGTGTGGCTCAGTTGGTAGAGCATGGTGCTTGCAACACCAGAATTGTGGGTTCGATTCCCACGGAAGACCAGTACTGTAAAACATTTTTTAAATGTATGCTCTGGATAAGAGCGTCTGCTAAATGACTAAAATGTCAAATGAATGTCAAAGAACAACTATGACATTGGCCTCTCCCCCTTCAGGCTGGCAGCCATAGCTCTCCTGGTGCTGGAGAGTGAGGAGGATGCCTTCTGGTGTCTAGTAGCTGTGGTGGAGGCTGTCATGCCCCAGGACTACTACACCAAAACACTCATATCCTCGCAGGTAATGATTCGGCTCGAAGGACCAACCTTTTGAAAATATATGGTTTTAAACAACTATAGATGCATAACATAAATAGTACTTGTTACTTTGTAATAACAATTGTGCAACATAATGGAAGTTGTGGATTTAGTTTAACTGATTTAGTCCGTTTTAGTTCTGCATCTGTTCCAAAACATGGAACTGATACTGAAATAGCGCATACATTTAATGAACGACGTACTGAATTCAAGATTTCTCATATCATGTCAATATCTGTTAACGCCATCTGCTGATGTGACCCAATGTGACATGGTGTATGTGTGGATGTTGCAGGCAGACCAGTGTGTTCTAAAGGACTTCATGGCTGAGAAGATACCCCGGTTGGCGGCTCACTTTGAGGAGCACAGCGTGGACGTGTCCCTCATCACATTCAACTGGTTCCTGGTGGTGTTCGTAGAGAGCCTGCCCAGCGATATCCTCCTGCGAGTGTGGGACGCCTTTCTCTACGAGGGCACTAAGGTACCACAACTGAGAGAGACTAGAGCCTGGGGTATTCAAATTTGGGCCTCAATGACTGACCTGGTGTAAAATTATTATTAGTAAATAAACCACGTCTAATGTAAACATGCGTGCATGTTTTTTGTGCAGGTGATATTTCGGTATGCCCTGGCTCTGTTCAAGTACAAAGAGGAGGACATCTTGAAGATCCATGACAGCGTGGAGATCTACCAATACCTGCGCTTCTTCACCAAGACCATCGCTGACGGCAGGTGAGGGGCCACAAAAATCATCTACGGTCAAAATATGGAGGCAGTGTTATGAAAAAATAGCACTATATTAGGTCAGTGTTTCTCTAGTGGGACAGGAACCACTATAGCAGAGATCTTAAACTCCTGGAGGACTGGTGTGCATGTTTTTGTTACAGCCCAGCACTAACACACCTGACACACCCCTAAGTGGTTTTTGCACCATTCCACCAAATCACATTTAGCTTGTCATTTGTAACCTGTTCAACTGTTGTATTATCTATATGGTTTGGGGGTTTTGTCCTGTACCTACTGAGCCCATTGTTTTTCTGGTGCCCTATTTAGTCGGTGTGTTAATGGCGGAGCAGACGGAGGAGCTATTTTTGCCGTAGGCCAAGACAGACATCACCATATATAATTCAGATAGCAGCAGTGACGGCAGAGCTATGGGCTCAACACATATGGGAGATAACAAGAGGCTATACAGCCAGAGGAGTGCATTGAGGGCAGTATTCACCACTGTCTGTCTATTATCTCCAAACAAAGAGCAGATGAGATACCAGGGCTATGTTTACACAGGCAGCCCAATTGATCTTTTTTTCATGAAGTGGTCTTTTGATGTGAAAAGATCGGATGTGATTAGTGGAAAAAATATCAGAATTGGGCTGCCTGTGTAAACACAGCCAGGATGACTTACTCGGCATCATTTTATCTGAAACTCCTGTCTGACCAATGCATACTTGTCCAACCACACACAGAGATGGAGCTATTGCTCCTGTAAGTCGCTCTGAGCGTCTGCTAAATGACTAAAATGTCAATGAGCTAGATCTAGGGTTAGGACAATACAGCTTGTTACCATGCAGCCTGCAGACTTAAATTCTACTGTATGGAAATAAGCAGGTTGAGTAATATTGGGCTCGCCTTACCCTTCTCCCTCCAATAGGAAGCTGACTAATATTGCCTTCAGTGACATGAACCCGTTCCCCATGAAGCTGTTGAGGAACCGGCGTGCACTGCATCTGGAGCGCCTGCAGGGGGAGCTCAAAGAGCTGGAGGCCCAGCAGAGGGAGTTTGTCACCGAGAGCGCCGAGCGTAAGGACAAGGACCTGGACACTATACTGGTCAGCGAGGACGATGAGGAGCTGTAGTGACCGTCAGGGACTCTGGACAGAGAGGGATGGCAATGAACCCTGTGGATTTACTAGGCAACAGGTTTGAAAGGCCATCTTGTAGAACAGGGTTTCTCAAACTAGGTCCTGGGGCCCCCCCTGGGTGCACGTTTTGGTTTTTGCACTAGCACTACACAGCTGATTCAAATAATCAAAGCTTGATGATGAGTTGGTTATTTTAAATCAGCTGTGTAGTGTTAGGGCAAAAACCAAAACGTGCATCCCTTGGGGACCCCAGGACCGAGTTTGGGAAAAGCTGTTGTAGACTATGGAAGGGCCATCTTGTTAGTGGCCAAGCTGGTGCAGATTTGACCCAGGATACATTTTTGATGTTTGTTTTGTGCCTTTTTGAAGGTAAATAATGTCAGTTGTAGTCAAGAACACTAAATCTGACCAACCATATTCTCACTGAATTGTTGAATTAGTATTATTTACTGCATATGCACTGCCAAAGGAATTAATGTCAAAGACACAATTTACACATTACTACAGTAGTCATTTCAAACTTTGATCATGTTATGTAGATTTTTATATGTTTCAATCGCATATTTTGTCCATATGCATGTTATTTGAGTTACTCTTTTAAATATGCCATGTGAACTTTTCTTTATGTAGCTACACAAGTGTTATGAAATGTAATGTCATGTAATATTTTAAATTGTATATAATTGCCTTAATGTTGCTGGACCCCAGGAAGAGGCAGCAGCTAATGGAGATCCTTAATAAATACAAATACACTACATGTTTTAAGTATGTGGACACTTCAAATTAGTGGATTTGGCTATTTCAGCCACACCCGTTGCTAACAGGAATATAAAATCGAGCACACAGCCATACAATCTCTGTAGACAAACATTGGCAGTAGAATGGCCTTACTGAAGAGCTCAGTGACTTTCAACGGGGTACCGTCATAGGATGCCACCTTTCCAACAAGTCAGTTCATCAAATTTCTGCCCTGCTAGAGCTGCCCCGGTCAACTGTAAGTGCTGTTATTGTGAAGTACAACACTCACTAGAGTTCCAAACTGCCTCTGGAAGCAACGTCAGCACAAGAACTGTTCATCGGGAGCTTCGTGAAATGACATTCCGCAGCCGCACTCAAGCCTAAGATCACCATGCGAAATGCTAAGCGTCGGCTGGAGTGGTGTAAAGCTCGTCGCCATTGAACTCTGAAGCAGTGAAAATACATTCTCTGCAGTGATGAATCACGCTTCACCATCTGGCAGTCTGATGGATGAATCTGGGTTTGGCGGATGCCAGGAGAACGCTACCTGCCCGAATACATAGTGCCAACTGTAAATTTCGGTGGAGGAGGAATAATGGTCTGGGGCTGTTTTTCATGGTTCGGGCTAGGCCCCTTAGTTCCAGTGAAAGGAAATCTTAACACTACAGCATTAACAAAATGACATTCTAGACGATTCTGTGCTTCCAACTTTGTGGCAACAGTTTGGGGAAGGCCCTTTCCTATTTCAGCATGTCAATGCTCCCGTGCACAAAGCGAGGTCCATACAGAAATGTTTTGTCAAGATCGGTGTGGAAGAACTTGACTGGCCTGCCCTCAACCCCATCGAACACCTATGGGATGATTTGGAACACCGACTGCAAGCCAGGCCTAATCGCCCCAACATCAGTCCCAACCTTGTGCCGACCTCACTAATGCAGCAATGTTCCAACATCTAGTGGAAAGCCTTCCCAGAAGAGTGGAGGCTGTTATAGCAGCAAAGGGGGGGACCAACTCCATATTAATGCCCATGATTTTGGAATGAGATGTTCGAACAGGTGTCCACATACACTACATGACCAAAAGTATGTATAATGTACACTACAATTGACAGTCAACGACAAGTTTACATTTTCCAATTTATTACCTTTTTTAAAAAACAAATATACATAAGAAATAATAAATATAAAAAAATCAAACTAAACAATGTTGTCCAATGTTACAAACAACCTTACTGCAGAGAAATAGCTAAAAGCTAGTGTTACCAGACAATTTAAACTGATGGGTTGCCTATTCATAACAGTATCTTTTTTCTAGGACTTGCCCATTCCTGTGTGACAAGAATAGACGCTCAGTTGGTTTCCAAGAGAAGAGGTTGACTCATCTGGAAAAACAGTGGCTTTGTTGCTGAGTAAAGCGCTTGTTCTATCAGTAAAGTCAGTGTTAAGTCACGTGGATCTAATGCCGTAATATTCACACCCTACAAAGACGGCTCGCCCTGAAAAGGGAGCGAGGATCAAACCGGGACGGAAAACATGCAAGTTGTCTATGGTCCATTGTTTTGAGTAGCTACTGGCTTTTACAATACTGACTCTTCCAAGTAGTAGGGCCTCACATCTCAGCTGTTCCCAGAGCAGCTTGCCTTACAGGCAAATTAAAAGAAAACGAAACCAGAACTAAAAAAATGAACACACCATCAGTGGTCCCCCATTTAGCACAACACTGTCTCTGTCCAAGTTTTGTCAGTGTCGGAGTTTCCCATTGTGTGCGTCGACTGGTAGAGTTTGGCAAACAGAACGGCGTGTACAGTCAGACATAAGGCCAAGAGAAACAGTCCCTCGGTCATAGTCTTGGTTTTCTATTATGGACACATACCCATCAATGACATGTCCTTTTCATATAATTGCAGTTAGAGTTATCAGTAGTATGCCCTGTGCCATAAGTGGATTCCTTGATTGCACTAGGCATCTTTCAGGGCAGGTTTGCTCACTTCGGAAGGTTCCGTCCTCTGAAACATCTCTATATTATACTGACTGACTGAGCTAGACATTTTCAACTATAACTATTTTACAGATATCTTAAATTGATCTTAGTGTTGAAATGTATACCATCTTAGTGCAATTCTTAACATGCTTTGAGCATTAGATTTCTGTGGCAACGACAATTCGGTTAGACTTTTAATTATTTTTTTTACATGCATGCTCTTCATATTTTCTAGGTAAATCCTAGTGTACGGTCTAGTGCAGGGTTCTTCAATTCCGGTCCTGGAGGGCCGAAACACCTCTGTTTTTCATCCTCTCCTTCTAATCAGGGGCTAATTCAGACACCGGGACACCAGGTGAGTGCAATTAACTACCAGGTAGAAATAAAAAAAACAGAAGTGTTTCGGCCCTCCAGGACCGGAATTGAAGAACCCTAACTCTAGTGTATACCTGGAGAAAAAGCGCACCAAAATACTTTTGTTTTCCTGTCTTGAAACGTTAATGTTTTTGTGAAGGACGGCTGGCGCTTGTTCTCTCACACAAGAGGCTGAAAATGAAAGGTTATCATGTGAACAGTCACAGCCATCTCTCCTTTCAACAACATTGAAAATATCCACCGGGATCACTTAACAATATCAGAATACTATTCATTGTTGTCAACACATTATTAAACTCCCATTACAAAATAACTGCATACATCAATGTGCAATTCATACCATTCTGAATCCCTTCACATAAACAAAAAAAGGTAGCATTTTCTGACTGAGAAGATCAATAAAAGAAAAGAAAGAAGGGGGACAAAGTTGTTCTTCAGTTGCTCCGATGGATTCAGTACTCTTGGTATCAAATACACAAATCTACTGCAAAAAGAAGAGGGGACTTTAAGGCTTACAGCACTTCTACTATTCTATTCTATTAATATTATATTACTACTTCTATTATACACTTAGGGGAGTCACAGCACATCGCAGCCTATGGAACCGGTTAAGGCAAAGTGCGAGTTTGTGTCCCTCTCACCTAACATCACAGAGATGCTATCGCTATGCCAGGAACGTTTGTCTTGAAAAACTGTAGTGCAAGTAGGAAGACATTTTTGTAGTGGTAAATACTGACAGTGTTGCGTTATTGCTTGAGGGCTACAAAGTCAGTTCGCTTTCTACTTCCCACAACAGTGGACGAGGACTCCAATTAGGTCAAATGTCCATCAATCCAAATTAAAAAGACTGACCAGTTTGATGAATAAACCAAGTGAATCAATAAACTAGGGGACAATTGGTTGAGTTCTAAGAAAAGCAACAGACTTTGCAGCCCTCTGGATAGTTCTCTCTGTTAATGTCATGCCCAGTTCAAAATGAACCCTTAGTCCCTAGTAGGTAAACTAGTGTAGCATAGCCAGATCAGGGCCTAACATAAGGACAATTCAGAGTATGCTATTCTGTTCTTCTGAAATAGACTACATTTTCTTCGTATCATGTTTCTTTAGACCTGTCTAAAATAACTAATGGATTTTTATTGTGATGGTGTAGGCTATATTAAATGGATTTATTATACTTTTTTAAATGTAGATGTTCCAAAGGTCTGCATCAGTGGTTTGTAGGCTATGTGTGGAAGCCAGGAGATGCTAAATGTGTTTGTTAATTAACGGTCAATTACTGTGAGACAAGCAGATACTTGCTTGACAATCACCGGCTGACAAAATGTCATGACCGTCACAGCCCTAGTCCCTACCCCTAGAAACTTCTCATGGTCACTTGTATATCTAAGAAGTGTCTAGGTGAAGGGGGGATAGACTTCCAATCGGCAGTAACTGTCTCTGCGTCCCTCCAAACCATGGGAGCTAGCAGTTGTATTACCGCATCCTCTCGGTTTCTGTACATCCCAAAAATGTAAGAAAAATAAATAAATCACAGCCAGCCTTGAAAAAAATACGTTGCACTCTGGTAAAAATACACCTACTTTCAAAACAAAAACACTCTTCCATGGCGCAGAATTCAAATGCAAACGTGAGTCTAACATACTTAGGTTTCAGTGGTTGATTAAAAACACATCTAAGTGCTATATCATTGAATGACAAACAAGTCCAACCCAAAGTGATTCAATCAATTTTAGTACTGTGTTTGACTAGATGGCAATTATTTTTTTTAGTCTTATAAAAACGGACATCACTACGAAAAATGCATCAGCCTTTTAAAATATGCAGGGCTTCAATATAAAGTGCTTCATTACATCGTTATTTATTTTTTTACAGTTTCTTATTAAAATATTGTATTCCCTGGAGTGAAACCATAGTAAACATGTTACACATTGGTAAAAATAAACATTTTGGAATGTCTTTTTAAAAAGTCCCATTAGGTGATTTTGGTCAAGCTGAACTTGTTCCTGGAGCCTGGAAAGCAAAGTTATTCAAGTGTTATTACTCCATTCACAGTATCGTATGCAGTCATTAAAAAAGTATTTGGATGGTAAAATAATGGAATGGGTGAAAAAAAAGGGTTAGATCCATTTCCAAGCCGTTCTGAAAATGAATAAAAATGGACGAGAAGAGGTTACAGAAAATAAAATAGACACCATGCAGTGGAGTGGTGATGAGGTTAGGGGATCCATCTTGTGCCGTGAAGGCTGGACATTCAAAGGAGGGCTGAGGAATACGCCTGTGTATCCTTGTGCAAAAGCTGACTTGCTGCTGTCATCAATACTGATGATTGTGCATTATGACAAATACACATAGCTTATTATTTTTAACTACTGGAGGAGATACTAATACCTCTATAATACCAAAGTACAAGACTAATTGTCCCCATGTGCTATCTGAGTGGATCTAGGAGATAAGAAAAGGCCTTGTCCCCATGTGCTATCTGAGTGGATCTAGGAGATAAGAAAAGGCCAAATCTACAAGTAAACAGATGTGCATAGTTGCCAATTTCAGTAGCTCCTAACAGCTGTCTAAATAATTCCGGCAGGAAATCCAGTAGCAAGGTACATTAGACGGGAAAGAAGAGTCATACATCCATCTCCCCATTGGTCCCTTCTAGCATTGCACAATCAAACTGCCATTGTTGTTGCTCACTGCTGTTTACTTTGGGGGGGGGGGGGGGGGGGCAGACTGTTCATTTCGTACTGTTCATTTGCCCCCCATCTTTCTAAGCTGACAGCTGATTATCTGCACTACCAGACATGTCCCTCTCTACCAAAAAGCACCATGGTGATGAAAAGGCAAAAAAAAACTAACAAATGTACACTTCAGGTTCAAGATAGCCAGGAGATGACAGGTGAGAAGAAAGAAAACCGATGTAAAAAAAAAAAAAAAAAAGAGGGATGGTATAGTTCGGTGAGAAAAGTGAGTTAGTAGAGATGAGGGTGAGGGGGATGCCGTGGTTGTGCATTAGTTAGCATGCGTTAGCTAGCATGCGAAGAAGACTGTTTAGGTGGCTTTGGTTGTGGCTGAGGCACGACAGCAGTGGAGGGTTTCTGGAGCAGTGTGACGAAGAGGAAGAGTGTGGAGGTGGGCAGGTAGACGCAGAAGAAGAGGACCATGTCCTCGGTAAGGCAGAGGAGCAAGGGGACCACGGTACTCTGCTCCCCCAGGGCCCAGTCCACCAGCACCCCGGCCAGGAGGTAATACACATGGAACTCCTGCAGCTCCTCCCACTCTCCCCCGCCTCCGTCCAAGCCCCAGCCCACCTCCTCAGTGTCTCCACCTGCGTTGCCGCCCCCTCCACTGTCACTCACCATGGGCTTCATCTCCGCCCCCTCCACCGACACTGCCTCTATGGGCCGGCTCCGCCCTCGCTCCACCACCCGCTCCAGCTTCCTGCTGTTTTCCACAAACTCCTGCAGGGGGGGAAATGGAAAACAATGTGTCAAACCATGTGCTGAAACGCACCTGGTCGGTTGATATACTCTTAAAATACCATGTGAATGCATTTCCTTAGTCATTAAAACCACAGAATCCTTAGCTTTATCGTACTAAAGTTTCAAAGCGAATACCTATATTCCTAATTACCATATTACTTACGAGTGCCCCAAAACTTGTGTATTGTAGCTTATATAATCTTAAACCTAACATTTCTAACTGGGCTAGTCGGGCCTAATTATAAACCATTTTTAAAAATGTATGAATATTATGGAGCTACTGCTGAGTCACAAACAAAGAATATTTTCCATTTCCTGTCAGCTTCTACATTTTTAAACATCCATCCAGAGAACAACTCCAGTCAAGAAGGCTCCCTTCTGATTTCTCCCACTACCGCTCATTAATGTTCAAGGTTGTGTGCTACATGAAACAAGCCACTTTGCATATTTTGTGAGGTTTTTTCCCCTGATATGCCTGACAAGTGTGCTGACAGCTCTCCCAAAAGATGAGTTTAAGGTTACGGAATAAAATAATTTCAATGCCACATTTTGAATACATGTTCATCCCTGGGTGATTTTGAGTTGTAGGATAAATGGATCATCCAAAGATGCATGTAGTGAGAGGGAAAATGCAAATAAATAAATGTTGTGTTCAACTTCTCAAATGAACAGCAGGACTCAAAAATAATATTTTTTGTTGCATAGATAGACCTGACATGTTGGACCAAAATGTTTGAATACCATTCTACTGTCATGACCATTGCTCATAGTCATCCCAATAAACAAACCACACTCCTACATACATGTGCAAATAAACACATACATTGCACTCTCCATTTCAACAAAGTCCCACCAGTATACCATATCCTCACGTAGCTTACCATCAGGGCTTTGTCCATGTAGAACTCTCTGCCCGGTGTGCCGTCGTTGTATTTGGTGTCGATGGCGAAGCAGAGGAAGAGCACATCCACCACGATCTCGAAGATGGACAGGAAGCAGTGGGCCACCAGGAAGGCAAAGAGGCAGACGATGATGAGAGGGAGGACCCACTCTGCGTAGTCCCGCTGGTAGTTCAGCAGCAGTACGCCGGCGAACGCTGTGGACGTCACGATCAGGATCTGACCGCACACACACAGAAGTAAGATTAGCATCAGTGACATGATGCTGATGACGACTGACTGCATTAGTTACATCCTGCATTAATAAAGTGCCATCCTCTTATAAAAATCAACCCCATCCCATTTTAATTCTTGAAACCGATTCATTCTTAAAAAGTCCATTGTAAGTATAGGGATCAACGTCCACTACTCTGAAGCCCTCCAGTATCCCAGCAGCCCCCTCACCTTGCCAAGGAAGAGGACAAAGTCTCCCACGGCGTTGATGGCCGCCACCCTCAGAGCGTTCTCCACCAGGATCACAAAGGCGTCACGCGCCGACGTACAGAAACTGGTACTGTTGATGGCTGTCGCCGCATACGCATTCTACACACACACTACAATCACTACAGCGAACAAGCTGGATACGAAACATCTAACATCTCTTCATCCATCCTGATTTACAATGATCCAATTAGGGGGAAAGAAAGAGCTCTTACCTGATTCAAATAGTTGAGGCACTTCTCCAAACACCACAGGCAGCAGATACAGGTCTTCAACATGCAGCGAGCACATGCATTTTCCTGTGTGAGATAGAGAGGTATCCGAGGTGCACTACTTTTTAAAAAATAGATACAAATGCTTAGGAAAAAATGGCCCCGCAGAGCTCCAGAACTTGTCTTACATCGAGGCTAAACCAAAAGAGAAGCATGCATAGTCCCAAAGTCAGATTGCTGTACCCAACTTTGTGGCTCTGTTTCGGAGCGTTAGTTACCTCCCCTCTCAGAGCTCTAATGATCATTTATCCCTTCAATTCAGTATGGTGCAGGGTGTCTCTCCATTGATCAAGTCAAGCAACAACACTTGGGATGTGACAACAAACAGCAAGGACAACAGACACTAGCTTAGGAGAATAAAGCAAAATACCTGTAAGAAATAGCATGATAATAATATCGTAATGTGGTTTACCAGATGTGTTTATCCTAAATGAGTAACAGTTCAAATCTATAGTAATTATGTATATGTGTAATATATATATATATATATATATATATATATATATATATATATATATATATATATATATATATATATATATATATATATATATATATATATATATATATATATATATATATATATATATATTACACATATACATATTACACATATACACACAGCTGCGGAAAAAATTAAGAGACCACTGCAAAATTATCCGTTTTTCTGGTTTTACTATTTATAGGTATGTATAACATTTTTGTTTTTTTTACATTTCTCCCAAATTCCAAATAAAAATATTGTCATTTAGAGCATTTATTTGCAGAAAATGACAACTGGTCAAAATAACAAAAAAGATACAGTGTTGTCAGACCTCGAATAATGCAAATAAAATAAGTTCATGTTCATTTTTAAACAACACAATCGTAATGTTTTAACTTAGGAAGAGTTCAGAAATCAATATTTGGTGGAATAACCCTACATTTCAATCACAGCTTTCATGCATCTTGGCATGCTCTCCACCAGTCTTTCACATTGATGTTGAGTGACTTCATGCCACTCCTGGCGCAAAAATTCAAGCAGCTCGGCTTTCTTTGATGGCTTGTGACCATCCATCTTCCTCTTGATCACATTCCAGAAGTTTTCAATGAGGTTCAGGTCTGGAGATTGGGCTGGCCATGACAGGGTCTTGATCTGGTGGTCCTCCATCCACACCTTGATTGACCTGGCTGTGTGGCATGGCGCATTGTCCTGCTGGAAAAACCAATCCTCAGAGTTGGGGAACAATGTCAGAGCAAAAGGAAGCAAGTTTTCTTCCAGGACAACCTTGTACGTGGCTTGATTCATGCGTCCTTCACAAAGACAAATCTGCCCGATTCCAGCCTTGCTGAAGCACCCCCAGATCATCACCAATCCTCCACCAAATTTCACAGTGGGTGCCAGACACTGTGGCTTGTAGGCCTCTCCAGGTCTCAGTCTAACCATTAGACGACCAGGTGTTGGGCAAAGCTGAAAATTGGACTCATCAGAGAAGATGACCTTACTCCAGTCCTCTACGGTCCAATCCTTATGGTCTTTTGCAAACCTCAGCCTGGCTCTTCTTTGCTTCTCATTGATGAAGGGCTTTTTTCTAGCTTTGCACGACTTCAGCCCTGCCCCTAGGAGCCTGTTTCGAACCGTCCTCGCCGTGCCCTTCACCCCAGCTGCCATTTGCCATTCTTTTTGTAGGTCACTTGATGTCATCTTACGGTTGTTGAGTGACATTCGAATGAGTTGGTGGTCATCCCGGTCAGTAGAGAGTCGTTTTCGCCCTCTGCCGGTCTGTAGCTTTGTTGTCCCCAATGTCTGCTGCTTGACCTTGTTCTTATGAACCGCAGTCTTTGAAATTTTAAGGATGGAAGCAACCTGACGCTCACTGTATCCCTCTGCCAGTAAAGCCAGAATTGAACCTCTTTTCCTCACTCAAAACGTTCCTTTTCAACTCTTTTGGCATGGTCAATAGTTATTTTGAGGTACTATTAGCACTGTTTTTGCCATACAGCTGGTCCTATTGCAAGAGGATAGTGATGACCACAGTAGTGGTTTTTATACTTTTCCCCGTTAAATAAGATTTGGTTCAGGTGATCACCTAATCAGTACCTAATTCAGTAGAATGAGGTGTGCCTGTGTTGGAATTCAACAGACACTGGAATGGAATGGCTGTCATACATGTAGAGATGCTGATTTAAGAAAAATGTGCAGTGGTCTCTTAATTTTTTCCAGAGCTGTATATAAATAACTCAGCAAAAAATGAAAAAAAAACTGCCCTTTTTCAGGACCTGGTCTTTCAAAGATAATTCGTAAAAATCCAAATAACTTCACAGATCTTCATTGTAAAGGGTTTAAACACTGTTTCCCATGCTTGTTCAATGAACCATAAACAATTAATGAACATGCACCTGTGGAATGGTCGTTAAGACACTAACAGCTTACAGACGGTAGGCAATTAAGGTCACAGTTATGAAAACTTAGGACACTGAAGAGGCCTTTCTACTGACTCTGAAAATGTCCGTACTGTGAGACGCCTAAGACAGCGCTACAGGGAGACAGGACGGACATCTGATTGTCCTCGCAGTGGCAGACCACGTGTAACAACACCTGCACAGGATCGGTACATCCGAACATCACACCTGCGGGACAGGTACAGGATGGCAACAACAACTGCCCGAGTTACACCAGGAACGCACAATCCCTCCATCAGTGCTCAGACTGTCCACAATAGGCTGAGAGAGGCTGGACTGAGGGCTTGTAGGCCTGTTGTAAGGCAGGTCCTCAGACATCACCGGCAACAACGTTGCCTATGGGCACAAACCCACCGTCGCTGGACCAGACAGGACTGGCAAAAAGTGCTCTTCACTGACGAGTCGCGGTTTTGTCTCACCAGGGGTGATGGTCGGATACGCGGTTATCGTTGAAGGAATGAGCGTTACACCGAGGCCTGTACTCTGGAGCGGGATCGATTTGGAGGTGGAGGGTTCGTCATGGTCTGGGGGCGGTGTGTCACAGCATCATCGGACTGAGCTTGTTGTCATTGCAGGCAATCTCAACGCAGTGCATTACAGGGAAGACATCCTCCTCCCTCATGTGGTACCCTTCCTGCAGGCTCATCCTGACATGACACTCCAGCATGACAATACCACCAGCCATACTGCTCGTTCTGTGCGTGATTTCCTGCAAGACAGGAATGTCAGCCCGGATCTCAATCCCATTGAGCACGCCTGGGACCTGTTGGATCGGAGGGTGAGAGCTAGGGCCATTCCCCCCAGAAATGTCAGGGAACTTGCAGGTGCCTTGGTGGAAGAGTTGGGTAACATCTCACAGCAAGAACTGGCAAATCTGGTGCAGTCCATGAGGAGGAGATGCACAGCAGCACTTAGTATCTGGTGTGGCCACCAGCTGCATTGACTGTTACTTTTGATTTTGACCCCCCCACCCCCCTTTGTTCAGGGACACATTATTCAATTTATGTTAGTCACATGTCTTTGGAACTTGTTCAGTTTATGTATGTCTCAGTTGTTGAATCTTGTTATGTTCATACACATATTTACACATGTTAAGTTTGCTGAAAATAAACGCAGTTGACGTTTCTTTTTTTGCTGAGTTTATATATCCCATTTATGAACCAATCCAACAACCCTAATAATCGCCAGCACTGTGCCAAACCCACCTGAACCTAAAATACATTTGGTATTTTTACTCTGCATAGGACTTTACATTAAACCCTTTCCCTCTATTTTCTTCTGTAAACTGTCCTAAAACAGATCAACCAAAGATAGCAGGTGTCATGTCATTATAGCCAATGTCATGTCACAACAACTGATGTGACACCACGGTCATGTTGGCATTGACTGCAATTTAAATCTACTGGTGACAAGCCAAAACGCTAGCCTTGATTTGCTTGCACACCACTCCATGCAACAGGGCAGTATTTTATTATTCTCTATAAAGTAACATGCCAGAGAGAGAGACAGACCGAGACAGAGTGAGGCAGTGAGAGAGAGAGAGAGTAAACAGTGTGCTTTACCTTGCCCTTGAGCTGGTTGTGGACGTACATGAGGAAGAGGCGTGGGATTTTGACCAAGGTGATAATGAAGGAGCCCTTGGCTACCGTGCCCAGGTGGTACCTCATCAGCCTCAACACTGACGACAGGATGGGCGTCACCGGCAGCTTGTTCTTGTCCCTGAGACAGGGGGAAGGGACGAAGGATAGAGGGAGAGAGAATACCATAACCACCCTCATCACCACTGACTTCTCCAAGGCCTTTGACAAAAACCGACCATCCCGTCGCCATTGAACTGGGTGTCAGACCTGCCCTCACAGCATGGCTCTGCAGTTTTGTGACCGGCCGCAAACAGGCACACTACAAAGACAGCCTCTCAGACTGGCAGAAACTGACGGAAGGCGTGGCTGAAGGAACTCTTCTGGGCCCTCATCTTCCTTGTGGTCATTGACAGTGCATCCCTGGATATCGACAGTAGGTGGAAATATGTTGACGATCTAAATCTGGTCCACACGTGCACAACAGGGTACGTCAGTACACCACAGCAGGCACTGAACAACTTCGACACATGGGTTCATGCAAGCAGAATGTCACTGAACCCTGCCAAATGCAAGGTCCTATCAGTGGCCTTCACAAGAAATCCACCTGGCCCATGCCCTCTCCGGATCGAGGGCCAGGAGCTCAGTGTGTGATAGCGTGAACAGTTTAGGGGGAATGGTACAGGTCTTACAATGGGGTGAGCAGGTTGCTACTATTGTAATGAAGAGCAACACAAAATGTTCTCCTTCGACACCTTATAAAGGTTCCATGTGCCACAGGAAGACCTGGTGAGCATTTACACCGGCTACATGCGCCACATCCTGGAGTATGTTGCTCCTGCTTGGCACAGCTCACTGACCCAAAGCCCACTCAGAAGAGAGCATGCCGCACCCTCCTACGAGGACACTCCAGTTATACTGAGGAGTAGTTTGTTTATTAGGACCTCCATTACATTTTAGTCATTTAGCAGACGCTCTTATCCAGAGCAACATACATTTAGCTACTGCACATGCAGCAGCTACTCTTCCTGGGGTCCACATAAAACATACAAATATATGACAAGTACAGAACAGTTATAGACAGGAACAAAATATATTACATTAAATTCAAAATAAAATAGGAGTTAAACACTGAGTATATAGAGTTGAAGTCGGAAGTTTACATACACCTTAGCCAAATACATTTATACTCAGTTTCACAATTCCTGACATTTAATCCTTGTAAAAATGACATGTCTTAGGTCAGTTAGGTTCACCACTTTATTTTAAGAATGTGAAATGTCAGAATAATAGTTGAGAGAATGATTTATTTCAGCTTTTATTTATTTCATCACATTCCAAGTGGGTCAGAAGTTTACATACACTCAATTAGTATTTGGTAGCATTACCTTTAAAAATTGTTTAACTTGAGTCAAACGTTTCTGGTAGCCTTCCACAAGCTTCCCACAATAAGTTGGGTGAATTTTGGCCCATTCCTCCTGACAGAGCTGGTGTAACTGAGTCAGGTTTGTAGGCCTCCTTGCTCGCACACGCTTTTTCACAAATGTTCTATAGGATTGAGGTCAGGGCTTTGTGATGGCCACTCCAATACCTTGACTTTGTTGTCCTTAAGCCATTTTGCCACAACTTTGGAAGTATGCTTGAGGTAATTGTCCATTTGGAAGACCCATTTGCGACCAAGCTTTAACTTCCTGACTGATGTCTTGAGATGTTGCTTCAATATATCCACATAATTTTCCTTCCTCATGATGCCATCTATTTTGTGAAGTGCACCAGTCCCTCCTGCAGAAAAGCACCCCCACAGCATGATGCTGCCACCCCCGTGTTCTTCGGCTTGCAAGCTCCCCCCTTTTTCCTCCAAACATAACGATGGTCATTATGGCCAAACAGTTCTATTTTTGTTTCATCAGACCAGAGGACATTTCTCCAAAAAGTACAGTCTTTGTCCCCATGTGCAGTTGCAAACCGTAGTCTGGCTTTTTTACGGCGGTTTTGGAGCAGTGGCTTCTTCTTTGCTGAGCGGCCTTTCAGGTTATGTCGATATAGGACTAGTTTTACTGTGGATATAGATAATTTTGTACCCGTTTCCTCCAGCATCTTCACAAGGTCCTTTGCTGTTGTTCTGGGATTGATTTGCACTTTTCGCACCAAAGTACGTTCATCTCGAGGAGACAGAACGCATCTCCTTCCTGAGCGGTATGACGGCTGTGTGGTCCCATGTTGTTTATACTTGCGTACTATTGTTTGTACAGATGAACGTGGTACCTTCAGGCGATTGGAAATTGCTCCCAAGGATGAACCAGACTTGTGGAGGTCTTGGCTGATTTCTTTTGATTTTCCCATGATGTCAAGCAAAGAGGCACTGAGTTTGAAGGTAGGCCTTGAAATACATCCACAGGTACACCTCCAATTGACTCAAATGATAGCCTATCAGAAGCTTCTAAAGCCATGACATCATTTTCTGAAATTTTCCAAGCTGTTTAAAGGCACAGTCAACTTAGTGTATGTAAACTTCTGACCCATTGGAATTGTGATACAGTGAATTATAAGTGAAATAATCTGTCTGTAAACAATTGTTGGAAATATTACTTGTCATGCACAAAGTAGATGTCCTAACCGACTTGCCAAAACCATAGTTTGTTAACAAAAAATGTGTGGAGTGGTTGAAAAACGAGTTAATGACTCCAACCTAAGTGTATGTAAACTTCCGACTTCAACTGTACACAAAACATTAAGAACACCTGCTCTTTCCATGATATAGACGGACCAGGTGAAAGCTATGATCCCTTATTGATGACACTTGTTAAATCCACTTCAAAATCAGTGTAGATGAAGGAGAGGAGACTGGTTCAATATGGATTTTTAAGCCTTAAGACAATTGAGACATAGATTGTGTATGTGTGCCATTCAGAGGGTGAATGGGCAAGACAAAACATTTAAGTGCCTTTGAACGGGGTATGGTAGTAGGTGCCAGGCGCACCGGTTTGTGTCAAGAACTGCAACACTGCTGGATTTTTCACACTCAACCGTTTCCCATGTGTTTCAAGAATGGTCCACCACCCAAAGAACATCCAGCCAACTTGGAGCATTGGAGTCAACTTGGAGCATTGGAGTCAACATGAGCCAGCATCCCTGTTGAACACTTTCGACACCTTGTAGACTCCATGCCCCGACAAATTGAGGCTGTTCTAAGGGCAAAAGGGGAAGGCACTACTGCATTCTGTAATTAGTTACAAAACAATAGAAATGCAATTGTGTATTGCTGCTGTTTGTCTGATATCCAACAGTCCATGATCAGCTCTGTTGACCATGAGAGCATTTTGCAGAGAAAATGGGTTGTGGTATACTTTTTAGGCTCGGAATGACATAGTTTACCTTGTTACCTGGCAACAACCACAAGAGCGTTTCAAAGAGTGGTCAGTCAAAGTGAACTCATATGAATATAATCTCCCCGCCCACTCAGCCTGTTCTTTCAGGCTTTCTGATAGTTAGAGAGATGAGAGAAAGAGTACACTTTTCAGTTCTGAGCATTATAATAGCATAAAATATGATAATGTTTTGGTAATTCAAAGGCTATTTTTACTTGTGTAATAGGATGACTGTGCAGGACATTTAAGACCACAGGACATTATTGAATGACTATTCTTATTTTGTTGCTCTTATCCATTAATATTTTGTATGCTCATGGATTTCAGATTGTATTGACTACTACATGAGTGTAATAAAAAGAATGGGAGTAAATTAAAGGAAGCGACAGTGAAAGGGGGGGGCAGAGAGAAGTTTACATTTACATTCTTGTTATTTTCTCTAATTCCTATATCTCTGTGATAACAGATTACCCAGAAATACCTAGATTTTGTTTTAAGCTAAACTAATTTCTGTGACAGACGGACAACAAAATCAAATATTGTTACTAAGCATGATTATAGCCGATATCCTTTCAAATAAACATACATTTGTACATAAACAAATCATGAAAACATTTCTGAACCAGACCTTGTGAAGTAGTACGTGACCACGGCCCCAGCTACAGTCATCTGCTGGCAGGCCAGGATGAACTCACTGATCCAGATGAGGCCCACAGCGTGGTACCATGTCATGTACTGCAGAGGCCCAGTCAGCCGGAACTCTGTCAGACCAGTCTCCTCATTCTGGACCGGGTTCCCTGAGGGGGACATGTCAGACTTAGTCTAGTGGTCGGGACTAGTTTGGACATGTTCCTGAATAAGGCCAACCCAGTCAACTGAACTAAACCATAATAGTGCAATGTCCTGTTGTGTTGGAATTAATCACTTACCTATGTAAAGAGGTTTTCCCCTCTCTCCTGTTTTCCCTTCCCTCTCCTGTTTATACCTCATTTTTTCCTCTTTCGCTTCCAGCACAATCACATTCAAAAGAGGACCACTGCCCCTTTCCCCCTCCCTCCCTCCCTCCCTCCCTCCCTCACCGGTGGTCCCGAGGAAGAGCAGCACCAGGCTCCAGTAGAGCCAGAAGAGAAGCAGGCCCAGGAAGGTGCAGAAGGGCTGCAGGGTGAGCAGTGGCAGGTGGATGAACACCTTGCCGGCCACGTGGAACAGGGCGATGGTCAGCGCCACGCGCTTCCTCATGAACAGCATCAGCAGGAGAAGGATCACCTGAGGGGGGGGGGAGAAAGAAGGAGGGGAAAAGGGATGCAAATGAGGGAAGAGAAAAGAGCAAGGTGGGACATGGGAAGGCAAAGGGTGAGAGAGAATGAGAGAGATTAAACAAATGGAAGATGGCCAAGAGGAGAGCGAGAGAGTGAAAGGAAGGTGAACGAGTCAGCGAGGAGGGGGAGGGGGGAGGTGCCAGGAGTTCAAGATTTCAAAGCTGCGCTAGGCATTCAATCTGAAATGTCACAACACCCCACCCAAAATGTACAAGGCTTGGTTGCCCACAGTCTCCCTTTCATCACAAACACAAACACTAACTGTACTCACTGTGAATACGGTGGCAGCGATGGCATACACCAGCAGCGCCTGGGCATTGTCCCTGGACATCTCTGCTTCCTCCTTAGCATCTTTAGTTTCTGTGGTCTCTTTAGATAGGGTCTCGTTGGCAGTTAACCGGTGGTCTATGTACAGCCACCACAGAATGCTTGTGCCCGCTACAGAAAAACAGAGACTGCTTTTAAGCTGCTGTATCGTTGAGAGATTGAACAGCTGCACACTGCTAAATGCAAAGAGGAATGTCCAAGAATGATCATAGAATTAATTTTAAGTGCAAAACTGTGTCACGGTTTTCAGTTCTCCTTGATTGATCAAAACACTGGACAGGAAGTAAGGCCAGGCCAGGAGAGACAGGAAGTGAGCTCACCCAGGGAGCCCAGGACCACCATGGCAGTGAGGATCCAGACCAGTACAGCAGAGATGTAGCGGATGATCACCATCAGGATCATGGAGAGCACTGCAGCACAACACAGGCACAACAGCACTTAAAAACACAGATCTAGGATCAGCTAACCCTGCACTTGGCCTCAACCCCCCCAAAAAATGAATACATCAAAACTGATCATGAATAAGCACCCGGGAGTTCCCCAAGTAAGGATTGAGGATAAGCTCACCATATTCAAATCCTTTTCCTTCCTCACTTCCAAGCATAAAATAAACTGGCATTGAATCGACGCATAGTAGAACTTTATCCAACCCTAACCCACATGTACTCTGAAGGTGTCAGCATTAACTCCCAAATGGACAAGTTCATTGCTGCCATGGTATACCCTTTACCTTCGAGCATTCTTCCTCTCATTCCAAAGAGGGCATACAGTCTCAGGGGAGACTCAAAGATGTGATGACATTGCTGTATTTTTCACCCAGCGCTGCGTTTCTCCACCGTCGATGTCTGACCTACAGTAACTGCCTGTGTACCGACACATCATACCGATATGGAGAAATCAGCAAAACGCACTAGAGCAGGACAGATGTTCCCTATGCAGGTCTATTCTTTACTGGCTCACATTAGGGAAGGCTCAGAGACTAGTGGGTCCCAGAAATACAATGAAGAGTCAGGTTATTCACTCCCACAAGACCAATCCCTCCCACTGGGTTCAGAGACTGAGGCCCTGTCCAGAAACAACCCCTATCCCCTTGCCCTGGCTCTCCATGTAGATCTGAAATAATTGGATAGGAAATATGTAGTAGTTCCACGTGTCCCGATAGGTGGAGATTTCACCATATTGCTTATACCTATCCAGCCTCCCCCTGAGATACTGCTGACAACAAACGCCTGCAGATGCAGTCATCACCTAGCGCCAGCAGGCAGAGGCCCACGATGATCTCCTTGCTGGCCATCACGCCAGCGATCAGCCTGTGCAGCACGCTGCTGTCGCTCACAAACGTCACCACAGCCTCTGCAAACTTGGCATAGCAGGAGACGTCCACCGGCGTGCAGCGGTTGAACACCGGGAGAGATTTGCTGTGGGATGGAGCAAAGTAGAGGTCAAAGGTCACATGACCTGGGAGGTTCTCTAAAACATCATCTCGGATCTACATGACTGGTTAAGTGAAAGTCCTTTAATGGTTCTGAATGAGAAGAGGAAATGAAGCGATCTAAGACTATTGAAATTAGTGATGGGGGGAAAATAATCGATAGTTACATATCGCAATATTCTTTTTGGATGATATTATATTGATACTTTGACTCCAAGTATTTGTAGTTTTTTGTTTTGCTATCGAATCGCAATAGAATCGTGAAAATCGCAATACATATCGTATCGGCACCTAAGTATTGTGATAATATCGTATCGTGAGGTCCCTGGCAGTTCCCAGTCCTAATTGAAATGCAGCCCTAATAATACGTTTTCCTACCTTGGTGGAACTGGAAGTTTGGGACATTTGTCAAACCTCTCTGGAAGGCCGGGATATTTGTGACCGGCTAGCTCGTAGGAACACAGCTCCGACCCTGAGTGAAAGAGAGACAAATATATATTTTTTAAGTGCAGCCATACACACGCCAAGCAACATAAGGATGACTAAATGAAATTCAGCCTCCCCAGAAGTGATCAAAATTATAGCTCTATGTCGTGTCTAGAACAACATATCCTGATTTCATCATTTTCCCTTTATGCAACTGAGCATGTCATGCATAATGATGGATGAAATCGCATTTCCTCAAAATGTTGTTGTTAACGGTGTTATGCTCACCGCCCCAGGAATTCAGAATCAGCCAGTCGAATCAGAACACAAGACCACTTGAGACAGCAAAGTTACATAAACCCAGCCCAGTCTATCATGGGGGGACATACATGGAGTGCGTCACGATAAGTATATACAGTACTGACAGTAGACACACAAGCCTAGCTGAAGGATGGGTTAGGGTGGCACAAACAATAGTACCCATACAGCAAGGGGTGGCATTGGCCTTAATGGTGTCTTTGTTAATCTAGTTCGCTCTCCACATGTGCCAAGGTGCCCACTGTGCCAGACCGTGTGTGTGTTGAATGAAAGGACAGTATTAAGAGGGTCGATGGCACGCGGGGTCATGGGCATGTCGCCGTTTGTGGAAAGTGTTTGTCGTTCCAAAGGATGGCAGTGAGTCACTGTCAATGACGTGATGGATGGCAGCTGTAACGATGACCTAGTAGCATTCTGTTGATGGGGGAAGAGAAACACCTGCTCCTCATAACACTATTTTCTAACGGGACGATCTTGAGCCTTCTCATCTAAAAGATTTGTGGTGCTAAAAACGTATTCCCATGGATATGTGAGATTGTGATGGCAAAAATTCAAGAGCTTCCTTTCGTAACAATTCATGACATACCCACTATCGACAAGCAGATTTTCAAAATCAATAACTTGCATGTGTTAGGGTCCACAGCATTATCAATTGAGTTACTGAGAGGAATAGAGAATCAGTGAATGATTCAATATGCTGTCAGTGTTATGCTTTTGTGGGTTTGACGGCAGAAGAGCATAACGCTAACAGTGTCCACTCCGTTTCACTAGCGGCCCCACTAACTCACCGTTGTGCATGGCAAACCGCTTGAGGTCCTGGTACGTCTTCAGCTCTTCATCAGGACACAGGGACACACACAGGGCCATGGACTTTATCTTCCTCTGCACTATGTCAATGTTACACGGGTCCAGGAAGAACACATATCTGCAGACAAAACAAAAAACAGACAAAGATATCTGTTCATCTGTTCTTTATCAATAAAAATAAAAAAACCTAGATAAGGAATGAGTAACAAGGAATGTGAGAATTTCAGCAATTTGTTTATCTGTTCTTTATCAATAAAATATTTCCCCCCCCCCCATCACCAATATGAGGAATGAGTCACGAGAAAGAAGGGAATGTGAAAATATGGTCGTGGGAATGTGATATTGAGAGAGGAAAACAGAGCTACAAAATAACCTGAAAGTCCTGAAGCCTACCCATCCCCTCAATCTCCTGTTCATTTTGGTGGACAAAGCAAAACACACTGCCTCCAACAATACCTTATTCACCGAGATATGATCAAATGGCACGAGACAGAGCCTTTGGCTGCTGATGCTGTTGGAACTGGTCCATGGGACTTGGCAAGTGTAACGGAGAGTGAAAGGAACAAGGACATTTTTTATAAGAGAATCCATCACTCTAGTCCATCTGTCTGGTGCTTTTATACACTATGGGGTGGGCACCTCGCCCACACACACACACACACACACACACTTGCAGGAGCAATTGTCCTGGGTGTTACACACAAATGCTGAAAATGAAACAAATATACATAGACATACATTACAATGCTGGGAGAATGAAGTCAGGTAGTGTCTACATTGTTGAACCCCAGTCTATGTCTAGGCCAGTGTAAATACACTCGTCCAGACCAGACAAACATCTAGGTCAGGCTAAAGTGAATGTCATCCAAATGAACTGTTCTGGTGATTCATAAGCTGGCTCAGTGGTTTGCACTGTACACATGCTTGATGAAAGGTAGATAGATATGAAAATCAAGTCACACTGGATTGTTCAGAATATTCAATGGCAGTTTGACTTTGTCTGAGATAAGCTGAGGTTAGGATCGGGCTTGGATAAACTGATCCTGGATCATCAACCAGCAGCCATGGCCAGAAGAATAGGCCTACAGCGTTGTACTGTTTACGTTTGGCCCCTGCCTTGTGAATGAGGAGCTGCTTAACTGTAATAGCCAAATAAACCCTGACAAGCTATCCCTTAAGCTCTGACTTTGTTGTCACGAATGATCACATTATGTGACACTAGCCTATACCTCACACAGGTAGGTCACCTAAAAAGGTTGCTGAGGACAGGACTGAATACAGCACTGAACCCAACCTCGACTGGGCCTACATTTAACCACCCCAGCAATGATACTAGACTCTTTGTCTGACTATCACCAAGACAGCAATAATCTATAGACCACAGTTGTGTTATTCTGTCTAATGACATGGAGAAGATATACCGAGAGAGAAATTATGAAGTGAGGAGGAGAAGTAGAGAGAGCGACAGAGCGAGAGAGAGAGAAATAGGGTTGACAGCTGTGTAGTCCTTAATTGAATCCCATGACAGCTGCATTCTCAGTGGAGTTCGGCATCAGGTGGTTGCGCTTGAGGCGAGGGCTGTCAGTCAAAACTCACATCCTCTGCGGCCGATAGGGCAAGTGTGTGTGTATATGTGTTCTTTCCTTGTTATCAACCTTATCAAACCCCAACCTGGCGAAACAGCCTTCTACTGAAGCGTCCACCAAACTATCTTGCGTGCACGCACGCTGGGGCCACTATCAATCCAGTGATCTGTCTACAGCGCCTGTCCACGTGTGCGCTCACGTGTTAGGGATGAATATTTTCCCCCCAAAAAACCAACACATTTTCCTTCCCTAAAAGAAATTGCAACCATCGCGGTACCATCCTGGTATTCCCGCTCAAACCGGAAATGCTATTTAAAAGCATGCAATACCAACAAAATAAATCTGACATGATTATACCACTCTAGTGGAGAAATATGGACTGGAATCTAACAGTTTCTTGTTGTATTTGTCACAATTTAATCAACTCAAAAGTTCTGTCAAAGTCAACACACTATTTCATTGACGTAGCTCCATGATAACCCAATTCCTGTGGTGAATAACAGGGAACATAGATTCTCCGCTAAACAAACAGACAAGCAAATAGGCCTAGTAGCAGACATTCAGTACCAAATACCTGCCAATCTGACTAGGTAATCCCGTGCACTCGCTTTTGTTATTGTAACATCATGGAACAATGTTGAAAATGTCTATTTCCTTGAGCGCGTTTGTGGACACAATGCACCAGCCATTTTGTTAACAGTGAGAAGCTGCAGTTTATACGCCTCTACCAGTGCCACAAAGCTACAGTACCTTAAGAAAGTATTCTCACCCCTGGACTTTTTCCACATTTTGTTTTGTTAAAAAGTGGGATTAAAATGGATTTCATTGTCATTTTTTTGTCAACGGTCTACAAAAAATACTCTAAATGTCAAAGTGGACAAACGAATAGGTCTTAATTAGATAAGTATAAGCACCTGAGTCAATACATGTTAGAAATCACCTTTCGCAGCGATTACAGCTGTGAGTCTTTCTGGGTACGTCTCTAAGAGCTTTTCCTGGATTGTGCAACATTTCAAAATTCTTCAAGCTCTGTCAAATTGATTGTTGATCATTGCTAGACAACCATTTTCAGGTCTTGCCATAGATTGTCTTTGTAAATTCAAATCAAAACTGTGACTCAGCCACTCAGGAAGATTCACTCTCTTCTTGGTAAGCAACTCCAGTGCAGATTTGGCCTTGTGTTTTAGGTTATTGTCCTGCTGAAAGGTGAATTCATATCCCAGTGTCTACTGGAAAGCGGACTGAACCAGGTTTTCCGCTAGGATTTTGCCTGTGCTTAGCTCCATTCTGTTTATTAATTTATCCTGAAAAACTCCCCAGTCCTTAACGATTACAAGCATACCCATAACATGATGCAGCCACCACTATACTTCAAAATATGGAGAGTGTGTTGGATTTTCCCCAAACATAACACTTTGTATCTTAGTTAATTGCTTTGCCACATTTTTTGCAGTAGTGCCTTGTTGCAAACAGGATTCATGTTTTGTAATACAGGCTTCCTTCTTTTCACTCTGTCAATTAGGTTAGTATTGTGGAGTAACTACAATGTTGTTGATCCATCCTCAGTTTTCTCCTATCACTAAATTAAAACTCTGTAACTGTTTAAGTCACCATTGGCCTCATGGTGAAATCCCTGACTGGTTTCCTTTCTCTCCAGCAACTGGGATGCCTGTATCTTTGTAGTGACTGGGTGTATTGATACACCATTCAAAGTGTAATTAATAACTTCACCATGCTCAATGGCATATTCAATGTATTTTATTTATTTTTTACCCATCTACCAATAGGTGCCCTTCTTTGCGAGGCATTGGAAAACCTCCCTGGTCTTTGTGGTTGAATCTGCATTTGAAATTCACTGCTCGACTGAGGGACCTTACAGATTATTGTACGTGTGGGGTACAGAGATGAGGTAGTCATTAAAAAATCATGTTAAAATCCATGCAACTTATTATGGGACTTTTTACTCCTGAACTTATTTAGGCTTGCCATAACAAAAGGGGTTGAATACTTAAGACTCAAGACATTTCAGCTTTTCCTTTTTTATTAATTTGTCAAATTCAAAAAACATAATTCCACTTTGACATTATGGGGTATTCTGTGTAGGCCAGTGAAAAAATAAATCTAAAATGAATCCATTTTAAATTCAGGCTGTAACAACAAAATGTGGAAAAAGTCAAGGGGTGTGAATTATTTCTGAAGGCACTGTAGTTTGGAGATTTGTGAATGTGAAATGGAGATTTCCTTCAGTAACTGCGTAGAGAGACCACGTGTAGCCTACACATGACAGTCAGCAATGCAATTGATATAAGTTATACAAGTAAGTGATGTTTTCTATTGGGGACTTTACATTGAGTAGGCCAAATATGGTAGGCTGCTTGCATTGTGATGACTAGTCTAATGTATGAATGAAGCCAGAGAGTTGATATGTCCAATTCATGCAGCTTTCGCACCTGTATATCTTGTATTTTTGCACTAGTGCGGCATACATTTTTTATGTTATTGATCCACTAATCCCGTCATTATTTTTCATCGGGAAAGAGCTTGGTTGGGATGTCCCGGGATACCGGTCACCTGTATTCGACCCTAGTGTGTGCATACGTGTGTCAGTCACATCAATAGGCCAACCCTGGGAGGGCTGTCAAGGTGCTTTGACCAAGCACATAATTGTTGGCTAATGTGGTGATAATGGACCTGGGGGAAGCTAACTACTGACCCTGAAAAGGTCCTCAAGGGCAAAAGCTGTTGAATTTCTAAATAGTTCTGTCAATAATGCCTCTATACATTTTTACACCCACCCACAACACCATTGTCAGACTATTACCCAAGACTAGAGGTTTGGGGAGGATTTCAGACTGGGCAAATGAGTGACTAACAGTGACTAGCATGCAAATTTGAATCACTCAACACAACAAAGGGTCTAATATCACTATAGCTATTCATTTCAAATGGCATTGCCCACAGGCATGTTTTTACACAACGCAAACCTACCACAAGGATCAATAGCACACTACAAGTGATATCAGCTTACTCATTGTTGATATAATGCTCCACTCTAAAATGGAACTTAAAACAGTTCAGCGCACACATTAACTGTGTGGGTGTTATGCTCAACTCAGCCAGTTTGTGGCTGTTCAAAAGGAAGAGTGAGCAATGTTGTCGTCCCCCCGCAAACTCTGCCACCGCTGCTGAAAAAACTCCTAGGGGAAACACTGGTGAGACTGAGAGCCAAGTGTTGCTGAGACAAGGCAGTGTTGGCGCCACCCAACAGCAGAAACAGAGCAGTAAACAATGATGTATGGAAAGAAAGAAAGAGGAGGAGGAAGAGAGAGATACAGATAGACATAGAGAGACAGAGAAAAATTGAGCGAGAGCGAGAAATAGAAAATAGAGAGAGAAAGAGCCAGCCAATGACATCTGACAGTGTTGGGTGACAAGGTCCTCCTTGTGTCAGCCAGAACCCTCTCCTGAAATGTCTTCCTCCGCTCACTTACTAACTTAGTCACAGACTGATACCAAGCCACTTTCTCTCTCCACACCCTATGATTACCTATAACTTGTCTGTAAACATTGGCAGCACCACATCTGTTAGCATCTGCATTTAGAATATTTTAAGAACCTTAAAAACAATGCATATCATCCATAGATACATTAACATGATGGATGTTCAATAGGAACTAGTGTCATTCTTTCAAACGATGAACAATTCCATATTCCATTCTTTCATCAGCAGTCTAGCCAAACGGTAAGGGGAAAAACATCAAGCCAAGCAATTTCAAAGCCATTAATATCTCTTCACCAGCACAACCAAAATAAATAAATGCCCCTCTGCTGATGACTCACAAGTCTGTACCACAAGCCAAGCATTAAGCACACAGTCAATCCAAAGGGGGGATGTAATCAGCCTGCCATGCAGATGAAGTGGGCTGAAATACCTATGTGTTCCCAGAGGGCGGCGTGTGCAGTAAGTAAGTACAGTTCACCGTGACAGAATGTCCTTATGCCTCTGCATATTTATTCAAGGTTTTATTTATACTAGATTCCCATAGGCCAGGGGTAAAATGATTGCAATTTGACATTTCTATTGAACCAATGAGCAACGGGGAAAAGCTATTTCTTAACATTTCTCAATAATGGGCTAATTCAGCCTAACATTTGTATTTGTAAACAGAATGATGGGTTTTGGCAAAATGGCACTGCCGCTAAGATAAAAGAGAGTGAAGGGTTGGTGAGATACAGATAGGAGACAGTGTAGAGTGAGAAAGTGAGAGAAAGACTCACTTTTTGTCCGTCTGATCCAGTCCACTCAGCCTGACCCCTTCGATCTGCTCATTGCGCTGGCCGCAGGTATTCCCGTAGCTGTCATATCCGAAGATCAGGCGGGCTGCGCCCCCCGTGGCGATGGTGAACCCACAGATACTCCCCTGAGAGAAGCATTGCGTCACAGTGGGGTATGGATGTGTATAAATACATTGTTGACAGGTATAAAATGTAATGTACCAACCTGACCGTCAAACTGCGAAGCTTATGGATTGTTTCATGAAAAGCACCACTAACACCAACAGCACAATCCTGCTGACCTAGCCGTACGCTGCCTTAAGTGACCAGTGTTTTTTAAAGTACTCTGATTCAAATCACAGAAATTGAATTCTAATTCATTTGTCCATCTGTTACTACAGCTATTCTTATTCTCCTCTGCTCTCCACCCTCCCAGACAACACACCAGACATTTTGGGAGAAGCACAGGGTCAGCTGCCATTCAGTGCCAGTGTTCCTGGAACTACTTAGGGTGTATGAAGTGCCTTGCTTAAAAAGGCAAAACAGTAGACAATGGAAACCATCTGAAATCAATTCCTACTTTTTCCATCGCCAGGTCCAGGATTTGAAACTGGCTACTGGTATCTAAAGCTACCCAGATGCAAGAAGCTTGTGTGTGTGTTTTACAACATCATTCTTCAAGTCACTCTTTACTCGGTTGTAGATTCAAACAAAAAGTTATATTCACTCTAAGTATAGGCTAGTAGGCCTATGCTGTAGAAACAAATATATAAAATATACTGATATTCCTAAATAATTGGCTTACATCGATGAAAACCCCTATTGTATGTAAAAAATAACCATGTCTTTCCATTTCTGTCATAAATAGTGCTTTATGACGTTTAAGTGTGTTTACAACATAATATTTCAGCAGTGAAAATGACTGGTAAATTGCACTAGTTGATCATCTATTCAGATGGGTTTGTTTGTTTCATATATTTTTGCCATATGTTAACCATTCTCAAAAGTCAGAGCACTCTTCAATTTCACACTTCAGAAGGTGTTAATTGTCTGCGTGCTTGTAGCTAATTGGCTGAACTGAGGTGGTGTGGCAACCTGACACAGGTGACACTTGTCAGGCAATCAATCAGCTGGACATTTAAAGAATGTCATGACAATGAACGACTTTTGTTGATGTGAGCCTTGTGTTTCGTCTCAAAATGTGTTTTAACCCATGTAGTTATGGTTTTACATTGCTCTTTGTTTGCAATTGTCAAATGAATCGGCATACAGGCTACTTACCATTCCGACGCAGAATACAGTAAATAAAAGGAACCACGGCAAATCCGTGCAACTTCGATCCTCCAAGGGTTTCCATTCTCTCTTTGTCCTCTGGAAAACAAAATACCAACACATCGGCAGTGCCACATTAGCAATTAGTCTATAGGAGTCTTTGTCAATTCAAATCGTGACTGGTGACAATGTAGTCTACACAAATATTATTTCACATATGCCACAAAAAAATGTCCCTCAATGGCACGCGCTCCGTCTAGCAGTCACCGTGAATGTCATTAGGCCAAGTTCTGACTTCCTTTGTCCCCCGCAAATTCACTTTGACATCTAATTTTCGTAGATAGAGGCTATTTGTGGCCGACTGTAAAGAAACGTTGTTACACTTTGTTTTCAACGCAATCACATTTAACCATATTATCTCTCCTTCATTGTCAAGGCGCCGTTCAATAGCTTCAAATCTCGCACAATGCGAGAGATGAGGTTTGTTTACAAGGCTAACTGTGCTCACGAGCTATTTATGGTATGCAAAACTGCTTTGAAGCGGTAGCCTATGCGAAATGTCGGTGGTAATGCACTAGAAAACTATTTGACAATTAGTGTCCCATTATAATGAAACTACAGCCTATAGCCTGATATTTCATTCTCGGTTTCGATAATAATAGGATTACACTAGCCTTCCCGATGAACATAGCCTAGGCTTATCTAATCTGACTGAGGTGGTGAGAATTGTCATTGGATGACAGCGGTCGCAACAATGTAGCAGTGTAGCCTAATCTTCGTTCCATTATGTTCAATTTGCAACATTAAAACAATTAATGCAACATAGGGGTGGAGGAAACCGTTATCTTACCTCTGTGCTACCGCAGCATCCCATTGCAGGAAAGGGTTCGATTTGCGAATAGCTCAACGCTACAGCACAAGAAAAACAATAACCCAAACTTGCAGGGAGTTAACGGTATAATGTTTACCCTGCATTAATTGCGTAGCGCCGACTTGAACGATTTGTAGATCAGAAAGGCGACACAAATGGTATATTCCATCCAAAATGCATACTAATATCTGTCTCCTTCCTCCAGGTATAAGGGATTAATACTTTAGGATTTATCGCACCACACTTCCTGGGGGATTGTGCAGGTGCAGCCGGAAAAGGAATGTAGCATCCATCCATTCATCTCATTGAGCCTGCGCATTTGGCACGGGACTTGATAACAGGAGGATGGCGGGATGTTGGGCTGAGCGCGCGATTTCCAAAAGCACCACTTTATCGTTGTATTACCCGCCCGCTGTCTATCCACTGTGACCGCAGATGATGACGCACTGGTACATAATAGGCTATAAGAAATTATGAAAACTGGATATGTTGTGGGCCTAAAAAGACATGATGCACATACTACAATTTTTAATGGTTGTAGAATAACTAAGGGGGCATGTTCCAATACACTTTTAGTGTCAGTGCTCACAATTATCAAATTAAAACGAACATTATGGAATAACAATTTCTGCTCATCTAATTCCAGATTTACTACACTGAACAGTAGCCTAACAGGCCCATTGTTTACATGAGTCTAATACATTTTCATCCCAGAGATTAATGCATTTTTATCAGCCAAGAGATTATGCTATAGCCTAAACTACTTGATCAATATTCTATCAACTGACTATTTAGTTTTTGAAAGATTAATTTGTTGACAAACTCATAATCATAATTAAATTAATACAGTAGACATACCTATCTAATCACTTTTCCCAATCCTAAAAAGTTCCCCACAAAGATATATTAACGCTTTCCTCACTCTCATACGGTATCCAGGATTTATCTGCATGCTGTAGTCTGTCCCCAAATAAGGGTTATCCACCTTTTTCCTGGGCCTCCCTTGCTGAGAACCGCTTGTCGACCTTTTCTGTTCCATCTTCTTGGCTGTGTGTGGTACAGAAATGGCAGGGAGATGCCAGTCTAGAGGGCAAAAAGAGGGGCCTTTGTTCCATTGTTTTCTGTTGTACCAGGGAGAGAGTGAGCTGTGTGTGTGTGTGTGTGTGTGTGTGTGTGTGTGTGCGCGTGCACGTTATGTTTTTATTTGTAAGGCTGTATGGAGTGAGTGTGCATTATCAGTCTGTGGCACCCCCTTTCTCAAATGTAGGGAGTGTAGAGGTGTGTGTGTCATCATAACAAGTTAGTGCTTTGTTTTTCTTGTCCTTTTCGATTATCCTTCCATGTTTTTAATCATGAACTGTAGGGCTACAATGTAGACAAAACATTTCTAAACAAATGAAAGGTTCTCTGTGTTTGTTTTAATGTCATTTACATGACTTAAATAGATTAATGGGCAACATTTGATGAGTTATCATTTTGTAGATGATTTCTCTTTGTACAGTACATAGTACACTATGTACAGTACACAGTACATAGTGATGAAGTGGTTTAATTTCTTGCCATTTTCGTTTCAGCCACTAGAGAGCAGTCACACCTTGTGTGAAACATTGCAAGTTGGAGGAGTCAGCAGTAGGGTTACCCAACCCCAGCAGCAAAAGGTAAGATGGGTGGAGTGGTCAAAGATTCAGTGGTGAAATTTCAGCCTGTTTTGGTGGGATGTAGTTTTGGCCTGCCTGCGGTAAATTAGTTAATAGACCAATAAGAAAGAGAGTTCCAAACCTCTCTGCCAATACCAGCTGGTTTTCCGTTTTCCCCTCCCCACTCAGACCACTCCCAGACAGTCCTAGCAAAATTCTTGCTTGAGAAATTGCTCTTTGCTAAGAAGCTACTTTTGTTTCTTTTAGACCATTTACATTTAAAACAATCACAGTATGGTACTTAATTGTTACCCAGAAATGATTTGATATTGAGATAAAAATGGCTGCATTGGACCTTTAATTTACTGAAATGTAAGTTGGAAAGAATTGAGTCACCAGTCACAGATCAGTGTACTCCAAATGTTGGTGATTAATAACATTACATGTTCTGTACTGTTGTTTGTTTCACAGTACTAGGCTTCTGCAAATATTACTAATACATTATTCCCATCTTTCCCATTAATTAAGGGAGTGAGGCATGCGCTGCAGATTTCTCCTGAAGCCTATAATGGGATGACATCAACTTGACTTTAGACCACTTTTGAGGTATGTAAATGTCTAGCAAACTATGAACTGTCCCTTTTCTGATTGAAGTGTTGGAGGTGGTCTTCTGAGAATATGCTCTATCTGTTCAGATGCCTGGCTACTGAGATGATAAGTTATTGAGCTTTGAGTAGGCCTAGTTGACTTCTGAACTAGCTGAGTTTCCCATTCAGATTGGCAGAGTGGAAAGGTCATAATCCAATTCTGTTTCCTCTTTTATGCATGGAATGGTCAATATTGGTAAATTAAATATACTAAGATTGGTTTCATGACTCTATGCATTACCTATAATGCAATTATTTTACTATTTCATGGGCCTAATGATTTCCATCTATTAAAATATTTATTTGAACTAATCCAATTTAGAGGTAAGAGGCTATGCCATTTTTGGGGAGCAAATTACTGTGTTTTCACCAGACCTGGGTTAAAATATTATTTAAGGTATTTCAATTACTTTTCAATACATTTCAAATCAAGCATTCAGATAACCTTTATTTGAAAATGTAGAAAATACTAAAATATTTTAAACCCATGAATTGGAAAATAGTATTTCAAATAAGTATTTGAAAATAATTTCAAAAACAATTTGGTCTACTATTTGGTTTTTGCAAATAACTATTCAAATACTCCAATAAAAGTACTTGTTTTCGGCTGTGTATTTGAAAATACTCAAATACACAGAAGGGGAAAAAAGTATTTAAATAACAAATACTCAAATACACATGTATTTGAACCCAGGTCTGGTTATCTCTTCTAATCTGTCCTTTCAATGACACTGTACTGGGTGTTTTGGCTTTGGGAATCTGTTTCACTATTTTACAAAGAACACACCCCCATAGCTGAACTGATTGTTGTTTCCGAAGTGATCGATATGATTAATCATTAGCCTATTGCTACACGTTACAGTACATGCAACCGGGAAATATTTAATTAATGGTTTAATCTCAGGAAAGGCAAACACGACCAGATTATGTTTTGACTGTAAAGTATGAGGTTTAATGTAAACATGGATTCAAAGTTGTGATTGTTCATTTTACATTCTGTGTGGATTTTTTTTTACTATGGAGCCTAATACTTTCAATACATGTACGGCCTATGTTATTTATGGCCTATGGTATTTATTTAGATTCTCCTAATCGTGATCATCAATTCCAGATGTTTTAGGAGGTCGGGGAGTGCGAGTAGCCACTTCAAGAGCTGTTTTGAGTCTACACGTGCTCCACTAGAGGGGGGTTTAATCACATAACATATCCATGGACAATGGTATAACACCAGTTCTACAAGCGGATGTAGCAAAGGTTCTCTCCATATAAAAGCTTGAGTAGATTCAAATGGTTCTCCTCCTCTGTGTACAGATCACACATGCCTGGATAACAAGCCGAGACAAAATATAAAAAAAAAGTTGTGAATAATTATTATTTCGCTGGGGAGGAACCACAGTTAATACCGAAAGGAGTCTGATTTCGTGCCTTTGGAAAAAGGTAGGCTATTTCCATTTTCCACTCATTCATTGTCTCTCATTTTTATTGTGGGCTACTTCATTAGAAAACACGAGGAAGGCTACTGTATCCTAGTCCTCGGGCACATTTACAACCACATTATTTATTGTCATGTAAAATTGATTTACTCATTAAGGGAAAAATACCTGCAGGTTCCTTTTAGTTAGTCTGAAAGGAAAACGGAGAACACCGCACGTCACGAATATTTTCAGTAAACCCAGTGTTAGACAAAAGTAGGCATATTACACTTTCCCATATTTTATTACATTCTTTGTAGAGTTATCTCTGCGCACGTTACGAAGCAACATATCGCCACCAAACAAGATAATAACGTTACTCAAGTTAGAAACAAGTTTGAGTTACTTTGTCTAATTTACATAATGAGCTGTTGTAGGCTACACGTCAATATGAAGCCCCGCAAAATAACATGTTATTGATAAGTCCGTTAATAATTTGTGAGAATTTATTTTGTTGTAATTTATATTGTATTACCACAAACAGTCCACCTGGCTCTTGTGTGAGGACAAAAGACAGGGAGACAATTAAACTGTACACCGACTGTTCCTTCAAAGACTGCTAGAGGCGCTGATAGTAGCCAACTCATCCACTTATTGGGTTCATGAACTGATTACGCTACCTAGATAAAAAATAGTAATAACTGTTTTCGGTAATTTTTTAATGAGACAATGAAGGGACTACTCTAGAACAAACTAATGCAAAGAGGAGGGTTGTTTTGATATATATTTTGTTCATGTCATCTAATACAAGTACCACCATAAAAGCTTGTACTTGGCAGCTTTTTGCATGTGCATAGTGTCTAGTACATGATAACATACAGTTATTATGATTAAGAGATAAGTCGTAGGCCTACCAAGAATAACTTCATAAAGTCTTCATAAAGCCTTCATAAGCACTACATAAATGTGTCACACATGATCTATAACCGTATGTCATGCTCTATAAAGGGTTCATAACTGTGTGACATAACCACCTATGTCAAATGTGACATTACCCAGTATGTCAAATATGGCATAAACCTGTGCTTTTTAAAGGTTTACATAAGCACCACTTAATAAAGGCTTTATTAACCATATTAAATTGAGGCTTCACAAAGCATCTATAACCTTGTCATGCATGTTGGTAGAGCATTGCAACGCCAGGATAGTTGGTTCGATTCCCGGGACCACCCATATGTAAAAAATGTGTAAGCGTTTTGCTTCCGTCCCTCTCCTTTCCCCAACCTGGGCTTGAACCAAGGACTCTCTGAACAGTCAACACGAAGCATCGTTACCTATCGCTGCAAATAAAGCTGCGGTCCATGCAGTAGACCATTTATTGCCCAATTTTGAGAAATATTGTTAAGAAAACTTGACAATAAAAATATTTGAGATGAATATGCCATGACAATGTTAACACATAACATATATCAGCATGAGCTGTTTTCATTTCTACATGTAGGTCTTGATTTATGATTATGCTACATGTTTACCCTCACCTTTCTATTTCATGGTGATTTCCATGTTCATACTTTTTTTTCAACTTAATCTAGTCTGCCCAAAAACTTTTATGATTTTTTATCAAAAACATCACATGATTAAATCTGTTGGTGGAATGCTGATTAAATCATGGACTTAAAATACAACTTTTTTGGGATCTCCTTTAACAATTTAAAATGTAGGGCCCCAAGTGCATATGCTAAATGACTATTTAAATCACAAGCATTGTCCACCTGCACCATTCACAAAACAAACCTGCACTGTTTAGGGACCATCAGTGATCAAAGAACCACTCAGTGGACTCGGTGCATTGATGGAAGCACTAAAAGCCTGTAAATATCTGCATGTATGAACGTCCCCTCGACCCCTCCTCACTCCGAGTCTGCCTGGGAACACGGTGTAGAAGAAGTTCCCATATGAGGAGGACATATTGGAGAGATGTGATCTTGTCAGCTCCAGATAGACAAGTGACCCTTGACCTTGTACCTTTGAGCTGTGTGTGTGCTGGCTGGCTGGTGTCTTTTTACCCACCCTCACCACTGCCTGTGTGTCATTTCAGTTGAGAGAGCTGGAGCCGAGGGAAGCTTGCGCTTAAGAGGTCCAGAGTAGAGATGTCCATCTCAACTCAGCTGGGCTTGCTGTTGTGGAAGAACTTTACGTGCAGAAGAAGGCAAACGGTAAGCAGTCCATCTTTATATCACTGTGTGAAGTGTAGAAGTCCTTGTTAAGGAATTGGGACTTTTTTTCCCGTGGCTTTGTTTGATTGGAAACTTAAATTAATAAGTTAGTGAAATAGAATGTATAATTATGTTCTTCTGTTATAATGTTTACAGTATATTCAAAACATGTTGGAATAACTGTATTATTATTGTATTATTACTGTATTATTGTCATATATTAAGAAAGATATACCGGGTCTACAATTCCGAACTGTTTCGGATGGAAAGCATGCGGACGCCTTAAGGCTGGTCTGATGCCAAAAAAGAAAGGAAATGATTGCTTACGTCACACATTTTACTGCAAAATTAAGTGAATTACTAGTTGCACTGCATGTAATTCACTACTCCCCAACACTGACACAGGGACAGTGCTTTAACTTAGCAATGTTAGCTTTAATTGCTACTACAGCTTGTCTGTACTAGTCCTCCCACGTGTCTTAGAACCCTGCCTCTAGATGGCTTTACAAGTGCTGGAGTAGCATCTCTCTCTGTCTCCTAATTCAATCAGCATGCACCTGATAACCCTTGAACAGAGTTGACTTTATTGTTGCTGGATGTGGATGTGTAGCATTGGCTATTTTGAAGTCAGGGTTGGTTGTATTGATAGCTTTGCATCTATTATGAATGAGTTACTAATAAAAGCCATCTTGTGAGAGCTACATCCTGCCTGCGTATAGCGTTGATGCAGACATAATATATGTGGTAGTGAGGGAGCCATTTTTAACGCCAGCTTTTAAAAGCTCCAGACTATTAGCAGACAAGCTAGGCATATGGTAATAAAGAGGGGAGGAGTAATGGTTTCCATAGGATACGCTCCTTAATGAAAATGCCGATTGGCTTTCTTCTCTTGTTTGTGTTTTCTCTCTAGCTCCAACTGCTGATAGAGATAGTATGGCCCCTGTTGATCTTCTTCATTTTGATATCAGTGAGACTGAACTACCCTCCGTACGAACAACATGAGTGTAAGTAGGATGCACCTCCCTGTCCTTTTCATTGTTTACGCACACACTTCTTCACAAGACACTCAACTAGTTGGTTAACCCAACCTGTTGTTGTGGCCACAGAGACATTTGGATTTGAAATCTGTGGATGAACTCAGTTGCCTTTTATATATTGTACGCTGTACATGCCAAAGTTGCTACAGTATACAAGCTAGCAATACCATGCAATGGTATGCTACAATGCCATGTGCAGGCATTTATGTGAAAATGCTACATGCTGGCCACTCGAGTAAACACACTCAGGCAAAAATAATTATACATAATTTTTCACATTCCAACAGTAGCCTA